>NC_091112.1:8850000-10050000 GCF_024713975.1 Paralichthys olivaceus
GGTTAAGTCACCAGGGAATGTAAGTCATTGCAATGTCCTCCTAAGTGACAAAAAGCAAATGTGCGCGCGTGTGTGTGTGCGTGTCTGTTTAGAGAGGACAGCATAATGGAATGCCTCGGCGGTTCAGGACTTGCCAAGAGCACTTTTCCCATACGCAAGGGAGCCAAGACTTCCCCAACCATCCAAGAATAGCACAGACTTTCTCACTCTCTCTCTCTTTTACTCTCTTTCTCACCCACACACACACAGACACTCACACATTTTACTCTCTGGATTCAACAAGAAAGAGGGTGATAGTGTGAAGGATGAAAGTACAGGCTCACGATTCAGTCAGCACAGTTAAAGAGACAGTATGAGAAAAAAAGACAGAGGGACATTTTTAGAATTGTTAAAGTTATGTAACCAGCATTCTTGGGCAATATTGTAAAGATGGCAAAGAAATCAAATCCACAATCAAAACATGGTTATGATCCCATTTTAAAGATAATAATGCTTCAATGAAATAAACTAGAATGAAGTGACGCAGATCGTCTAAGGAAGAAAATATAAAAAGCAAGTGAAAGAGGAAGATAAAAAAGGAAGGAGAGAGACAGACATCTCTGAAATGACACTGAAGCACTATGCTCTTTTGGGGGTAAATGAAAACAGCGCTCAATGTTCTCACACTGTATGCCAATGCTTTGTTTTTACAGTGTTATCTGATTGGACAAACCATTAATATATAGTCCAATCAGAGGGTCGGTCATTCTGTTGCCCTAGGTCCTGAAAGGTGTAGTAGAAAATCAAGATGGATGGTGCAGTTTCCTCTGCAACCCAGGTTTGTTTGCATATATTTCTGGCGCATTCAAAATGTATCACTATTTTTCAACAGCATCATGAAACATAATTAAACCAACGTGGGTCGTGGAAGAGCTTGAGCCGTCAGTCATTTGGAAAATCTATACCTCTTAGGATCTGCAGAAATGAAGGTAACAGAAGCACTTGTCCTCTGACAAGCAGTGTTTAAATGATCTTTTCCTCAAACATCTGCATGTCAAAACTTTGTAGCATCTCTCCTGGCAATGAAATGAACCTTAATGATCCTTAATATCTGCGAATAAATTGGTTTAATCATGTGCAAAATCTAAATCTGAAAACCACAACACTGTTATCTGGATCAGATCATTCATGCAAGGAAATTATTAACCAATATTAATTTTTGCCAGTAATTAGCTACAGCTGAGGTTGTTGCTGAGGACAGTGGGGGCTGCCCAGCGACACATTTTAATGTCCACACTGTTGATGCCTGTGCAGTACAATAATGAAATGGTTTTAACTACTCTGTGATATATACTGTATTATTATCTAAGAGCTAAAACAAATCAGTGCTGCCTTGAGACTTAATCTGCCAATTAGCATCCTGACACTCAATTTCAAATATTAATCTTCCACTCTGACTGCAGCCTCATGAAGTGGCAGTAAGTGTTTATAATAAGAGTTACACATCTGTTGTTTATTGTTCATGCAATAAGGAATCCCTGCGCGTGAGAGGCAACTGGAAAATAAAGCTCATCTCCAAACATGCAAGAAAACGTGGGGGAGAGAACTTGAGAAACTTTGCTAAGATGTCTGCTCACATTGATTTTTCATGACTCACTGGAAAAATGACTTGTAGTGAGAAGAGAGACGATCCATCAGCTCCAAAGATGCTATTCTGCAGTTGACCCTGCGGTTGTAATTTGTAATGGTGGGGGAGAAGGTGAAAAGACAAATTCTCCACTGGGGATCAATACTGCTACAAGGGAGACTGCATGTGCTCCGAGTAACTAAAAAAACTAGAATAAGTACCCTGCGGCTATGTCCCTTCACCTACCAGTGCAGTTTCAGACTACATACATTGTTAACCAGACTCATGGAAGTCACAATGACATTTACCCCTTGACCACTGACATCAGTTAATCTTTGAGTCCACGGGACAGCTTGTCTAAATTTGAATAAATTCCCTAAAGACAGAGGTCACTGTAATCTAGACCTTAAATCTTTGACCATCTAAATCTAATCAGTAAATCCGTAAATCTATGTGAAAATATTTGCAAAATTTTAAAGGATTAGCTTGTGCCAGTCTTGAGATAATGTGTTCACAAGGTCATTGACATTGATCTTGGGTCACCGATATCTAATCAGCTCAGCTTTTAGTAGAAGTGAAGGTTTGTACCAAATTTGCAAAAATTACCTTGAGGTGTTCTTGAGATATTGCATTAAAAAGAATGAGATGTCACTGGAGGCTTCCATTCTCACAGTGAAACATCCTTCACAAACTGGTTCTAAAGTTGTAATACATATTATATAGTCCGTATCACTGCTCCAGCAGAGAGCTCAGATGCAGCCTAATGAGTAAACATACTGCCGGTAGCCAGAATAGCTTTCCTGTACACTAAACATGCCCCTTGTCCAATCACAACATGGACAGGAAGCAAACTTTACTGACTTCACTTCCGAACTGAATCATGACTCCTTATCTCATAATCATCTAACATCAGCTCTATATTGTATAAGAGGGAGTAAGCCACTTGTTTGAACCGAGCCATAAACCCGTGATGTGCTTTGGTTCACAGCAACAGAAAGGCACAACCTTGGTTCCTTCAGTGCGTGCTGTGCATGTGATGAGCTGCCACTTCACTCACATTAATATCAAATGGACTTTACATGCATCTGTGCTGTGACCACGGCGACAGGTTTATCAGCAAAACAAGACTCAAGGGCTTGAATAAAACACGGGGCTGGAAAGTCCTTGATGTCAGAACAAATGACATCAAATTAAACATGACAGTCATAACTAACAGCTTTTAGCTTGGAATAGCAACATGGTAGAAGTGAACCGCTGTATTATAGCTGATCTAGCATGACATCATTTCAGTGCATACCGGATATAGATCTCCATTTATTCGTAAAACCAGCTAACACAGCAAAAATCTTTTATAGACTGAATACACTGATATAGATGCAGTAGTTAACAGTAAGAGCAGGAATACTCTCACCTCATTCAACACAACTCCTCCAGACCCCCCTGGTTTTCAGCAGGTTGTACAGCCCATTTAGAAGGTTCCAGACTATCCCAGAATGCAATGTGTTGACTCAGGAGTCCCTGGTGGATAAAAACAACAGAAGTTGAAATGAAACTATGGTGAAAAAGGGGATTTTTTAAATCTTGCATTCGCTCCAAATCACGCCATACGCACAATATGGCAGGATATGTTGTTGTGCACTGTGCTGTGAGCATAAGCAGGAAGTGCACACAGCAGAAGGGATTTGGACACACAACTGAGGATGCGTCACAGGTTTCAACACAAAGCAACGCATCACCCCAGCTTTAATCAACAAGCACAAACTACAACATGCGATTTTCACATCATGTTTCAAACAGAGTTGTGGCAGCAAACTGCTAATAACCCCCCCCCCCCTCAAAAAAGCTTTCAGTGATGCTACTGATGCACCTGATGATCATCTGAGTAAGTGAGATATATTATAAAGAGATGCCTGAAGCTTTTTACATAAATAAAAAACACAAAGATGTATAAGGAAAGTCTGGAGAAAAATATCTTCACAGACAGTTAAGTGAAGCATTTGTTATGAAGTAAATTTTGGTGAAAGGGTGGGATACAGGCCAAGGAAGAACATATTTGAGGTGACTGGACCAAAAGATATTCACATGCAGGAATCAGACGAAACTCAAAGTTAAAACTGAACTGCAGGCAGAGGTCATGTCATATTTACTGTGTATATAAAAAAGAAAAACTTTGCTGTATCTTTAAAAACATAGAATGTGCAACAAACTGATGTATGCAGACACCCACACCCCGCCATGAGAGATGAACCGACTGATCGTCGACAGAGTGCTCACGCTCTGAGGGACTAATTAGGCGGGTTGTGGTGGAGTGATGGGGATGTTACGAGGATACAAGAGACACGTTCCCTGCTGATAGTCAGCTGCAGCTGGCGTGTTTGCATGTGTGTCTGTGGAGGTGTGTGGGATGTCAAACATACTGACCCACATCTTACATGCCTGAACAAGAAAAGAGGCAGGGATGTGTGTGATTGTAGCTGGCAATCTGCAAAAGTGTTTCGTTGCAGCTTATAGAAGACAGAGAAGGGAATTACATTATGTGGCCGGTTGTTTTGTGCCACATTAGTAACAGTAAAATCATTTCAAGCATACTTCTTATGTTCTGCACGGCAACGCTAGTCTTCTGGGGATTAAGTGCTACACTGAAAATGAAATACTATAATGGATGGGCAAGGGAATGAGACAGAGAGAGAACGTCGAGTATTTCAGGTGCGGGAAAATCAATAGGTCTTAATGGTGGGATACACTATAGAGTCAGGCTAGGCATGTACTGTATGTAGATACATAAATGTAACAGCCGTGATAAGCTGTAAGGTTTGTTTGTAAAGTATATGTAAGAGAGATGGAGGAGGAGGAAAGTCAAGTCTACTGGAGGCTTGGATTACCAGACACCAACTGGCAAAAGAATATATCATATGTCATAAATGAAATGAAAAACATTGAAAAATAGCATTTTAATACAAGTTAAAAGAGGAGAGAAAAAGTGAAGAGAGGGGATCCAGAGGCGACAAAAAATGGAGACAGATGGAGAAAATAGAGAAGACAGAGAAGAAGAGAGAGAGAAACAGATGGTGGTGGAGAAGAGACAGATAGAAACTCAATGGGAGCACAACACTGGCTCAGCCAGCGAGGCACAGCGGGGAGTATGGCAAACCGAAAAATGTCAGAGGAAAGGGAGGAGGACGAGGAAGATGGTGAGAGGGAGAACAGAGAGAGAGGAGGATTCATTCCAAAATTCTCTAAAAACCCTGTTCAGTTAAAACATACTGACCTTAGACTGAAGATTTACAAACAATGATAAGTGTTGTTTTAAAAACATATTTTAAGGGGTTTTAAAAAGTTAACTTGGATTGTTCAGTTCTTACGTTCCTCTAAAGACTCATCCATCTGGAGTTACTAATTGATTTCAAATACAACAAATTGCACACTCAAAGGTAATATCATGTTGCCGAACTACCCATCGAAATGTTCAAGAAAAAGTTTCAGTATCGATTTAGACAGCAGTGAACCGGTGAGAATATTATGAGACCGATTACTCTCAGACACCCACATGCTGTAACAGTCATAAAAGTGAATGTTCAGCTCAGGCAAAGTCAAGAAGCCCTTAACACTCCAAAATGAAATTGGCACTTGGAAGTAAAGAAGCATCTTGTAAAATGTCTTAATTGTTAGTTTGGCAGACATTTTACAATATAATGAAAAGTCAGACAAAATCAATCAAACTTAATGTCATACAGCCACAAAATGTCCATCAGTCTCACAGTAATACTTGTTCTGTGAAGCAATTTGTTTATGAAGATGATGCAATAAATCTGATGTGACTCTGATGTGACAGTGTGTAATATTTAAGTGAAAGGGATTTAATACTGAATAATCCAAGTAATGTTTTCACTGCTGTGTAATTGTCTAAATTGTAGAAATTTTTGTTTTCTTTATCCAAGAATGGCTCCTTTATATTTAAATACTTCATAATTACATGGGGAGTGGGTCCTCTCTACAGAGGCCGTCATGTTTTGTACAGTCGTCCAAACACCCAACTGAAGGCTACAACATGTTCTCCTTCATGTTTGGGAGGCGAGGGTGAGGTGAGTGGTGTTCAGCAGCAACATTCAACTTCACCACTAGATGTCACTATATATAATCACACCGAACCTTTAAATGGTCATAAATGCAGTATACTGTATCTTTAGCCTGAATACAATCTTCTCCCCCACAACACACACACACACACACACACACACACACACACGACTAATGACACTTTGTCTCAATCTATCATGTCCAAACCAGAAATCAGGTAGGCTGATTTAGTAGTGAATGGTTCAGTGTAAACCACATTAAGTGAAGGGTTGATTGAATTGCAAAGCACAGTGGAGCAGACAGCTCCAGGAGAGGAGTGTGTGTGTGTGTGTGTGTGTGTGCGCTATGTTATGCTTTTGTCTAAAGTGAAAGTGCATTCAACCTCCACACACACAAACAAATTATGTGGCTTTGCGTGGCGCTCTGGATCAAGCAGCGTCGACATTCAACATGCTTCGTAAATGTCCCCTGTGTGTGAGCGTTTCTCTGTACTCGACTAGAATCTGGCATGATTACACCATGAATACTTCTGTCCACTCGACCGTCGCTTCATCTGTTTAAGTGCCTGCATTCTTGCCATTTTCTCTCCGCCAAGTGTATCCAAAAAAAAAATTTTGTCCACCCACAATCGCCGTGGCTCCTGCCAAATCTTCTGCCTACCGAACAAGCTTTGCCTATAACAGTGCAGAACAGTCTCTCTTTTTTTTAAATGGCTGTAGACTGTGGAACCACAAGTACTGGGTTCAAACACTAACATCAGCAGAGGGTTTACTCAAAAATGCTTCTGAAGGTCGCGTTCACCACTGTATCCCAGTTACAGAGAAAAATACAGTGTGAAACATCAAACCCTCAGTGGATGAATGTAACGTTAAGGAGATGAGAAAAACATTACTTATAGTAGTTGAGAGCATACCTCCGTCAAGGTCTAACCATAAACTCAACCCATAAAATTCAATCAAGCAGCGCAAACTTTCATACGCTCTTATATATCAGTTCCGTAAATGGGCCTCGTTGTTTTCATCAACATCCATGAATTATATTGAAAAATGTTTAAAAACCTCCAATTTCGCAATGTTAAAAATGTGAAAAAAAATTAGATCCTGGATCCACCCAATGAGTCATATCCGTACCAAAATGCAATGGGTTCTTCTCTGATCCTCACCACATTCTTCCACCAAGTTTGGGCGAAATTTCTAAACGTCTGCATGTTTAAGCGTTTATAAATACTACTACATTTGCTGTAATACAAAGGCCTGAGCTTGTGATAAATATGACAAACACATTCACAGGAACACACACACATAGACAGAATTCTTCTGGAGCTGACGTAGTGTCTGACAGCTACTTGGTTGGTTGAGGCAGAAGAATGCAGTGACTTTTTTTGTACATGTATGAATCGAGTGTGTGTGTGTGTGTGTGTACAGCCCAAGTGACTGACCATCATTGTAATGCAAGGGAAATGCCTTCCTCAACCACAGCCCCATTTTCCTGGACTCCATCTCTCAGCATCTGCTGCACCACCACTGAGGATCAACCCTCTGGAGGTTGGAGGTGCTTAAGAGCACAGAGGAATGTTATCAAGGGTGCACACATGTCTGCAAAAGACCAGTGGCCTTTATACATATCGACATCCTCCCTCAACTGTTCCACATTCTTTTGTTGCGTTAAGTAAATTCCTGTTACTGACCTGAACTATTTTTAATAACAGATTTCAAGGGACAAAGAAAGAGAGATCAAAAGCCAGGATGCAAGTACAAATCATTCGGTTGAGACAAACATAAAAGAGAGGTCAGTGTTTCCAGGTTAACAATAGTCTCCCTCAAGAGTGAAAATCCTGCAAGTGACAATCAGGGATATTTGGAATCACATCACACTGGTACATTTCACATGGTTTTACTGATGGAGATCATAGTTCTCACCCACTCTGTTAATTAAGAGTGTTTATCATAGGGCATAGAATCAGTCGACCAGTTTGCACTAGAATGTGGCTCAGGCTAAAATTTTCTGTCTGAACCTGTCTGAGTTAAAACTAACCAAACCCCACCCGAACACAACAGGCCTTCTGGATGTCTGGGTCCGAAACTGACCCAAGCCTGATGATCAATTAAGAGATGAAGACAAAAAGAAGAATAAAGACCAATTTAGTTAATTGACTGATCAGCTAAAGGAGGTGTTGTTTCTATGTTTTTTTCACTTCCTGGATCCCTCCTTCAATATTCATGACAATGTCTCCTGTCATTTAATGACATGCATATGGTGTTGTGTCCTTAGTGGAGCTATTTTGTACTTGGTAAGGTTGTACACCTTTACTTTACACGCACAGGCACACACATGAATACATTCTTGCATACACAAACACAGAGATGGGACAGGCACTCATTTGTCCCAAATAAAGACAATGTGGAGTAAGAAAAATCCAAGGCTCTGTGCTAGTGTTCAGTCTCTGCGTTAAGAGGGCGAGCTGAGAGAATAGGAAGCATGCTTTGTATGCCAACCCTCTTTTTGGCAGACACACAAGGACACTCACACACACACAAACACATGCACAAATACATGCACGCACCCAAACACACACACACTACAAACACACTGTGGAGTGCTTTTAATTGGCTGCTGATTTGCCAGTTAGTGTTCTTGCCACTCTCTTAACCTCACTGTGCTGGCCCCCTGCCCCAGAGCCTGGCAGAGACACAGCTGGACCTGGAGAATGTGAGCATGAGTGGGCATCCTGAAGTAATTAGTTTCACAAGAGTGTGTGTTGCTGTGCATATATGTGCACTTTATGGATTAATGTTTAATGTCATTAATCAATAAATGATCTATGACTCTATGAAGTCTCATTTTAAAAAGATGCAAAAGAGGATTAACATACTTTTTTAGTTTTTTGCACACACACACACACACACACACACACACAGCATGTGCTTTGTGGCAGTGCTATCTGCAGCGTAGCAGCGTAGCAGTATCAGCAACACATTTGTGTTAACCAGAGGTTATTACAAAGGACATTACAAAGGATTTGTGGCCCAGCTGTTCCAGTGGTGCAGCTCAGAGGCTCACAGAGCATGATCAGCTGAACTGGGACTCTTTAAAAGTATGGCAGTGTGTAACCACGTGGGTGTGCTGCAGAGCATCTCAGACAGAAAGGATGAAGATGTAGACTCAGACACTCAGCGGTAAGTGATAGTTTAAAGACAACTGAATTGAACAGGATGCGGTAGACATACCTCATACTGTCTGTTCAACAACGTGTGTGTGAGATTTATGTACCAGGAGTCATCCTCTTCAGCAAAATTTGGCAAGGCAATGACAATCACTACTCTTTCCTCTCGCAAACCAACACACACACACACACACTAACACACACACAAGCAACTCAAGGTCAAAACAAAGAGGATGGTGTGTGTAGTCTCTCTCTTGCGTGTGAGTGATGACATCATTACTAGAACAGAGCACTCTGTAGCTGATTGATGGAGAGCAAGGTTGTTATGGTCAGTAATGCTCTTAGCTCATCTCCCAGCAACCAGACAATTGGACCTTGTCACTGTGTTTGTGCGCGTGTCTTTATGTGTGATCTTTGTCGACACGTGTACATGCAGTAGTACGTGTGGATATCCCTGTATCGTACTGCTCTGTTGATAATCAATCAGATAAGCAGATTACGTTCCAGTAGCTGAACATGTGACCACATGCTGGCTTGATTCTAACCATTACAATGCTGCAATGTAATTACTTAAACAAAGTTAACACATTTGGCTTTAGAACAGTGATTATTTCCAGTGTGTGCTAATGTCCCTGTTTTTTCCTCCAGTCTCTCTCTTATTCAAATTTGATTTATTCGCCCAAATGAGCATTAGCCAACATTAAAATATTTAAGTTATGACAAAGTGTGTAACAAGATGAACATTCTCAAAACATGAATTATTGTAATGACTAATAAGTAACAAACAATAATATAAAATGTCCTTCAATCTAAACATGCATGTAAATATTAACATGGAGGATATACTAATATTCACACTATGAATGTATCCACATTTAATTCTAATGCAAGATGTGAACTACATTTACAGAGATGTTTTCTCTCTAAACTGACATCCAAGTTTGCATTTTTAGGACAAGGACTCGCTCTTCATGGTTTAATTCTCAGAATTATGTTTATTTTGGTTGTAATTACATTAGATGTACTATATTTAAGCAGATGGATTAAAAAACAGCTAATTTTCAACATCATGTGTCCGACTTGACTCTCCTTTCTGTCTCGGTAGCTATGATTTCCTGAAAGGCTCTCTCGGTGGTCAGTATTTCAAAAAAAAGTTTTTTAGCTCTGTGAATGGTACAGACATGTTGAGCTGGTGCTTGAGAGTCAGCAGGTCATATTCTGGCTTTTGTGGTTTCCATATGAAATATATATCAGTAGAAGTCTTGATCACTTCAGGACATGTAGCTCCAAAACTTCCTGGCTCTCTTTACAATTTCAGTGGTTCACTTCATTATATATGTTCACAGAATATACACAGGGACATTTCTGAGGAGTCTGAAATCAAGGTGAAGAAGAGGTGGCCACAAGGTTTTTAGGTAGATCTTTTCTCTTTCTATAGTACAACACTGACTGACTTGTAAGCAGATACTCTGTTCGACCTCTCTCATGCGCCCTATCGGTTTACCGATCTCACACATACACGCCGGCCCACTTCTCAGATGACCACCCATTGAGAAGCAAATGAAAGAGACACAACATTACCATCACGCCACACAACAACAACCGTGGCCCGGCCTGCTCTGGTGTCACCTGAGTGGCTGAGGCTTATCAGGCTCTTCGGCAGACTTCACACATAATGAGGAATCTGAAATGACTAAACAGGAGGTCAAAGGGCAACAAAAACAGGACATTGATATTTTGAAGAGCTTTTTATAAAAACAGGTTCGTTTTTTTTATTTCCACCGAGACGACAATTTAAATTCAGTTGTGGATATACTGACCATCTCATAAGGGAAGGTCACAGGTTAATGCAAGAGTCATGTGTCTTTTACTGAAAGAGAAATATCCTCTACAAGTAAACTACTTTCTTTCTTCTCCATTTACTTGGGTGCATCAGTTAAAAGGTGAATTAAAGGTTATTGGCTGTGCAGTGGATCACAATTTCTCAATGAGTATTCAGTGATGTGGACGGCAATCCAACTTGTTTCCTTG
Source organism: Paralichthys olivaceus (assembly GCF_024713975.1). Lineage (NCBI taxonomy): Eukaryota > Metazoa > Chordata > Actinopteri > Pleuronectiformes > Paralichthyidae > Paralichthys > Paralichthys olivaceus. Next base: position 8,860,878 of record NC_091112.1, read on the forward strand.
CACAGGAAGTGAGAATATCAAAAGTAGTTCAGCTCAGACTCAAACAAACGGCACTGCTGCAGAATGACAACAGAGTTTCTTTGAACCCAAGAAAGATGGAAAAAAAAGAGACAGAAAAGTGGAAAAGAAATGCGTTGGCAGATGAGGGTGGGGTGATAACAAAAAGAATGAATAAGAGAAAGAGACAGAACACAAAAGAAGAAATGAAGAAACAGAGTTGAGGCTGAGTATGATAAAAGAACACTGAGTCTCTCTCTCTCTCTCATTCTAAGATCTTCAAAGACTAAAGCAGCACTCCTGAGACACTGCACTGGTGGGACACACACACACACACACACACACACACACACACACACACACACACACACACACACACACACACACACACACACACACACACACACACACACACACACACACACACGCACACACACACACACACAGATGCGAGACAAACTCTGTGCTACCCTCCTCTGAAACAAAGTAATGATACACTAGAAACTCAGGCAGACAGATGAAAAGGGAGAAAGAGGCTGAGTCACATAGAAGAAAAAAAACACTGATGGCATGAAAGGAAAGAGGAAGGAATTAGATAAAACTACATTCAAGATATGTGATGGGAGGAAAACTGCAGGCCGGATGCCAGTCACATATGTTTACAGAACAAGTTTACAAAACCGTCATATGTGCATTTAATGAGAAGTGAAGCGGAAAAACTCAATAACAGCAATTTTAACGTACAACATGTAACTTAGGCAGCTTTGGATATCTCAATAAAAATAATATTAGAGCTAGTTGGAACACGTTGAGAAGCAGCGTAGGATCATGGCAGTTGTCTTCACCACCTTCAGTGATAAAAATCTACCTGGTGCAAATGAATTGTTATATACAGCTGCTCAAATCAATAGATCAAATGTATTGCCACTAGTACTGGTAACCCCACAGAGAATTATCACAGTCACACATTCACAATAACAACTTCAGAAGATGCAGCCAAGTGGTCAAAACATATTTAATGCAGCTTTAATTTGCTTTATTTCAAAATGTCATACTTATAATTATTCATTTAGGAAAAAGTTAACTCTCATCAATAGCAACATGTTACTACATTATTTGTGACCAATTTAGTCCAAAAAATCCACTATTCTTCAAAAAAACATAACCGAAATAAAAGCAACATAATAAAAAAGCAGCAAAGAGGCTATTTCTTCTCACATCTTAGAAGATGAGTCTTATTCCGCAGCATGAAAGTGTGTGCAGCACATGGTTTATCACCAATCTGCACGGCCGATAAAGTCAGACTCATTATTTGCTGCTCGCTTTGTTCAATCTGTTTCTCCTCACTTCTTTCACCGTCTGCTTTTTTTCTCTTTGTCTCCGTCTTTCTCTCCTCAACTCGTCGAACTCTCTTGTCTTCCCTCGTCGCCTCTTCATTGTTGTCATTCAATCTCCCTCACTTTGTTTTGTACTGTAGCCCCAAGGCTGTGTGCATCTCGATCTTCCTCGTTTGACCTTCCTGCTTTCTGTCTCTCCTTCACCCACCATCAACCCCCCCACCACCACCACTTCCCTGTGGGTATAACAATGCTGTTGCTCTCCAAGTCAGTCTACTCATGTGTGGCCTATTGCACACAGTATACACTTGTCAAACGAGCACTCGAAGGATGTTTTATACACAGCTCAATTCCACGCTCAATTGATTAACTGACAGGCCGTTGTGTTTGATGAAAACTATGTATGTTGATGGTGACTGAGCAGCATGTGTGCTCTGAGTTACTGTACACATACAATAACCCAAAGTGTCACTAGCTAGGCTGTAGTCAAGTAGGTTTTTAAAATACTTCTGTATTGCATTAAATACAAGCAGCATTTAGTGCCTGTGTTTTAATGAAAAAGATATTATGTAAACGAAAGAATCTCGTTATTCTCGTTAATCTCTGTTATATCAGAAATCAAGGTACTTTTAACACTAGGACAAATAAAAAAGATGGACAAGAGATGGTAAAAGTAAAGAGGTTGTTAATTTTTCAGCTTATTTATGCTCCACTTTATTATCTACCACAGAGCAAGTCCCTGACTTAAGTTGCACTTTGTTGTTCATGCTAATGTCAAGATGAGAAGGTGAATAGAGAATAGAGATATACTCCTTTAAGAGCAGGGCTGTAACAATTCTCTAACCAAAACCGAAATCGTGGGTCCAGACCTCCACAGTTTCTATGCTCATACTGGTACAATAGATTTGTTATATCACCTTCAGAAGTTTCCAGATAACTTCGCATTGAGAAGTAAGTGTGAACATGCAAAAAAACTGACGCACAACTGACGTTAAGTTCTTTCCTGGCACTGAGTCCTTATCTGTCAACCTGGGGGCTCACGTTGAATTCATTATCTGATGGGTCATGCATGAAATAGACCCTATGACAGACTCGTGATATGATTTGGCGAGTCAGCACAGCCATAGACAATCATTATCGGTATGTGAACAAAGAATGGATCTACATTTTTATGATTAAAATGATATGTTGTCAAATGTGTAAAAGTGATAAAATTTCACTTGAAAAGAAAATCATGGACGTCTTCAAGATCGATCATGATGAAAAAAACATCAGATTGTTCTTATAATGTGTATAATATAAAACATCTGTATACATCACATCTGTTCCCTATATAAGCACAGATTTACTGAGTGTGACTTTAATTCTAAAAATGACCTTTATAAACTTTTCAGTCAAGATGCTCTCATGACTTTAAACCCTTATTTTTCTAAGGATATTGCAAAGCGATGCTGCAAGATCCGGAGAGTGCTGTGAAAGACTGAAGTGCTAATATGTGTAATGCATTGGTTCCATTGTGTTTGTGTCTGTGTGTGTGAGAGAGAGGGGGGAGAGAGAGAAACAGAGTAGTTGTGTATGTAAGAGTAAGGATGACATCATTACTATGACTGGGCGCTGGCTGAAGGAAGGTCGTTATGGCTCACTGCCACGAGCTTTCAGTTTGTGGGCATGTGTGAGTGTGAACATCACTCCCTCTGTGTGTGTTTGTGTGTGTGTGTGTCGGTATGTGTTATGTGAGTGTGTCTGTATGTGAGTGTGTATTCTGTCTTTCTATATTCTTCTTTCCATTTCCTCTCTGTCCTTCTCTCTTTATCCATTTCTTTTTTCCCTATACGACCTACATGACATCCATCCTTCTGACAATTTGTCCTCCACTTCTACTCTCAATGCCATGCCGCATACTAAATAAAATCTAAGGCAAGTTTATTTGTATAGTCAGCCATTTACCAGGTATTTTGATGGTGTAGATCACACAGATAGAACACATAGTCATTGTCTTATTTTTCTTTTACTACCTCTTTTATCTCTCCCCGTTGAGCTATGGTCGTTTTTTTTTCTTTCCTCTCTCCATCTCAACATATTTATCTCCCTTCCTGTCCCTCTCCTCCGCCTCCTCTCTACCCTTTCACTCCCTTTCCATAACATGCTCGTCCTCCTTGCCACTTTCTCTCTTTCCTCCCTTCCTCCATCTGTCTCTCCCCACCCTCGCTGTCCTTCACCTCCCTGTATCCGCAGAGCACACCCTCAATCCACCCCAACTTTATGCACTGACTGTCGCTCAGTTGGTAGGTGAGCTACCCCCAGTGATAGTCATAAAGTCTCCCTTTACACACGCGTGCACACACACATACACATGCACACTCTCGCTTTGCGCATAAACAGTGCGATCATAAAGCTGACACTGCTGTCATTCAGACTTATAGTGTTGTAGAGAAACACAGCGGGAGATAAAGCAAAGAGTAAACGTGAGAGAGCTGTATGTGTGTGTGTGTGTGTGTGTGTGTGTGTGTGTGTGTGCGTGCATGCGTGCGTGAAAGGCTAGCGCACAGAGGGAGCCACAACAACATTGCAGCAAATCCAATGAAGAAAAAACTTAGTACAAGTATTTTTACTGAAGGGACTTTCCTATATGCTAAGTTCAACAACCATACACTACAACAGCCATTTGTGTGTGTGTGTGTGTGTCCCATTACATCATCAAATGGTGTTGTGGGCCCACTCACACACACAAAGAGACACTCACACAAAAATAGAAAAACAGTATACACATGTTTTCTCTGTAGCTGTGTGTGACTGTGTTGAAGTCATATGATTGCAGGGGCACACTGGAGCTTTTATAATACCTTTTCACAATCACTGTGTTAATACTTAAGCCAGGTGAATCACAAAGGAGGGAAAAATAGAGGGAAGGGAGACAAAAGAGGGAGAGACAGAGTGAGTGAGACAGAGAGGAAGGAGGGGGCAACATTGCAAAGAAGCCATTGTGTTTATCATTGGTAGAAAAACTACAACCTGCATCAGGTCTGTGACACAGTGCAGAGACAAATCGACTGCATTCCACAGAGGAGAGGAATGTCTGCTCAACATCTGCTCAATGTCTGAATGAGGAAATTGGCTGAAAAGGTTACATTCCTCACCTACTACTGACTAGATATAGACCCAGTATCTAGGTAAAGCATAAACAATGAGTAAACATGCCATGGCAAAGATCTGAAAGGTGAGAAGGGTCTTCCTTTATTAAGGCTGTGAAAAGAGAAAGAAAGACAGAAAGAAAAACAGACAGGGTGAAAGAAAGAAATGTGCAGTGACTATTCCCCATGCAATGCAAACCTTAGTATACCTTTGAAATTTATTGCGATCAAAATGCATTTAGCACCAACTTTAATTTGTGCAACTTCGCTTTCAGTCGTTTAACTCTGACACACTAAAAACTAGCATGTTACACCTCATACTGGCAAAGAGAATGACTATGTGTCTGACTGGCTGGCTGACTGCACAGCTGTCTGAATGGCTGAAAGCCTGGTTAGCTGAACAGCTGTGTGGCTAACTGCACAGCTGTATGGCTGGCTAACAGACAAACTGAATATCTGTCTGACTGGCTGGCTGCCTGGTAACCAAGCAGCTGTCCTGCTGACCGATCCAGCTGTCTGACTGACTGAGACCTGCCAATGAACTGAACATGTCAACGTTTTTAGTGTCCGTGATTAGCTGAGTAACTGACCACATTCTTATGAATATGTGCAATAAATGGAGCGAAACATAAAGTCTACATCATGTTTTCACTGCATGCATCTTTTTACCTGAATGACTATGTTTTGTTTGTGTGTTTGTGTGTTTGTGTGTGTGTGTGTGTGTGTGGTTGCTGCAGGGAGGGGGGCTTTTGCTCTCTGCTGTTACACAATACATATTGTATAACAACTGGCAGTGTGTGGGCGGCTCCCACCATCTGGAGAGATGCCACCCCTGCCGTGCCTGACACTACACACACTTTGTGTGTAGTGTCTGTTTGTGTGTGTGCATGCACTTTATTTTGTGTGTGTGTGTGTGTGTGTGTGTGTGTGTGTGTGTGTGTGTGTGTGTGTGTGTGTGTGTTTGTGCCTACCCTGCCGCTACAATTAGATACAGCGTCATCTACAGTAGTTAGGTTCCTGGGTTCATGTACATGATGAATTACAGGGAGGAAATTGAGTGCAATGCTACACATACACTGTGTGTATTTGTTGTGTGTATCTGGACTACACATGTATTTCTGCCTGGGTACATGCATCAATAAATGTATCCACGGTAATTCTCCATTATCTCTATGTGGTATTGTCCTCTGGGTGTTTGACAGCTGACAACAGATGGTGAAGACTTCATTATCTGGCTTAGCAGGAGCTAAACTCTCGCTGTTTCAAAACTGGTTCTGGGTTTCCACAGAGATCAGCCACGGAAACGTCTTCATCCACAGATAAACAAAAACACTCTCAGAGGACCACACACTCTCTCACACACACGCACATACTAACACATGTGCTGAAAGAATCCACTGCATCAGCTCCGACCCAGTGCTCAACAGCGACCTGCTGCTATGGAGAGGAAAAACATGGCTTTCCAGTCTATTTTGGGGTAACTGCTGTTACTTTTTTTCTGCTGCATATGTCAGAATCCAACAAACTGTGATGGCAAGCATCGCCAACAACACTGTATAGCAAATGTGAGATGCTTTTTAATTACCGGGCTTAATTATTTGCCTCCCTGTTGCTACTGATCTGTAACTAATCAAGTCTAACAAAATGAAATGAAGACGTCAGGCTGTGAATCACGGTTATTTGTGTACTGAATTTTTATAATCACAATGAGGTAACGATCATGTTAAATAAGAAATAATAATCCAAAAGAATACGTTATATCTGGAATAGTTCCACTCACCTACTTTGTGTGTCATGCTAACTTTTAATTAATGTTGTTTGCATGAAGAGCAAATGGATATTACTGCCTATTTTGAGAGAATGTGTGCATACTTTGGTGTGTTGTTTTTTTTCAAGGTGAATGTGTAAGATCCACACTGTTGATGAGGTGTTAACATTGCCTGTGTTTTTAGCAGACGGCTTCACACTTCGATAGGAAGGCACAGGAGCTTGCAGCCCGCCTGCTGTAACAGTGAATCCCAGCTTCCTTACCTACAAACATCATATGAGTCTTTACTAATAATTATTTCCTGAATGCAAATGCATGGCTTTGACACTGTTTGGGGTTGTCTTGTAGTTTCTACATAGTATGGTTATTACATGTTTCTTCCCTGTATTACTCGTATCAGTCTAAGTACTTCAACCATACCAAATATCAAAATGCAAAATGAATTTTAAACTCCTACATTTAGCTGGTACATTTTATAACTTGTCAGGCAGGAACCACTCGAGGTGTTGAAAAGTGGGAGAAAGTGTGAAATATGTGGAAATAAAAATAACTGTGAAGTTATGTGTCCTCTAAAAAGAGGAAATGAAATACCTTGCTGCATTTTTCATGCCCTCACCTGCTAAAGCACATGAGGGTGTTTTTCATGCGTTTACACATGCACAGACGCATGAAAAACAAAAAAAGACACATGGAGAAACAACTGCTTCTGAATTACACTCACAGAAAAGCAGTAACTATCACACTCTTACATGGATAGAGCAGGTCTCTCACCACAGCAGAAGGGCCGAGTTCATGACTAAAAGTGCGTTGACACAGTTCACCAACTATAACAAACTGCATATTTGTGACCCGTGCATGAGCATGCAAGAGCTGCAGGACTGATTGATCTGCAATTTGCCAATGACAATCAATCACGAAGGATGACATTACAACCTGTGTGTAAAAAGAATTTGCAAACAGCTTTTGTGAAACAAGCCCAAGGATAACTGAATTCACTTGGCTAATGCCAGCTCTACAAATAGTCCATAAATGACCATGGAAAACTAAACTCCGGGTGACACCCAGGCCCTATAGAGCACACAGGAAGACCACTGCTGCTGTTACATAATATTTCATTCTCACTTCCTCTTTCTCATTGACCCCAGACAGGAAATATGTCATACGCAAAATCCCTGGGGGGGTTGTAATGAAGCTTAAGCTGTACAAATGTGAGTGTATATGTGTGTGCTTTCAAAAAAGGGTGTGTGCAAGGCTTACAGTACATGCCTTAGATCTACTATTGAAGACTTTGTGCAGAAACACACACACACAAATACACACACAGGTCTGAAAAGGTTATGGGAATGACTCTTTGGCTGCATTTTGAAAAGGGAGGTAGTGTAAGAGAGAGAGAAGAAAGCAATAAAAAGAGAGCAAACGGCCTGTAAAACTTCTTTACAGTATGTGCACATAACCAAACAGAAGACTGAAAACATGCCATTCATAGTTTTCATGTCTGTTGAAAGGCACGGTCAGTTTTAGATGTTCAAACACAAAAAAAAAAATCAGACTGCTCTGGATTTGACTACAGAAGAATTTTAACTGCAGAGCTTGGGCCAATGGAAAAATACCAGGGAGGGGCCTCATAAATAAGGGACCAATGACAGCTCATATCAATATTAAAGAGCGGAGAGGACAGAGGAAGCAGGGGCAGAGAAGCTCAGGAGTCATTTCAGGAATTTTTAAAGTGTTCAACATGGCAGTGAAGCTGTATTGTTTCTATTTCAGTCAATCTGATGATTATATTCTTGCTTTTTCTTGATCTTATTTGATAAAAAGAGTTGTCAGAATTAGTTTCTGTTTTTCAACAAGTCCCTTTCCGAACACGATTTGTACCAGAGCCCATGAAGCATTTATCGTGACTTGAAGAAAAGAAAACGATGCCCTCCATACATCATCTGAGTATAAACTATCCTTTGGATCTATCCCGGCTGTCATCTTTTTTGCTTCTTTTTCTTTAAAGTGAATACATCAGCAAAAAGCCACAATTGCTGCTATGTGACATGTTCAACATACCAAGCTTTTCCCTGTAGAGCTGCGGTAGTTATAAGCAGTGCTGTAGTTGTAGAAAAAAAAAAGGTGGATGAACTTCAGTCACACATATACGAGACCATATATAGACTATATACATATTATAGACTATATATAAGACTAGAACAACTAAAATCCAAAATTGAATGTATTCAGTCATTTACTTAATAACTCTACACTGAAACAAATTTGAGGGACTACATAACTTGAGTGTTGCAATTTCATGTTACTTTATACATCTATACTCAATTAGATCTCAGAGGCCAGTTTGCAAGAGAGACTGGACTTTGAGAGTGTGCAAGCAGCGAGTGCTTTACTATCAGTAGATGGAGAGCAGGGGTTGCATGCCAGGCAACAGTAAAAAAAAAAGGGGGGGGGAGGGGGCAAGGTGAAGTTGTGGTCATATTATGCTTTATTTGAACTGGCACCATGTATTGATTTGTGACACCAAATCTATGCAAACAAAGCTACAACTGCTGGGCCAGCCAATCGTCGTCCTGCCACTATCCTCCAACCACAAAGTTCAAGTGGGATAGAGTGAAGAGAAAGAAGTAGACACAACCACTGTAAGTAATAAGTTCTGGGTGATGAAAAACATAGATACTGTAAGTTGAAGTATTTTCCCACCACCTCCTACATTTCTGTGACTCCTAGTCAGTCGTAACCAGTGGGTGGTTTATGGTGTTGTAAAATCTAATCTGACCTCTGATGAGTCACTCTCACTCTTAATCTCTGTACTTTAACTCAACACCTTTTCTGCTGCCTCAGTGATGTTCTCGGTGGCCCCTCTGTCCTGCAGCCCTCTAATACCAAGGAGACTGAAAGCTATTGAGACTCATGTTGATGGGCTCGCATCAGTTTTAAAAGTTATTTATTTCAAATGATTGATAGTAATTCTTCTGCTAACATCTTTAGGGACTGACAACTGCAGTTTCTGAAGTCCAGAGTGATATTTACATCTCAACTTTTAAGGCAACACGTCGAGTGCTCAGAAAAAGTGAAATTAGAAGATATGACTGAATGGACCAGAACAGCTCTATAAGTGAACCCTCGGTTGAGATTATATGTCATTGGCTGATTTCAGGGTCAAAGATAAACTTTAAATGTTCAAGTTGACAAGCTTTTATTTCTTTGTCCTTTCATGTAAAAACTGGTATTCCTTTTAAGGCAATCTAAGATTGTTATTGAGCAAATTATTCTTTATTTGTTAAGCTGCAGCATGTGTAATGTAACTCAATAGGTATTAGTCTCATTTGAAAGATAAAGACACATTCGATAGGAGTTATGTTGAAGACGTTCTTTTGCATCTAATGCAGTATAGCAGCCAGTGTTGTACAGTATAATTAGATACAAACATATTTTTAAAAACTCCTGGTTTGTACTTTTGCAGTTCAGGGTGGAGTTTTGTGAAAAAGAATCCTAGTGAGGGAGCTGGGAAGATGCACAGCAGTAAATAATGACTGTCTCAATACACAGGAGATTTTTAGACACTGTAATAGCAGGCTGTAATATGGGCCAAATCTGTCCCCAAGGACAACCCTGGATTAACCAACATCACTCAAATCACACAAATGCACACGCACACACTGTAGTACTGAGGATCAATCTCCTCCCAAGCCTCCTCCCACTTATTTAATAAAGCATAATAAAAGAGAGAAAGAAGAAGGGGGGAAGGGGAGAGGAAAGATAAAATTGTGTGTGAGAAAGAGGAATGGAGAGAGAGAGAGAGCAAAAAACGATCTAAAGCGGGAGCGAAGAAAAGAGAGATGGAGACAAGGCAGAGAAAAGAGGACAGGCATTTCAATAATTCACAAACTCCTGCTTCATTTAGAATATAATCAGTGCCCAAACTGGACCCATGTGTCCTCTACATATGACACATCGTCCACTGGGTCGGGCTCACTCACAAACTCTTCCAGTGTATTTGTGTGTGAATTTGTGCAAGAAACAACACGTGTTAGGATGAATGTGTGGGTGCACGGAGGGGTTGCATGAGGTTAACACTACAGACAAGCAGATATGGATTTCTATTAAAGAAGTAATGTAGATTCATTAGTAGGAATGGTGCAGTGAGAGGAGAGAGGGGAAAGGGCTGAGAAACATACCGCATTACATCTTTGTATAAGAAATCCCTTTTCTGCCTGCCATGGCCCAAACGGCCACTTTAGCAACCTGTAGACATTCATACTACAATTATCTCTCCATGTGAAAATACAGCAGGATATTAATTCAAAGGATTCACTGCAAGCCAGGTGATCAAGTTTCTAACATGTGACAGACACAAAACAAAAAAAACATTCTCTGATGAAAAAAAGGTGCTGCACACTCGACCCTGACAAAGATGTCAATGTTTAAAGACAACAAATTTTGACCGATTTTGGTGATAAGGGCCAATTCTGGATTTCCACAGCAGAATTGATGTATTATGTCCTGCCTCCTGCATGCCACGGCCCAGACGCCACCCCACGTCTGAACGTTCCGGACGTTTTCCTGTTGCTGTGAACGCGTATGATCACTTGCTATGTTCTTAATGTATGAAAGGCAAACTCCAGTACATATCTGAACACGGCTCAAGTGTGACACATAAAAAAGAGACACAGCTACAACCCTTCTACCAACCGAGTCTAAAAATACCCTAAATAGTCGTCTCCATTACTCCATTGCTCCTGGGAGTTTGTGCATATGTGGAGCAACAGAGGTCCACAGTCCTGAACATAGAAACATGCAGAAAAAGAAGGATGCTTCTGTGCGTGTGCGTGTGTGTGTGTGTGTGTGTGTGTGTGTGTGTGCGTGTGTGCAGGTGGCCTGAGCCTGTCCCTTTGTGCATGTATGTGCATATTTATTCTTGTATTCTCATGTGATGAGGTGATTTGCATGCACTGCCCCATGCTAGACACTTTCCAGGAATTGTACCGTGTCACTCGGTAATTCGTCTAAGACACTACAAGAGGAGGGAAACAAGATGATGTTGTCAGAAAGCCATTACTCAAAATGTCAATGTGCTGAAGATAACAAACAGAAGAAAAGTTACTATTGTGTGGGTTAAGATTTCATCAAAAAAAACCTCAGCTAATCATGGTTTAGATCAAACAGGAGTGTGTGTGTGTGTGTGTGTGTGTGTGTGTGTGTGTGTGTGTGTGTGTGTGTGTGTGTCATTCAATGTGACCTACAGCAGCAGGCATCTCTGTTATGTAATCCTTGCTGTCAAACACGTTCACACACACCTCCGCAAATGGGTATATATACACAGACACATAAATATACACACTTTGAACACAAACACACGTTGCATGCGTGCACATATGCGCGCGCACACACACACACACACACACACACACACACACACACACACACACACACACACACACACACACACACACACACACACACACACACACACACACACACACACACACACACACACCTCCGGTGGTTATTCTTCAGTCATGGTGAGAAAACCCTGCATGGTATCTCAGCACAATCTAGACGTGTGTTCCTCCCTCCTACAGCAGGCGCTCTAAATAACTTAATAGTGAAATTAATGGTTCTGAAGTCTGCAAGTCTCATCGTCATTTATACTGATGGTTAAATAATTTTCAGGGTGACATTGAAATTGCTGGCGCAGCGATTAGCACTGCAGATTGGGGTCAGGTTATTTGGAGACTCTAAATTGTCCGTTGGTGTGAATGTGAGCATGAATGGTTGTCGTTCTCTATGTCAGCCCTTAGATACAATGGTAACTGGTCCAGGTTGTACCCCACCTCTCACTCAATGCCAGCTTGGCTCCAGGTGATCCCCGCAAACCCTCAAAGGATAAGCGGTATAGATAGTGGTTGCATGGTTTCAAATCTTCTCAAAAGAAAACCCCTGTACAGAGGCAAACTTATTATTCAGTTATTTTTAGAAATCAACTTAAGTAAAGTCTGATTTACTTTGCACTAAGGACCTACTTTCATATTATTTTTAGTACAGTGAAAGAGCAAGTACACTTGCTTTTGATTCACTGTCCCTTTTCCAGCCGTTAACTCCTCTGATCCACACATTTATGAATGACATTATGGCAGTTCCGTTTATAAAACCTCCCACGCACTATTCAACACAGCCTACAGTTATGTACAGTGGCAGGCTCGTGGCATTTTGCTGCTCTGTGATGTTTAAAGCACATTCCCCATCTAAGGCTATCACAATACTGTATGAAGTCAAAGTTGAGCGTAGCACCACAGCACTGAATTATTGCTCAGTGGGACTGTGTTGTACAAATGCATTAATTAAAAGGTCTGGGGATTTCAGTCCAACAAAGAGATTTTATTTAACAGAGAACTAATAAAAATATGTAAAGGACTGAGAAGATTATTTTTTCTTGAGTGTGATTCTTTCTTCAGAGGCCAAATCAATTTATTCTGGCAACAAACCACAAGTGTAGACTCATTATTAAAAACACATGTAGTTGCTGCATGACTCACTTTTCAAGCACAAATTGCAAATATTTAATTGTTTCAGTTTCATTCTTTGCCTTATGGCATATGTAATAGGTTCTGGACTGTTGGTTAACCAATTAATCCATCATCTATTGAAAGTCACAGGGGAACGGGAGCAAATCCTATGCTGACATTAGGCAAGAGTTGAGATATACCCTGGAAGGGTTACCAGAATATAAAGGGGAAACATATGGTGACAACCATTGACACTCACATTCACATCACAAGCAATTTGGAGTCCCCATTAGGTCTGCATGTTTTTGGACCTTGGGAGGAAGCCAGAGTACTTGTCCAAACACAGGGAGCCCACACAGAAATGCCCAGGTCGGATGTTAGATCCAAACCCAGAACCTTCTTGCTGTTATACTGTAGTTTAGGTGTGTACAAACATATACTGTGAGCTTTAAAAATCTCTCAAGTAGCACCATTGGATAACAACTCCTGGCTATCACTCTGCATTATTCCATTAAAATCGCTCAACTGAGGCCTGTCTGTCATTGTTATACCATTCAGGGAACCACAGGGCGCTACATTAGCCCCAAGTTCTTTCTGCTCCCCCCAAGTGAAGGGAAACTAGTTTAGCTCAATAGGCTATTAGCCCACACCTCTCCACACATAAAAGGATAGAGGAGCATAAGTGGAGAGTATATGGGGAAACTGGTAAGTGGCCATCCATCAGCACTGCCGTACTGACAGCACCAACAATTAGGTGATGGCAGGAGGGCTTGGTATATACAGTACTATAAGGTACTAGACAGGTGCCCTCTTTTTTGACAAACAGTAAGGATCCCACTGCAAAACATGTAAAAGCTCATGTCAAAACTAAACTATTCCTATCTACATCATTACTGGCAAAAATAGTCTTAAAATGAAGTGTATTTGTCTCTCTGCCCTCGGCGGAAGCTAACTTCACTGTTATTTTAAAGATAATCAAGACTTAAGAAACTGCAAACTTGCACTTGTAGTTGTTTTTTTTAAGCTAATTGTACTTACATGGTTCTTGCTGTTCTGGGTTTGTACCCTCATGGTTGAATGTACTTATTGTAAGTCGCTTTGGACAAAAGCATCAGCTAAATGATACGTAATGTTATTATCGCAGACAGTGGGAGGCAGTGATTGGAGCTAACTACGAAGGTATTGTACTGATGTCTGATTATGGGCATTGTGTAAACTCACCAACCGATGCACTTGCACTGAGAAACACTCCTCTGAGTCTGCCCAGCAATGCCAAACACTTCGGAAGAGGGACACTGACATACATACGACTGGAAGCAGTGGCTGCTAATGTCAAGGTGCTGTTTACTATTAAAGAGAAAAGGAGACAAGGGGGAGAGAGGATATGGAAGGGAGACAAGGGGAGGGAGTGGCAAAGTCAACAACAGTGAGCCATGTAGTGAAGAGCATAGGGAAACTTAGAGATATAAGAGCACAGATAGATGAAAGGGAGAAAAATGAAGGAAACATTGATGAAGAGGTGAGAAAAGAACAAGATAACAGAGGCAACACGGCACAGAGTTGGAGTAACACATAGGAAGACAGTCAGATAAGAAGAGAAGAAAGTATGTGGGTGGTGAGAGAGATGACACTTTATCATACAGCCTAGTTGTTAAAGCAATAAACTCTCTATAGGTCTCAGCATAAGGACTTTCCAGGTGCCACAAATGCCATCCCCATTCATCTCACTAAAAGCTGAAGTTGCTGAACTGAGCTCAAGTTCCCCTGGAGAAAATTGTTCATCATGAACTCCTGACTGTTTCAGAACATCCAGGCACATGTTGCATTAAAATATCTGCGAATAGGAACTAATTTCTGAAGCGAGGTCCATTTGCTTTTTTGTTTCATCATTATATGTACAAATGAAAAGCAATCCGAGGAACAATAGAGATCCTGCACGTACAATGTATATTCAATACTTACAAAATACTACAATTGTCCTTCCACAGTTTCCTAATAATACAAACATTTTACACAACATAAAAGATCTCTTATTTATTGCTTTGCACTGTTGTGTCATTATAGAGCTGTGTGCAGCACTCTTTCTTGACCTGTCACAATCACACTGGCATAGGCAACAAAGGTTAGTGGCCCGTTAAAACATCCATGAAGTTTTTTCCATCATCAGCAGGTGGTGGAATTTAGTATAAATTCAAGAGATATCGCTTTAGCTGTGGGTGTTTACACACCATGAAGCATACAGTTCTCAGCATGGCAGAACTCAGCTTGACACCAGCCCCGCTCATCGTCGTCCCCCTGACCCCCATGACCGATCAGATCTAAAAGTTCATCATCTGGAGATGCCCCCCAAAGTAATTCCTACCATGTTTGATGAAATCTGTCAATGCTATGCCGGCATGCAGGGTAATAAATGAAAGTTTGATTTAAAGCTGGGCTGAAGTTGTTCCCTAATCTTTTGTTGAGCTATTTCTATTGCTTATTATTGTTATACAACTGTGGCTGAACAGTTGCAAAGATGTTTAAATATGATACTTGGTGTCATTTTCACTAAAATGTGCCCTGAAGGCTAAAATACATAAAGGCAACAAGTGGTTTCATGATTGTACCGATGACATTTTTTCTAAGAAACTGCATTGACAGGAAAACCTGTAAATTATCTAATTTGCATGATGTCTGGATCCCGTCTGACTTATCATCCTCTGATGTGATCACTCCTGCCAATTGCCACCCACAAGTCCTCTTCTGTATCTCCCCTACTTTTCCATCTCTCTTCTCTTTCTCATAGTACACTTACACTGAAGGCGTGATTGCATCAAGCCACAGCAAGCCACAGCGAGCCAGGGCATCCCGGGGGGCACGCTAATGTACAGAACATAATGTACAGAGTGGTTACTTTGAAGGAGAGGTAGAGAGAGGTTGGATTGTGGAGCATCCATTACTATAATCATTTTACCTAACTTGAAAAGGTGGCTCTTATAGGGGATTCTTTGAAAGAGAGAAGACAGGCGAGGGGATGGGAGGGGGGAAAAGGCTTCTTGTGACTCTGTGTAAATCTTAAGGGCAACTTTATTTTTCAGCTTTTATTGCTTTCTCGCAGGATCACCCACAGCATCCAAACAACAAAAGACTTTTCAGCAGGATATTATTGTCCTTGAAGCCTGAGATATCCTGCATTTTAGATTATAAAAATTAACATGATCAGATGAGGCTCAACAGCAACGATATCTTTCAGCATTATTCACTTTTCAGGTTAAAAGGCACAAACCATAAATCATGGTAATTTCCCAACCTGCTTAAGTGTGTCTTCCTCTTATGAATACAATATATTAAAAACAAATGCCCAAAAAAAGCAATATGTTGCACAAGCTGCAAAGAGTGTGGGGTCTCTTTCAAAGCGGGGGCGAGAGGACAGGGAATACCCTGAAGGAATAACATCTAATGCAATCAGATCGCTCTGGCCAATTAGTCAGTGTAGCCTAGCCAGAGATGATGTCAGTCATCATTACTCATTGCTTAATGCTATAAAGCAGGAGGTAATCAAGAGCAAACAAAGAAAAGAGCAACAAAAGTGGGTCGGAGTTAGGAAGGACAGTGGATTAATCATGCAGACAGTAGACAAGCAGTCTGTGTGAATAATGGAGCCCACACAAAGAGTCTTAAGTTCCTAAAACACACACTTTATTTGATTCTCAAGTACATATTAAAGAGTGTATGCACACAAAGACACACAAGACAAAAATGCAGACACAGGACATTGCACCCCCATCCCCTTGCATGCGCTCACGCTGACAGACACACATGTATGGCTCATTAGTAACAGCCCCACATCATCATGTTTTTTTCCGTGCTGATGGCTGAATTCCAGTCAATACCCCACAGCTCCATATGACATTTCACGTGCATATGCATTCAGTATGTTATGGAGCACAAACACAAACTGTCTTTCTGTCGCATAGTCACCCACGTACTATAGTACACACACACACACACACACACACACACACACACACACACACACACGTATAGATGAAGGTATATGCTGTATTAACAAAACAAACATGCAGACAGCTAAACACTGAATCACACACTTAAATAGAGTACAAGAATACACACAGTGATGTTTATCGGGACGGAGTAATGGAACACAGTGGCGTAGCTGAGCAGAGATATACACGCTGATTAGCTCCTATGGGGGAAGCCATTGGACCTTCTGTATGATTATTGAGTTTGACTTCAACATCTCTCCTTTGTAAACAGACGGCAGCTGTATGGAAGATAAGGCACTGCTGCTGGTGCAAAAGTGTTATTCCACTTATGTGGGTGAAAATTCCTTTTTTACATGTCAACTGTGCTAAAAATGTCTGTCTTTATCAATGCTAAAACCCGCTTTGACAAATGGCGTTTGGCAGGAAAAACAGAAGATGTGTCGTTCTGCTCTGACCGCAAGGTTAATGCTGCAGTTTTAGGTCCGCACCACATATGAGGTCAGTTAATATGGAAACTAGATCATGAGACATCTCAAAGGTTAACAAGTCTGTTTGTTGGATTAGTGCAGTTCCTGGCAAGCTGGAGCGTGACCTTTGATGATGTAATTAGTGATCTCATCAAATGGTGTCTCAATTCATTTATTACCTTTGCCATGGCAACGACAAGTGTGGTTTGCAGTTATGAATGGAAGGAGGAAGCCCTTCCTTTTTTTCGACAACCCCTCATCCATAAAACCGTAAACCTTCACAGTCAAATTAAAAGTCAATCAGATGAGGGGTTGTTGAGAAAAATCTAAATACAGACAGACACACAGTGATTCCTCAATTTCCTCCATTCATGGTAAAATATACTTTACATTAAATCCATAGAAGATAAATACTAAATAAATTTCATTTCATCTCTGCCCATCCTGACCAGAGCTCTATGGTAGAAGAGCTATTCTCAATTGCAGATTCCTCGTTAAATTAAGGATAAATAAAGAAAAGAAAACTCCTGAGCTCAAATACAATCTCGACTACAAAGTTCCCCCACCTGTGTTAAGACAATATTTCCTACTTTCTGACAATTCACACAAATTTGTGAAATGTCCTGACTAATATCTTTACACAGGAGACATGATTATACATTTTTCAGACCAGAGTGGCCTTGGTGAAAACATTCAAATACAATTTTACTTCAATGTGTTTTATTCCCTCTCTTTTGTTAAGATAATTGTGTACATGCAAAACATTGAAAATATCTCTCTTTTCATTCATCGCTCTGCCCCCTCTACCTCTCTCTCTCCCTGTGATTCAGAAACAACCAGCGGACTGGGTGAACTCAGCGACACTGGGCAGGGTAATTATGTAATTGTTTGGTGTTCAGAGACAGCACTGGTGTGTGTGTGTGTGTGTGTGTGTGTGTGTGTGTGTGTGCGTGCATGTGAGACAAAAGCAGGGCTGAGTGAGACTTGAGAGGGGGCACGGATAGAGAACAGAGGAGAAAACAGCAGAAAGAAGAGAACAGAGGAGAGACAAGGAGAAATGGATGAATCAGTAATACATTTAATTAGTTCCTTCTCCTCATCTCTGGCCAGCACAAAATTAAAAGAGAATATTACAATAATGCAAGTTACCACATTTTCCTCTCCTCATCTCTATGTATCCTCCTCTCATCTTTTTTCTCTCACCACCTCCTCAACATCCTCATGTGTCTCACTTTCCAGCTTTCCTCTCCCCTCCCTCCTTCCTTCCATCTCTCCCTCTCTCTCTCCCTGGTCTGGGGCAGCTGCTGTTGCCATTGGCAGTCTCAGGTGTGTGTATACGTGTGAGTTTGTATTTCCCTTGCTCCTCAAACCCAATTCAATCCAAGCCCAGATCAAATAAAGTGGAGCACAGCTTTCACAAGGAGGCAGAGAGGGGGAAAACCATACTAACATATTGAGAGAGAGGACAGTAAAGGAATGACCCCTTCATTTTACGTCTCTTTCTAAACATAATTTATGTAAAGTTATTTTTGTTTGACTTACATTTAACTGATAATCATATGAGACTCCTGCCATTTGCAACCTTGGTCTACAATAAAGACATCCAAGCAAGCAAAATGTTTTAGGAAGCCCAGGGGATTATCAAATTATAGCTCCACTTAAACCTAGGTTCATACATATTTATTATCTAATATCATTCGAAAACATTCAAGTGCCATAATATTGACGTTAATTCAACAAGTGTCAAATTTGTGCATGGTTAGCAATAAAATAAAGCAAACTGTAACAACGTTTAGTATTATTCCTATGATTAGAACCAAGAAACAGAGTTAGAAGAAATTATAAGGAAATTATCAAGAATTTACAGACTCAGAGATACAGGAATAGTTACTATTTTCTGAGTCATTTTTTGTCTGTTGAGGCTGGGTACACATGTTAATTTGTCCAAGATGTCTAAAGGTATAAGGTATCATTTTTATATTTTATATTCTTAAAATCAAGATATAAAGTCTAAATAGTGATGTAGTTTCCAGAAGTACATAGATACTGCAAGACACCCATATCTAAGAAGAAAATAGTGCTAATCGCCAAATAATAGCAAAAGCAGAAAATGAAATGGTTCAAAGAAAAAAACCATGTGTTGTTTTCTATACCTGATTATCCCAACAGCTACAGTGGATTCAACATGGAGTCATATAAAAGAAACTATTTTTTAACAGAGTCAACAAAAATAGAAGTCACATAATCATTATTTTATAAACTAAAATTCAGAAGTGTGTTATTCATTACTTGCAAAGATGAATAACAAAAGCCTCTAGGGCAAAAATCTTAACACAAACCTTGAATTCTGACTCTACATCGCTAACAGGCAGCGAGACAAAAATGGATCCAGCCCCTGTATAGCTGACTGACAATCTCTATATAGTGCTCCCATTAACAGCCATTTTCTGACATGTGTTGATCACCACGACGTGCCACCGGCGTCATTGTTTGAGCCTCGAGACTGTCAGCCCTCCATCTGCTCATTTCTGAGGCGTTCTGCTCAGAGAAAGCCAACTGTCAACGGCGGATTTACAAAAGAGAGAGAGGGAGAGGAAGCAGAACGACGGCAAGAATGAAATGTTTAATTTCTATCCAGCCCAAGTCTGCTGTGTGAAGGAAGGAGGAGACTAGCGAGGGAACATAGAGCCGAGAGTTTGAATTAAATTTATCAAATGAGGCTCCTTTGTAGCAGCATTTTGATGTAATTATATACTTGTCTTGCATTTGTTTCATCTACATCTATCTTACCTTTGCTTTATACTTTCTCTCTGATGCTCTCCTCATTTACACCCCTCCTCCCTGAATTAGTTAATTTAATAAACTAATTAGGCTGTACTTCAAAACATATTTGTATAGTTATGAGGCAAGTCCCAGAGCACACTGAGGTACACACAGAAAAATCTAATGATGCTGCTGGTGAGTCCAGTACAACTGTATAGTAATATACAAAATACAGTTTAGCAAACAGCAGGTACGCAGGGATGAGACTCTGAAGATACTTTAGGTTTGGTAACTTTTTGAAAACTGATTAAAGAGAAAAGGAGAGAGGAGAGGAGGAGAGAGGAGAGGAGATGAAGACTGGCTCCCTCACTGTCCTCAGTAAGTCCCTCTTTTCACTCTTCTCCCCCTCGTAGGACAGAATGGAGCCTCAACACACAGCTGGTGAGACGGAGATAAAGGAGTGACGGAGGGGCTTCAATAGATACAGTGGAGGGTGAGGATACAAAACGGAGGGAAAAGGGGGGGGGGGATCCAGCTCAGTTAGAGAATGGGGAGAAGGGCGAAAGAATGAAAGGGAGGGAGGTTGGCAGAAGATGAATCTGCAAAAACTGAGTTGAGAGACATCACAGTGGGAGGGTTAATCGAAGAACGAGAAACATAAAGAATGCGATGAAAAGTCAAATCACATGAAGGGAGAAGAAAGAAGGACGGAGAAGGATACGCGCAGAAAGGCTCGGACAAGAATATCCTCTGGGCCACATGCACATAAACCCAAAAAACAACTGAGTACATCTGCTCTTGTGACTATTTCACATTATAACTGTATTAAATGTTCAACAACTCAAGGGTTTCTGACTAGGAACTTAGGCTCCAAAGGGTTTCAACAATAAATGTGACCTGACACAAGATAGTTTACAACAGACAGAATCATACAGTAGAGCGTAAACTCACATTGTTGTCAACGAGGTTAGAAATTTAAGATGCCAGTTGTCACCATTCATTTGACTTTGTGGTTGATGAGTTTTACTTTCACGCTACAAACAGAAGTTCCATCCTACCTGAACAGAGGAGGCAGAGCCACTTGGGCGGAGTAGGTTGAGCCTGCTGCTTAGTTGAGAGCTATCACCCGACTGGAGCCACAGTTCCTGGTGTGTAGTCTGGATCTCTCCACCAATGGGAGGGAAGCGTCTGCGATGCCTGCGCCGTCTGTCCACGTCTGTCTGTCTGCAGGTGCTGTCACCATTCCCTACAGGAAAAACAGAGAGAGAAGGAGGAAACATTAACACACATTTCAAATTCATTGCTAAAACATCTTTAAAACTAAGAATGCGAAACTAGTCTTTCAGCAGACACTTCGGTAAGAAAGATAACTACGAAAACAATCGGGACAATTGTCTCCTATGACATATGGGTGTGTAAATTCACACAGACAACTTGTTGACTTTGACTTGATATTATTTGACCCTATATCTACAATGTGAGCAGAGTCCATCTTTCCAAACACACATTGTCTATTTTGCATTAGTTGTTCCTTCAAAAGATTCTCATTTCAGACTGTGCTTGTGATTCCGTGCAGTGACTATCACTGTCCCCCTGCTATTCCCTCTTCGTGTCACTCTCTCTTAGGAGTATTCAGAACAAACACCCATGCTATTTATACACTGACGCCCCATCGGCATGGCAACCACACTTTGTTTACCCGCAAGAGACAGTGGTTTGAGGCGTGTGTCCTCCTTTTTTTCTCCAAACAAAAACAGTTATTTGGAGGCATTTAGCTCTCTCTCATGAGCCTGGCTGGTTTTCTGGCGAGGACGGAGTTTCACTTGAACCAAATGCCTCTGGTAAACTGAGAGCTGTTGTGATGAAATGGAGAGCTGGTGACAAAACTAATATTTCTGGGGGTAAAGAAAATGTGTTGATTTTGTTGTTGTTTGGTTCTTAGCCCGAAGGAGTACTTGCATGTTTTTTAAATGATTTTTTATTCACAACAAATACTTAGTGGTTTTTCTTCTAAAGTGATGATTAACAGTCACAAATATGTCTGGTCGTGTCGAGAGGAAAATTGGCCGAGGGCTGTGTTTGGTCAAGTCATTTGTGCAATGTGAAAATATGCCTTTTCACCTCATGTTGGGGCATCATTACAGTATTTATAAAAACACTGTTGTTGTAAGAAGTTAGCAAGAAAAAAAGTGAAACATACTCGCTGATGAAGTGATTGTTATATTCTGAAGTTATCCTCCACATTTCTGTGACTGATTGCACTGCGCACCAAACAAATTACCACTGATTAAAAAAAGAATTATAGAGTGGGTTTGATCGACAATTTTCTTCTCCTCTCAAAGTCATCAAACAATGTATCAGCATTTGGCTGCTTACCAAACTTTTTCTAAGTTTTCTCTGACAGTTGACATATTTAAAACTGTCTTTGAGGTCACCTGTTACAGATGTAATTATTGCCTGTTTGACAGACTTCCACCCTGTTTGAAATCTGCAAAGTAAAAGACAAAAAGTCATGTTCACTCGTCATGAAATAAATTCCCTGTGGCAGCAGAACATGTTACACCAGCCTTCAGAAACTCCTGAGAGTTAAACTGGGCACACAAGAGGAATCAAAGGCAGATCATCTCTTAAAGACTCACTATAGACAGGTCCAAAAACACACACTACCCTAGTAACACAATGAGGCTTCGAACAACCCATAATGCAACATTCTGGAAAAGACTGTAGTTACAATGGCACACCCTCCATTCAAACAGAGTAGTTGTTGTAATCATGGACTGTAAATAAAGATAAGCGACGCATCTCCTCGTCCTCACACTGTCCAGAAATTAAGCTTAACTATCCCTGATATTAATGCAGGCCTCTGTCATGTAATCCATCTTTATACAAAGTCTATAGTTGTACTTTCTGTCTTACTTGGTTTAGGTTTCTGCACTAAAATGGGGAATATAACAGTGAAAACCCAAGAAGACTATTGCATCATATGTCATCCAGGCGTGAAGCGAAATATAAGAAAAGCGTCCCTGAAAATCAGATACTAAATTTTCAATAGTAAATAAATGTATCAGTGCCTGAAAGGATGCAGAAGCACGGGGAATCATACTTAGTGCACCAACCCACTGCAATAAAAAAGTAACCCTGGAGGCCATTACTATAGGGACAAAGACGTGTCCCAAGGTCACGGGGCAGAGCTGAGCATTAAGTTGAACCCTGAAACAAGGCATCTCCTTGAAAACAAAATCAGGTCAGTTGATCATGTGACAACCAGGCCCTGGGGACAGAAACTGCCACTAAAGCACACTGCTTGTCCATGTTTTTACTAAGTTGACATAAACGCAACAAGTGTACAAATGCATGCACACACACACACACACACACACACACACACACACACACACACACACACACACACACACACAGGGACTGACAAGCATGCAGGCATGTGAAACCTGTAAAACAACACACGTACATACTTTATTTACAGTCACGTACACACTTACAAACCCAAAACAGAAACATTTGATATACATACAAGATGAAAACACAGATAAAAACGTTTTTTTTAACCAATGATGACAAACTATTTCTTTTAGTCTTTAGAGAATGTGCTGCTGTCTGGCTGTCACAGGGTGGTTGATAGACACAAGATCAGCTCAGCATCTGCGTCAGACCTCCTAACTTGTGACAGTCATGTGTTTTGTTTCTAAATTTCGAAAATGTGACATAGATACGTTATATAAATATATATACACACATATATAAACTTTTTTAAATTTTTTATTCTAATCTAGAATTTATGGATACACCCGCAGTATATTTCAGTTGCATACACCCTGTACACCTGTCTTCAATTCAATTCAATATCCACCTCGATTTCATGGTTGAAATCAATATGGGGACAGAGCTTTCACCTGGATTCACCTTGGCTATTTAATTTTGTGAAAGTTGTACACACACACCTTTCTTTTGTGTGTGTGTGTGTGTGTGTGTGTGTGTGTGTGTGTGTGTGTGTGTGTGTGTGTGTGTGTGTGTGTGTGTGTGTGTGTGTGTGTGTGTGTGAGAGTGTGTCCATATCCACCTATGGGACAGTGCCCTGCCCCTTTCACTCTGCTTTTCTATTGGTCTCCTGCCTGTTGTCCCTCAGTCACACACTGGGTTGGACAGTCATGTCCCCACCCACTTGCACAGCACACTCGAGAAGCAGCAGGCACAGCTGTCAACAGAGAACACAGAGCCATAGGTGGGGCGTGCACGTGTGTGTGTGCATGTGAGTATGTGTAATGAGGAACAGAGCAGTATCGGTTGTACGATTACACGCTGACCAAGCTTGTTTTGCTAATGCTTCTGTTACCACCGACATCCACACTGTTGCTACACAGACAGCCACAAGACACTCAACTCTCTTGCTATTTACAGCACGCTAAAGTATTTTTTTCATCAGTCTTTTATATGAAAGTTTGACCTATTCATCAATGTCACATTTCATGTCACATTAGCGTCTTCTATGTGCATAATTAAAGTCATTAAAATCTTGCTCAGAAGGTTATAGAAGGGCCCTCCAAACTCCCTTGAGTGCTTGTTTGGCTCAGTAAGCATGTCCTTCCTTATGCTGCCTTTGTTCTCTCTATTTGTATCTTTGCATGTGGATGAAAACAAAAAACTAATGAAGCCTATAATAAAAGAATTGGACCAAATGCACCAAGGCAATTGGCCTCAGGAGGGAATTCCACTGAAACTGACTTTTACTTCTGCAAAAGATGCACTGATAAATAAAAAATAAATGTGGGTTTACAAACACGGACAAAAGTACAGGAAAAAAGTTTAGGGATTGCATTGAAGGCTCTGGATTCACTTGCTTAATATCACAGCACAAGGAACAATTATAATCAACGTTAGATAAGTGTACAGAAATGGACGTAGCCTTCGGCCTGTACTAGAGTTAATTTTGTCTATATTTGTGCAAGGCTTCTATAAGCTTCCAGACGAAACAGATTAAACAGAGCAGTACTTTCAGAAATACTGTGGGGGGCAGTGTAGCCAATAGTTCAAGCAAGAAAATCACAGGACACAAGGAAGAACTTTCAACAATGGCAGAACTTTTTGTAGAGAGATTTTTTAAGAGTGGGTAAGAAATTACAGGCATCTATATGACTCGTTCTTATCACAACCTCCTCCACCGTAACTGTTGCGCTGCCCTCTAGTGGATGTGTGACACATGGAAGTTTAGTGATGCTCGCATCGTATAGAATATTTTTTTCCTGTTATAAATAAATTTCATCTGTTCAGTTGCAGACACAAGTTCAAACAACACGTCAAAAGGATGGAGACCAACACACAGTATACAATCAGACTCACAGAGAAACATGAACTGCCTCCTGGTTATGCAACTCACTCGCTAACACTCAGCACAATCAGTACAGGTCAAAGTTCAGCGCTCTAAAAGCTGCCCAAATGTGCTTCTGTGTACCTGATGATCAAGCTTTTTTTCCCTGCTGATAAATACAAGATACGACCCCACTACTATTCATACAGTCTGCATACATACACAATGCCTAGCAACCCTGATGGCTTAGATAGCATTGCAGCTAAGATAGACAACACTCTGTACACAACTTAGATACGGTAGCCTGGTGTAGGGTGATAAATCAAGATAAAACAACATACACCAGCACATATATTACTTATAGTGAGTATTTACTCATGTGAACATACTATACGTGTGTGTGGGAAGGTATAATGTGAGACTGACAGAGTGTGCCAATGCTGAACATCAGAGCACAAGTTGCCACCTAAGGGAATTACGCAGCATTCCTCAGTTGAGTCGCGTTAGAGCGCAGAGGGAAGTCGCAGGGAGCCTGGCTTTGATCGGTCCACTAAAGATCCCAACACTGGGATAAGGGGAATATGCTGCAAGGATGCCTGTGGGGAAAACACAGAATCACATCTTCAAAGATGTACACATGCGCACATACACCACGTTCTTCCACGTACACATTTCCAAACATTCAAAAGACATATATGCTGCCCCCGCATGCATAGTAATTCTCTGCAGCTTTTGATCCTTCTTCTTCTCTCCCTCTCTCACATGCCGACTGTACATTACACTACACACACAAATTTATAATCTGAAAAACATAAATATATGGAAAGCACTCAGTGCCACACAAAGAGGAAATCATCTCACCATGTTGGATAACACACAAATACTTACAGCGCACAACATAAACATCCAGTGCACCAAACTCCCGCAAAAGAGAAGAGAAAAATGAAAGCACTTTCTATTGTTCAATTAATTTAGTTAAATAATGAATGCAATTAAAAACAGGCATTGAAATTGATTAAATACTGAAATAAATTATGTGTAAAAGGACGTCTTAATGCGACGGGACTCCTCTGCAGCAGTAATCTGACAACGAGGCAGACAGCAGGTATAATGGTTGGATTACAGATGTTCTACCACAGAATTACAGCAAGGAGATACAAGCAGATTTCATGAGACCTCATTCAACTCATTCACAGTTGCCCCCACCATTTCACTCAATGTAGAGTGTGCTGGATTGACCTGTAATCTTTTTATTAAATGTCACGCATTTACAGGTCTGTTTCATTTTAATGGCTCCATTGTTTGAACAAGCCACAAGATAATTGGTTAAGACTGAAAATACTTAGCAAACTTGACAATGCCAATGACAATTTTAGGGAATAAAACATTTTGATAGATATATCGATCTATATTCTTACTGTGGTAGGTTGTAAGAGGTTGTCGGCCCATTTGCAGTGGAGATGACAGGTCTTGCTTTGTGTTTTATTGCCTCTTTTCAATATATATAGTCTTTGCTAAACAAACAATGATGCAACCATTTCTAAGCCAAGCGTCTTTTCTGCATATGTGCAGTTTTCCTATCGAGGAATATCATTTAACATACACACTGCTGCCTATAGAAATCAATTGGCCAACTGATATATCTGTCTGGCCCTAACACATATTATCTTGTAAGCCAACAAGGTTTTTGAATCATAGTTAAATAATTAACCTTAGAGGAGTAAAAATATTAAACAATATTAAAAACATTTTTTTAAAACACTTGAATCATGCCCTAATTGTGCTTTAATTGTTCAGGCGAATGTAAGCACTCGACAGTGGAGTGTGTACATGGCCGGCCCTAAGGGATGTGCTGACACTGTGCTGACACTTACACACAGTAACACTGAACTAGGAAGGCTCTTTATGGCTTGATGAACAACATTTCATTTGTTTTCACTGTAAAAAAAAAATGAAAGCCTATTTGACAAAATAATTGAAACGAGTTAAAAAGGATCACACTTTTCTGCACATATTCAATCATGTACCTGTAATGCACCAAATACTTAAATACCCTTCTCTGGACACGAAGGTGAGTGGACCACAGGAAGATAATAGTTATTATGGGGTTCACAGCACGACCTTAGGAAGTCACCAGCATACATCACCAAGCATCCCGACTGTGGCAGGTTCCTGCTGGCAGCACAGGTGCTCACATGCACACACTGAATACACACATATGGACACACAGACTTTTGGAGAGAGCACTGCAGGTACCCCCTCCCAGACCCACCGATGTAGCCACAATCAGAAAGATGCTCACAAACGCACACACACAACATGCAGGTGCTCACACTGCCCTGCCAGCTGTCCCTCGAGATTTGGCTCCAAGGTCTGATTACCAAGACAGAGAGGACGAAGGAAAAAGAGGAATTACAAGACAGAGCAGAGTGTGTGTGTGTGTGTGTGTGTGTGTGTGTGTGTGGTCATGGATCAGTTCAGCATGCTGCACTGCCCTTAACCCAAAAAAAGTCCAGTTATATTTGTTTAACCTTGGCTGCTAGGTGCCCTGTGTGTATATTTATGTGCAAATGTGTTTGTACACCATGACCTAGGTGACATACGTGCAACATAGGTGCTCATCTAAATCTGCAAATTCATCAGAAACAAAGCCTCCTCGGAAATCATAACTTTTCAGGCGTTTCATGTCAGTGTTCTTGTGACTTTAGAGTCACGGTCATGTCAGCCACATGAGACATCATACTCTGACAAAGCACTGACAATCAGTTATATAACCAAGGTCACACGGTCAGAGCAGCTAACATAGCGTAGCCACACCCTGCCTGGCTGTTTGCATTCCATAGTGAGCTACACTGTCAATACTTGTCAAGTAGGAGATGTACAGCACAGCTCTCCTGTCTCCAGGGTCTAGTACTTAGTGGGACTTCTTTCCCTGCAACAATGAGAAAATGCCAATACACCGAGTAGAAAGTGAAAAGAAAAAAAAACTTCTTCAAGCAAATACACAAATGTTTGGTTTAAACAGGTATGTCATGCAAAGACAAAGTAGAATTAGTGTGAGATTCCCCCTGACACTAGTCACATGTCATCTTTGAGCATTTTGTAAGTGCCAATTGTGTACTCCAAACCTTAACTCCTGTTTCAGTAAGCTTACTGTTATGGCTTAAATACTTCCAAAGTGTTAGGATTTAATAATGCTCTATTTTAAAGATGATGGCAACCTCCAGTTTACAATTGTTACCATTGAGCCATGGTATCACGTTATACCCTCACAGATATATTTAAAAAATACAACGAACTGCACCTCACACACAGGGGCTTGTGGGAGCTCGCTGCCCTACTATATTTTATACTGTGTTCTTGTCAAGTACAATAGTGCAGTTGCTTGTGGCAGCTTGTTAGACTGGGTGTTAGTCACAGGGATGGGCACCATGGGGCTACAAACTGCTACAAGGTCGTACTGAGATTTCATTGTTGTGGTGGCGAACCAATTAAATAAAATGTGTGTTCACAAAAACACACACACACACACATACTTTGTCACATGGAGAATTTCATTAGCTGAGGATAGGTGTTTCAACTTACTACAGACAAACAAAGAATAATCTAAAAACATTCAGATCAAAATGAAAAGCATGAGCAAGTGCGGACAAACAGACAAAAACGATACTAGATCTAGGTGTGCAATGTAGTATCAAAACAGTTTATTAACATATATTTACTATTACCATATTCCATTTTCGCAGTAGAAGGAAATACATATGAGTGAGAGAGAGAGAGAGAAGTCCTGGGTGAGGGAGTTATAAGTGCAATCTCTTCTGACACATACTGTACCAAAACCCTCTCTCGCACTCCACTTAACACAGCTACAGTACACATACATGTGTACACACACTCACTCACAGGAGTGCCCCAAGTGTCTATACATGATTAAAAGACTGAAAGTGGGGCAGGCGCACAGTTCTAGCTCTGTGAAATTACTGCAGTTTCTTTCAGCTCAGCTCACCTCACACGCACGAACGCACGCACGCACACACGCGCACGCACACGCACGCACACGCACGCACACACCTCCATGTCCAGTCACATAGCACTGGTTCAATAACTGAATGATTCCCCTGATGAAGCAGTGAGGGAGAGGAGAACACCACAGCCAACAACTTATTGGAGCTGGACAGACAAGAGAGATGACTTTTGTTAAAACCTCAGCCCCTCCCTTCTACTCATACCCCAGAGAATAAATGCTTTCCTGCTGCTTTGCCCTTGACAGGATTGTGGACATAATTCTTTTATAACAGCATTCTCAATACCTCAAATAGACATTAAGCCCCCCACCATGAGCTTGGTAGGGGTCCACAAACTGTTCAAAGAAACCTCCATGTTGAACAAAATATGTGAATAAGATCTAAGGAATCTTTTGTGGATTGCTTGTTATAAATCAGCTTGTAATTCCAAGTGGTTGTCTGTGACTAGAATATGGTCTCACTGCATATTATTGCGCCTTTTAAGAATAGCTTACACAAAGCATTTTAGCTGAGAAATGAAATAATCAATTTAAAGGATTAAAAAATATCCTGGGGAATTGAGAGGCCCCATTAAAGTCAAATTCAGTGGCTGTGAAGCTTGTCTTGCTTATGCAAAATACTGGTTACTGAGACGTTCTTGGGTAATAGAACTGTCAGACATTAGTTTGAAAGCCATGCAGTAGCTTCACTGCATTCTGTGTTCAAACTTTATCTCCACTCTTAAAGTATCACGGGTGCATTTTGTTTGTCACCTCTGAACTTTTCATGGAAAACATCTGCAAACTTTGTGAGCACCAAAAATAGCTCACATAGAAGTCAAATGTCACTTTGCTTTTGCAGTTCTCTGAACAGCAAACTGGTCGACTCTTATCTGGCGAAGGAAAAAAGATCTCTTTATTTAGATATGAAACAGAAAATAGGCAACAGATAACACCTG
Source organism: Paralichthys olivaceus (assembly GCF_024713975.1). Classification (NCBI taxonomy): domain Eukaryota; kingdom Metazoa; phylum Chordata; class Actinopteri; order Pleuronectiformes; family Paralichthyidae; genus Paralichthys; species Paralichthys olivaceus. The sequence continues at coordinate 8,891,115 of NC_091112.1, forward strand.
GGATTCTGCATATTGTGATTTCTGATATAAAGTAGGGAGTTGCTTGACAGTTATGCTACACATCTTTTAGGAATAGAACATTTTGTTTGTTTCAAATATCAATCATTTTCCAAAACATGGAAAGAATCAATTTGGAACCAATCACTTTTCTCTGTTCTTTGCCCGAAACTAAACAACCCCCGATTAAACCTCCGATATCTACTGAGCTGGTCAGACACAGACATATTTCAGCCAAATCCAGCTCATATAGTCATACGCTGATGTTGAACATCAGGCTGGAAGTCTGTCATGACTCACGGCTCCTTGGTCTGGGAGAGAAACACTTATGTTCAGTTGTGTGGATCTAAAAGAAAATATGCAGGAGATGCACTCATACTACAAACACTGACCTAAAATGGGCATTTGCATGATTTTTCCAAATGCTGAGTATATCTCAGATATATCACAAACCATTATTTGTTTCTTATTTTAGTTTATTTCACTCGTAAAAAAAAACTGGGTCACAACTTCCTCAATTGGATGTCTTAAACATCAGCTCTCCAATTCAAAGCCACTGATAGAAGTTGTCCCTGGTAGTGCAGATGAAAACCTTTCACTGTTGGAAGTTACAAATCACAGCCAAAAGGTAATTCTCAAAGAAAACTGGACAGCCTGACCTGTGCCACATCTGATCAAACTCTTTTTTTTTACTTATCGTAGGGCTTACCAACAGAAAATCGTATAAGTGAGTACAGAACACAAGCTTACTACTTTTTACGAGGCATTATGAAACTGTGCCTCCGTTTTAAAAGATTAGAAGAAAACAACAACAATATAAAACCCTACAAATCTCTCCTCCAAAGCTGGAACTCAGCTGTATTCCCATTGGAGGCCTCCAATCATGTGCTGTGCTTGGCAAACACACCTAGGACGGAGGAAAACCTTTGCAAAAAGTTCAAACAGAAACCTGCAAATCCAGCAACTTCTTAGCAGCATTGTGCAAGGTTTCCGAGAATTAGACCATCAGGTGTTTGTGGGAGAGTGTACACACTGTTGCACTCTGGGGACAGAAAGGATGCTTTTTCAATGTGAATCTCTGAACTTGTGGATGTGTCCAAATGTATTTTTTAATTGATCACCAGGTTTCAACATCTGCACAAGATAAACAGAAAATAGGTTGACACATAACCACAAATGATCAGTTCCAAGAGAAGCTTTTATGAAATGCAGATAGCCGACAGGTCATGTTGATAAAGGTGAGATTTGTTGCAGGTCAGCAGATAGATGAGATGTGAAACATACATCTGCACACATGAATACACACATACACTCACACACAAGGAGCAACATTTTACAAAGCATACTGGGTATTTTGTCACGCTTCTCATGCATTTAGCTCTAAATGAGGGTAAAGGCTGAAGTTCCCTCCCCAACTGACACAGAGCAGTATTTTGCATTTACTTATCTGTTTTCTTCAGTATCAGACATATGTTGTTCTTACACTATCAATATGGAAAGATTGCCCCATGTTGATAAAGTGAAATTAATATGTAATAAATGTGTGCTACATTAACGGCCGTATTTTGTTTGACACTCTGCAACTACGTTAGTTTTAGCAGGCTTTTACTTACAATGACTGCACCTGGGACCCTCATGCTCGGACCACCCCACAGATGCTATTAAAACACCAGTCCTCTTGCTTTAGTGTAAATGGCATCCATGAAGTGCCTCTTAAAGGGTTACACCACCCTTGTACTTGCACCCCCCATCCCCCGCAGTCTACAGTTAGGTAGCGTGTCCTGTCAGGTTGCAAATGCACTCAGCTATCCATCTCGGGCAGCAGCGCTAGAGGTAGTGTGGGGGCACATTGCTAGCAGAGCTAATGGCACGTCATGTAGCATTAAACCAAGATGACTGTGCGCTCGCCTTAAAAACCCAAAGCACAGGGCTGAGAGAGGTAGAGGAAAGGGGGGAAGAAAAGCATATTTTTACTAAGAAAGATTTTCTGTTGTTGGGTTTTGAGGCTGATTGGCGGTGAGAGGTTTGATAGGACAAGGGAGGTTCCGCGTCTTTTAGGTTAGCGGTTAAAGCCGCACATTTGACAGGCAGGCATAGTAAGAAAGCATTCACAATGGGTCTTGATGCAGGATGTCTTCAAGTGGTGTGGGTAATATTGTAATAACACTTTCAGAATGCATTACCGATCACATATTGGAGTAAATGCTGCACTGGCATTTTTTATGTGAGTTGTACTGCAGTGACATTTATGGGGCATGTTATCAGAGAAAAATAGTGGAGTGTACAGAAACTGCATCAACAATTGACAATAAAAGTTGGATCATGGTATTAGAGCAGTTTACTATTAAAGTGACCACATCAGAAATCCAAGACCTTCATCTGAGAACAAATTATCATTTGCATTGAAATCTTTACATACTTTCACAAGGGTCTACAACTCGACTACAGAATGAATCATCCAGATCCACATCAACACAACAGATGTACTGCAATGCCTTAATACACAAAGTATATGGACACATATGTTCTCCTGAGGTGAGATATCTGTTTACCTACTTTGAAGAGGGGTTTCAAACCACTTGATACATTAACCATGGCTTACTGAAATCTGACACGAGGGAAGCTAAAAAGTTCCCGTAACAGCCATTAAGGTTATGGAATGTAAAAAAAAAAAAAAAAAAAAGTTATTTTGGTCTGATGATGATGCCTAGTAATTTCCCATTAGGTCAACCTTCTTCTCCTACCACAGGTATTTTCCTTGGGCAAGCCCCTGCAGCGGGTGTGCACACATGCATAAGCAAAGCTGCACCAAGTATTGTGTGTGTTGTAAGCCCAAATACACATCTGCTGTGACTGTGTGTGTATTATTAAAGCCATGTATGAGGCAATCATTGAGATTGATGTGAGCTGTCAGACGGCACATGAACTTGTCTGTCTGTGGTTGTACAAACAGAGCTACCTTACAGTATGCATTACTGTAAACAATGCAGAGTGCACGTCCAGGGCAGGATTGACTCGAAGCCATTTTGCAGCCAAATTTCCTTCCCGACCATGGCAGCGAATGGTAGATGACAGTGTTAAAGAAGCAGGATGAGCCGGGCCACAGTGCAGTCTCACATTAACCTCATTTATCTAAGGTGTAGCTCTTCACCTGACCTTGCTACACACACACACTCACTCTCTGATGAACACACTGGCAAAAACAAGGGCTTGATGTGCAGAAGAGAAAAACATGCACAAGCACAACAGTATCTATAATATAATTTTCAAATCTCCCTGTTTGTCTGTGGAACACATATCTCACACTTGCCATGTGTATTGTTAAGGGCCCAAGGAAGTGCAGTGTCAAATATGGTGCGATTTGGACATGTGATACTTTTATTATTAATAAACCCTGAATAAACAGATGACCAGTGAACAGCAAAGACAACTGATTTTCTAGTTTGGTTTTCCTGCATCCTGAGTGGAGCTTCACCAAGGTTTCAATAAACAGGTGAACATCTCTTTGTGCAGTGGCCGTGGCACAGCTCAATTACTGTAAGTCATTTTTACAGTTTCAGAAAGAAAGTTGCAACCAGCTTCACAGCAGGCCTCAAAACAAACAGCACATTCCAAAGAGGCATGTAAAGAGCAGGCACTAATGAAAGACACTAATACACAAAGACATATGCTGTCATGAATATTTAAAACGCCATGTTATGCAGCAATGAATTTAATGATAAAGGATTATCTTTGTCGACATGGCTAGATTATTCTAAAAGAATGCCGGAGCATTGTACCAGGCAAACATAGACAGAAATGAATTCCGTGTAGGTGTAGTATGTTCTGTCCTTTTGTCTCTACTCTCAACGCAATGCAAGTGATACGAACAATGTGTACAATCCAGTTACTTTGAAGGAATGGTTCGGTGCTTGTCAAGCAATAGCAGCAGGCCACTGGAGAAACTTTGTGAGAATAATATCTATTATCAAAGATTATAGTCTCAGAGGGTGGATGAAAAATAGAGAAAGAGACGCTCTACACAGAGGTCCTGATACTGTAATTGGTGATGGACTCGTGAGGCAGGGAACATCCAGGCTCAGTGGGTCTTATCTCTGCTGCAGTGTTTTAGCACACCTCCCTGACAGTCATGGCCAGTCCCTGTTCCAATGTCATGATCTTACTACGTAGCTAAAGGGACGGATAGAAATAATAGCCAGTAAGTCAGTCAGCCAGCCAGGCAGCCAGCGTGTCAGTCAGGCAGCCAGTCAGGCAACCAGCGAGTCAGTCAGCCAGACATGCATCCAGAAAGCTTGTCAGCAATAGCAAGACTGCAGCCAAGCATCAAGTCTAATGTCCAGCAAGATGAATCTGATCCACGGCCAGGCGGCCACTCAGTCATCCAGTGAAAAGGATGAATTGGCTGAGCCACAGCTAGCAACCAGTCTGCCAGATGGATAGACGGACGGATCCAGTGATCCAGCCACTTGCTCTATTCAAACCACACTGCGGCTAATGTAAGAAGGGGTATACTTTCAGCCTTACACACACTTTTTTTTTTAATAGTGCCTGTGGTTTTAGTTGCCTCACCTTCTCATTCAGTGCCCGCCCATGAACACCCCTGACCATATGATGACCCAGGCCCGCCAATGACACACTGGTATGCAGGACATGCCACATCGCAAATCATCAATGAAATCAGATATTTTGCATCAACGCCACACACACACAGCCCTGTGCTGAGACTGGACACTTTAGCATCCGAAGGAGTAAACAGTAGTAATGGAAAGAAAGTTTGTGCCAAGAACAACACTGATGAAGGGTGGGTTTTGGTATTCAAGGGATTGTTTCTATCACTGGCCATTTTCCTGTTATTGAATTCCTCTCTCAATGCATATCCTCCTCGCTTCAACTTAAGTAATTGTCACACACACCCACTTTACAGCTCAGGGTCCAAAAAGAACTTTTGTTGGTGAAAGCGGTCATGAAAATTTCCTGTCCTCAGCTGTCACTGTCCCATAAACTTTGATCATAATCCCACGGATATATGCTAATGTTTGCGCTCTAATCTATACAGTACGTATGACCCCAGCTCCTAGCATTCTTCTTTCATCTCTCCTTCTCATCACAATCTATCTGACTTTGTCCCAGGTTGTCAGCTTATCCCCGTCCCAGGCCGAGTCTCTGCGGGAAAGAGAAGAGCCTGTAGTAGCTGTCTGACTGCCAGTCTTTGTCAACTTTCCTCTGTAATCCTCTACTGCCTCTGATAAGAATAAGGCAGAGACAACTGGGCTAGGAGAGGAGAGGAGAGAAGGATCCAGCTATGTAGATTTGGAAGATTGAAGGGAGCAGCAGAGTCCGAAAAGAACATGACACAATAAAATGTTTTTTGAAGTGGTGAAATGAGTAGAAATATCATTTAGACGAAGGATGGGAAGGTAACAATTTCAGCTACAAAACCAGATTCCTATTCCTGAAAAGTGCAGTGGCTCTTAGCTCTTTCATGAAAAAGCCACTGCACTTTTCAGGAATTGGAATATGATTTTGCTCTATCATGCTTTATATAATACCAATAAGCATAGAGAAAATAACTCAAACCATATCTGAATGAAATATAAAGAGCAAGCAGTTAACAGTTAGGTTCTCCCTCATTTAAGTTGGCCAATGCTTAAAAACCCTCTTCCTCTCAGCCAGGCTTTACATGGAATACGATGAAATATAAATCAAGGCTGCAAGATCACAGGACGAGCATGCTGCATTAATGTGATACTTCATGTAAATCATCTTTGCATGATGATTTACATGAAGTATCACATTTGATACTGACAAGTACTGATCACGTTGCCACATTTGATACTAAGCTATGACATTTGATGTAGAGCTCAGGCACATCTTTCTAGGGAGAGTTTATAAAATGGCTCTGAAGATCTTAACTGATGCAGAAACTCAAATCTGCAGCCTGACACGCTTGTTTGTTTGCCCACAAAAGCACTCAGTCATCATCACTATGCACTCTTCAATCCAATTTAGCCTTTTTAAGCAATCTGCTTGACATGTAGACAACTGTATATCTTGTCAGCTACACTGGAGACCATTGCAGAGGCAACACAAACATACGGCCAACCTAAGTCCCATCACCAGCTTCACTTTTTCACATGGTAACTAAAACATGAAGTGGCTTATCAATCCAACAACATACCACAAGTTTGTAAAATGGCTTTAGTTCCCTATCCCCCTCCCTTTGTCTCTGTCATTCACACACTGGGACAAGTACTGATTACTTTGCCACTTCAAAATAGAGACGGCACGGAAATAGGATCACCGAGGCTGCACGTTTGTGAATAGAGTGTAATCTTCTCACACGTAGAAGTCAGAAATCCCCAAGGACGAGTGTATTATGATGAGTGCTTTAAGTTAATTACACTTTAAAAACAATAAACTAATGACACTTCAGTAAGATTACCATAACAGATGAAAAACAGATTCCAGTATCTGCAATGGCATCTCTGTAATGGCAGCAAACTAATGCTTTTGTTCTCTGAAATGACTCTGGAAAATGTCCGGCAGTAGGAGATTGTCCAGAGCAACTGGCTTTCCAGAAAAATTCAAGAAAATGTCCAGACCGCACAGAACGTCTAAAAGCAGCTTCAGAAACACACAGCGCACACAGCATGATAACACAACATACAAAACAACTTTCATTGATCCCCTTTAAAAACAGTGCTCTGTGTGTGTGTGTGTGTGTGTGTGTGTGTGTGTGTCCTTTCTCTTGTGTGCATGCATGTGTACTCTGTGCCCTCATGAATAGAGGAGGATGAAAAAGAAAAAGCTGAAAAGGTCTGAGCGCAGTGCATGGCTCAACGAGACAGCTCAATCTCTTGATCTGCCCCCATGCTTTACTTTTTAAAAAGTCGTTTTACACACACACACACACACACACACACACACACACACACACACACACACACACACACACACACACACACACACACACACTTGTTTTGTCCCACTTCGATCCCATATTCTACCTACAACCCTTCTTCTCCTGTGCAGCTCATGCGTTTTGTGTTCAAGGAGAAGACGACAGATTAACTTGTGACAGCAGTCGCGTGTGAATGCATAAAATAGGGGTTGACATAATTTTCATTATCCCACATAAAACGTAAGGTTTGTGCGTGAAAGTAACAGAAAACCATGTCTGAAGGAGTGGGGGGAGGGAGGAAACCGGAGAGCGGGGTGTCTAATCAATATGCTGAACACTGCGTCTTTCTGAAACTCACATCGTTTGTGTGCAATTTGTTTGTGTGCTTTGCTTTGTCTCTTTTCAGCGTACAATTATCTCCAAACACAAAGTAAATAAATAAATAAATAAACTTCTGTGTTATTTCTATACTGAGGTTGTATTATACAGATTCGTGTTTGATGCAGCGTGATTTAAATACTTCTGTGAGGCCGAAGAGGAAACCAATGTCATATTCTTCTGCCCCAGAATCACCAAAAGCTTTTGCAGACTTAAGTGCAGTGCAGAGTTGTTTTCATTGGTGCTCATAAGTAGACACCAAGATGTGACAGCAGACAACGCAAGCAAAAGCGTACACGAACAGTTACTCACCAATGCAGACTGCAAACATCTCAGGGGGTATGAGTAAATGCTATTTCAGATTTTCAAGAGATGGGTAAAAGGTGCTTCTGTGAGTTTACACTCCGCTTCACCTCTGCCTGCAGCATGTAACCTGTCAAAGTTATTTTCTATGCAAATGTTAAGTGTTCCAGCTAATTTCTCTACAAATATACACAGAAGCCCACATCAATCTCTTTCAGGTGATTGATTTGATCTGTCCGCCCCTCCCACCCATCACTCACTCTGCCGCTGCCAGTATCTGCAGGTTGAAGCATAAAGCCATTTCTGTCTCTGGAGTTCATTCAACCCTGAAATCTCCACCCAGTTGTTACCTGGAAATCTCTCTATCTCCCTTAACCACACAAAAACACACACTTACATTCTCTCTAACACACGATTTCCCTCTTTTCCCTTATGTAGGCAGCGAATTCCAAAGACAAAGAAAACACTCCAGCGTGGTCTCGCAGATGTGTGTATTCATGTGGGTTTGAGTGTGTGGGTCGGTGCACACATATGGCTCTGACAAATGAGCCAGGCTCAGTTAAATGGCTTGTGATTAGGACACATTGGCGTCTAATTGCCTCTCATTACCATTTGAAAGTGAGTGGCGGCTGAAATCAAAGGCTGTGGTGGCAGTGGTGAAGTGCAATGCAGGGCAAGTGTAGTGCATGTTTGTGTGTGCGTGTGTGAGTGTGTGTGGTGGGTGGGTGGAACAGTAAACCCGATTCTCAGATGCATGACCGCACAATAGAGTACTATAGTTTCTTCTTTCTCAGCCTCAAAGCCTTCATGTTCAACAGAACAACTAAAACAAAGCCCCGACTTTAATCAAATAAAAATGTATTGTATCTGCTCCTCTTAGAAACTGAATCAGAACCTTTGCCACTCCAATCTGAAACTTCTAGAACCCTTACAACAGCTTCTCCCTGTACTTTTCCCAATAGTTTCTTTCACTTTAGGTAAACTCAGAGAAACTAAAAACGAGAGTGCACACCTCTGGAAAAGGCACAACAGTCCCCTAATGAAATCATATTTAGATCTGCACAAAATTTCACACACTCATCGAGACCATGATTCTTTTCATCAAGATCCATGAATTATTCCCTTGGAAATCTGTGAAAATGGCCCATCTTGCAGTTTATTAGATCTGTGCACATTTTTATTGGGTTTATCCTTTGCCCATGTCCCAGCTTGTGTCGATGTTAGACATGTCTGAAAGCTCCTCACATGGTAAAACTTGCCCTCAACCCACTGTTTAGGCACCATGTAAAAATCCTGTCTATCCTCCCACTCCATCCTCTGGATTAACATCTCTCATCTGGCCATTTACTCACCACCCATAAGACAGCCAGACGTTAGCTGTCAGCCTCCATCCTGAAATACCTGCAGCCGAGACGGCTGAGTTTAACTTTTGTTCCACCTCTAGCCTGAAATTCCTTCTTAAAATCCTGGAATGTACCATTTCCACTCTGCTTAACTCCCATCTGCGAGGCAATATCTGTCACAGCACCAAAAAACATCCCTCTTCAACTTGTCTCTCCCTTCTCCAACCTGCCACTGCTGCGATACAAGAACTGAAAATCAAATAATTTGGTGCAAAATATAATACCATGGCATAAATATCTCTATTGATCAGAGTTCCTTCTACAAGATAAAAGCTGTGGTGTATTTCTTTCCATGGAGCCTCACACAAATCCATTCATCCAAAAATGTCCACTTCTGTCTTCTTTTGCCTTAGTTAGTTTCATAGTTTCGCTCCCTGTCGCGGGTTATCAGAAAAATACTCAAGGTCAGTGACCTCTTCATCACCAACAGCTTCGTTATCAGTCATCGTCCTAAGACTGAAATAAACCTCCCACTCCACCGTATTACTCACATCTGAGGAAATAAAGACATCCTCCCAATGCACATTTATTCATCCATCTCTTCTTCACTTTTAAAAAACTACACAGATTCACCCCACTCTTTATTATTATTATTATTGAATCGTTATTGATTTATGCTGATGACACACTGTGTGTAATATTACAAGCACAAGCAGGTATAGCAAGTAATTAGTATTTTTCCCCCGTTGCTGCATCTGTCAATGTTTAGGGCAAACATACCATTGATTGTGAAAAATCACCTTATGGCTGTGGTCTAAATTAAATTATTTGACAGTTCTCATAGCTCATAGAAAATATACCCTATAGTATATCAATATTCTGAGGGAATATGAAATAACTATGTCAGAAGAGCTGAAAGAAGAAATTACCAAAACATTGAAGACAATTAATGAGTTTTAATGGATAATGGAAGCGATTGAATGAAACACTCTGATATATGCCATCGGTGTGAGAAGCCACATTTCTGTAAATTATTATACATTATATAAATATTTTCTTGCGAGACACTCAATTATAAAAATAAAAAAACTAGAGTTCAGTAGACTCAGCAGAGTACACAAGGCCCAACAATCCACTTAAATTCAATCAAGTAGCATCAAATTGCACTCACGTACACAGATCAGACCCCGAAATATACCTGATTTGTTTTTGTCCAGATCCTCTGATTATTCCCACAGAAAACTTTGAAAATGGTGAGAACACGCCGGTCTCACAATGATCAGGAACCACACCATAATTTAGTGGGTTCCTCCCACATCCTTCCAGCAAGTTTTGTGGTAATGTGTCAAGTAGTTTTTGTGTAATTCTGCTGCAAACAATCTAGATGGCACTCAGTGGAGTACAGCCCCGTAATGAAACCACATTTTAATTCACTAGATCCAGATTTTTATTTGGATCTGCATTGAATTAAACGCATTTATAGATATCAGGCCTTAAAATATGCCTTTCATCAACATCCATGAATTATTCCATGGGATGTTAGTGAAAATTCTGAAAAGTGTCTTATCTCACAATATTAAAGAAAGTGATAAAAACAAATTCCTTGACCCGCCCCCCTGATCTAGATCTGTACCAAAACTTAACAGGTCTTCTCTGACTCACATCCTTCCACCAAGTGTCTTGGCAGAAAGTCCAGTAGTTGTTTGTGTAATCTTGCAAAAGGAGAGGGGTGAAAACATGACCTACATTGGTGGAGATAATAAGTAAAGATGGTTGTTGAAACGTGTCTGCAACAGTTTCTTGTTCCCAATAGTAAGTTAAAGATGCATAGATCAATATATTTAAAATTTGTATTCCTGAATCAGGAATGCTGTCATGTCTGTGAGTGCAGTTTTCCAATGACATGTTTGTATAGTCAATAGCCTGAGGGGACACATGTCAACAGACATGCTCCAAACATGAGAATACACAGTCAACAAGTACATGGAAGCTGCACCACTGTTTCTGTCCAAAGTGCAAAACAGACACCATCGTGAAGAGCAGAAAACTGGTTGCAGCTTTTCGTGAGAGCTGCAGCTTCTTGTATTTACACGTGTCCGTCGATCTCGTTTGGATTGCCGTGTTAAATTCACAACGTGAGCCTCCACCGGGGACTGGCAGCCGTCCCCGAGTGCAACTCTGAGGTGTAAACAGAGTAAAAATAGTCTGCTATCACAGGCTTCCCTACAGTCCCGTTATATAATGGTCCAAGCTCGGATGAATGACATCACGGGCAGTCCAGCAATCACAACCCCTATGTCCTTTACGACCAGCGGGCAATGTAAAAACACCGAGGGGGCAGCGTGTAACACAAACACGGACACACAACCAAGTGTCACAACGTGCACAACCGATGCCGGAGCTGGTTTCTCCCACACCGGACAGACTGAGCAGTCGCTCGTCTCAACACTTCCGCGATGGTGAACCGTGAATAAAAATGTACTGTTCGTCTTTGACAGTGCGTGTAAGTGCGAAAAGAGTTTGACGCTTTACTGCTTTGAGGTGTTCAGCGGTGTTTGTCGCTGTTTTACCGCCGAGGAACAGTGGAAGAAGAGCCGAGCTCGAGTGGCGCAGTTAGTGGGAAGCGCAGCGGCCACCCGACGCCGGCTCGCCCCGCGGACCGCGCTCCTCGCTCGGTCACAGCCCGGCCGGAGCTCCGGCTGCCTTCCCCGGCGCTTAAACACTACTTTGCGTTCGCGGTTGGACGTGACAGGGACCCGCACATGAGCCCCGCACAACCCGCTACCACTCGGTCACTTAAAAACGAGGTCAGGAGGCGAAGTAAACATTTTTTCCCCCCAAAAGGTTTGAAGTAAACCAGAGCGCCACCCTGCCCCGGTTCTTCCAGCCATTTTCTGGAAGTGGTGTCGGTGGAGAAGCAATGACAGGCCGGAGGAAGGAGTTCACTGGGACTTACTGTTGGGTGTACGGGCTGCTGCGGAGTTTGTGTCCCTCCTTGTTGCCAGGGCTCCCCGGCTCTGCTCCGGCGCTGACGGTGGAAAGCGTCTCCCCCGCCTAATGATGTCTGCGGCGGGCAGCTAATAGCTCTCTGCCCGCCCCCACCTCCAGAGAGAGAGAGAGAGAGAGAGCGAGAGAGAGAGAGAGACAGGGAGAGAGAGACACACTATGAAAGGGAGGGAGAGAGAGACAGACAGACAGAGAGAGAGAGATAGGGAGAGACAGTATGAGAGAGAGAGAGACAGAGGGAGAGACACTATGAGAGAGAGAGGGAGAGATACTATGAGAGAGAGAGAGAGCAGAAATGGAGCAGTTTGTAAGCTACTCATGCAAAAGTGTGTGAGACTCTGAGCAAACACACACAGAATTACAAGATAAGCAACCAGGGCGTGAGAATACACACCATGAATATCATGAGTTCACATATATACACAGCAAGTATCAGCAGCGTGTGTGTCTCAAATAATGGTTTTTATGTTGGACTGTGGTAAAAATGTCTTTTCTAAATATTAAAAAGTTGACTGAACGTTAAAGCTGCAAACCTCAGCACAACAAAGTCAAGTAATACGACTCATGAGAGCAGCTTTGAAGTACTTGTACTTTGTATTTTCAAACTAAAGAAGAGTGGATATTAATGTAGCTGTCATGAGAATACACTGTGTATCCCATCATAAGTTCACATATATCCATAGCTTCATTTGATTTGAATATTGCCTTTGAATGCAGAACATTATTTTTCTGTACTTGAGAATACATTCTAGTGTTACTACTGTAAAGTAAGTAGGTAAATTCGATTAATATATGATTATTTATATACCAAGACTGCATAAGATAGGAGGAATGAATTGTTAATGTGTGCACAATACAAATAACAAATTCCAGTAAATAAAAGTTAGTAAATATTATAAGAACATAATTTAACAAAGTTAATACAGTGAACATTCAAGATCTATTTGAGGTTGTATCTGATTTTTATTAAACACTGGTCGCTGTTGTTTACATCCTGAGCTCAGGCCGACATGATATCACATGTTTACATCTGATTACACATTAAGGTCCAGAAGGTTCATGCAGGCGTCTGAGGTGGAGAGTTTGGGATCGTGGGAGACTCAGCTCTCAGCCGGAGGCAATGACTGACAGTCAGCTGATCATGACAAGGTGGAAAATCTCTGGCTCACCCACAAACACACACACACACATGCATGCACACATGTACACAAATACCCATAAAGATACATAACCAATCATGGAGTATTACTGGAATCCATGTTGATGAAAGAAATCTCTGTTCTCATGATTCAGTTTAATATAATTCACTTTAAGACGCTAAATTAAATCGACTTTACATATATAGCCATTTCAAAAAGTCTGCAAGGTTCAGCAGTTTCCTAGACATGATCTGTTAGTACACTTTGAACCATATATTTAAAAAAACATGTTCAAATCAAACACAAAATTGGCAAACATACACAAAACAGTTGAAATCAGCTGGTAAAGTCAGTTTTAAAGATGCCTGAAAGTATCAAGTTTACCCCTCCCCTCTGTTTTCAGCATATCTTTTTATAATGTTGACCTCAGTGACTTCGCCCAGATTTCCAATATGGCAGCGAGCGTCTTCGCCTCTTCGTCACGGGAGAGTGCAACCTGACACTGACCATGAGCTTCAGGGTGCACGAGGCCGTGGAGTGACAGACGATCAGGGATGTATTCCACTCCCTGCCAGTCACTCAATAAGTGGTCTATTGTCCAGCACTCCATTGTGCCCCTGTCACATGTATGCCAAACAAAGGGCCAGAGAGGTAGACTGCCCTGTGTGCCAGAAGGCTAGCGTTACATTCATGGCCTGGATGCATAGAAATGAAGCGGCACAGTCTGGCGGGTGAATGGACTTTGATATTTGAATGGAAATGTCTCAGTTCACAGCCATTAAAGCTGCAGACTATGTACAAGCTGTGTGATACTTGAAGCTCCCTGCATGGTGTCACACTGTGTTTGAGTGACCTTCATGTGTGTCAGGTCTGAAGTGAAGAGAACATGAAGAACACACAGAACAACTTGTTTCTGAATAAATCACCGAGTTCCCAGATTAGTGATTTAATTACAGGGTTGCTTAGTGTCTTGCTAGCTAACATAGCTGCCCGCATTCACACAAGCATGTACTTGCAGCAGTATACGCTCTTGTTCCACTCTGTGTACTTACAGGTATACACCCTCTTACTCTCACACAGGACTGATGCTAGGCTTTACATACTGTGGCGGTCAACTTTGTTTGCCAGATAACAACCAAAGGTGGCCCGGATTTGTTTTGTGCTATATGGGCCGTATTCACCATTTACCACTTTAGATTCACATCCAGATACACTTTGCCTAGAGCACTGCATGTTTCCCAGAAATGGCCCACGCTTGTTTTAGGATATTTGGGGCACATTTGTTATGTTAGAAGTGAGCCACTTTGGGCTCCCATCCATTTTGTGCTGGCCACAAGCAGGCCAGAAGTGCTGCATCATCACCTGAAGTGGCCCACATCTGTATGCTGTTGGGATCCACAATTAAAGCAACGCAGGCACAAGAAATCTGTTAAAGTCTTAATTTCAATGCCTTGCACCATTCTGAGCACAAAAGGAATGCGTTCTATGGTTGTATGTGGGCGTGTGCAGGGTCATGGCGGGCTTGAGGAATAATAAAGAACTACTCTCAGAGGAGGAGCAGATTCTAAAAGGGTTGGGTTACTCCCTGGAGATGTACCTGTGTTCTTTGTAGAAGGTGTGAACCCTACACCGCCAGGGACAACCAAAGTGTTCCAGGTGTGGCCTGGGATGAGCCCGGAGATACGGAGAGAGGCTGTTTAAACCTGCATATCTCAATGAGTACTTTGTAAGATCATATGACTTGCATTTGAAATATGTTTTAATCTCAGCAATTAAAAAGTTATTTCTGGGGAAAAGGTGCCAAATTAAATATTAGAGATGGATTATCACAAGCTGTATAACCAGTCAATAAAAATAAAAGACGAAAAGCTAATGCCAGACTTCTACTACTGTGTCTGGTTTCAACTTCCTCTGCAGAAGTGTACTCAACCATAGATGCTAAATAAGAGTCATCCACTTAACCAACAAGTAAACACAAACAAGAGATCGGACACTTCACCTGGGATATGAATAAATAACACACTGAACTTAAAACAGGCACTGAGGCTGATAAATAATTCATCATCATCAGCCTTTGGAAGCAGCTCTTAAGGGATTTTCAGAGATTTTAATGGTCATGGACATGTCGACTTTATTGGAGGACAGACCGACAGTGTCTAAAGTGCACGCCACTTAGCATGACACACTCAGCCATTGAGCACCCTGGGCTCTCTTCAGATGATTTCATTTTCTTCACGTGTGTGTGTGTGTGTGTGTGAATTTTAGGATTTACCCGCTCGGCCAGTGTGAAATATGAGCAGAGAGGAAGAGTGAGCCAGAGCGCTGACATGTTAGCTCTTCACATTCTCAGCGATATCCAATAAGGACTTTGTTTTTGGAAGCGTAAGGCTCCTGCAGTATGCTTTGAAGGCAAATGTCACTTCAGATTTCAAGGCTAGTGTCTACTGAGGTTCTCTCACCACTGTCTCACAGCTGCTCACTGCTCCCCCTTTTGCTCAAATATGGAAGTGTTTACCAGGTTTCAGGGTCAAATGCTCGACAGTGACCCATCAAACACTGTTTTTATACTATTTCTAAACTTACACATTTAGTAGTACACAAGTAATAGATGGTAAATGTTGTAGCCGACATTTTTGTTATATATACTATTACATAAGCCATTGGCTGGGCTAATATCAATAATTATCACAGTATAATTTCATCAATATGAATATTGGCCTGATTACTACCTGACTACCTTTAGCTAACAGTTTCAGCTGTTTATTTTGATCACACTGTGTGTGATCTAGTCTAAATTTGATTATTTTTGTCTTTCTAATAAAAACTGCTTCATCACTTATGATATGATATTGGCGCCACTTGTGATATTCATGTTGAATTCTAAATATTAAAAAGCTTTTCTGTAGCATCTGAATCAGTAATTAACTTTTACAAACTCAGTAAAATTCCATCATTTTCACACCACCTCTCTAACAACCAAATTACACAGGCTTACAGTTGCCCTTGCAAGTGTAATCCTAGAGCGAATGCCTGCTATTGGCTAACCTGTTCTCATACACCTTCCCCATTCTGCAACGAGGGAGAATGAAGCGAGGAGGATTAGAATGCAAAGAGAGTTCCCTAATCTGTGTATTAACAGCAGCCAATTGAATCAGGCAGACCTGGGCCTGCAGATTTTGGGAACTAATCCGGAGAACCTCAGTGTGATCTGTACAAAAAATCCCAGAACTAATTGGAATGGAGGAACATAGACATAGTTTGCTCGGATACATAAACATGTCTCTCGTGTACACACTTGCTTCTGCTCATGCAGGCTCACAGGAGAAACGTGACATCTGAATGTTGTTGTGCAGGAGATCAGTAGTGACATTAAGTTTTTTTTGCCTTTGATAAAACATGAAGAAGACTGGAAAGAGAGGCACAGAGCAGGGGAGGGCATGGTATGTTTCAGCTGAGCTCCTTCTGTATGAAAAATAATTGGCTCTCAGTTCTGGACCAGGAACTTATTATTAGACTGCTGCCTTTGTAGATGAGACTGCAATATCACAGAAACACATAATGTTTTTTATTACTTATTACTCAGTGTCTGAAGTGTTGTTTTACCCTTTCTAGCCACTGTTTGAATCTCTAATTATATTGGGGCTAATATTGAATGCCACTTTCGCCTTTATTGTAATTTTCTTCACTGAAAGGTTCAGTGTGTAGAATTTAGTGGTGAATTTGCATGTTTTAGCTGAATACCCCTCACCTCACCCTCCCCTTCCAAACAAAAACATGGCAGCCTCTGTAGAGAGGACCCCCTCCTGATGTAAATATACAGTTTTTAAATATAACGGGCCCATTCTAGGGTAAAGAGACAACAATTCATACAGTTAGATGAAACAGACTAGTTAAAACATCACTAGGATTATTTATTATTCAATATCTGCCAATAGATCCCTTTCACCTCAATCTTACACACTGAATCTTTAAGGGGTCCGTTTTATTAGGTTCCCTTATAAACACATTTAAAATCACCAGATCCGGAATTTTAACTTACACATAAAAATATCAGTCCTGTAAACAGTCCTGATTTTTTTCTTCAAGATTCAGAAATTGTTCTCTGGGAAATTGATGAAAATGGCAAAAAATGTACTTAAATCTTTGGATCTGCACCACTGGGTCCATACCACATCCTTCATCCATGTTTTATAATAAGCCATTTAATAGGTTTTGTTAAATGCTGCAAACTAACAGACAAAGAGAAATAAACAAACCTCCTTTTTAAAAAGGAGGTAGAAAAAAAGCTTTGTAAGTCATCGTTTTTTGGCTTAATAATGGAGAGTACTGTCATATCTGAGCCACTCTCCTCCCACTAAACTGACTTTAATTATTGACCTGGTGAGGGACACACTTCTCTACACACACACTCACAAACACCCTGTACACACACCCCTGTACAAACAGCAGGGATATCAGGACAGGTCTCTGCAGTCCACAGCCACAAACTCCGAGGTCAGCGAGGAGTCAGCTGGATAATACATGAGCTTGAAAGAGGCCTCACATAAATCTGCCGCACTCGCCTCATATACCCCAGCCTGTCTGATATTTCCCCCCCTTGTTTGTGCGAGGCAGTGTGACTGTGTTTGAACAAAGAGAGACACTGACAGCGCAAGGAGACAGTTTTTCACAGCAACCAGCCAGTGAGCAGTGAAGGAGGGAAAGTGGAGCACAATCTCCCTTTTGATCTATTGTGAAGTCGACGTGAGAGAGTGGTGTTAAGAAAAATTTCAACAACTCTGACAATCAATGAAATGTTATTGTTTGACATTTAAGGAAATAGAAAACTAGATGAGATCGATATTATACTCTCATATTTCATCGTTCAGTATAACCCGATAGCCAGCAGTCAGTTTGCTTAGCTTAGCATATAAATTAGAAAAAGTTCATATGCAGCACTATGTGTTGGACCTAGGGCTGGGTAAGAGAGCAATATTAATAATTATTGCAATATCATTTTCATCAATAGCAATATAAGAAAGGTCTAATATATATCAATATAATCCTTATGGATTGTGAAAGCACAATGAGGAGATACGATGCATCATTTTACTCAGAAGCAAAAAATGTTTGACATTTATCGTGATATTTATAAAACTTTTATTTTGATACATGTTTTTTTGCCATATCATCCAGCCCCAATGGCATCAAAGGAGTTTTTTTTTATCAACTTCAGCTTAAAATTCTTTTTTGATTTAACTTATTTCACAAGTATCAACTCCAGAAACCAGGATTTCAGTTAATTTTGATTAATACTGGATGAGTTGTCTTGTAACAACTGTTTCTTTCAGGCCTGAAATATAATATAGGTTGTTAAAGGACAAGTGAAGTGAGGAGACAGCACACTACTGCAGATGCCCCGTGCATTGATCACAATGCGTCACGGTCGTGGATCAATACTGCGTCTGCGGCTTTACCTGCTGACCACCATCATTAGCACCTTCCATCACATCCCACCTCTGTGCCCCCCCGATGCCATCAGCCACCTGTCTCTGTAGATTCTCTTTCTTTACAGGGAGGAGTTACAGGCACAGTTATCGAGCTTTCAAGGTGCTGATAGACGGATTTTGTAACTTTCAGAGAGAACTTAAAAGTTAATCAGCCGTTTACACTCTCTATGCTATGCCAAGTGGATGCTGCACCAACTTGAGAGTGGTGTCAATCTTCTCATCTTAGTTAAGGCAAGAAGGTGAGTGATAGTTTCTCCTCAGAAATCAGACTATTTCTTTAAAGGGCCGAGTCTTTCTGCACCTTTCATGTCATTTCTTCCTTGGTTTCCTCAGATTTTCCTCCATCAAACTATGGTTACATTTGAAGCACAGTCATTTCACTCTCAGGTTAAAGGGCCTCTGCTACTTCTCCCTATCTGAGTACAAACCATGCAGTCTGATTTCCTTCTGCAAGGAGGTTATGTTTTCATCTGCATTTGTTTTTTTATCTGATTACCACAAAACCGATTCAATTCAATCTGGGGGCAGATACAGGAGTTTTTGTTTCACATTCTTTAACATTGTGAGAAGGTGTTGACATTTTCACTGATTTCCCAGGGAATAATTAATGGTGGAAAAATCTGGCGTGTTTAAGGAACTGATCTCTATGAGTGTCTGCTATGTGGTGCAGCTTGATTGAACTTAAGGGGACTGTTAAGCCTTGGTGGAGGTGTGTGCTCTACTGACTCCCATTTTAGTTCAATAATATGACTTCAGCCACTGCATCTGTAATCTCACTCATCCTTTGATTCTGCCACCAAAGTTATTTGACTGCCGCCCTCTTCAAACAAATTGGACGTGGCTGGGTCGTCTAGAATGACGCTCGATTTCAAAGGCCTTTTTAAAAAACTTGAATCAATAAAGTAGCTATCAACACAAAGCAACACACACGCCTGGCCACAAGAGGCCTGAAAACATTGTGCTTGTGCAAACTCTGCAACACCATCAATTTATCTTTATCACTGTGGAGAAAACGCTCTCTAATTGAGAGAGTCCCAGTACGAAGTTGCTGAGTGTGTTCGGACTTGTTTTTTTTCTACGCTCGATGACGGTGAAACCTGATGTGTTGTCTCTGTGAGGGAGGGGGAGTGGATATAAGTATCACAATAAATTAGGGCCACTAACTTTTGATTTGGTAGCTATTTCCCATGGTTGTGAATTCACATGCTCTTTGGTTAATTTGCGTCTGAGGAAAGTGACTTTCTCCCTCACATAGTAGGTTATCATTTACTTTTTGTCTCAGCTACTGTCTGTGAATTAAGATTTTTGAGGTTTGGGAAAATCTCTTACATCTCTTATAATGATACAAGAGGAGGAAGACCACTGTACTGATGTGTGTATATTCACCATTTTGGCCCATGTTATGCTCCATAACTTGCATGTGGTTGTTGACTGTGTGCCTCGACACCTCATCGCCTCTATCAACGTCACACTGCTGGTCAGTTTCTCATTTTATCTGAAATCAAGTTAGACAAGCCTGGTATTCTGTTGGCAGGCTTCCTCTCCAACCTCCTGACGTTCATATCAGCTGATGGTCACCCTCAAACGTGTTGTCAACACGGAGAGCACGTCAGTGTTTGAACTCTGAATGAATGGATTAATGTTATAAACTATAGATGAACTCATCAGATAGGGCGACAGAGATGATTGCACATCCCGCACCTGTAGAATATTAATGCAAAGAAATACAGTGGGAAGAGTTTCAGAAAATGTAGGATTCAAATAAAAGCTGGTTATTTTTATTGCAAGGTCTGCACTGTTTTCACACAGCTCTCTCCTCCCTATTCAAACAAGCCTTAGTCTCTATTTATAGATCACTTCCTCTTTCAATTCTCTGTACTCTGGATTTTCAATTATGCTGATTCTTTTAAGTATATTAGCTGGAATAGCATAACATAACTCAGGCCTGACCATGGATCATTAGCTGGCTTCAGTATCCACAGCGGGCTGTATTCAATATAAAGTTGTAGGCAGCATAAAATACAGGGAATACTTTGTCCTATAAAAGCCCCAGAGTGCGACACAAGCTTACGAGCACTCCCTCTCCAGAAAGTGTGTGTATCTGAGTCATACACTGCAACTGATGGTTTATTTTCTTTGAGTGTGTGTGTGTGTATAGACAGTATAACTCATTTACAGGAAAATGAGGGGTTTCCCGGTTCCCAGGAATATGACAGTGCGCTCTAAACTTAGAAAGGTTGTGACTTGGACACAATTGGAACAAAGACACATTTCAGATAGCAGCTGATTATGAAATCATGTATTTATTCATAGACTGTGAAGTCTACTTTCTGTGTCATACAGGAAATTAATGATATGTGAAAGGGAGTTGCTACAGGATAGGCAAAGTTTGTCTGAGGCCTCAAGTTGTCAGGCCTGATGACATTAATCCACAGCAATGACAATTTTGTCAAAACCCCCTTATATTCCATGATGGTCTATGCACAGGAGACTTGAATGCCACACTGATCAGAAACCCCCTTCATAATTTGAAAGGTTTGGTTGAAGACTACAATGAGAGCTCTGGTTTGGTTTGATCAAGGGTCCCTTTTGACTGGGTTCCCCTTGAAATGCTTCTGGAGGTGTGACATACTACAAAAGAGGCAAAGAACCCAGAATTATTGTTGATGCAAGAATGGTAACTTACCCTTATGAGAAAGTTGGAAATTACTAACAGGATGTAGGACTGCTTTGTGCAAAAGGCAACGGCCAAAAGCTAAATATAGTGGTAATATTTACAACATTAGCTCAGCACTAGTAAATAAGAAAGAGGTGACTGGAAGTAATGAGCAGGAAGAGAATATTCAAACCAGCTCGCACACGAATTAAATTAGATGGAAATGTTCAAACAGTATGAAGGACCGACTCCTCTTCCTCTCACTGTCCACAAATGAAGCTAAAATATCTCAGGTACTTACGCCACCATGTATCTGACATGTACTTAGACTTTTTAGTTTGGTCCATGTCCCACCACTGAACATGGTGGAGGTGGATTTATGACTTATACCGCAGACACCAGGTGGGGATTGGGACGCTTTAGTTTAGATTTTGGGGAGCAGTCATGCCATCTTTATTTTCAGTCTATGGTTCAGATACTGCCACCTGAGTGCAGAGATGTAACTACACCCCAAAAACCCTTGAAAACCTGCATGCATACAAATCATTTTTATTATTACTACTGGAATCTGTGCTACAAAATCGTAGCTTTGACCTTTACAGTGGGCTGATTATATGTGCTGTCTTCTGTACACAGATCAATCAAGCTAAGATCTTGATATTAGGCTGACTATCACTGCATCTTAATAAAAGCTGACGATATCATTTCTAGTGATATGTCCGTGTGTGCCCGTGTGTTTATGAGTGTGCTCGTTTGCCTTGCTATAAATAGCAGACCTCCAGTAGCTGACCCAGCATTAACACATGTTGTCAGTCAGCAGGCCAGATTATGACCCATCAGATTGACGCTCTGCCATCTGGGATAGGATTTCTCAGATTCACCATCCACACACACAGACAGACACATAAAGACACACACACAGACAGACATACACGCACTTATAGACATACTGTAGATCACTTTCATAAAATATGTATGGAGGGGAGTTCAGACATCCTGCACATTATAAAGTTTTTATCATGAACAAAATTGGCTTACCACTTTCTAACCTTCCATTCAGCTCCTCTGTGTCTTCAAGACATTAAACAAACACATCCAATCATATGTATTCATTCTCTGTCTATACAGACACGCACATCTACACATAAGGACATACACTGCTCCTAAACATGCAGTCACTAATGGATTTTATTTTTTTTTTAGCTCTGACAGTCTGTGGGACCCCTGGCATACAGTACATACCTCCACCAGGAGGGACCAGGTGGCGGGTCTGCTGAGGCCCCAGCGAACAGGCACTAATACGGGGGTCACTGCTGGCTGCTGTGGCCTGGAACGTGAAACTTCTGTGGCAAAAACACAACCTGCTGTCGTGCGTCCACGCAGCCCCACAGATGACACACACGCTCCGCAGAGATTGTCGGCCGAGGGATTAAATTCACAGCTCCGTACTGTATGTTCAGTATGTTGATGATAACCACAGAATGACCCTGAGGGATTTCTCTTTGGACATCTGCTTCTTCACTGAAGTGACTCTTTGTTTTTTTTAAGAGTGACAATGAAGGTTTGGTGTAATTGTTCACATTGTGTGAGCTTAAGTTGTGTAAGGGTGTGCATGAGCAAAATGATGTGTGTGTGTGTGAACTCTCAAGAGGGTGAGGCAGAGGGTGGGGCGCTTTTGGATGTTGGGCAATGCAGAGCAGCTGCTTTGTACACACACACACACGCACACACGCACACACGCGCGCACACACACACACACACAGACACACACAGACACACACACACACACACACACACACACACACACACACACACACACACACACACACACACACACACACACACACACAGAGACATTATCCCACTGCACAATGAGACTACTGCTCTGTCATCGGCTGCTTGCCACTCCCTCCTCCTCTCTACTCGTCTCCTCCCTCCATCCGTATATAGTGTAGTACTACATGCTCTGGCTGACAGCTCATGCCGAGCCAGCACATTCCACATTATTACTACTTCAGATGTTTGTGGCCCAGAAGCTCTCTGATTGGCCGAGCTGCTGGGCACGGAGGCTGCCGAGAACCAATGACAGGCCTGCTACGTGGAGTGAGGACACAAGACTATAAATTCAAGGAGGACGTCCTCTACTGGGCAAAAGGGAGAAAGCCTGGGTTTATCTAGACAAACACAACTGTCTGTTAATGGAGTGTGATATAATACTCCACCTTCTCTGACATTTTACTATTACTACAGTTTGACACTAATCATCAGCATATGAATTTACAAACATGCAATTTCTCCTTTTAATTCCCAAATCTCAAGGATCATTCTTCCTCCTAATCCTTCATTAGAGAGTTGACCTGCAGCACAGTCTGCTGCAGTCATGCCCTCACATACACACACACTAAGGGTTTCTTTATCGCTTCACATGATCCACTTGATTTGCAAAGAGACATGCAGATGCATCAGAGTCACGAGTTCGAGCACAACAACCTGTTGCTGAAACCATTGCAGTGTTGGAGAGCGTTCAAAGGCCTGGAAGGAGTTTCTCTGAAGTATCTGAGGGTGGAGTGATGGAGTGATATCAGTCTGCTGAGTCAGAGGAAAAGACCAGTTGTGACAGAATCGTAAAAGGTGGATGACATTGTTTAACTCTTTTTCTTGTGGTGTGTGTTTGTGTACTTTGTGTACAGCAGACATCATTTAAGTTAATGCAAACACAACTTCACATTTTTACTAAACGTTGGTACTTTCTAATACATCTCCAGGTGAGTTTGAGTTTTGACTCCAGTTAGTAAAGTCGTCCCTGAAGGAGCCTTGTTTTTAGTCAGCTGTGGATTAATAATAGACCCACAGGTATTTATTTTGAATATGCACTAATTAGTTTTTACACTTTCTCTATGTCTTTATATGTCAAAGGAGTAGAAACTGCATCTTTGATATGGAAGTTACTCACAGAAGTAACTCCACAGGGTTTCCCCTCTTCATTTAAGCTCATTGTTTTGGTTTTGGTTTCCTATATAATAATATTCTGGTTAAAGTTGTATTTTTCTGATAGATTTCAGTTTGTTCACGTTCACAATGACTCTTCCATGCACATATAAATTTAGTCATGGAGTTCCACTAGGTTCTGTGCTGGGACTGATCCTTTTCACATTATATATGCTTCCTTTCTTAATATTCTTTATTATTTTTATAAGAAGTCCAAATAAGTCTGTGAAAATCCTCCAACTGATACAATATTCTGCAGTGCAAGTACTGACAAGAAGTAGAAAAAGAGATTATATATAGCTCTGCATCGGCTCTCTGTACAATCCAGAACAAAATACAAAACCCCTCTCCTTACGTACAAAGCCTTTTAAGACCAAACTCCAAAGTATCTTGAATAACTTTAAGTACGCTTGTATCCCCATAGATCTGTTTGTGGGCTTACTTGTGGTTCACAGAGTTTCTAAGAAGAGGATGATGGGAGATTGAGCCTCCAGCTGTCAGATTCCTCTCCTGTGAAACCAGCTGACAGTTCTGGTCTGGGAGGCGATTTCTCCACCTTGTGGTATAAAGTGCCTTGAGATAATGTGTGTGGTGATTTGATGCTTTAGAAATAAAATAAAATTGAATTAACAAAAAATATTGATTATTTTAAATTGTCAAAATTGGAGTAAACTATTTTAAATCTGGTGTCCATTTCTCTGGTGGTTTAGATTTGGTTCCTAAACCTCCAATGATTTGTATCTAAATTTGTTTCCTTGACGTCAACATCTAAAGTTGGTCTCGACGCCACAATCACAAGCTGCTCTGCCAAAGCAAATCCACTGAGAGATCCTCCAGACCTGAGGGGTTCAACAAGGAGGCACAAAGAAACAAATGCATCATTTTGTAGAACAGCTTAGCTTCATAGCTCCTGGTAGCGTTGTTTTTGCTAAAGTCATAGGCTGCGCTAAGTGACATTCACAAGCATGGTAACCTCAAGTGTCTGTGTCTGTCTCCCAGTGAGGAAAACTTTGGCTGTGGTGTGTATTTGTGAGTGTGTGTGTTTGCCTTCTGCATGCGTGTTCATGCACTGTGAGTGTATGCGACAGAGAGCAAACACAGAAAGCTGAGCTGTGCAGGGCATTTCTTGTATAATAAGTGAGCGCTTTAGTGGGTCTGGTTGAATTTTAATAGAGTTCTGCGGGGTATTCCATCGCCTCTAGTCCCACGGCTCAAAGATCAGAGAGAATTTTCAAGCATGGTGTCCCTCAGCCTCTTACTCTCTCTCTCTCTCTCTCTCATTCTCTCTCCTCCTCCCTTTTTCCTTCAAATTCTCTTCCCATTTTTGCACACTTTCCAATCCTTCCCTTCCTTTTGGGCTTTTTGTCTCTCTCTCTCTCTCTCTCCCTTAATCTGTCTCTGTGTCTCACACTTTCTGTAGCTTTCTCTCCACCACTCTGGCTCCCTGTGAAATTTGTATTAGAGCCACTCGAGGCATAATTATTGCTAAGCTGCTCTCAGCTCCCCGGCACAGAGAACTCATGACTCCCAGAATAAAATAAAAAATTGCCACTAAAGGACAAAATGCTGTGATGAACTTTTTAAATCGTGCAGAATGGCTGACAGAATGTTTGGATAGTTTTTCTCTTTTTCCCCCAATGCACACAGATTATACAACAGAAAGCTCATTTTCTCACTGCCTCACAGCCTTTTAATGCTTATATCTAAGATGGAAGATGTTACATTTATAATTCTGACAGTGCATTTACATATGTTCATGCATTAGGCCACATGTGGGTGCAAGTTGATCTACTGATCCAGAGTTTGAAGTAGAAAGCAGAGAGACCCCTCAGGTGTCCTCTGTGGGACCTCTCAGTGGATTTATGCGGAGTGATCGTGGAGCCGTAACCAACTTTAGATGCTGATGTCAAAAAATGCAGGTGAAGAAAACAAGATCGGAACATGTTGCACAAACGTCTCAAAAGAAATGAGAGTTTAATTTGTGTGTGTGTTGGATTGAGAAAGTTGGCATTAGACTGGTGATGATTACCAATTTATAAGGATTAATGGTTGCTATTTAAAATCCTCACCATTCTGAGGAGAGCCGAGAAAACGCTCTTCCTACTGGGACCCTGAGACAAAATATGCCCCTGGCTAATTTTAGCATGAACGCAGCACATAAAAATTCAACTCTGCTGCAATTTGGCAGTGGAAATCATAAAGTGGTATCATGTTGCCTAAATGAACTGTCTCTGGTGAACGCAACTTGTCTGTCATTTAATATATTTATTTATTATCTCTGATTAAATGAAATCAATCAAGCTCACAAAAAGTTCATTTATCAGCTTTGTTTCATCAATACTATGATATCTAGATGAGCTGAATGATTGATACTACTACTACTTCCTGTAGATGGGATGTGCTGGGATCATAAAAAGCAGTTGTGGAAGAAGCACTGAAACATAAATGTGCAAATAAATAGACACAATTTTACTCAAGCAAAAGTAAAAATACCACGCTAACTTTTCTACGTGAGCAAAAGTAAGTAAGTCCCTGCTTTAAAGCGTAGCCTGCTTAAGTATTATAAGTAAAAGTACTTGGTGAGTGTAGGATATTCCTAATGCAGCGGTCTACTACATTATTATAAATCTCTGTGATGACCTCATCATCTAATACTGCCCACTCTGATTGGATCAGTGCACCCAAACCCCCTCCAGTTATTGATTATTGATCCATCGATAAGAAAGTACAGATATATGCTGATACACGTAATGACGTAAGAGTGAAAACTACCTGAAAATAAATCTGCCTAAGTACAAATACATGTTAAATGTACTTAAGTAACCAAGGTAAATGCACCTTATTACATTAACTCAGCTTTTTTAAGCCTAAGGTTAAAGATTTTCCATTATTTTATAAGATATATTCTTTTTTCATCACATACTTACTGTGTATAAAAATAATACATAATGTATAAGAAATAATACAGAAACTATCTCAGTCTGATGACATTTTTTGGGTCCAAAATAAAATCTCACAACTCCTGCACCATCCTGACAGAGGAAATTCTAAACTTTTCACTCTAAGTAATAAAAACCGAGGAGGTTGATTTTTTTTTTTTTCACTTTGATGCCAGCAATAAATATCCAACGTGACTGAGAAATACAGATTTAATAGCTTAAAAGCCGGAAAAGCTTTTAACAACAAAAAAGGTTGCCAAAGTATATTGAAATAAAGTATTGCATTTTCTTTGATATCACTACTCAATACTGGGTCATGCACACATGATCATAAAATACTCAATATATCTGCACCTGACAGAGAGAATAAAACTCCTGCAACCCTGCGTGAAAGACACATTATGTTCAAACCAGTTATTGGCTTTGTCAACAGCTGCAGCATTTGTTTTTATCTCCAAGTAAAACATTGCCTTGTGTGACCTGTGGCCTCATGATTCCTCACACACTGATATCTCTGCTCCAGTCGTGAGTTCGCAGACGTCAGCAGACAGAAAAAAAGGAGGCCTCAGATATCACAGAGCAAAGACAATATTGTCTGAGGATTAAAAGGGAAGTCAGTCACGAAAGTGTGCGTGTGTTCAAATCATTAGCTGGGCAGGGTACGTCTGACGGGACAGTAAAATACAGGATCTGGGATCATGTGCAAGGACACGAAAACAGCTTGTGTTCTTTCCTTACTTTAATTATATGTATAAAAAAAAATCTGGTCACATGCTTTTTACCATTCCTTAAAGATTGTGTGCAAAAATATCTTTCTAAAAATGTCAACATCCAGTAACAACAGTTAAATCTAACCTCCCACTACATTTAGGCCACAAGTTAATCTGTGCGGTCTATTGTCGCCCCCATGTGGCAGCAAGTGTTGTAGCAAGTGGAGGGAAAAGTTGAGAGATGAGACCTCTGTATGAAATTATCATGAGAAAAGCAAAATATGATTCAGGGGAGTTTACACAGAAACAAAATCCAATAAATCCTTAATATTTGATTCTGGGTTTTAACAGTACAGTTGCTGAATCACCCACATCAGGCATGACACAAAGAAAATTGTTTTTTCTTAATTTATTCTGAAAATCCTCTTACAATTATATTTACTGTTTCTGAAATTAGCAGTTTATATAGGTGGGCTATGTAGAGTCATACAGTATTGATTGATTGATTGGTTGATTGACTGCACTATGATCCTGTTCAAATACGTTTTTAATATTGAAGATATTAATCATCAGTTTGTGTGATGGTATGTGGACAATACCAGACCAATGCAATAACATCCTCGGGGACAATCATTATTTCAACGATGCAGCCGAGACAAACAGCGGTTCGGCTTGTGGACCTGAGTCTCTGTGACTAAGCCTGGGTTCATCTTCAGTATGCGTTTATAAAAACAATAATATAGTCACATTCACAAAAATTGAAATCATAAGAAAACCAAACAGCTCCGTGCATGAAGTTTCATTCATCTGCAGATGTTTTAAAAATGTCACTTTAGAGTTATATTGCCTAATTTAATGTTTAAAGAGATGTATAACCTACTGTTTAATCTATTTTGAGAGTCCCTGTATGTAGAACTACAATGTGCAGCAAATGTTAAATTATTCTGATTATTATTAGTTTCTCTCTGTAGAAAAATAAAATTATCATAATGAAAATTAACAGGCATCTTGGGAGTCTGTTTTGGTCCAGCCACTAGGTGTCACTAAAGTTTTCAAATCATACACATATGAGCTATTTTGGAAAAATAAGATAAAATAAAATAACACAAACTAGTTCAAATGATATGAGGAGGAGTCCCAGGTTCCTGGAAACATCGGACAATATCCTCTTCTACACTTCCACTAACATAAGTTACAATACTTTAGTTTCCTCGTAGCTAAATCAATACCTTACAACAAAAGTAGTAAGTATGGATTTCCTTTTTAATCTCAACAACATGCCCCCCCCCCACTTTAAGTGCAATTCATGTCCAAGCTTGATCTCTTGCAGAAATGGGCCAACGTGTCGCTCTTTGCTCCAGCTGTTGCTGTTGGTGACCGATTGATTTAACTCCCAGGATGCTCAGCACACGAGGGCCTGTCGCACTTTCTCATTACCCCAATAGAGTCTGCTGCTGAAGGAGAGGCTATCTGCCCCCTCTTCTCTGGACGACTATGGTGCCAGCCACGATGTCGTACACAGTCCTGTTGTGCTGGAAGAAGAGGAGGGTGATGAAGACCGGAAAGAGGAAGGCGATGGAGAAGTTCTTGTTCAACGCCCGCACCGTAGAGCTGAGAACATCGAGACGAGACAAATAAGATAAGATTCGTCTCGACATGTACTTGAGTAAAGTGCAGAATGATTGGCTAAGGATTTTATAAGAATAAGGAGATATTAAAATAAGACGGATCCATGTGGTGAGAGATCTAGGCTGGACAATTAAAAGTTACACTCGCAGTAGCTGCATCTGTATAATTATATGACATTAAGATTAATGGCTTTGAACAGAAGCTTATACATGTAATCACTCACGCAGAGAGCGAGACGTTAGAGGCCGGGGCTACAAAGACTCGGTTGGGTCGCACCAGAGTGGATGTGTCGCACGTCACCACCCGCAAGCCGAGCAGAAACTTCCCTGGAGTGGCTCCACCGGCTCCCCAAATACAGATCGTCTGATTGGACAACAAGGACGGGAATCAAACAAACAACCAAGTAGACCCCTGACCATGTTTTTAAAAGGTACTATACGACACAGCCGTTAAAAAAGCATGGAATTAATTTTTTTAGGTTTACATGCACGGCAGGAATCGTGTGATGTCATTAGTCGGCCCAAAGGTGCCTGAATGTCCCAGAGCCGGTTCCCACCTGGGAGAACCAGCCCCTGATGCAGGAGTCAAACAGGAGACGTGATGCATGACTTCATCTCAGGCAACTGTGAATGCAGCGTTGCATCAGTGTCCTGGGAAACAATGTTGTGTTGTAGAGGAAGGGACTCTTCTCATTTAACAAGAGCACGTGGCAACAAGGCAGCTCGATCCGAGTGACTGGACAAACTGTGGTTTCATACATATATGGTAAATAGACTGTACTTTACTTCTTTTGATTAGTGGACAACACGCTCTACCTCCTGAACCACAGCCGCCCATATGTATATATATATATATATATATTTACATTTCAGAGTCTGTGCTTTTAAGATGGTTGTTCAGTCCTGTTTCTTCCAACTTGATTACTTTTAATTAATCAATTAAGGTTGAATAAATATAAAAGTTTTATAGCCCTTGGTGTACAAATAAAGCGTATTGTTATATTATCATTTAATTTCTAACAAACAATGTGTTTTAAGAATTCATTTAACTTGAGTGTTTCCTTTCAACTCTGAAACCCCCCAAATAAAAGCAGTAACAAAGCATTAATCCAGATTCACATCCCTTCCTTGTAGACGTTGAAGATATTACTATAGATTGTAACTGCATTAATATAAAATACTTCTGCACTTTATTTATTTATCAAATATCTATGAAGGTTGAACTTTTTCCCCAAAGGGACGATACTAAACTAAGTTGGATTTGTAAATGTCATTCTAATCTAATGGACATGACTTACACAACATGACAGGATTTTTCAATAACTAGAATATAATATATACATTATTTTATACAGCCAGTCATTCTGAGGGCAGTGTGAAGTGTGACCCACCTCGTAGACGCACACTAACACCCTGTAGACCAGAGCCACGGCCATCATCTTCTGCAGGTCCTCCATGGACGTGTTCTCGTCGATCTCCTCCACGATGAACTGGGTGATTAGTTTGGCGATGTCCCTTTAAAAAGGAGAGAGAGGGACAATATGCAAATTGGAAAACTTGAGGAATATTTAAATCATGAGGTGACACCAACTGTCCATTTTGCATGTGACCTCCGGACCTGCCGGTGACTGAGCCTGAGTAAAACTATAATAAAGCACTGAAGGGAAACACTGTTTACTGACACATTTTCCATGTCGTCACTTTTCTTTCATTCCATCATTTGTGTTTCCCTGAGCTTCAGTCACTCACTTCATCCCACTCAGGTGCATGATCCACAGCACGATGGTGGCCTTCACACAGAACAGGATGAAGAAGTCCACCGTCTCTGCCAGGAACCTCTGCAGAGGAGAGGGGATGGTGTACTCCCGTCCTGTCGAGCAAAGGAAACGTTTTTATATAAGATGTTTATTTTCCAGTAGAAACTTAAGATGCCTTTGTTTCCTCTTGTTTGGATTACTGCAGATCTTTCTTCACATGCCTGAACCAACAAAGTCCATATAAACTACTGCTCATCCAAAACACAGACCAGACTCTTCAACAAATCGGCTAAAAGAGAGCAGATCATCCCGATTTTAGCTTTGAGCTGCTCTTCCTTTGCTCCCAATACATTTTAGAATTGATTTTAAGATTTTATAGCTGACTTAAGGGCCCATTCTGCACTTGCACCTTAGAACATCTCAGGTCCTGCTCACCATTCCATCTCTAACTTTTTTTAATTCTGTATTTGAGCTGTGTTTCTGTGTGATCTTCAAATTGCTTCCTATTATTCACCTTCAACTAGTTGTGTTCTGAAAGGTGCTAAATGAATAAAGTGTATTCTTCTGCATTAAATAATACAAACTGTAATCAGTGGCCAGGTACAATAGGTCTGATCAGAGTTAACAAAGCTGCCCAGAGTTTCAGAGAGCTCTCACATTGACCCTAAGCATATAAGCTTGTTTCCTCACTTAAGCCTGCCTCCTAACGGACCCATGACCGAGCTTGTACAAAGTAAACCTCTCGCAGCAGTGGAGGATGAGGCAGGACACTGTCTAATACAGCAGCGGACCCAAACAATATTTTCTGAACAACATCAGCGAAAATCTCTTCTAAGATCACCAGAGCAAAACAAAGAGATGCCAGATTCTTTTTGACAATATCGTCTCATGAACGTGTTGTGAGATTTCCTTGTTATTTGAGATGTATATGTCGTGCATGTTATATATGAGGATGATCTTTTACCTGCTTGAGAAATCTCCAAATCCTTTCTCCCTTCTGTAATCTGTCTTTTAAATGGTACATGGATTCTTAAATCCTTACCTTCTTAGTGGCTGATCTGTTTATCCACTTTCTCAACTGTTATTTTAATTGTCATTAACTTTTTTTGAATTCTTTTTATCTGTTATTTGCACATGTTCCCACTGAGCAAATGCATTTTGATCACATGTGCATGTTTCAATCTAACTCACTTAACTGATTGTAAAGTGTTTCATATGAATGAAAAATCAAACAAATATGTTAACATGTAAATCTGGATTCAGAACCATTAATTTTGTGCAACTACATGATAAAACTGAGTACTAAGGGTCATTAGAGCATGTGATGATTATTATTAGTAGTATTATTATTTTCTGCTGAGTATTTTAGGACACGGGGGTCTCTTATTGTGGGGGTCAGGGGGCTGCAGACTGTGGGGACCCCTGCACCACAGCATTGACTCACCTGCCTGAGGGGGGTCGTGCTCCTGGGCTGTCCGGGGATCAGGACCCCCGGGATGAGGGGAGGAAGCCGGGGCCGGGGGGAGGCCCGGGGGATAAGGGTTCCAGCTGAGCCACGGTGCACCACCACCGGGAGTGGAGGCGGCAACTGCAGCCGGTGTCCGGGCGCTGGTCCCCGGCGGCGGTGGGAAGGAGAGGGCGGACAGGGAGAGCCAGCTCTGCCAGCCCGTGTAGCTCCAGTAGTAGCCCCACATCCACTGCTGCAGCTGGGCGCAATATTCCGCTGTCACCGTGGGTTGTGGCTGTTTGGGGCCGGATCCGGGGCCGTTTTCTCGGCTGTGACCCGACATGTCTGAGCCTCTTCCCGGACTCAGGCTGTTTGAGAGTTTCTTCTTCTGAGTTGATCCCCTCTGGTCCTCTGGTCCTCTGGGCTTCAAGCACAATAATAATAATAATAATAATAATAAATGTGTCTGTTTCGCTGTCGAATAGTTTTAAAAGTTATAATGTGTGACATTTAAACACAATGCATTCTTCACCCTGTGCAGCACACAACCGAAAATAAAGCCAACATAATATATCCCCCCCCTTCCGTCATTAATGGTATGAGCCATTTAAAGGCGCCGCCTCTGTATTTGTTATTTTTACCTTATGTTCAGTAACAGCGCCATCATCAGGTGCAAAAAATACTGCACGAAAAATATTTAAAAATCCACTTTTGAGTTTTAAATAAATGTGAGACTGTGATGTGTATATATGTTTTATATTGTATATGTGAGAGCTGCTGGGTTCATTTAAACCTTTCGAAGTCTTGACCTTGATTTTGCTCTTAAAGTTGAACTTTTTATTTTTGTTTATTTTTGTTTGCCATGGATTTTGTGAGGCACTTTGTAACCTTGTTTAGATAAGTGCTATACAAATAAAAATAAAGTTATTATCATTATTATTTATGCAAAATATATTTTGAAATGCCAGTGTTTCATGGATGAGAATACTGGCAGCATCCTGTGACGGAAAAAATTGCATTTGAAATAAAACCTTAGGTGCAGCTCATATTCTAGTTATAAATATAAGTGTAAAATCCTAAATCGAAACATAGAAGAGTTTGTAAAAATGACATGCTGTAAAATTAAAAAGCCTGAATAGTAGGAGGTTTTAATTCTAATTTAAATTCAAAGAATAACTTGAAATGTTGAATGAACAGATATCAGCTATCGTGGATGGAACAGGTTTAGCAAATTTCACATGGTAACAGCTTATTTTTTTATATTGGCTAAATAAATAAAATCATCCAATATCACCAGATATTGTATTTGTTGAATATTTATCTACCTGAAGGATTTTCAAGATATATACTTGAACACAATCAATTTTAATGCCACTACCAACTAAATCCGGTTATATATATATATAATAGTAAATAGATCTCTTCATCCAGACATAACAACAAATACGGAAATATAATAAAGTAAAACATAATAAAGTAAAATATTTAAATATATAATGTTCTAACTCCTCCCAACTAAAAGATTACAACATTTCAGTTACACCACAAGAGGGCAGCAGAGGCCTGTCTGGTCAAATGGAAAACATCACATATACAGCCGAATAATGTCCACATACAGTTCTAACAGTTCTACTGTATTTGTTATCATGGTAAACATTTATCTTCCTTATGTTGGCTGGGTTTAATTTTACATAAAATGATTCTTTGGCTATTTCTATCCAGAACCTTTGACCATGAGATGTACATATACATCCCAGGGGTGACATGGGAGTTTTGGTCCGCAGCCTTTAGGAATCTCAAACATGTGAGTTTGGTGACAATTGTCTGCCACAGAGGTCGTCTGGGTCAAAAACTCAAAACTCTGCTCTTGTGGAAATGGCTTTGAATTCAAAAGACCTGCTGATCGGTCAGCTGATAAAAAAAAGCTCTCTCTCTCTCTCTCTCTCTCTCTCTCTCTCTCTCTCACACACACACACACACACACACACACACACACGTTTGTACTTCTATCTTAGTGAGGACACTCATTGGCATAATGCCTTCCCTAGCCCCTTACCCTAACCTTAACCATCCCAACTAAATGCCTAACCCTAACTATTAACATAACCTAATTCTAACCCTAAAACCAAGTGTTAACCCTCAAACAGACTTTTAAAGAAGTGAGGACCGGCCAAAATGTCCTCACTCTGAAGGGGCTATGCTTAAAATGGTCCTCAGAAAGCAATAAATACAGAAACACACACACTTTTTTAATCCCTCTTTCCTTATGAACCCCTAAAATACAGGAGTCATTCATGTCTTTCTCCGTCTCCCCCTTTCTCTCATTTTATTCTTCCCCCTGATCTGATTAAAAGGGTGAGGGGGGGGTCATATTTGCTGACTGGGCTGGCCCCGACTCTGCGGGCTACGAGTCAGGTCTGCCTAAAAGATTGTGCCGGGCCCACTGAATGGAGCCAGTGAGGCGAACACCAATCCGACCCCAATGGGTGTGATCCCTGTCGACAGAGGCCATACGATGACTGTGCCCAAAAGTAATCGGGCCCAAATAAAAGCTGTCGCCGGCAAACGCTGACCCCCATAGAAACCCAACAACCTGGTGGGATTACTGGTGTGGAGGTGTGTGTGTTTGTGTGTGTGTGTGTGTGAACACTGGAAGTGGGGTGAGTGAATGGGGGAGTTTGGTGACTAAACTGGTGGTGGCTGGGCAATGGATCAGAGGTGTAGAGTAATGAAGAACATTCACTGAAAAGGACTGAAGCGGCCAGTATTTAGATTTTGTTAGATATGTTTTGTTTGCACCATTTAATTTAATGTAAGAAGGCGACACTTTAGCTCTGGTTTATCTCCACTAAACATTTACTCCATTCAATCAAATAGCTGTATTTATTTTGTAAAATATTATATGCAGCATCTATGATGACCCCATGAATATTCGCATTATTTTGGCCCACACTGTCCCACTGCCCCAGTGCCAGATCTGGGCCACAAGTGCCAAACCAACTCCGCATGTCAGCCAAAGGTGGCCCTACTTAGTTGTGTTATTTGAGCCATATTCTTCACATACTTCACATGGCTCACATCCAGATCACACCTACACACCTAGACGCTACATGTTTGGCAGAAAAGGGCCACATTTGTTTTGGGATGTTGGGGCCACATTTGTTATTATACAACTGGGCCACTTTATGGGCTCACATCAATTTTGTCCGGGTCACAAGAGAGCCAGATGAGCCAAACCACCTTCACCTTCACCTTTAAAAACACAGACAGATTGATGTGAAAAAAAACTTTTGGATTAATCATAAATTAAAGCAAAATAGTCAACAAGTATTAGATCCCAAACACTACACATGACTCTAGAGGGACAATCTTGTGCTTTATTTGAACATCCATGCCAGAGGAGAACTTGGGCCAATCAGAGTGAAGTTTACTGTCGAGTTAGCCTCCCATTTTTCCTCTGTAGCAGCCTCATGATTGGACGTTTCAATGCTTCATTTCCCTGATGTCACAAGATAAAAACATTTCTCTTTATCGTGGCTGCACCCAAAGTGCTTGGCCAATGATCTCACATGCCTCAGTGTGCATGGAGGACACCATGCTCCAGTGTGCATGGAGGACATGCCCCTTCATTCCATTCATTTAATTTGGCTCTTCAGAAACACACCACTTAGTGTGAGGCAGACCGAGCAGTGAAGGATGTGTTACACCTGGTTCTAGAGCTCCTGTGAAAGAGGTTGCTGTGTCTATGCAGGATGTGCATCCTCCTCCTAGACATACACTCAGGGACCAAGGTCAACAGATAACCTGAATTCTTTGAAAATATTGTGTATTTGGTTTTAATGTCTCGCCCCCAACACACAATCGTTACTTTGCAAACCAAGGTCAAATTTTTTTTAGAAAGAGTGTTATTTCACGAGGGGTGTGTATCAGCTTGAATAATACAGGTATAAGAAAGAAGAAGTCTTACAATAAAGTGGCATTTCCTTTTAGCAGGCCGAACTGATGTAGCCGGTCCATTATTTACAGTGTTTAAAATAAGTCACTCCCACAGTCACGTGGAATTCACCCAGAGTTTATATGAAGGCTCTATAGATAAGAAAAAGCAAAGACTCTTGGGTTTTAAAATCCATCTCTCCGCTCAGTTTATCAGGAAACCCAGTCAGAAATATCACACTCTTCAATATTTAAGTTTCTGCAGATTTGGTTTTGTGCATGTTTTTGTGGCTGGCACGCTGCCTTGACCCACCATGCACTGCTTCGAGTTCTTTGTTCACACAAAGGTGAACGCACAGTGACTTCGCCCTGTCCCGAAGTGTCTGTGGGTCGCAGGTTAGAGAAGCCAACAAAGCGTTCGTCAGAGAATGTGGGGGAAGAGGTCACTCACATCCTGTTTTCAGAGAGCGGGGGTGGGGGGCTGTCATGTGATTTATGTGTAAATTACAAAGACTGTTTATGTGATGGTTTAAATCCATCAGAACACGCTATGAGAGCAACAGGGGATATTCACCAAGATTCCGACCTTGTGTTCCAACAGTTCTTTGCAGTTGCAAACAGGATTAATCCCTTTGATTTGTTGATTTCATGCAGCAATGAAAGAGTCAGTAATACACTGTCATCCTTTTACTGTGCTTTCAGATCAGTAGTGATAAATACAACTTTGTGCAGCTGATGCATAGAAAATGTGACTGGAACAGAGTTGAACTGCTTCATGTGGCGGCGGAGGGAAGTCCTCGCTCTCTTTGTCCCAG
This sequence comes from Paralichthys olivaceus, assembly GCF_024713975.1. NCBI lineage: Eukaryota > Metazoa > Chordata > Actinopteri > Pleuronectiformes > Paralichthyidae > Paralichthys > Paralichthys olivaceus. The sequence goes on from NC_091112.1 coordinate 8,928,544, forward strand.
AGCTTTTGTCTTGTACTGTACATGTAACAGTAAGAACTAATTAAGTGAATTATGTCTGCTTCCCTGGAGCCCTGACAGGAACACCCAGGGGGAGAGTGAGAGGACGACGGCCCCCACCACCACCTCCACCACCACTGGCTCCTTCTCCGAGCCAATCCCCCTCATCTTGTTCCCCCTCATTGCTTTAACCCTCACCTAATTCCCTTTATTTCCTGCATCCTTTTACATCCCGGCACACACTCACCTTTCCCCTGCTGCTGGCACACCATGGTGAGGGGGTCTATCATGAAACACCCCGACCCTCCTCTTTCTTGTTAAGCATTTTTTTCTCATTCTCCTTCCTCTTTGTAATCACACACCAAACAGCTATGAAACCCTTATCTCAGTGTTTGGGTTGTACTGTTTACACTGGTTCTCTCGCACCTCTTTCATCCAAATGTTTCCCAAAGCTTCAGGCAGCTTTTATCTGATAAAAAATTACTGAAAATTGCTCCTATAATAGCCATATTTGTTTGGCTGGTGGAGACCACAACATAATGTTGCCACAATAATGTTGTTCAACATGTTACAACTTTACGACACAATTATAGATCAGCGTCAAAAGACAAAAACAATGCACTTTAAAATCTTGTTATTTTGTGGGTCGCTGCCTGAAAAGTTCGTGAACAACCTTTAGTCCGAGAGATGACGAACTCTGTTAGTTCGGTGAAGCAGCTCTCTCTGAATGTCTCCCTTTAACCTCCACTGTCACCTACTCTGGTGTCAGGATCTTGATTTGAGTCACATGCTTTACTCTCCCTTCTGCTTTTTCCCCGTCAGAAACGTCTGACGGGCCAAAGAGCCAACGTGGGAGCCGACCCACAGAGGCTGCTTGTTGGTTTAACGTGCAGCTGTGCATTGCAGAGGAGGCAGCTGAGTTCTTTTGTCTGCGAGTTCCTCACGGGCGTCAACTCGAGCGGCTGTAAACCCGTAGACCTCAGATTTATGGTCGTACAGTTCAGCCTAATAGAGCAATGTGACTGTCCTATAAATATAAGAGCAAATAACTTTGGCGGCTTTTATGGGCCGTTGATGAGCTGTTATACTCTCACTGTACATCGACAAAATGCTTACAGCGCCATGACCACCCATTGATTGTTGCCTTGGCAACAGACATTACAGTAAACCTATGAAAAGACAAGTGTGGCGGTTTAATAAATCTCATCCAATGCCTCTGGCCTAAGACACGTTTGTTGTTTGGGTTAATGCCACTGAGAGGCCCGTTCGTACGCCCCTCGGAGAAAGGTCACCCCTTGACTAATGGCTTCCGTTCTCTTACCGCCTATCACTCCTATCTCTCCAGTGCATTGTGGGGAAGTGCCTGTAGCCTGCAGCACGTCTCAAAGTTACCATCAAGCCAAATTTCCTGATGGTCTATTGTTTATTTGACAAAAGTTTCCTGTGTCAGGTCCAAACTGTCTGTACCGAGTCATTGATGACATGTAAAATGATTTACTTTATATTGCACTGTTGACAAACTTTTATAATTATAGCTTTGAATTCGAGATTTCTAAAGAAATTACACAAATACTTTATTCTCTGTGAATTTCACATCTAATTAGAGCCCTGAATAAATCTAAAAAACCAAAATACTCCAGCCATTATTAACTTTTTTGTGATAGAGCTGCTGTTCCTGAAGCTCTCTGCATCCATTTTTTCATACTGCTCAGCCTCAACATTCTTGTTGAGAAAAATGTGAGTCATTGAAACCAGGACAGACAAACAGCGTAGTCTGATCTTTAAAATACCATTCACCTGTACCACCTGCATCAGAAGGTTAGTGTGTGTGTGTGTGTGTGTGTGTGTGTGTGTGTGTGTGTGTGTGTGTGTGTGTGTGTGTGTGTGTGTGTGTGTGTGTGTGTGTGTGTGTGTGTGCATACTTCAAGCACAGAGACCAGGACAAAGCATCACCTCTACGTGAAATGTTGCCCTGTTCGTGTTTCCATATGAGGTACAACACATGTGCTACTGTAGTGTCTGGCACGAGCTGTTGTTCCTCAAGCATCAGACCGTAACGTCCAAACTATTCATCTGAATTTGAATGCTTAATTTTAGTAGCAATGAAAATATCCAGCAAAAATGTGCTTATATATCATGTTTTAATGAATAGCTACCTATTTGTAGTACTTTTAAATCTGAATCCAGAGACATCTTAAATGATTCACAAGGATTATTAAAAGTACATTCATCTTTTTGTTTCCCTCTTGTGTTTTCTCTTGCTAAAGTTGCATTAATGGTTTTCGTGTTGTCACCAGAAGTTTAATCTCAGCATTAACGACACAGAATGCTTACTTTGCACTAACAAGAACCATCTATGCTATCATTCAAAACGATACGCACACTTTCATGCGGAGAGTCAACCGCATACACTGATTTCAAAGATCACCCCATTCCTCACTCCACCGACAACCACCCCTCCAGATTACAGATCACATGTCCTGTCACACAGTAGTCGTAGGAGGAGGAGGGGTGGATAAGGCTGTACAACACAATGGTGACTCGTGGTGAACTCAGCTGACACTCACCTTTTTTTATTGCCGAGCTGGACATCTTTTTCTGTTCTCGATAAGAAATGTCCGGGCACAAAGACATGGACAAAAGAACAGGCAGGTAAACAGTGTTTGTATATATAGATCCGTAAAAGGTCTGGTGCAGAGCTCGGGGCTGGAGTGCTCTCGGGGGGAACCCATTGTGTAGGATCGGGTTTGTATAGCTTCCCTTTAAAGATTTCCACCCTCCTTCCTCTGAGCTATGCAATTGCTCCCTGGGGCTTCGCTCCAAGCTAAACTTTGACAGGAACTCCTGGTGGAAAGACTTGAAAAGCAGTGCTTCTTTGTGCTCTCTTCAAAAGGCTTAAATGCATTTCCTCATATACAGTGCAGCTGCCTTTAGAAGTTATATTATTGACCTCAGTTTGATAACATGAAATTCATCACAAAAAATGCATTGAAGGTTAAAACGTTGAAGATTGTTTCTCTTACTGCTGAATGACTGGAGCCCACTTAGAAAGGCAGACCCCTGCGATCCAGTCGGTCAGACATGTTAGTACGTTTCACACCGCTTGGCTTTCTGTCTGCATTCTTGAACTGACTCCGACCTCTGACATCCCTGTGGAGAAGCCCAATTCCAGACCTTTGAATCACTGCTCACAGCAAAGGAAGTGTTGAAAGAAATGGTAAAGTTCTTACACTCATTTATTTCCATATGATCTAACCCCCACATCAGCAACCTATGCTCAGTTCTCCCCCCGAAACAGCTCAAACTAAGCAGACCTACAGTTTGTTGTGTTGTCCGTTCTTAATAGCAACAAATGAAGGCAGGTTGATCCGGTGGAGTAAAATGTTTTGATGAAAAACTAGAATATCACTCAATACAGTGAATACCTCCACCAAGGCCAAACAGTCCCTGTAATTTCAATGGTGCTGCACTGTTTGTCTGATTTGTCATCAAGATCCATGAATTATTCCCTGAGAAAGCAGTGACCATATCAAAATGTCACAATGTTGAAGAAAGTGATTCCTCTTTAACTGGATCTGTGCAAAATGTAATGGTGGTTCTGTTTTGCCCTATGTACCAACCTTCCATTGAGTTCAAGAAAATTGGTACAGTAGTTTTTGCGTAACGGACAGACGAACATCTATGAAAACAGCTTCCTTAGTGGAGGTACTTACAGGCTCACAGGTGGACAGAAGAACAAGCAGGCGGGTGAATGAATGACCTTGCAAGCGAACAAATACACAGGAAAAAAAACAGGATACTTCACGGGAGGAACACTAGCGTCTACGAGCAGGAATGAAAACAAACAGAGTGATAAAGTGAGGGGACAAAGGGCTGAATAAGTAGTGACGGGATGATCGCTGATGAGGAACCGCTGGGGAGAGGTCAGGTGACTGCAAGGCCGACTGGAGAGGTGGGAACAGGTGTGTAGATGGAGGTAGGTGGTAGGTAGACAGATAGATAGATACATAGATAGATAGATAGATAGATAGATAGATAGATAGATAGATAGATAGATAGATAGATAGATAGATAGATAGATAGATAGATAGATAGATCAATGGATAGATAGATCAATGGATAGATAGATCAATGGATAGATAGATAGATAGATAAATGGATAGAGGGTCCAGACAGGTTACATAACTCACACTTGTTGAAGAAATCCGAGTTCACTCTTATGTATAACTGGATTGGGAGGTTCAGTGGAGAGAAAGCCTGTTGCATGGCAACCTGCCGCCCCCACAGTGCAGCGGGGGCCTCATCTGACATGGTTGTGCCCAGCTGTTTCGTTGCCCTTGGAGACTGATCCTGGCGGCTCTGGGCCCCACAGAGAGGATTGAGGTAAACCCGATGAATTTCCAACAGCATGAGTGAACGTGGAGGCATCAAGTTCACAGCGACCCTCCTACACCTGGTGAGATGTGTCTGGGTGGAGGTTGATCTCAAGGCCACCCCCACCCACAAGCTGAAATTCAAGTTGATAAACACAGAGTGGAAGAAAAGTCTACTCATTCTGTTTGTGCTTATTTACCTCCCTGAAGCCAAGTTCATTCAGATGCAACTGCAAAACACAAAGAGAAAACTGTGATGAGGTTGTTGTAAAGCCAAAGTTTTTGTGTCATCATTGATATATAGAGTCAGTTGCTTTGGAGCTTCTCCAGAACTTTTCCCACTTGCCAACTTGTAAAATGTCTCTAAAATCTCCGAGCGAGCCCATGAATGAAGCAGGAAAATGTGAGTGAACATGTTGTTAATGTTGCTAATACACAACCGAGGTGGATACAATTTTCTGGACGGAGCTAATGTCTGAAAACAGATTATGGTTTAAGAAAACATTTCGATTTTGGATTAAAAATCATTTGAAATTTAAATGATTAAGAACAAGCACAAAGTCATTCCACATGGTTCAAGAACAGGGCAGAAAAATGACAGGAAACATGTAAATAGTAGATTACTTCTTGGAAGCAGAGGGTGAGGTGAGGGGTGTTCAGCTGCAACGTGAAATTTCAACACTAGATATCACAAAATTCTACACACTGAACCTTCAAATAAATCCCCCGCGTTTGTTTGAACTTTGGACTTCAATTCTCTGTTTTGCAGATAAGACTGAAATGCAGTTCAGACAGCTCACTCTCACACATCATTCAAGTTCTCCATTCAGTAGCATAAAGTGAAGTTCTTGCAGTTCTCCCTCAAGCAATAAAACAAGTTTATAACAAATACGATTTCTCAGATTTTCTTCCTGGAGCAACCTTTTAATACATTTTGGCAGCACACGATAAATAAAAGTAAAATTAGATACATCCTGCGTTGCGTGAGAATTTATGGCTCATACATCAGCGTATCTTCAGCCGTGCTGATCCACTCAAACATGAAAGCGGTTTTTGTTTGACAGCTGTAGGATGACGACGACCGGAGGACAAGCAGAGGAAGGGAGTCAACACCACAGCTCAAGTGGAGCTTTCCAGATGTTATGCAAAGGATGCGAGTTCATTCTTCAGTCTGAGATAATCGTTCCTCGACACAAAACATCCACCAGGGTCAACAAGATACCTTTGTCTATCAGCCATGAGAACACAGACACACACATACACTCGAATACATGCAAACAGCAGCGCACAAGACAGAGGGGAAATCAGTGGATGACACTGTGTGCTCACACCATGAGTCATATTATTAATTCACCTTACATGACATTTTAAAACGTACCTCAACCTGAGGACGAAAACATTGAATTCCAGTTTACCCTGCTCCTCTCGGCCGGTGAACTCTCAGCAGGCCTCTCACTACCTTCCTCCTCACCAACCGTTTCCTGGTTTGCTCTCTCTCTGCTGATGTAAGCTTCACCTCTGTTGACTGTGGGCAGCGGAGGAAGATCAGGACCTCTCCTCTGCAGGGGAATACCTCCCTTTGTATCCTGCCGGGCCCACGGCTGGAAAATATTATTTCACATGCTCGGAGGGAACCTCTGCGCTGTGATGTGTTTGATAGTGTGCAGCTCCTACCAATTCACAGAGTGAAGCTGCAGCTCATTTCAAAACCATCATTGACAGGCAGTTCCAGCATGTGACTCGTATTTTGTTTTAGATCTCCTGCTTCCAAGATAAATTTCACATCATTAAGAAACACCGCGGACCATCAAATCAAGATGTCTGAGATAAAACGGGGAGGTGGCGATCGGCCTCGTTCCCCCGCAGTTCTCCAAACAAAGTGACGGTGATGCCTGTGGATCGCAAGCACTGCACCTGTAAGTCAATCCGGAGCAGATGTGATCTTTTCTTTCTGGCTGTGAGAAAATCTCCATGTTTTCAAAGCACTTTTATAATGTGCAGAGTGAATACACAGAACCAGTGTGCTGAGAGACAGAGCAAGGGCTCATCAGGGCGGCTGTGGCTCAAGTGGTAGAGCGGGTCGGACGCTAACCAGAAGGTCAGTGGGTCAATCCCAGTCTCCCACGTTCTGCGTGCAAGATACTGAACCTCAAATTACCCCTGACGGCTGTGTGGCCAGTGTGTGATAAAGAAAGGGCTGCACATAGACGCACAATATGAGTGTGTGTGCGAGTGTGAGTGTAAACTGTGGTCGTCGAGACTAGAAAATCACTACAAAGATTTATCAGATGAATTCGATCAAGATTTCTTTTCCTTTGTCAGACCACACACATGACTGCAGCAGCGTTTAGTCTCATCAAAGCTCGGTTTTATTGTCTTTTAATATCTTTTACCACGTTATTATCTTATTACGTCCAACAAGGATAAAACCAAAGTTACTTTTTTTGGACAGTTGGTGACATGACTGCATTTTTATTGTATCTGCATATTGTTCCCCACTTATCAAGACACAGAAACGAAGCAGCACTCCTATAATGAAACTCTGCCTGGGCCCAGGTATTCTTATATCTGTCAGTTTATATTGTCATGAAACACAATTTCTAGGATTCATAGCAGGAAGGGTTGGAACATAAAGACCGTCCTTGGTCTCTGCTGTTCTCCCCGTATCTGCGTGGGAGATACAGGGAGATCTTCCTCCCACAGTCCAAAGACAGCTTAGGTTCACTGGAAAAAAAAAAAAGCCGATCGAATGTGAGCGTGGATGATTTCTTGTCTCTGTCTCACGGCAGGGACTCGCACAATGTCAGCTGGGATTGGCTCCAGCTCCCCTTGCGACTCTTAAAGGATAAGATAATAAATGAATGGACGATATCTCATGTTGGAAAATGCACCTCATGAGAACGATATAACCCAAAATAATAAAGGTGTTTGAATTTGACACATGGGGAACGAAACAGAAGATTTCCCAAGTTATAAAATCCAATTGATATGTACTTTAATGGGAGATAAACAATCATCAAACCAACTGACACAGTGAACCTGGTGAACCTTTCGTCCACTGCTTCACTCAGTTCTCCAAAGACCACGTTTTATCTTTTGTAACGAATGGGAAAAGGTTAAATGCTAAGTATATAGAGGAAACCGTTCCTCCTGTAAGTGTTTCAGGCTGGTGCAGAGGTCAGTGTACTGTTTCTGTTATCAACAATATAAATGGCTCCAAAGAATTGAAACGTAAAAACACAGCCAGTGATAAACTAACACAGCTTCCATGACCTTTTCAAACAATCCAGAGTGATGTTCTCATCCACTTTGGCATCTCCCCAAAGGTTCAAACACTGTGTGTCCTCCACTGTTGCCGGTACCATTGTCCACGCAGAGGGGACCAGCAGCCCACAGTCACCACCTGTTTCAGCTGCTGTGGCCATTACGTCCAATCAGTGCGATCGTAGCCTTTTTCCTGTCATGGGAAAGTAGAAGTCGCCTCTGGAACAATCCCCTCCCCAGAAACACACACACAAACACACACACACACACACTTGAGCGGCAGCCAAAGGCGTCTACGGAGACCCATAATGCTTTTAGATTCCTCATGTACTGTACATCCAGCTGCCAATACATGTGCAATGGGAAATGCTCGACCTCCCTAGAAAGGAAGAGGGATTACATTTCCTCGCTGAACTCTGCATGATGCTGTTCGCTTCTAAATAAGAGTTCACATTCCTCCGAGAGCTCCTGCCAGCGCTCATCATCCATCACCACTGTTTGCTTCTTGACCTTTGAGTGGGGGGGGGGGGGGTATGTTCGGACTCTTTTTGTCTTCTGGAAGAGTAAAAATAAAAGGAAGGCTGTTGGAAATGTGATTACATGTGGAGTAATTAGGAGCCTGGGTATAAACCATTAAAGTCAGGAAAACAGCTCGTCAGATTTGGTGGTATGTTCCCATTAGGGCATGTTCTTTCTCTGCACATTCCTCAGTGTGACCTAATGAGCTGCAGGAACGCTCTGACATTGATTCTGAAGAATTTCAACCACACACAAAAAAAAATTCCCATAGGTTTTTTATTCAAATCACCACAACAATTCAAAATGAGCCCAAATGTGTCATGTTGGAGAACAGAAGCACAGAAATGTGATTTTTTTTTTTCTTTTTTCTTGGCAACATAGTGAAAAGAGAGAAAGTTAGAGGGGCAGAAAACACGCCGTCACTTTTAGCTCGGTAGTTTGCTCATTGAACTGAGCCTGTCATCCAGCAGTAGCATCCGACGGAGCGGGCTGAGGGCCGGGGGACCACCATCACGCTTCCTTCACGTACGTCCTCACCGCGATAACGTCGCCCATAATGCATTTCTGTTAAAAGAGGTGGAGATGAATTGCTGCATGCACTTTGGATTTAGGGAAGAATTGAGGCTGCAGTTATTATGCAAAGAAAAATAAGTGTACAGTTAATCTTACTTTAATCCTATAGGAGTGTCTTTGGTTCTTTTTTTAATCTCTTATGATAAAACTGCACTTACTTAAACTGTAAATTTAGAATCAACTGTTTCCTCTTGTTTCTTTAGGAGCTACTGTATTAAAATGACATTCTAATTCATCATTCCTTCATGTATACTCACTTTTATTTAAAGACACATGCTACCCATATCTGGGCTTTAAAACATACACATTAGGAGTAAATGGTTGTGAACAAATTATTATTTTCATTGTGTCAATAACAAAATGTGATAGTGTCCTTTTTCATCATCATTTTTTGCAATAATTTCACAGTGTGTTAATAATATATTCAGGATAATGTGTACTTTTTTTTGCATCACGTTAATTATAATGTGTGAAATTTTATGAAAAAATAAAAGATTATTGAAAACAAATGCATTATTTTTCATTGTTAAAATATGAATGAGTGGTAAACTGTCAAGTATTATTAATTGATCGGATGTGGTTGTGATTATTGGCTGATTACAGACTCCGGCATGAACTAACTGAACTCATTTAAAAGTTTTTGCTGAGCTTTCACTGAGTTTCCTGATTTCATGTGAAAAATCCAATGAAGAACTGATCCTTTTCTTACCGCTATCAATTTCCCATCTGAGATCTCCCTCTCGATATTCGTCTCTTTTCCATCCCAGCTCTGTTTCTGCACTAGTTTGCCGTTTTCCAGAGTCACCACGGTCTGCGGGGCGGAAAACATCATGAGACAAACTCTCACCTTCTACACGCACAGAGACAGAAAACACTCAGTGACCGCACGCCTCAGGTTTCTGTCCTCCATCACTGACCCTGGTCTTCCTGTCGTCGGCCGTGGTCTCGTCAAAGGGCTCGTTGAGCTTGAACCTGATCTCGGTGGTCTTGAAGGTGCTCTGAGACTTCATGCAAACTGTCCCCTGATCGTCCACGGTCACTATCAGATTAGGTTTGGTCCTGTTCCCCACCTGCCTGGTTGCAAACCCCACACCTGCAGAGAAGAACAAATATTAATAATAATTCTGTGTGATACACTTGCAGCATTTGCACATTTTGCAAATCCAACAATTTAAAATCAATATTTCCAAAGTTAATAATATCTGTGACTCTCTCCTACCGATTGCTTTCATGTAATCATCAAAGTTCTCGCTGGAAATCATCTTCCACGTCCCAACAAAACTCTCAACCATGTTTGCAGTCACTTGTCGGTGTGTTCTCCTCAGACTGCAGCCAGTGGTGTGACTCCGGATTCAACCCTGCTCCAGTGTGGGAACAGGCTCAGAGGCTGTTTTAAAGGAGCAGCCCGACACTGAGCCCCACAGCAGCGGCCAATCACAGCCTGATACGTCACACGGTGGAAAGGCAGCATCTGTAATCATCTGTTTTCTACCATTTCCCCTGAACCACAAAGTAATCCTTTTATTTTTCAAATAGATTGTACAAGATCCCTTAGATTGATTGTTTTATCAATTGGCTCTGTTCATGTGCTAAAAGAAATACAAATCAACATCTTTATATCTTCTGCAAACATTATCATTTGAAGACTTTATTGAATTTATTAATCATTTTATTAAAACTAATATTATAGATTCCACTATATATCTATTTGCATTTAATCACAGATTATATGAAAATATAAAGGGACAAATATCGGCTACAGGGATTTTTCACAACCTTAAAATCCAAAATCAGTTGTCTTTATATTTAAAATATTAATATACTATTTACTTATAAAACAATACATTATTGTTAGGTGTTATCAGTTATACTTGCCTGTATAGAGTAAGATACTACTTATTAAGTTTAGAATGTGAATTACCAACCCAACTATGATCATGTAAACAGCTAAAAACTGATGAAAGTGAAAACTATGCATGTTCCTGAGCGAGTGGGACAGGACTTCAGTTTTCTGTGACAGAGTGAAAGGTGTTCTTCTTTCTTTTCAGAGAAGCTGCATCTAAAACTCTGCCAAATGCCACGTCAGCTCACTGGGCCGAAGGTTGGAGCTTGCTTAATGTTCCCTAAAATGCTGGAACAGCCTTTTTTTTAAATCAGGGAAATGACGTATTATGCAAGAAAACCCTCACGACCCTGCACTGATCTGTATGTATTTCAATTGATCTCTCTCCAACACACAGAAGCGTCCAAACCATTTCCCCTTATCACGGTTGTGCTGAACTTCTGGTATTTTTAGTCTGTGTGACAAAGTTCATGTTGACTGTTGAGAAATTTGGATCAAGAAGATACAGAAAAGTAATTTCTAACCAGCTTCAGTGAATCAAAGGTCAATTCGCGCCAGAAACCTCCCATTTAAATCAAGATAAGTTTATTATAAATGAATATTAATTGGAAATGTACACAGATAAATACAGATGAATTGAAAACCCAGATCATCACTTCTTCGCTGCAGCTTTTCCCTGCGGGTCCTTGGCGATGCAGCGCGACTGAAACGCATCCAGCATCTCGCTGCTGGTCAACTGTGCCCCCTTCATCACCAGCCTCTCTCCATCTGCTGTGGTGGGGAAAGACAAAGTGAGATGACTCACACAGCCACAGTGACACATCTGTGTATAAGAAGTACTTCAGTTCACCCTGAGCTCAAGTCAAGTCACACACTGTTTCCTCCGTGCAATACTCGGCTGACCTGTGGCGGATATTTCTGCTTCTGGTGAGCGCTTGATTCATGACGTGTGTGGGAAAGTGATGGTTCATTTGTAGTATGTCATAAGCTTTGTTTACTTTTACATGTTGTCTTTCAGCAAAGACATGTCTCAAAGAAAAAACAAGTAACAATCATTACAGGGATCTGTAAGCTTCACTTGCAATTTGAAATGTATGTAAAAACAAACCACATATTTTCTTCTTAATAAATCATTTTGTAAATTCATTAAAAAGAATGTATTCAAACACGTCAGATGCATGACATCGATTTTTGTTATTCTGCTTGTGTCAGTTTCAGTTTTTTTTCTCATGTGTTTTCCTCAATTCCTTCAAAGATCTGCTCATGTGAAAAACGTTCTAGTAAATGCATGAGTCGTGAAATCAAAGTGTATGAGCTACAGTCTAACTTGGAAATATATTTTCCTCCACAGTTTAACGTGGTCAGATAATACTTACCATAAGTAATGTCCACCACTGGTTCAGACCTGTCGTGTTTCACCATGGATATCACCTCACAGTTCATGTTGGTCGACCGGGCCTTCTCTGAGCCCACCGCAGCCAGAAACTCCCTGAGGGGCAAAAGTAAAGTTACTAGTACAATGTCTTTTATATACTGCACTTCAGTATCATTTTGAGGTACTTTTACTTTGAGTAATTCCATTTTCTGATACTTTTAAATGTAACTATAAAAAGACACAGCATCTTCAATCCCAGAGCCATAAGAGAGAGGATCTTTGTTACACACTGACTGCCTGGACCTCAGTGACCATCAGCATCTTATATGAACTGAATATTCATGTTTACATCCAACAGTACATCACCTAACACATTTTATATTTTATATATATTAAAAAACTAAATGAGCTACCTCCCTGTTTGATTAAGTATGTCCATTAATTCGAACACATTTTAAAGGTTTAAATCTGTTACATTCTTATTCTCCTTGTCTGATTTCTGAGAGTCCACTGACAGGATCGTTAATTAATCTGGTTGTACTCAATAAACTATAATCTATACATCTAAATCACATATGTGGTTAGTGGTTACACTTACAAATGAAGGTTTAACAATCAATATCTAAGTTTGAACATATTTCTTTGAGTAAAACTATCAGAGATTGTTGAAAGTAGTTCAAATAAGTTCCACTGCAGTGACACTGAAATACTACATGCCTGCATAACAGGCGTAGACAGATAGATATAGAGTAGACGCAGTACAGATATATATATATATATATCAGATATATGGACGGACAGACGGACAGAAGGACAGACAGACAGACAGACAGACAGACAGATAGATAGATAGATAGATAGATAGATAGATAGATGGATAGATAGATAGATAGACAGACGGATAGCTAGCTAGATAGATAGATAGATAGATAGATAGATAGATAGATAGACAGACGGATAGCTAGCTAGATAGATAGATAGATAGATAGATAGATGGATAGATAGATAGATAGACAGACGGATAGCTAGCTAGATAGATAGATAGATAGATAGATAGATAGACAGACGGATAGATAGATAGATAGATAGATAGATAGATAGATAGATAGATAGATAGATAAGGAATTCGCTTTAACAACCAGGTCCAGAGAAGATATAAACATAAAGAACATAACAACACATGTGACCTCACAAAGTAAACACAAACACAGATGTCACCAGCGTCACTTCAGCTTCATCTAACTTGTTGATGATCACTTCACTGTGAGTACCAGTGACCTCCAGACCTGCTGAGAGGAAACCTGCCTGTGTCTGAAACACTGATCTGAGAACAGTGTTCTCTGTCAATCTGCTCTTATCCACACTCCAGCCGAGACAAGATGGCGCCGCCGCACGACCCGTCCCCTCACCCGCACGTTTCTTACCGCGTGGACCGGACATTGGACTCGAACGGACAGAACCGGACCGTTATTGTCTTCACAGCTTTCAGCAGCACGGAGGCTTTACCGGGGGCCGCCATCTTTACTGCACTGACCTCTGACCTCCACGGAGATGGGTGTTGTTCATAAGAGGCCACGAGGGGGCGCCAGAGGATCGAGTAAGTCAGGCAATCGAGTGAAGGAAGAAGAACAAACAGGTAAACAGGTACAGATAAGTAATGAATGGGGTTTATTTGATTATTTAACATAACAATAAGTTTGGTTATATTAATATTAATGCGTTTGTGCCTAATTAATTTTAATAATGTTATATTTATTTATTCAGAAAAACAAAACCAACAATCTCCAATTGTATTTAAATCAAAAAACCCACTTTTTATATACTCAATACTTTTCTTTATCTTACTTCCAATTATCTATTCCACGTTCATACAATAACACTTGTGTTGCATCTTGTGTTTGTCAGGTGAGGTATTAAATGTATTAGCTGTGATGTTGTGACGTTCCCAGTTTGAATCCCAGCTTCTTTGTGTCTCCCAGTGTTCTGCTGGGGACCTGTCCAGGGTGTAACCCGCCTCTCACCCAATGCCAGCTGATTGGCTCCAGCTCTGTGACCCACAAAGGAAAAGCTGTAAAGATGATGGATGAAATATATGTGGTGAGTCTTGTGTGTAAATATATTTCCAACACAAGGTGACGAGATTTTACTTTTCGGTTTTCTGCAGTCGTCACTGTTGTACAATCAGGTTCTTGCTCTCTACTGTAATGTCATTGTCTATGCAAACACACAACAATAAATCTAAATCACCACAAGTGTCATTACCTTCCTCTAGGTTATTTTTAAATACAGTTACTGGTGTGTACACAGCAGCAAACTCTTCATAGAGACAAGGTTCATTTATGAAACTGAGATAAAGTGACTGTGGCACCTTCCTGTGATCATCTGACAAGCAGTGTCACAGAACAGAATTAGGATGGTGGGGTCTGTCAAGCACTAAGTCAATAAAGGAGGTGCTGCTCTCCAAATAGACAATCTAACCGACACATCTCATAATCAAATAGACGAAATGGTCCCCGGCCGTTGCGACATCCTGCACTCTAAGGTCAGAAGCCTGTCAGGGTTTTTAATAAATAAAACAGGTCTGTAAAGGAAATGCATTTGAAGTTTTGACTGAGTTAGCACTTGAGTCAAATTCAATCATGGCTTGAATTGTTTCTGTGAAATGAATAAGTGTCTGCCTTCAAGAGAGGAGCTTCCAAGCCTCAAATCAAAATGGGCATTTTGCAAGTCTTGCATAGGGAAGCTTGTCAAATTGGATTTTCTGTGGATGTGGATGGAGTGGAAACTGAGACCAAGTGGGTGTGGATTCATGCCTCGGCCATTTATTCTCACTGTGAAGTAAATTAGTTTGTTTTGATCTCAGTAAACTGATAATTAAGTTTCAAGAGAGGAAACATCTCCAGAGAAGAAAGAGGAAACATTACACACAAACCAGTTCATGTACACATTCTGTGAACTTCTATATTTGCACTTCCTTTCGTTCCTGTGCAGTTTCGCTGTGTATTTATAGCCTCACTGTTTTTAAGTTTGACGAACAAAAAGTGTCATGCACGCCCCAGCTTGCACAATTTATCCTGACTTCAACAAGCTGCAACTCTCTTTCCTGAACGGCCGACAATCCGACCCCAGCCTGTGACAGTTAGACAGTGGCGGCTCGGGGCTCTAAATTTAGACACACATGGCTACTGAGAGGCAGAAGCATTTCCTATACACACCCCACATCCATCCACCTTACAACACACACACACACAAACTCACACACACACACTTGTACACAAGTGTAGTCGTACAACATGTTCAGTAATAAGAAAGTGGGTGAGAGGGCACTCAGAAACAATGAATGCTCAAGGGGACAGTTGACCTCAGAGAAAAAACTGTATTGTCTTGCTGCAGGGTTTCATCTATCAAGGCCTGAGCATGACAACAAGTTATGAAATATAGATTATTTTCATCATGAAATAACAGATTTAGGCTGTTCAACATGTCTTTTTCAAACTACTAGTGCTCTTAGTCTATGCTACTTCTCTTACAACATGGTCCAATACACCACAACTGTTAGTTTAGGGGTTTAAACACCATCTCCACTGTAGGTGTGAAAGTGGAGAATAGAATGAGATGGGAGAGAAGGTGTTCCCCACTCTGGATGAATACGCAGCCAACCAGGAAGTAGCACTGCACTGGTGCTGTTTTCATTACACCAGCCGCTATCCAAACTGATCACCAGGAACATGCAGGAGTCGTGAGGGTGAAGATCATAAATCCTGGAGCTCATAAACTCGTTTTTATGTTGTTTTGGTTTTGAATATTATTAATATAAAAAGGTTTGACAGCATTATTTTATACTGTATACTCTTATGAGCTATATATCGTTTTTATGTTGGTTATGAATATTATTAGATTTTGTTCATCGTTTTAGATCAAATGAAATGAAAATCTTCCTGCAGATGCGTCAGAGAGCAGGACACCTTTAATAAACGTGAATTAACCTTCACACAAGCAAAGAAACTACCGGTATTCAGATTATTTCATTTGTTCATTATGTTTCACTTCCCAGTAAAGAGATGTGGCCTCGCCACTTCTCTTTTCTTGTCTATAAGCTACTTTATGTCGTAATGAAATTTAATGTGTAGCTATCAAATACAATATCCAGTTTGACAGGTTCTTTATAGTGTTTCATTCCCTTTTATTGATTTTTCCCCCCACATATTTATTGACGTATGTATTTTACTTATTGCAATTTTCTTTAATTTATTGCTTTTACTTTTATTAATTTATTTTATCTTTTGCTCATTGTTTTTTCTTTCATTCATTTTATAATTTGATTTGATTTGTATTTCTTTTATAGCTTTTTAATCCTATTGCACAGCATTTTGACTTTCTTTTTGGCTCGAGAGGTGCTTTACAAATAAAGATTGATTGATTATATATCTGTGAATGTGGAGAAATAAACCAGAGTTCTAGTGACTGCAGAGGACTCATCCACAGTAAAGCTGCAGTATATGCAGTATTGTCATTGAAGCTGCGGACTACACTTCCCATGAGCCTCTGCCGGCCCTCCTCCTCCTCCTCCTCCTCCTCCTGCAGACTGGCGGAGCTCTGAGCGGAGCAGAGTGAACTGAACATCTCGGTGTCTCCTCACCACCACCACCGGAGAAGGAGCAGCGGGACTCCTCGCCCCTTGTAGCCGCCGCAGACGAACACATGAGCCGCTTCTCTTCAGGGCAACACCGGGAGGAGGAAAGATAAAGACCCGGTGAACAGACCCGGAGCACTTTCTCCTCCAGCAGCCGCTGAATGCTGGATTGTGGACGGGTCCTCCTCCGTGTCTCCCCCCCTGTCTGACTGGTGAGTCCCCCACAGATCCCAACATGACTGTTTAAAAGTTGTGTTGTCTTGTGGTTTTGTCTTCATCAGCGTGTGTGTGTGTGTCTGTGTGAAAGGAAAGTTCACTGACTGCGGCAGCCTCAGCGGTCGCAGTGAAACCTGCAGCGGTGACAGCAGAGCCTGAGAAGAGACTTGTTGCCTTTGCAAAAAAAAGAAAAGAAACCTCATATCATGTTTTCCCCTGTGGTTGCTGCTGCAGATGCATTGGATTGCAAAGAAGATGTTCTCGTTTGAATGCATCTGCACATGATAATCCTGCATATTCCTCATTTAAAGCTTGATAGTCTCCTGCTTATTTCCCCATCATTCCGTCTGCTGCAGTAGACCCTCCTTGTGTTTTACTGGATATAAAAGATAACTGTGTGACCTTGGTGTTACCTTCAGGTCTCCACCACTACAAACCTACATTTTCCCATCATATTTTGAGTTTATTCTTTCTCTATTTCTTGTTCTCTATTCCTCCTTGTTTACAGTGCGTACGCATCCCTCCAGGAAATCAGATATGACTTTGCATTCTGCTCTGTTTGCTTAGTTCATTTAAGGCTTGGCAGAACATTAGTGGGAAACTATATGGTATTTCGTAACTGTGAGATGTAGCTGCACTTGTTTTTGAGATGCAAATCAAGTTCTTGCCCTGTGGTGACAAGCATGGTACAGTTTTAAGTCACACACACACACACACACACACACACACACACACACACACACACACACACACACACACACACACGTCACTCTGTGCACTGTAAATGGATGATCATGTGTAGATGCCACTGAACCCCCCCCCCCCTGGACATCCTCAGACGTGCACAAATAGTCCTCATTGACACTGACAAGTACACGGCCTGGTCAGTGTTCTTGTCCCTCTATACAGCCCAGCTCAAAGTTGTGCACGCATGAATAAACACACATGCTGTATGTGCATATATGATGTCTGTCACACACACACACACACACACACACACACACACACACACACACACACAGACAAGATTCTCTGCACATCTCTCTCTTTAATTGTAAATAAGAATTTCCTCTCTGCTGACCTGCCAAAAAAATAAACACCCTTTTTCACAGTCTGTCAGTTCTACTCGAGTTCTCTCTTTTTTCCCCCTGCAATTCTCTCTCTGTCTGTCTGTCTCTTTCTATCTCTACACACTCAAACACACACACACACTCTCACACATATACACTCACACAGGCACATAGAGCAAAATGCCAGCGATAGAAAGCCTCTCGCTCAATAGGAGCTGTTGGCAGTACATCTCCTGCAGCTCTCACACAAAGTTGACATCCACTTCGGCAAATACAATTTGCTTCCTTGTGTTGTGTGTTAAACATTGAATCAAATTGGTATTTCCCTGACATCTTTTAATGGCAGCATGGCAAATAACACGCACGCACGCACGCACGCACGCACGCACGCACGCACGCACGCACGCACACACACACACACACACACCCACCCCTCCCTTGCTGGTGAAGCTGGTAATAGTCGTGACCATGACTCAAATTCAAACATCACATGGCTGATACAACACATTCACTGTTTAAATCCAGCAGAGAAAGCAAATGGCTGCAGTACTGTTAAATAAACTGGTTTAAAATGCTCGGCCCTTTGTCATCATAAAAGTCAAGGGCCAGAGCTGGATGTCTGAATCCATGTCAGTCTTTGAGCGACTGACCGTGCGGAGGTGAGTGTCAGGGGACAGCAACACGGCACATGTTTTGTGACAGTTTGAACTCCAGGTTATTCATATCATGCTGCGAATGCTGGTATTTGGATAGAGACAAGGTTGGGTTTACTTGCAGCTGTTGCAAGTGTGACCGGAGCGTGAGGAGCAAAACAACCGAGTTAACATGAGAATCCTCTCCTTCATGTTTCCCCAAATTCAAAGAACAGAAAGTAGATTTATGCCAAAAACTAACCAAACACTCCTTCTGTCGTTACCATGACGACGAAGGTCCAGTACGCCTGCCACTGACTTATTCAGGGGGTATGATAAGAATCTCTGTCTCTGTCTCTGTCTCTGATGTTGATATTGGTTTATAAATGTTACACGTTGAACTCGTAGGTCAGCCTCATCCTAAAAATTCCTCTGCAGAGCTAAAAAGGGCCGATCGCTTTCAGGAAACAACTTAGGAACAGAACAATTTATCCTCCGCAGGCCGCTGTAACTCTCATTGTATTTTGACCTTGTGGTAAAATGACTTCGTGGAAAGTCATTTTCATCGTGACCTTAGCTGTTCCCTGTTTAGGAGGCCGAACATCTGCCTGTGATTTGACTCAGTAAACCAGGTCTTAATGTGTGTGATAGGCTGAGCGAGAACACAGTGATGCTGCTGTACTGGGCCTGAAGGTCCTGCTGCTGTAAGGACGCAGTATAATCGCGCTCTGTGTGGTTGCTGTGAAAGTAGAGTTTCATCATAGGCTGTCAGGACGTCGTTTAGGAGACGACAAACATTTCACACTCACTTAAGCTTCAACAAGCGAGGACCCCATCCCCATCATTGGTAGGCAAACAGTGGAGTGTGAGGCTCTGCACCCCAGGTTTTTGCAATTACCCGGCCCTGTTTGACACCCACGTCTATCTGAGACACACACACCTCAGGTAATTAGACGGATGATCCAGTCTGGAGGAAGAGTGTGTTGCTGTGACTACCAGAGCTCTGAATGTTTGTTGAATGTCAGGGTCTGGTTTGGATTCTGTTGTGAAAATAGAAAATACTGAATTGGTGATGGCGATACAAAATGTGCTAAATGTAATTATTCTCCCTTGTGTTTGCGGGAGGGGATTTCATGTGAACTTAAAGGTTCACTGTGTAGGATTTCATCACATCTATGGGTGAAGTTGCATATTGCATGAGCATTGGCCTTGGTGGACATGTACACTCTTCCAGTATCCTTCTATTTAACTTGCACTTACTTGCATTTGTTCACTCCAGTTGAATTCGAAGTGACTTGGCTCCTCTGCTTGTTCAGATTAAATGATTCAGATCAAATGAAACAAAGAAACAGTTTCAATCAAGTGAAGTCGGGGATTGAGCAAGAAAAAAGTCATGCGATGGAGAGTATGACAGATAAGCAGAATAAAAAATGAGAGAGCGATTCTCGTGCTTCAGTCGGGTTATCACTGCTGCTCCCCTCTGTCTCCTCAACACGACTGACTCTTGCAGAATTGATTTTTCATTTGTTCTGTGCAGCTTGAAGGGCACTTGTTACGCTTTTTGAAATCACATTTGTGAGAGTTGTTAGAACAGCCGCAGCGCTTCTTCTTCTTCTGAAGGGACACGAGCACACTATCTTCAAAGGCTGCACTCGACAGAGTCTCTGCATCTTCAACAGGTTTAGAGCTGCGTTCGCCTCAGATATGCAAATTCAAGACAGATGACAGGCACACGTTTTATAACGGCTTCTTCACCACGCCTCAGTGGGGAAACCACCCGATGTTCTGCTGAGTAAAAACGTAAACGTTGCCCTAGTTAATCAATGATGGCTCGGATCATTGCACCATGACACGTCTTAGGCTAAATGTGGAGTTTCTTATTTTGTGGAAGAAAAGAGTTTTTGCCTAACAATATTGTTTCTTTCACCTTTTGTGTGTGTCTGTTAATATAATGTTAGGTACATGCGTCACCTCTAGCAAGTGGCAACACCTTTGAGAGAAGTAGCAGCTGCTCTTATTAGGAATACCTTATGTCACATGGGGTTGTTTGTGTGTGTGTGTGTGTGTGTGTGCGTGTGCATTTCTGAGATACTGCAACAAAAGCCATACTTGTTAGTCCTGAAGTACAGTTGTTGGAATCCTGCCTGTTCATGCTGACACACACACACACACACACACACACACACTTTGCAGTTTAATCAATGTATAAGTAGTAAACACACCCTAACACATACCAAATAAAAAAACACACAGTCCCACCCTCACACTTTTATCAAGTCAGTGCAGCCCTAAGCAATTTTTGTCAAGAACAACAATGTGTTACAGTTTGTATTCACCTGTTCTGCTGCTGTGTTTGTGTTGTGTGCTCTCTGCTACAGCTCTGAACCCACCTCACCTCTGTGCTGCTGCGAGACCGAGCTCGATACAGAGGAAGAGGGGGTGTGGATGCGATTAGTTGAGATCACCTCGGGACAGCTCTAATGGGAATCAGAGTCCCCCCGCTCAAGAATTTTGGGAAACTCAAGTCGCTCTGTATTCATCCCCTGGTGTTGGAAAGTACACACTGGGTGGAGGAATCTCAAATGATTTGCATTCTGGTGTCATTGCTGTGTAATGTATGGAGAGATTAAAGCTCTATCTGGAGCTTTCAGTCGAATGATGCAGACTTCAGCTGCATATGTACTTATACTTTTTTGTTCTTTCTTTCTTTCTAAAGTAAAGAATTAACTTTGATGCTTGAAGGACTAGTTTGTAAAAACGGTGCTGCCTGGTTCTACCCAAAGGAAACTAAATCTACCTACCTCCACCTGTAAAGCTTGTGAGAACCCAGGTTTGTTCTCCAGCTATGCAGGTTGTTGCCATTTTATCTGATAAGATTTATAGATCTGTCTCTAAGATTTCTGTCGCCAACTCTTTTCAATGGAAGTCATTTTTCCTGAGGCACATTTTAGAAACACAACAGGAGCATGTGTTTTCAGAATGTCCAGATTAGTCCAGATAACCAGTTACTGTCACGAGTACAAGTTTTTGATTTCTGTTGGAGATACAGACACAGCTAGGTTTGCCTTGGTACTTCTCAGTGTATTTACAACCCCTCCCAAAAAACTGCATGCCTCGAAATCTTTCTCACATTGGTGTAAACATCTCAGGTTCTGCTTTCTGTGCCTCTAGGTTTTGCAAAAAATATTTTTCCCCCTGATTTAAAGTCCAGGGTTAATTCCAGGTTCACGTTAGTTTCCCTCATGTGAATGTTTATTCGCTGCTATCGAGGGCCCTGTCTGCTGCCTCTTGCACTTCAAGTCAAATGGAGTGACGCCAAAGCCTGGAAGGGAACAAGTTGAAACATCCTCTCTGAAGCAGAAGCAGAAGGGTTTGTGGGAAGTGTGGTTATACCTTTGATAAACAAAGTATTTACATCATGTAACACTCTGAGGTAAACTGTGACCAAATGATTATTAAGAGCTGTGGGGAGGAGAGGTGAGGTATCGAACAGTAGCTGTGGTTGGCGAGCAGGGTTTGTATAAACTGTCCTTGGTGTGAGATTTTGCTGAAGCTGCACACATGCACTAAGGCACACACACACACACACACACACACACACACACACACACACACACACACACACACACACTGCAGGGGTGGAACGCTACAATGTCGCCCAAGGGGATGATCCTCATCTCAAACTGTTGACTAAAACGCTGCAGCGTGGGCGCACACAGACACAAATTGTATATATATAGATTAGACGCACACACACACAAAGGTCTGCATGCACATCACAAGCCTTAACTGTGTTCTGCTCGTGTTTTGTCGGTGTGAGAACTATATCTCGTTTCTTTGTGTAACATCTGTTTGCCTGAACTGATTATTTCATTTTGTGCTTTTTTAATTTTTAAAGTTGTGTGAGAAATAAAACAGTAAGCCAGTGTTCTGTCAGCGCTGCAGTTCGGTCATCATGTGTTCATGGGGTCGGGTGTTGAGCATCATCTGTTTGCGTTTGTAGCCGCAGCTGAATGAAGCTTATTGGAAAGACGATGAAAAGATAAAACACAGAGAGATGATTGTTGTTAAGCTCTTTGACGTCTGTGTGCAGATAAATTTAGTATTTGTCATGCATGCACTTAGAGAACATGTGTTTATTTCATATAAAATGAATAGGGTTGAGGATTTGGTCTCTGTCAGATGACGGATGGCTCGACTACAGGATTGGCTGCCATACATCACCAAGGACCCTGAACTGGCTGACACCGTTTTACACCTTTTCTCTCCATCTGTCTGAGTCTGTCACTCTCCCTATTTGTCAGTTTGTTCCATTTCTCTCCTTCCAATTCCCGCCGCCTTATTTTTCCTCTGCTTCTCTCCCGACTCTACTTTTTTTTCTTCACCTGTCCCTCCTCCTCATCTTGACGTGTATTCCAATCCTCCTCCTTTGACCTTTTGTGACCATTTCTCACTTATTCACATCTCCCTTCAGTCTCCTCTCCACTACTCTTTCTATATTTTGAATCCCCCAGCGATGGCAGGGGTGATAAAGATTTAAGCTGATCTTTTGGGGAGAAAATTGCGATAGCCAACGAGTCAAAGCATCACATGTTGCATACTTGTGTTAGAACCGGAACTGCCTCCAGCGTAAATAAGAGTCTTGTCTCCTTTGCTAGGTGGACAAACAGTATGAGTGTATGTTTTTTCCTTTATTATGTTTTTACTTTCTGTGAAAAACATAACCAGTAGCATTAATCTTGACCAGAGGCAGTCATGCACAAACACTCACACACAAATGTAGCCTTCCCTGCTTATAATTAAAGAGTACCTCCCTCTTCCCTTCTCCCAGGCTGGCTCATAATAGGAAATGCCCCCGTTATCTCTACAGGCACCGGCGTATTAATATAAGCCGTAGACAAACAAGGTGTGGGTACATGCACTGCTTTGCCTGCACTCTGGTACGAGGCAGATATTACATGGACAGGCCTTTCAAACGCTTTTCCTCAAGGTTGCACTCAGAGCTGGGGCGAGAGAAGGTGAACAACAGACAGGTGTGAGGAGAAACGGGGAAATGAGAGAAGTGAAAGATGGAGCTCTCAGAGTCAAACATCCCCTTTTTTATGTAGAGGGTAACAGCTTCTGATTTCGATTAATGGTTAACACCATTGACAGTTTATCAAAGATGTTGAGTTTCTTTAAAATTAAAAAATGATTAACTTTCTTTTAAACAGTTGTGGACCTCAAGTGTCGGTGTAACAACGCCACTGGCTCTCTGTGTTTCCCGGCTCAGCAGACGTTTGGCAGTTTCAGAGGGAGGGGCGGGACATGTGTCATGCAACCGCCGTCATTGGCGTTAACATACTGTTCTGTTCCCGTAGTGGTTAATTGTCTCCTCCCTTGTTATGTCTCTGAATAACTTCACACAGTTTATTGAAAGACACACTAGTTTTATCCACCCCTGTGTCATTACTGTGCCAACCACTCACTCTTCATTTGCGAAGCAGTTCACACTCAGAGGTTAAATATGAAAGCAGTGCATCACAATTAACTACTTTAATAGGAGATACAATAAATTTCTCCATTTTGGGTTCTCTACCTCCACCTTCCGTCAAAGTTCAACGCTGTCAAGGCATTTTTTTCAATGGCCAATGGTGGAATTTTATGGATCCAATTTGTGTTTCCATTGGAATGGTTAGATTTTGCTGTAAAATGTTTAATGTTGGGCCTTCGTGTAGGAGTGCCAGTTCTACACTCTCAGTTCTCCTGCCTGTGATATATTGTAATAAACCGCTGCCGCTGTTTCGCTGCATCAACAACATTAAATCTGATCATATTACTGGAAAATGGGAGCTGTAGAGGCTGCGGTCAGGGCTGGGTCAACAGTTTACAGTGAGAGAACGAGACCTCCAGTTTCCTGTGTGTGTAAGACAAAGGACAAAAGCAAGGTCATGTCAGACCAATTGTTATTGTCTGTTGGCGTCACTTGTGTATGAAATGACACATTCACAAAACGATTCGTCTTTGCGTTGAACCAACGATTCTTTCAACGACTGTGAAACTTCCTATATTTTCAGTGATTTGTTTGATCGCTGAGCTTCAGTGAGTGAGCGACTCTGCCCTCGCTTTGAAATTGGCAATAAAGAAAGTGATCAGTTTAGATTTCTGTCTTTCCTCACTGCGTGATTGTTTGAAGCCATTATCCAGCCGGCGCAGAGGAAATGACTGCCTGCTATTATCAATTTTTCTCCAGAGAGAAGCCTCAAGCCTGATTGCAAATGACTGTTTACAGTGGGGAGTATATTTTTTAATGGACTGCAGGGTTTAATGTCACCAGAGAGCGCGGGAGGGTGAGATCCAGACTGCAACAACCTGCGACATGAGGATTGAAGGAAAACTCGAGAAAGCTGCAATTAAAGCCATTAGGACTGTTTATTTCTTTGAAACGAGGGGATTGATTGCTCAGTGATATCTGCAAGTCATCCAGGGAATTTACTCTGTCTCCTTCTGTTTTCCTACTCTGTCCTCCGCCTCCTCCTTCCTCTCCCCGTCTCTGTCACTGCTGAGCTCTTTGAATAGGCTGCTTGTTTGCCTCCGCTGGCATCTGGTAAATATGCTTCACTATTTAGGACTAGACAGTGGCAATAACAGAATGTAAAGGAAGGACGACAGAGCGAAATGAAAGACTTACAGAGCAGAGAGAGTGGCACAGGCCGAGAATTAGAAAGAGTCCTGATGAATGAGTAAATGGAATAAGGGGAAAGATGTTTGAGCCAAGTGGAAGGACAAAGATGTGATTGTTGAGGGAAACGCAAGACCTCTCAGTTCCTGGACAGTTTGTCCCTGATGTTTTTCTAAGATTCCCACGTGAAAAACCTTATTTATTGAACAAGAACTAAAGTTAAAATGTTATTTTTTAAGAAGAGCTATTGTTTGTCTGACTAATTAGAATCGGAAGCCTCAATACCTTTTTTTTTGGAAAATGCATCTACCAAAATCTGTCCTTGAATTATTGCTCACCTCTTTTTTGGCTTTGGCTTTAACAGTTAATAATAAATCATTCACTAAAGCTTTTAATGTCCAAACATTAACAAGAGGTTATTGGTTGCCAGGTCTTGTAAAGTTACCTGCAGTGTATCCTTGTTATTTCATGTTTTATATGTTGTTGCACAAAAGCCAAAGGGATTTTTCACAATTTTGGAAAAAACATTTTGACGCATTTCTAATCTTAATAAAGTGATTCAATAACTTTTTATCAAAGCTGTTAGTTACAAATAACCTCTGATATGGTGCATCCTCAATTATTGTGTCTATTCTTATTCTTTGACCTATTTAATGATTCAAATCGTAACCAAACATACAGAAATACAAACTCTGATATGTTCACCCTCAAAGCCTCTAGAACTAAACACAAGGCTGATGGAACAGTCAGTTTACCATCTTCAGATGATCTACCATGTTTACACTCGACCTTTTGATGATCTGTTATAACATAATGCAGCCACACATGCACCCAATTAATTTTACAAGGTTTCAAGCCGTCCTCATCAGGCTGGGTGAATCAAAAGTTGTGAAAACAGTGGGTTGAAAATAATGGATTTTGAAGGTTGTTGATGTTTGTCTCCTTTTGGAGAATTTGGTCGGATGAGAGCCGAGAGACCAACCAGTCAGACAGAGGACGACAGCATGTTTCATTTGGACAACTGTAACAGGCAGCTATATAACTATATTTAAGCAGCGTCTGACATTTAAACGCTTTTAGCTACATTTGTACAAGAATGTAACAATACCTCGTTTTAGAGAATAGTTGAAATTAATCAGTTTATCAGTTTTATTAGAGAATTATTTGAATGCAACAGTTAAATGTGGAAATCTGCTTCTTTTCTTGATAGAAACCTTGATAGAAATAGCAATTTTTCATTATTTTTTTGACAGTTCAAGCGATTTGACCTGTTTTCACCTCGTTTTACTGCTTTCTAAAGCTTTGTTAGTGAATAAAGAAAACAATGTGCAGATTGAAATCAGTCTGGGATTTAGAGAATCTACTGTATGAGAGGATGTGGGAAAACGTCCGGTCATGTGCAGCAGATGATTCTTGCATCTTCGTTGAGTGTTGTCAGAACGCTTATCTTTCGCTTGTTTAATCTCTTCTTCACAGCTCAGTGCGGCTGGGATGAGTTCAGGTGCAGCCCAGGGAGCACAGAACGGCACGTTGAAAAATGCAGACAAAGCCTTAACGCTCGGGTTGTGTTGAGGAAGTTGCTCCTTTTCTTCAGATAGCGCGAGTGGGAATTTTGACAAGAGGGAGGAAAAGAAGGAGGTGAAGATGAAAGTGGTGAAGGATGTGATCTCAGTGCCGGAGAGAGGAAATTTGTAGAAAGAGAGAGACATGAGCGTGAAAAACCAAGAGAGCCACCGCAGCAGGGTGCTGGGCTGAGCTGGGCTGAGCTGCACTGAACTGCGACATAAAAGGTTTTGAACCGGAGCCAACCCCCTGAGCTCTCTACGAATACTGAGGGGAAAAGACAGGAAATGATGAGAGGAGAGAAAAGGTAAAGAAAATGGTGGATTAGAGGGGGGTGAAGATGAAAGAGGAGGAAAATGGAGCCTTGGGTAGTTAAGTGAAGTAAAGTGTCTTCTATTAAGTTGACAGAGTTTAGGATGAACCTCGGAGGAGCCGACACATTTCAAAGCAGGGCTTTGACTCTCTGAGAGACGACGTGCTTTCTTTTCTAACCAAGTGCAAACAGTCTTTGTACAGAGGAGACGTGATGCAAAAAAACCAGACACCAGTAGAACTTACAAAGACAGTTAAATTGAATTAAAGGCTCTACTTTGGGTGGAGGTTTGGATATGACTCCTTCAGAAATTATTTCAGGAGTGTCCCTGAATGCGAAGGAATGTTGGAATGGACAGATGGCACAGAGTATAGGGAAAGAAAAGGAGGAGGAGGAATCTGGGGAAATGAGCCAATGGCAAAAGAGCAGACAGTGAAAGCAGGAGTCCAGGTTCGGATTAGAGCGACTCAATTCTGACTCAAGAATTCATAAGAATTCTTAGGACAAATATTTCTGAGCAGAAATCACAAGTAAAACTCTGCAATATCAGGCCGTCCATGAAGGATTATGTAATCTGATGTAGTTTTGTGAAAGAAATTGCATCATCTCCAAAACTTTGGAGCATCAATGAAATTTGAATGAGTGTCTGAGCAGAAGATTGGGTTCGGTCTTTACACTGTTTGGGCTGCAACTCACGTTATATCCATCTGGAGAGACTTGGAGAGGAACCGATGAGAATGAATAAATAAAACTGAATTTGAATCTATTTTTAACAGAGGAATGGATTTTGATGCTTAGATCCTGTTGGGACATAGAACATAATGGAAGCAGTCGTATGGATTAGGTGCTTCGGATATGAAGGAGTTTAGAAACTGGTGGTGGTGAGTAAATAAGCAGGAAGTTGGGATGTCTCATGAAGGGCTTCTGATTGGACGGGTTGAAGGGAGCTGAGCGGGTTTCCAGAATGGAGGTGTTGCAGGGAGGGAGGGAGGTGGGTCGCTCAGTGATCGCAAAGCTGGAAGGAGAGAGAACGTTTTAAACGTTGACAGCTTGCAGGTGATTGGCTCAAGGTGAGCGTGTCAGGTTGTTGTTGGATGAGTTGGTGGAGACCAAGATTATATTCGTGATTTATCAATTTTGCTGTAAGATAATGGAAAATATTGTTTAAAAGGTGATAGAACATAAATGCACATCTTATCTTTTCTCTTTCATCTTTTCATATTGGTGCATATTGGCAACACATTAACACTGTGATATTCTAGTGAAAGGCTCCAAACAATATATCATTCTGCTCCAATCCATCAATTCTTTTCTTTTTGTTCTTTTCTGTTGATCAGCTTCTTGATGTGTTGATTATCAAGAATCCAGACCCAAATTCACTTGGTTGTTAACATGAGCTGATTATGGATCCATGCCCACAGATGACTGATGGTGGTGTTCCTTCTCTTTCACTCTGTGCTCTGTGGCTGCATTGTTTCCCTGATTTGAATAAACGTTGGGAGAATTGTTCTCTCCCCAGCTGTCAGGAGCGGTAAAAAATGGTGTGATAAAGAGCAGGCTGCAGTGGCTGCTGCAGTGCTAAAGAAGGAGGCGCAGGATGGGGGGGAGGAATTCCACAGCAGCCTCACCTTTTTACATTGTTTGTCGTGTTTCTCCTCTCCCGTTACACACAAAAACACTTTTCCCGTTTGTCGTGGCGCTACACACACACACACACACACACACACACACACAGGGACTCAAGGCAATAAACGCACATCCGCTCATAAACCGGTAAATTAAAAGCCTGAGTCACAGCGACAAATGAGGTTGCGGGGATTAGCTTCTTTTCAACCATGTTATGAAAGTTATTTTTAGTCTCCTCTCTGGCACACAATGCCACATTAAAAAAAAACAAAGGTGGAAGGGCTCAGCTCCGAGGTCAGATCTGTGTCTGGGTGAGGTTTCAGTGGGTCGGGGGATGTCATTGATACATGAGAATTAACTTCCAGTAAATGTTGCTTTTAAACAAAGAGTGTTATCTGAAAGGGTGTGTCTTTATGACGTGTGCTTGCTCTCGCACTCTATTGTCCAGAAGGTTTTTACAGTCCACGTAGACAGTTAGTCCTCATAGTCTCAGCTGCAGCTCAGACTCTGTTGTGCGTGAGCGCAACTTTTGTGCATGTGCACGTGCACCCCTGCTACCGCCATAGATTGAATAAATTCAATTGGAATCGCTGCGTAATGTTACATATTAAGACTTTATTCTCGTAATCTCCGTTTTTCTGTTGTTAACATGACCATGAACCTTTTTCTTAAAACTGAGATTAGATGGTCTTAAATGAGTCTCTACTTTATTACATCTTTGTTTTACACACACTTAAAGACATGTCCTCTTTTCCCCTCCACACATTCAAATGAATGAACCTCCTGCCTCGTGCACATACACACAGAAATCAGTGTTGGCCCTCAGCCTCCACGGTAACTAATCACTCGGACAGCGCGGCCGTGCCCTCTCATTAAACATGCTGTACACTGAAAGCAACACGGCTAATGACTCTGCATCGCCTGTTACACGTACAATATCTCAGGCTTAGTGCCCTAGTAACTGCAGCTCCAGCTGTTTAGTCAATTAACAGGAAAACGTCCTGGAGAGTTGTGTGACGTCCTGCCACGAGATTCTGTGCTTTTTCTGTATTCTGTCAATAAACAGAAGCTATGCACACACTGCAACATAAAGCCCCCCCCTCACTCCCAACAATATCGACACTGTTCTAGAAACTTCACATCCCATTTGTCGTGATGTCGGCGCTCCCGAGCCTTTTTAGCACCCCGTCTCCGCACTGTCATCGTGCATCCACTGATGGTTGCGAGTGAGCGTGCAGCCCGTTCATCTATTCGAGCCGACATGTGCCTTCCCCCCCAAACCTGACTTCCTCAGGCGAGCACGCACAGATTCATATCAACAAAGATTTGCAGAAGAGCAAATCACAGAGCAGCAGAATCCAAGAATTGTGAGCCTGCCTGAAAACACACAATGTGCTTCTTTTGCTGAGCTCTCCACAAATATACGTGCAGGGTTTATAAATGACTTAGAGTCGTATCTTTGGACATAATTATTCTCAACATGATGTTGGTGACAGAGTTGGGTTTCACTTGGTTCTGTCTCTTCTTGAGTTGCTCCTTAACAGTCGCCTGAGATGTCTTGTGCTGTTAGCGGATGATGAATTGCATGGATTCAGTCACAACATCAATTTCTTTGCCTCACTTTGAGGCAGCGCATCGACTGTAACTTAATCACTTCAATAACGGCTCAGAGGAAAGACTGTGCGTATGTATACACACGCTTGTGTCAGACATGTTTCATTCTTCATGTTTCACTTGTGCACAGGTATGATAGAGTGATGATAGAGCCCATGTACTGAAGTGCATGTATGTGTTTGCAGGCGTCAGTCCATGTGTTGGAATTGTGATTTCATGCATACACAAGTATGTTTATGCTTGTGCGAGTCTGTCGATGTGTATGTGTGCACATCTGAAAGGTCTACATTATCAGCCTCTTGGCAACAAGCAAATGGAGAACCAGAGTTCTGTTGTGTCTGTTCATCGTCAAGGTCCCGTCGCCCCGGGTTACAGAGTTGCTAGGGGATGGATGGACAGACTGGCATCACCAGAGTGCCATGCAGCTAGGCAGGCAGACGGGCTCTCTGCATCCTGATTTCCTGCTCTTTTTCCTCGCCAGCCTCCTCTTCCTGCTGTACCTGGAGAGGACTGTAGTTTAGTTTTTTTTTTCACAGATGTACAGTCACAGAGTGTTGTTTGGGAATTAAGTAGTGACGTTTACACACAAAGTAAGTCTCCTTAAGTGAATTCATGCAAATGAATGCTTTCTGCGATATTAGATGATCAGGTAGCAAAGTTGGCGTACAACTATATTTGACTGCATGTGAAATAAAAGTGCTGCATAAACAGGGTGTGTCCTGTCCTTATAAACAGGAAGCAACCATGCTGTTTCATCGTCCTCCTCCTGTTCCTCTAGTCTAAAGCTGACACACCAACACATCAGAATTAGTAGATTGACAAATTGTACATTATGACTGGAGTTCCTGTTTGTTTCCAATTATCGACTTTCATGGTTATGAATGCGCGTGCAGATGATTGAATGCTTTTAATAGACAAGTCATTTATTAAGACTGTAAAGTGCATAAATAACCGTGAAGCTCCATCAGGATTGATTTTGTTTTAAAATATGCTGTGGTTTAAGTGTGTGTGTAAGTGTGTGTAAGTGTGTGTGTTAGTGTGTGTGTGTGTGTTAGTGTGTGTGTGTGAGCGAGAGAGGAAAGGAGTGGAGGTCTGAGGCGCCAGCAGAAAGGATATGTCTGGCAGCTGTGTCATTTCGCAGAGTAAAGGCTTATGGGAGAATTACAGCGAATGAGCGGGAGGACACACACACACACACACACACACACACACAGAGGCACATGCACACAACTTTCCCTCCACAATGTGTTTGTGTGTTTAAAACAGCGTGCAGCGTGTGCTCAAAGCTCAGTTGCTGCAGTGACTCCCGACTGTGGCATTCACAGCAGCTGACACTGCTTTAGTCATTTTCTGCAAATACACGCAGTGACATGAAGACACATCGCACTGGATGAATGCACCAGTTTTAAAAATACATTTCTTTAGTTAATTCCAAGTGACAGAGGGCTTAATGAGTATTTACCTCACATGAGCCTGACGGACATTGTGCCCTTAAACTGCTCATGACTTAACACAAACATAGGAAATAACTGAAAATAAATGAAATGTAAACACATGGTTTATATCCTATAATAATATAGGATTACTATATTGTTATTTTAAGATTTTATTAACGCAAACACACACACACACAGACTCACACACACACACACACACACACACACACACACACACACACACACACACACACCCACATACACAAACCCCTGACACACTCCAGTATATTCAAAGTCAGTTGTGGGATAATTGATGTAATGTGCAATCGGAGAGGGTTTTTTTTGTGTGATGTGTAATCTTTCATATGCTCTTATATGCAAATACACTTCGAGGTTTTTTCAGAGCATCGCTGAGCATCTGAGTGCCAGCGATATGCATTCATTTTTACATCCTATTATTGGGACACGCCGCTTCAGTGCGACATGGTCTGCAGAGCTCTAACAAGGCCCGGGGAGGAAGTTCGACCTCTGAGCATCAGGAGGGATGTTAACAAGCTTTTTTTGATTCCCCCGTCCATACATCACGCACACACTCATACAGATGTGTGTTAGCACACAAGCACCTCACATGATGACATTAAACTGGGACGATAAAGGAGCTGTTTGAAAAACTTTTTAATATCCTGCTGCATCACCGCTCCTCAGTCGGTCATGGATCCAGTTCGGCCTCACAGCTGCAGTTATGTTGTTTAATGCGCTGTAATTAATCATCATTATTAATGTATTTATTTTTTCAACCTATGAATGATGTTTTCTGTGTAGGTTCACACATGCTTACAAATAAAGCTCATTAAGCCTTAAAATCGCTCTGTATGTTTTTTAATAGTATCATTAACTAAAAATTCTCACTTTTAGATTCTTTCCAGTATATTAATTGTTTATTGAAGGATTTGTTGAGTAGGGCAGAGGAGAAATGTCTTCTATACTGCAGAAAATTACACAAATCTATGCAGCAATTCAAGAATTTTTTTTGACTGTAAAGGGAAATTGGTTTCGTAACATCTCAGATAAATAGGTGAAACTTGACACTTCACTATCTACGATCAAAACTATTCATAAAAAGGCTAAATTCATAAAAACTGTCTATGGTGGGACAAAAGTGTCATTGATTGTTTTTCAGTGGACTCATCATTCATCGCCTCAGCTCTTGTTATTTGTAAGAAACTGGGCTGACGGCAAAATTGAAAAATGTATTCATTTCAGCAGCATGAAGCTGTGTTCAAAGATTATGAGCCTGTAGCTGCAGCGTCAGCTGCTCCTCTTCATGGGTCAGTGCACTAATGAACACCATGTGCGCTGCAGGTTTGAGTCCAGGTTATAACATATCACACTTTCTCACACATCCGGTCTTTACATGTTGCTCTTTCCAGCTTTGCAACCAATAAAACTACCCTGTGTGGGTAGATTCTTCATAAAATGTCCCCTGTGTGAACCAGCACTTAGCAAATCTCAGAAGTAAAGCTCATTATTGACTCCTCATGTGGTTTGGTGCGGTGATTAGGTATTTGAAGGAATGAGGTATGATTACATACCTGTGTGAACCAGTCTGAGAAGAGTTTTTACATTTTCCCAGAGGAGCTGAGATTCTGGAATATTCAACGGTGGCCACACCGAGGCCGCCAGCGTTTTGTCGTTTTTCAGCAGTCAATTCATGTCTTCTTCTACTTCCCTTTCTCACAGTCTCTTTTCATTTCCTGAAGAAATACTGCAGGAAGAGATGTGTGGGGGGGCTTTTTGGACTCACTCCAGACGATTCATATAACTTCCTCTACTTTTATGGATCTCAGCCCCAGACTTTTTGGATTCTGTATTTATATCAGATTGAATGAGCAAGCAGAGAAATGTATACCCGTCATAACCAGAGAACTAAAATCAGAGTGTTGTGTTATTGTATCGACTGTGTCTGTTCTCTCCTTTTAATTACTGAAGCAAGGAGGGTCGATAGGAAAAATGCTTATGAAGCTGTTAGATACTTTACAGACAGTATTCAAGAAATGTTGTTAGGAAGGATGAATTGAACTGACTGAAGTTTAATTTTGCAATGTTATGGCCAAAGGGATTATGTTTAAAGTTCTCCGCCCATCTGTCTGGATGTCCCAGTCTTATGAACAACTACAAGTTTTTGTACAAAAGTCTGAGACCACTTTCCCATTGAGCCCCCTTTATATATGTTTTCCTGCACACATGAGGTGTTCTTAAGCATTTGTGTCAGCGGCTGTCACTTCCAGACAAAACACTCTATAAAAGGACTTGAAAGCAGCTGTTGAAAAAGAAATCTCCCTCTTAAAACAATGGAAACAACTTCAAACGACTGTGGGCATGTTTTTTGCAGCGGTTGTGGTTTGTTTAGCTCCAGTAACACAGGCCTCAACCAGCTGTTTATTAGAGGCCTGTCAGCAGAACAATGGCTACGGGAGCAACACGCAGAAGAAGGGCTAGCTCTGTAAGCTAAGTGGCAAGGCTAACCACAGGCCGAGGCCATAACACAGGAAATTAGCTGCTGTTTACTTTCTCCTGTCTAGACTTGTTCCTACTAATTAAGGACGAAGAGCCCCCTTGTGGATTCCTGGACTGTGAGGAATGAGCTCTCAAGGTTACTGCTGCGTGTTTCATTGTTAGCGCTACTTTTTGAAATGAAGCAGTGTTTGACCCATTTTTGGCCCCCGGCACTGAGCTGTTGGCGTTTGCCTCACAATAATCCCTCAGTGACCCAGAAAGTCATTTGTAGAGCAGGTGGTTATGTGGGACATAGGCCTAATAACAATGGCGTCATATGGCTGAGAAAGTGTTAAAGACAGCAGGGGTTTGGCATCACAGAGTACATTACTGAAATCACCGCCGCCACCACGCCGCTTTAATACCTGATCACTGTACCAGACTTAAAGTGTGAGCTTTATGTGCAAGACGTGCATGTGCTTATCTAAAGCAGCTCAAGTGCATCTGTTACTGAATGTGACACACACACAAACACACACACACACACACACACACACACAGGATCCTAGAAATTAAGGGGGATTTTAACAGGAGAAGGGGTGATGTCACTCCATTCATTGAAGAGTTCCTTGTGCGTGTGTTTATATTTGTGAGGAAATTGTAGCACCACAGCTTTAAACCCTTTTACATCAAGATTAGTGGGATTATGTGTTTTGTTTGGTTTTATTTTGCCAAAAAAGGCAATTAAATCCTTTCCAATTGCCAGTAGAGGAGGTTCCCTTTCGTACACACAAGTTCATGGCTATTTATGTGCCAACGCCCGGAGGTTCAATATGTTTCATAACACTGTGCCAGAAAAGGTGCAACGTCAGTGTCTAGATTGCCAAAACCCTAAACAAGAGGAGGAAGAAGAAGAGGAGTGTCATGTTTTCATCACTGTGAATCAGAGCTGAAGCTGATAAAAACCCATGTTTTTAGTCATCTGACCCAGGAGTGAGGAGTTTTTTGCTTGAAAAGGGTCTATATCGTTTGATCCCCAAGCTGATGGCTTTAGTATGGCCAAGGGCAGCTGGGACATTTTACCCTTAATTCTTCATGATTTTGCACAAAGTGTGATAAAATCAAGAGGTGAAAGTTGACATGTTTCTCAGCATTTTTGTAGGAGAGTGAGGATACAGGGTGTAAACCGAGAGGACAATCCCAACCAACAGCACCGTCCTCTGGGACATCTTCTTCCCCAGATGAAGCCCTTGTCTCACGGCCTCTGATTAAGCACTCCGGAAGTGTGTGTGTGTGTGTGTGTCGGGGGGGGGGGCAGGCCTGTTTACATTCCACTGATTGCTCACGGGAATCCTGCTCTCTGTCCTCTGCTCCCTCGCTTATTTGCTGGAGAAGGTGTTTGTGTTTTTTTGATATTTTTAGACTTTTCTGGGACACAATTTGTAACTGACTGTGGACCAGCACTTACTCCTGCTCAAATGTCACTCCTTCACAAACACACACATCTTAATGGCCTCTTTAACCCCAAAGGGACTTCTGTTGGAAGTTGAAAGTAGTGAACCTGAATTCATCATCCTGTTAATCTCCCTCGTACATTGAATATCCACAGTTGTTTTAGGGCTGTGTAGAAATGGTCCCAATTTGAAAAGTGTAATGCACTTTTAGATTTAGAGTTGTTTCTGTTTTGGATAGAAAAATAAAAATTATGTGGAAGACTTTGTGTTTATGTAAATATGTGGCATATAGCTTCTGAGCCACATGGTGATTTCCTGTATTACCAATGCAGGATCAAAAAGCTAAATATGTTAGCCTTAAGTGTGTCCATGCTACATTAACACTTGGATAGATTGAAATAAAAACAAATTCAGATTGTAAAAGTTAGTTGCCCTGCCTGGCCTAGGTAATTTCACACAACGTGTGACTCTGGGGAAATTGTGCTATAAATGTTTTCTGTGTCACGTCAATGCTCCAGCAGCTCAGTGATGTGTGATCTGAGCTGATTCATTGAAATCCCTCTCCTGCAGTGATGCTGTGGTCATCCTGCTTCCTGACGCTGCAGCTGCTCCCTGCAGAGCCTCTCATCCACAGTTTCTAGGAAACCCTTATTCAACACAATTTGTCATTGGCTACAGTGCAAAGATTGCAACTGTCATTTTTGTTCCTAAGCAGCTTAAAGGGCAAAATCTGCAATCTCCTCTCTGGCTCCGTTCACACTGTTAATTCCTCCTCAAGAGATGATTTCATGCTCCTTGCTGTGTCAGCTTCCGATGAACTACTTGCCTTTTCTATTTCCCTCTTAATCCTCAGACGCAACAATCACACAGTCTGGATTTGTACTAGTTTTCTTTTTTACTGTATTTATGCTTTGTTGGATTATAAACGGAGGAGAAAGACCCAGACAGACCGCTGACAGAGAAGAAGCCATATTACAAATTACACATTACAAAGATCTTCATTCACTGTCTATTAGAGTCTGATCCATTAATTGATGGCCGATTTAAAAAAAAAAGCCTTTCACAGACATATTGGTCACCGATTTATATGTTTTCTGATATGAAAAACTATTATTTTACAGAATTAACAACGCAGAAAAGAATCATTTATTCAAAGATTTCATTCGTTTTCATTTTACGTGAAAATAGTGTTTATTTTCTCAATGCAAGTTCTATATATTTAGTTGTATTTGTGTTTTCTTGTTGTTCATAGTCATTTATTATAAAGTTACTATAAAAACGATAAAAAACACTTACTTGAAGGTCGGTGATTCGATCCCCGGCTTCTCCAGTGTGTGAATGTGAAGGTGAATGAGTGGTCAATAAGACTAGAAAAGCGTTATGTAAAGACCATCGATCTACACCCAGCCACTTCCTGTTGGCTCTGACAACCTGACACACAGTCACTGATGCAGCGCTGATAGACACTGAGGAAGTTTTAAAATAAACGAGCCATAAAGACAAGCTATCATCATCATCATCATCATCTCCATAATATGATGTCATGTGTTGCATTGTACATTTCACCCAAGGTGATAGCAGCAGGAAAATAATCACCATCAGTGGCACTTGAGGGGTCAGAGCAGTGTGGAGTGTGTGTGTGTGTGTGTGTGTGTGTGTGTGTGTGTGTGTGTGTGTGTGTGTGTGTGTGTGTGTGTGTGTGTGTGTGTGTGTGTGTGTGTGTGTGTGTGTGTGTGAGTTAAGTGTCCAGGGCTTTGCTAATGGTCTAATATGAGTCTGAGGTCAGTAGAATTGAGAGGTAATTTACAAATACAGTAATGTAATGGCTCTTGATATGGAGGGTTACTTGTTACGAGTTTGTTGGGTCGTGTGTGGGTGTGTGTGTGTGTGTGTGTAGTTGTGCATGAGTCTGAGCAGAACAACACACACATACACTTTATGGTCCTTTCTGTGCAGGAAGTGGATGTAACACAAAGATAAACAGTTAAATAACATGATGGCCAGCTACGTTTTCTTATACATGTAGGTATTTTCCTGAAGAACTGCCAATAGTAACCGTTGGCAGTTCTTGAGAAATATACTCAACTGTCTGACTGACCAGTCAGCAGCAGAGAAATTGATGTGGTCTTCCCATCAATCATTCCTCCACCTAACACAAAATAATGCAGAGTCAAAGGGTTGGTGAAGCAGCTTCAGCTTCAGTGTGGTCCTGCTCAGCTGCATATGTCAAGTTACATTAGCTGATACCAGGCTTCACTTGAGCCGATGGTAGATGTGGGACTGATGCATTAAGCTGAAATTATACGTGTGTCATCAAAATAGCTCCAAGACGTCTGCGTGAGTAAATTGTATTATCAGCTCATGTGAGTGAGGGTCACGTATATGAACAGGCCCCCCATAATCTCAGCCCCTGCAGTTCACGTGCAGTATGTTCGAGGATATCCAGCCTTTTGGACACTGAAGACCTTTTCCTTTAAATTGTCACCCATCTCACTTTCTCTTTCTTTGTGCCTCACACTGTTCTTCCCCTCTGTATCACCCCGCGAGTAATTTCAGCGAGTGTCACCCCTGCCTGCCTCGCTGCCACCGCACATCCCTCCACATTACCCACCCACTTTGTCAGAATGGATTTGCCTCTGGCCACCGTGGCTTCCTTGAAAGTGTCGGCTTGAAGGTGTCTCTGTGGCGTTCCTTCCTTTCAGACAGCCGCTGCCTTCACACTGAGGGCTTTAATGTATTCTCTCCCTCCACCTCTCTCTCTGTCACACTGATGTCTGTCGCCTGCTAATTGGTTCATCTCTATTCAGATGAATCTGTGAGTGCGTGTGTGTCCATTTCTCACTGCATTTTTGTGCCTAAATCCCCGAGTGTGCTTGTGCGTGTGTGTGTGTGTGTGAGTGACAGCAGATTTTCCGCCACCAGCAGGCATTCTGGACGCCGCTCTGATGCACGTTCAGTTGGTTCATTTGGTTTTCAGCTCTCCCACGGGACACACTGAGCACCCCCTCCCCCTATTAATTGATTTGAGAATGGCTGTGGCTGCCACTTTGTAAATAAATATTCTGCCGTGTTATACATTTATTATACATGATTTATCCCTCTGGTTCTTGTAGCTGTTGAATATAGGAAGTAGTTTGTCTGCAGAGGAGGTTTCAGCTGTATGATCATGCAGCTTTTTGTTGTAAAGAGACAAATCTGAATAATTAATCTCCAATATGTTCAATGGCAAACAACAGGTGACAATGATAAGTAGTCTTGTCATTACTTTTAGTTAATGTAGCTTAAATGGATACTTCACTTACTTTCCTTCAAAGACGGTTGATTAGGGCTGAGTGATTAAACAATATCAAAAATTATCATTGTGGAATTTTCATCAATAGCAAAATAACAATAGTCCAACATGGTGGCTGGCTGCAGTATGAGCCCTGCCTCCTCCATGTCAATAGATGGGACTCAGACCAAACTTAAAACCCAAACACATAATAATAATAATAATATAATAATAATAAATTCTCCTTCTACTCTGGCTCCAAATGCACAAGATGGCAATGTTCATATCCAGGATATTTTGGCTGTATTTCTTTGGACATGTGAGACAGTTCCCCCATTGTTTCCCTTCTTTATGCTAAGTGAAGCTAAAAAGCTGCTAAACAGTAGCTTCATATTTACAGTACAGATGTAAAGTGTTATCGAGCATCTCATCTAACTCTTTGTGAGAAAATTATTAGTTGTATTTCCCAAACTCTTCCTGTAAAGCAGGAACAAATTTAGAATATTATATGCATCTTCTCTGCTGGTTTTGATTCCTCCTCTGACCTGAAGTGACCTATTTCTTTTGGATACCACCAAGAAATATGGATTAAGCTTCAGCTTGTGAAAAGAGGAATCAAATGGAATTTTGAAAAAGGTGGAGGCAGGCGCCGTATCAGTCTTGTGCAATCACCTGCAGTTACTCAGGCGTGCGCTGGACGGGTTTCTACAGAAATCTCAAGAGTGCTGTCTGAAGATTGCCATGTCTTGCAGCACCCCCCCCCCCCCTTTGCTCGTATGGAGGTTGCAATGTAATTTGTTGGATGTACCCCCCCACCCACCCCAGTAGACACCATGGCCATTCACCCCAACCCCCCCAGCCACTAGCTGTTACTGATTCTAGATGTGCCCTTTGAGTTCCTGCAGGCTTCCATATTTTACCATATATTTATGGGGCAGCAGACGTGTTGAATATGCTATGGTCTGGAGAGGGAGGAGGCTCAGCGGGGGAGGACAGAGGTGAGGGATGGAGACAGAGACAAATAAAGGAGGGACAAGAACAGGGAGGGAAATAATAGGAAAGATGACAAGATGGGGGTGGGGGGGGGGGGGGTGTTATGTGAACGCGCAGTGTGTGTGCGTGTGTGTGATATTAAACCCAGCCAGTAGTATGTCTGCAAAATGCCTCACACTGAAAGGTCAGCTGCATCAGCCTCCCTCCACTCCCTCACTTTCTCGTTCCTCATTCTTGTTTATCCTCCATCTGACCTCACACCCATGCTCACACTCATGCTCACACTCATGCAGATATCACCCAGTAACATACCAGTCTTCTGTTTCCTCTTCAGCTTCAGTCGACTTGTGTCACAGTCCAAGCGTTATCGTGGGTTTTTGGGGTGCAGTCCCCTGCCCCTCGTTCCGTCTGGGTTGTCTAATAAACCCACCCCTGCTGTGGTTAGATGCTTGTAAAGACAGATCACATTTCCATTTAAGTTGCTCATCTCCTCACACACACACACACACACACACACACACACACACACACACACACACACACACACACACCTCTATTATCCCCCTCTATAGCCCTGTGGCTTTTGTCCATGAGGCTGTTGTCAAAGGAGATAAATGAAGTGTTGCATGGCGATTTTCATTGCAACAGCTCAGGGGAGGGTCTTCCAGGCTTTGGAGGAGGAAACACTTATATTGGTTTGTATGAACGGATCTCTGATAGAGACAGTTTGTGTTTACATTGTCCACGTGTCGCAGCATTTGCCGGAGCAAAGATAATGCATATTATCCAGGCATCAGTTGCTTGTCATTAACAGCTTTTAGAATGAATTACATCAATGGATTTCTCTCTCTCTCACACGGACACACATATACAAACTCACACACACAACATCCTTCATCCTTTTCCATCCACCCCAATAATCCCTTTATCTTGGTGGCTATTCACCACATAAAGGCCAATGCCACTGAATAATGATGTGGTCGTATCTACTCCTCATTCACTTTCTTGCTAATCTTCATCTCAAGGTGACGATGACAGAGTAGACGCTCAGTGTCGAATAAATCTAATCAGAGGTGTGTGTGTCTGTTCGCATGAGTTCAGATAATAATTTAATTTCCTTTCTAAAGAGGAGCTTAGTTTCAATTTAGCCAGAGATCAGGTGTCAGAATGACACTCTAACACTTGCCCTGTCCACACTCTTCTTCTTCAAATTCCCATAGTTCAACAGTTCAACGCCATCCTCCGTCCCTTCAATAGTGTTCGCCAAGAAGGTCACTTAGACTGTGAGTGACAATCCCTGAAATCATTACAACAATCCATCTCTCTGTTTTTTTCACGCTCAACGCACCCATTTACACATACGGATGACACGCCTGGCTGGTTTGTTTAATCGCTGTAAATTGCTCTGGTGCACAATCACTGAAGTCGCTTTTGTCTTAGCGTTCTCATTATTAGCCGAGCGGCAGCACCGTCGCAAAGCCAATCAGTTCGAGACAATATCGGAACGCGTGCTGGAACAAGGGGAATAAAACTGCTTTGTCAGGAGATTAAAAAAAAAGTATTTTCTCACTTCCCTAAATTTCAATTGAACTTGTTTGCTAAGCAGAAACCACAGCCGGCTTTTACCATGGTCTCTGCATTTCATATTCAGAGGGCAGTTGTAGCAGCAGCCAGGATTCTTATTAGTTGCTGAAAGTAATGTTCTACCAATGGGTAGTGCTGTACAATCTATCTAAATGCAATCACAATTGCAATTGTGGTTTTAGAAGTAGAAGATTTTGCATTTTAAATTTGTTTCAAAGTTCATAAGTTGTATAAGTAAGTATGTTCAAGAATTATACTTTAAAAATGATCAGTAATCTTTAAATTTTCTTTGATAGCCAAAATACCACTTGTTTATTATGACATGTAGCCCTACCACTGCGGGTGAAGTTCTTAACTCTCACAATACACATCCCCTTTTTCCTGAGCAGAGGGTGTGTGCAGTCAAGCTGAAATAGAAATAGATTAATCAAGTGTGTAGACGAGAGGAAAGGAGGGAGGGAGAGAAGAGGAACTGAAATAGAAAGGTTTCAATTTTTGGATGGTAAGAATATTTGTTCCATCTCAGACACAGACACACACACACACACACACACACACACACACACACACACTCACGGAATCAAGTCAGGTAATTTAAATGCAAAGTAATGGCCTGAGGTATTTGTTACATTGAAAAGACAATAACAGGGTGGATGAACTGGGAGAAAGTAAAAAAGACATAATGACACAATTATGAGCTTATTTGTTTTGTAAGTGAGGTTCTGATATTGTCTTTATCCCCCAAATTCATTCTGTAAGCAAAAAGCCAAAGGGGAAGTAACATCTTTGTGTTTGTTCAGTTTAAACACAGAAGTTTCTGGTTGTGTTGTGTTCTGAAGACGCAACCAGTGACCACGAGAGGAAGACAGGAAACGTATATTTCCCATGGGGCTGTGCAACATTAACTACAGGCAGATTTTACAGACGCACACATGTTTATACAGTCCCTGCCCACACACACGCACACACACACACACACACACACACACACACAGAGCCTCTGTGGAGCGTAATGGCTCTGTCCCGGACAGGATACTTATGGAGAGGGGAGGCTCTGTCATTTATGGTGAAGACAGAAGACACATGTTGCTGTTTGTGCGGCTCTTCG
Source organism: Paralichthys olivaceus (assembly GCF_024713975.1). Classification (NCBI taxonomy): domain Eukaryota; kingdom Metazoa; phylum Chordata; class Actinopteri; order Pleuronectiformes; family Paralichthyidae; genus Paralichthys; species Paralichthys olivaceus. Next base: position 8,971,158 of record NC_091112.1, read on the forward strand.
GCTGTTGAGATTCAGGAGCGAACAGAAGGTTGAATTCTTTCCTCCGTTCAACCACCGGTCCGTCCTGTAGTCCTGTAAAATGCAGAGAAGCACGGTTGTGAAGGATTTTATCATAAGCTGCTTTCAGACATGCACTGAAGTCTAGATGTTCTTCTGTCTGATGTCTGAAAATAAACATGCAGTGAAAAGAACAGAACAGGGAATTAAAACATATTTTCTTACATTTTTTTTAATGAAAGATACGATTTTTGGTTGCATGGCTGTCATCTCTCTTTCGATCGTTCAGGAAGAGAAAATGCTTCATATTTCGTTTTTATGTCCCAGTGGGAGTTTGATACAGAAGCTGCTTCTACTGAGTTCTACATATAGACGGATGAAAATGTAACACAGATACGTGTAATATGAGAGAGGGCAGGTTAGAGTGCAAGGAGCCTTGCTAAATTATGCAGTCTCAACTTCCCCATTTAGGGACGATGGATCAATTTCTCATGCTAAAACCATTAACCCCTCGGATGGGCAGTGTTGCCATGGCAACACGAATCATGTCCCTTGTTCAGAAGCACCTGTTTTCATGCTTGTGGAAACAACCGGACATGGGCGCACATGCAGAGATGGTGATTACTTATTGAGACAGAGACTGATCAGAGCGCGCACACACACACACACACACACACACACACACACACACACACACACACACACACACACACACACACTCTCTCTCTCTCTCTACATGTATGACCTGGCACATGTGGGTTTTTATTTTAGCATTGATGTGTTTAACAGATATGACTGTCTATCTGTGTGTTTCTAATCACAGTCTCAGTCAGTGAGGACAGGATCCCACTTGCACTGCAGTCTGTGGGGAGTTGTATTTCAGTGTGTGTAATGATTGATGTGTCATTATGACTATGTCCATCTGTGTGTGTGTTCATTGCTTTTCTTTTCTTTCTGTATTTCCTTATCTGCTTCTTTATCTCCGTACTCATCCTTCTAGTTGTCTCTCTCCCTCTTTCTTGTTGTTTTCCTCTTTTTTTTATTTTCCATTTTCTCTGCTCCTGGCAGTGGTCCCCTATCTGTCTTCTCCCCTCCCCCATCATCCAAATGGCCCTCCGGTCAGGACACAAGATGGTCAGTGGTGTGTGTGTGTGTGTGTGTGTGTGTGTGTGTGTGTGTGAAGCGTCCATGTTCATTGTTTTTATGTTGACCATTTTGTTCTCACAGATGAGCAATAAGGATGGAGCCCAAACCAGTTCTTTAAAACAAGCATTACAATTTTACAACAACCCACATCCTGTCTCTACACCGTAGAGTGATAATAAATAAGGAACATATTATTAATTAAAAGTAATCTCAGTTGTTAATATTATACATGTGAAATAAGAAGTTAAGATTACAAATATAATACATAACCGTAATTAACCAAAACTGAACAAGAGGAGATAAAAATAAAATAATAAAGAGGCACATAACAAAACGCATACATACAGTTTATATATGTGTTTTGCTATATTCCTCTTTGTGTATGCAGCTGTGGCTCAGGAGTTAAAGTGGGTCAGTTTGATCATCATATCATCTGGTCTGCATGCTTAAAGAGAGATGCATAACAGAGCGCTGCATAAATGCACGTGTGAATGTGACTCGTAGTGTAAAATGCTTTGAGTCGTGAAGATTAAAGCTCCAAATAAACACAAGTCCATTTACTGTCAATGATTCATGCTCAGTTTGGTACAAAGTGTGTATTCCTGCCAAAATAACATCAATACAGAGACCCTGCAGAGTGCTGTGTTGTTGTTATGAAGACAAAGGTCTTTGGGTCGTGCACATCCTTGCAGAACCACAAAGTGTGGTACTGTAAAGTGTGTGTGTGTGGGGGTCACTAAATGTGCAGTGTGTGCACCTAAACCTATTTAAAGTAGCACTTTTGCATACATTGCATTTTCATACTCCAAACAATCGCACAAAAAGATAGTCTCTGCGAATGAAGCAGAAATTCTCATTGTCTGGAATAAACTTCAGTCATCACTTTCTTCCTCCCCAACTCCTTTTATAATTTTAGAAACGTTACTTAGAGCCTCCTGCAGTTCTCCACACAACACGTGCATGACTTCTGAAAGAAAAGTTGAGGCTTCCCCCCCCCCCTGAAAAAACTGGATTATTTATTATTGTGGAAATGCCTCTGGCTCTGCGATGAGAAGCTTCCCGGGGCTCATTTCTCAGCAGCCATCCAGCTGTAAACCCTCCCTCCGCCTGCCTGCAGTGCACCCGGAGGACCCTGCCGAGGGAGATGTCAGACACCCACACAGGCATCTGCAGAAGCTGAAGCACTGCTTTACCCGTGGATGTTAATTCTCTGTTTTTTTTCTCCCCCACTGTCTTTCACTGCTGTCCAACAGCTTGTCCAACAGATGAAACACACACACACACACACACTGCACTGCACTGCACTGCCTGGCTGGTACGCTTCATTTCAGTGTCAGGTAGGGGCTCTGCCTGTAGAGCAGAAAGGCTCACGCTGGATTCCTTGCCTCTTTGACTCCGGTTTCTTGCTTGGTAGCCTGGATGAAGCTTGTGGTTAGTATTGGCCCTATATGTGTGTGTGTGTGTTTGTGTGTACAGCTGGGTGAGGGCAGAATTTGGATTTCTGCCTTTAACTCCCAAAACACATTCCTCACCAAATGGATTTTCCAGTCCGTTATGTTCTGCACCATTAATCAGAGGACAGTCACACCGATTGTCTCTCCCTCCAAGGCTTCTGTTTTCTCTCATCAAAGTCTGGAAGTGCCGGGAGATGGAGGATGACAACATAAGAGAGCCGAGTTGTAGTCTTTGGCTCGCTGTGTTGTATCACATGGCGGTGTGGTGGTGGCCCGCGAGGAGTTTTCCGCCCTGGAAAATCTCCAAGCTTTTATATGTGGTATTTAGGAATGAAGGGTGTCTTCTCAGGGAAAAATATAGATGTTTTTGCTCCACACATATTTTCTACTCGGCAGGAAAGTATGTCAGAAATGTAATCCGATCTGTGTTTGTACATCCAAGGTTCCTCATACCATTTGATTAAATGAAGCCAAAATATCCTGGATACAAACGCTGCCCTCTTGTGTATTTGGAGCCAGAGTCTGTGCAGTAGTGATCGGGGGATTGAGCCATGATGGCGAGGTCCGTCGACCATTTGTCTCAGCTTTCAGTCGTGACCTTTTACCCTGTTTCTATAGCATGAAGTAATAAAAGCAAACGTAATGGAAACATTTGCACTTGAACACATCAGTGTGATAAGAACTCCTCAAAATTAGCAAAACCATCTTTGAGAAAAAATTCTTTGACATCGACTTTATACTTTGGAACATGTCCCATCCACTCACATCGAGGAGGTGGGATTTAGGTGGCAATCATCAAGCTTGGGCTTTACTTATGCGGGGGTTTAAAACATGGCGGTGCAACAGTGGAAGAGAACTCCACTTGTAGACATGTTTGGCTCTCTCAATGCTAATGAAGGCATGATTCTTATTGTCAGGAGATTATACACTAATATTATTTTCCATTTCAAAGCACAGAGCGTAATTGAACAGAGACAGATGCTGCCAATCATACACAAGCACTTATCATCCTGTGATGAAATTAAAATATGATAACGATATGAGTAACACGACCAGCTGGGGAAAACCACAGGATGTGGTTGAAAGCTTCATTTAAAAAATATTGAAATTTAGCAACTTTCCCCTGAACAGTTTTGCTTCATCATCTTCGTTATCAACCTCTTTCTCTGTACGTTGCATTCAAAAAATGATTCCACTTTTATTACATTTTCTCTCTCTTCCACCGTTAAATAGCGCTGGTGGCTAGAAGAGAACGTTGCCATGGTGACACGGTGCCGTGGCAGCCGGTAATTATTCTGATTTAGATGCCAGCGGAGACGCACATGAGCTGGCACACCGTGGCAGATAGTGACACCTGGATACGAATCACTCAGCCGAAAGCAGCTGAGGAATCTTTTAGGCATTAGTCAAAACTGTGTTTTGACCACACAGGACAAACTTACCTGTGGGGTGACAGCAGTGATTCAGAGGTGTGGCAGTAAGAGTCATGTACAACACTGAACGGTTTGATGAATACAGCAGATATCATATGTTGAATCATATGATACATGGATGATGTCACCTGGTTGCTATCCTCTCACACGGTCAATAAAATGGATATCGTGTGTGTGTGTGTGTGTGTGTGTGTACTTATATGTTTGTGACAACCATTTTGAGCACAGACTTTACGGCGCAAGGACATTTTTGCACCAAAATTTAGCGAGCAAGACATTGTCAAGTCGTCCACTAGCAGCCGTCAGCGCGCATTCATGTGTCGTGGACGTATGGCCTAGACGAGCGGGCCGATGTGAGGGGGTGGGATGTATCGGTTTCATATTTTGAAAGTGTAGCCTGCTTTTGTTAGCTTTTTGATTGGTCAGGATTGCCAACCCTAGCTTTGAGACTTGCTTTTATTGGTATAGGGTTAGAATTAGGGTAAGGGCTTGTATTAGGTATTTAGTTGCGATCTAAGATAGAAGTACAAGAATGTGTGCTTGTGTTGTTACTGCTTTGGAGCTTACAAAACACAATCACACACACAACTCTCTCTCTCATACTTGCACAGCTCCCACTTTAGGGCATAAACACACCTGTAGTACCTGTACACACACACACACACACACAGAACACAACCACCGACCCAGGATAATATTCAGCTCAGTGCTTTTTATTTCCCCTAAGCAGTAATCCTCCCCCCTCTCGTTTTCTTTTTTTATCAGCTCGCTTCCAGACGAGGCCGACCTCACTTATCATCCACGGTGTCAAGGTACGGTTCTGTTTGCCTCTCTCCGTCCATGTGTGGCCTGAGCCCTGGTGTACTTTTCACCACAACCGGCGTTCCAACAAAAACAGGAATCCCTCCGCGGCCTTTGGAAGAGGCGGTAAAATTTGGCTCGTGCAGCTTCGCCTTGAAAATTCATCGCTGCTCGGAGACATTTCCCCCAACTCCCACATTCCCCAGTCTCATTAGCATAGGCAGGAGAGGTACACCACCGGCACAAAATACACAAACTCAGTAGTCACACGCACATACTAGACAGGAGTTTGGCTCATGCACATAGACCAGGAGAAAACAGACATGGGAAGATGGATTGTCATATTTTTGTCAGCGACCACTGGGAGGTCGGCTGTAGCTGTCTCTTCTGCTGATGGAGAGGAGCAGGGCATAAAGATAGATGGTCATAAATGTCCCTTTTTCGGTGCTCACTGTCAGTACGTCACCTTTTCTGTCTGATTTCCTTTTCCTTCTTTCTCCACATCCCTCTCTTCTACACACACACACACACACACTCTGACAAGCAGCACACACACATGGTGGCATGCAAACCAACCACTCCACCTTTATTTGTTTTTTGGGGGGCTCAGAGAAGCACCCAACCGAGTCTCCGCCCGCCGTGACTCACCACACAGCCTCATAAATCAACCGTCATAACATCGGCAGTTCCATCAGTGCAGCGAAACACAACTTTGGCTGTTAGAAGGGGGGGACGTGATGAGGTTGCTGAGGCCAGATGCCGGTGGTGGAGGAGGCTCTGGTTTGGTGTGAGGTTCCACTGCACCAGACTGAGACAGAGCTCTGTCTGCAGTGCAGTCCGACACTGCTCTATGCTGCCACCTTCTGGCCATGTTTGATCACAGGCTGCAGTTGAGCTGCTGGTGAACGATGCACAGATTTGATGTTGATGTCATCATGAGTGTTTCCTCTGCAACCAAAGCCTGATGCAGCTAATCTCTCTTTTGCACAGGTTCAATTCAATGAAAAGTTGTTCTGCATAAATAACTGATGGACGGATTTGTTGTTGCTCATTTCATAACATTCAAGAGTCTCAGTCAAAGTTTGACTTTATCCTTGAATAAACAGATTTTATCCTCCCCTAGATATTTCATCTGATTTTAAGGTTATGTGATTCATGCAGTTGTCTATAAATCCCTGTCGTTCAAAGATGTTGAAGCTGCTCCCAAAAATTCCTTTTTGGTGATTTATTTAAGTTTTCTAATGGATTTTTATTTGGAATAACAAAATCTTGTTTTCTTTTTCCCTCCCTCCCCTCTCGTCAGCAGGAACCTGTCCGATGACCTCTCCTCCAACAGTGTGATGCGTCATGGCTCCGGTGCTGAGTGGAGTGTGGTGGGGGCCAGAGGCGGGCGTCGTCGGGTCGGGGGCGGCAGCTGCCACCGGGGTGGCATCGTGGCTTGGCAGTGAGCAGCTGGTCCTGGTTGTCACCCTCAGCACCCTTACTGTCCTGCTACTGGTGTCCGTGCTGCTGCTGCTCTGTGCTAGCTGCCAGGGGTGAGCACCATCCTCCACACACACACACACAAAATAAGGTTTCATTTAAAATCCAGTGTGCGACAGAACACAAGCAAAACCCAGAACATTCACATCTTATCTTTTCTGTCTTCTCTGATCTCTCCACTCGTCTCTCAGGCAGAAGAAAGCAGCCAATGGACATCAAGCAGGAGACCACGACAACCTCATGAATGGAGTGAGTCTGATTCTTCCTGCAACATACTAGAGCAAATTTAAACTCCAGTTTCTGTATTTTCTGAAATTAGGTTTCTGGTTTCACTTGTTATATTTTGCTATTTTTTGTGTGTCCATACATTCTTTACAAACACACACGCTCTCTTACTCTCTGGGTAAACAATAATGTGTTACCATGGATGTTTTATAAGATGAAGTCAGAATTTAGTTTAGAAACTCAAAAAACAAGAAACTATGTTAATTCTGCTGTTAGACATTAAATAACTGAATCCATGAAAACGTGTTGAGACGTGTTCTCTTGTTCAAATATGTAGCGGTACATGTAGAAGCATGCACGCACACACACACACACACCCACGCACACACACTCCTCCTGACATTTGCCTTCTAACCCACTTTCATCACACAGACACAGTGCTACACACAAAAACATCTCCTCCCTACACTCTCCATGGCTGACAGCCTGCAGTTGTTAGCAAGATTGTTTCTAAAATGTCTAAGTTGCATGAGGAAGCTAACTGGCAGCCAAAAGAGAAGTCAGGTTCGCCTTTTGTAATTTACTGCAAAATAAACATAATTTAAATGCAGAAGTCTGAACAATGAATAATGTGAGTATAAATCAACAGCTCATGGTGCGTTTCTTTTTATGAAGTTGAAAATGAAATTAAATCCAATTTAAAAAAAAAAGTAATTATGCACAACACTGTGGAAAAACCTACATATTCAGTTTTAATAGAGTTGACCTTTGCTCTTGCTGAGTATCTAACTCTCATTATGATGTCGGAGTCTCATTGAACATGGCCTCACAGACAGTTATTTCTCCCATAATTCAGATGATTCAGTCACCAAGAAACATTTAAATGAGACAAACACTTATCTTCCACACACTAAGAGACACCCACTCTGTCTCTCCCTCTGGGGCCTTTTCTGCATGTATGTATGCGTGTGTCTGTCTGTCTGTGTGTGTGTGTGTGTGTGTGTGTGTGTGTGTGTGTGTGTGTGTGTGTGTGTGTGTGTGTGTGTGTGTGTATTTGATGGATAGCTTCACAATAACATTAACAGCAGCACGATTGTGGGGTAGTCACACAGTTTCTGGAAACAGACTATGTCACAGGCTGACAAGTTAAATGTCGGGTCTTTGTCTGTGTAGATGATTAGTTTGACTTGTCCTTACTCGCCTGCAATCGGTTTGATTGTCTCTGTGGCCACGTCCTAACGCCATAAAGGAAATCTGTCCATCACGTCTCATACGTCCCCTTCATTCACACAAAACATGAGACTTTTTTTAACCTCAAGGGTACAAATTTAGTGTCTCATTCAGTTCTTATGTCTTCTCCAGTCAAAAAAGACTTGTATTAAGTTGAGAAGCTCCCACATTCCTCTTGAGTCTGAAACAAAAGAAAAACATAAGCGATACTCGGGTCATAAAATAGTTAAACATTACATCATAGACATCAACAGTTATGACAGTAGATGACCACTAGGTGGGGATGTGGAGCTTCTGATGCACACCCTCACAGAAGCAAAACAACAAACCTGAACAAAGAGAATCATGAGTTACACCAGTCAGTGTACTGTCACAGTGCCTATAAGCTGTTGGCAGTGAGCGACGGAGTCGTACCTCTGCCTGTGGAAACAACAGAGTTCATGATTAAAGTGCACGCTCATAAATCCTACAGGTGCTCAGCTGTGTTACTTAGCCCAGTTTCTTTTCAGCGACTGGTATCGGCCGTTGATGAGAGTGTTTGATTTGATTCGACTCTGTGGAGGCTGATGAAACCGGCTCAGTGGGTTCTTGCATTAGTTTAATTAGAGCTGCAGAGTTTGCAGTGAGATGTAGTGAACGGGCAAACAGCCTTCAAGTGGAGGACATGGGCTCTGCTGAAGTGTCCTTGAGCAGCAGTGAATCCCTGCCGGCCTCAGGGTTATTAGCTCTGCAGCTTTCCTGTAGATGGAGGGGAGGTAAAAAAGATGTTTGTTGTTACCCATAATTCTGCCGTTTTACTCTCCTCTGCCAAAACTGTGCAATTATTTCTATCTTAGCGTCAGTGCATCTAATAATTAATGATTCAACCTGACATCAAAATGAGATGTATCTGTAAGTCAGGATAAAAAGATGGATGTCAGATCAACTCAGCCTCTCATGAACCCAACTACAACCAACTGAGATTACGAGACAACAGCAGCAGCGTATCTTCATTAGGCACGAGTCAGTTTTGATTTTTAGACGTGCAGAAAGCTATCTTTAGATACATACGGCATTTATTGAGGCATGCATAATGTACTGATGATGAGCATTAAGTGAACATGATTATGATATGAGTGGATAAAGGAAACAGGGAAGTGTGAAAACCACAATCAGTTCTGCAAATGTGAGTTTTGAGAAGATCCAGAGAATAATGTTCCTCCATCCTGCTGCACAGAGGTGTGAAACTCATCCACCCTGTGCTCGCTGACAAGTGCAGACTCCTGCTCCTTTCTGGAATTAAACTTTGCAACGCTTTTTGGTGTGACTTCTTTATGTAATGCTGTAACTTTTGTCAGCACTGCCTGTGAGTCATGAACCAGAAGTGACTAACGTCTTGTGCTTTGTTCTGCAGGTGTCAGAGAGAGAGACGATCAGCCAATCAGCAGAGAGTCCGGTGACGGACGTGGGCGTCAGCAGCTCCCACAATGGTCCTCTAACCAGCGGTACAAGTAAGCAAGGATTGTTTGTTTAGCTTATTTTAAATAAGATATATTCAGGTTCACAATTTTCATTTTTGTTATTAAAAGGTTTACATGTAATTTTAACAAAACATCACTTTCCTCATACTGTCAATTGCTGCAGCTCCTCTTTTCAGCCTCTGTCTGAAACAGCCCCTGTCTCTTTAAGTCCCCTGATAAAGCCCAGTCTGCTCTGATTGGCTAGCTGCCCCACTCTGTTGTGATTGGTCACCAGTGCTGGTAGAAAATATCGGCCTCCTCTCTTGCTTTACCTGGCTTGGTTAGGGTGCGTGCCAGACTAGTTGCTAGACGTGCGATATGCATGTGGAAGCATTAGCCGAACCACTGATGAAGGTCTCAGGAGCTTCGGTAGAGGAGCTCACTTTACTGCAGACTTTGGGTTTTTTAACTTTTAAATATAATAATATAATAAGAAAAACACAGAAAATCTGTCATATGTCTCCTTCAGATAAAAGCTATTTAATGCTAGAGACATTTAGAGACACGTAAGTGCAACAGGTTCTGTTCAATAGTTTTATATATTCAGCTTCATGAAATAATATTTACTTTGCAACCCTTCTTATGCTACATTTTGGACCTCAGCTGTTGTGTTGTGGGTAAATGTATGAAACGTTATTAGTCATAGTCATTAGTCATTTAACCTAGATGGGTCCTTATCATTAGTAGCAGGATGCTGGAAATAGTAAACGATGTATTCTGCCTGACTCATTACCAAACTACTTTGAAATAAATTGTAAAAACAAATCTTGTTTTTCATGAAAAACATGTAAAGGTCATGAAACAAGTGTTTACTCACCCTGTCTCTCTTTTTGTCTCTGCCCCACCAGTCCTCACAGACACACAGGACACCAGTCCTCATCCGTCTGAGGAGATGCTCTCCAGCCAATCAGAGCTCAGGTCCTCCAAGTGTCCTCAGGACCGTGAGCTTCCCAGAATCCCTCCCAACAATGCCCTTATCGGGGACGGACCCCCAGCCTCAGGGGACAGCACCTATGAGGTCAGTGTTTAAAGTCACCTCGCAACAGCAGAAACACGTTCTGAATCGCACTCAGCTGGAACGTGCCAGTGGAGGAGATTAAAGCTTTGATTTCCTGGTTGGTTGACTGACTGATTGATTGGTTGATCGATGGAGCATAGGGTCAAACTATAGATAGTATATTTGTATTTTCCAGAGGTTGATGGGGTTGTCAGTGAAATACTGAAGCATGTAATGTTTTTAGCTAATTTAAAATGTATATTAAATATATAGGTATCTGTTATGCAGGTGGTGAAGGAGATTGCAGTGGCATCACGTGACGTCAGTGTTGAAGACTCCCTATACGAGACAGTCAAGGAGCTCAAAGACCCCCCCGCCCAGCTCGGCCTCCCCAACGGTACCATCGAGCTGAGCCCGGACAAAGCTCCCCATCATCCCCCTGCCCTCCTCAATGGCCACCTCAGCCCCTGCACACCTGAGCGGGTTCCCCTGTGCGCCGGGGTGGAGTATGCCTCCATCGACCTGAATAAGAAGAGCCGTCACAGTGCTGACATGGAGACCAAAAGGCGCTCTGATAATGCTGCCATGCCTTCTCTCAAGCCTCTGGAGGAACCAGAGGAGGATTTACCTCCGCCGGTACCAGAGAAGGTTCTGGATGAAAACGACAACCAGCCGTTGGTGATAAATGGGCTGGAGGGAGCTGGGCTACACAATGGAGAGGTGAGGATTGTGTGTGTGTGTGTGTGCGTGTAGAAAATTAATACAGTAAAAATGTTCATAGTAAATTGACTGGATTTACATAACACTCTTCTTGTCTTATCGACCACTTAAAGTGCTTTAGAGGACCGTCTCATTAATACAGCTCTTGTATACGCAGCACTTTTTCTATCACATATCATTCACTACACAGCCGCCAGGTAAATAACTTGCCGATTGGAGGTGCCAGGGATCGAGCCACCAAAGTTATGCTTAGTGGACGACCCTCTCTACCTCCTGCTCCACAGCTGCCTGCAATAAATAACTTGTAGGAGAACACACTCATTTCTAACAAAAAAAGTTAGATATTCATTCCAATGTCACCTCGAATGACCTGAGATAATATATTAACTATCCAGTTTATTAGCATATAAACCTGAGGGGAGTGATCGGCTCTGCCACCCTGTGTAACAGAGGCAATGAGGCTGGTTGAGAGAGAGACAATGGAAAACAAAGGAAAAGGCAGATACATCACCCACACAATGATCATCTGCTAAGCTGCCTTCTCCTTTAGGGAGAGTGACAGACAGAGGGGAGAAGTTCGAGAGAATGAGAGAGAGAGAGAGAGAGAAAGAAAATAGTGTACGAGTGAAGAGACGACAAAGAAAATGGGAGCTGGAGTGGATAGTGCAGGAGAGAGTAATAGAGATAGTGACGGAGCGATGGGAGATTGAGTCAAGAAAATAAAATTGGACACAAGGACCGGGAGGCATGAAGGGTGAGGGAGACGAGAGTGAGAGACGGTGAGATAAAGAGAGAATGAAGGGAGGAGAAAAGAAAAGACAAAACCCAGCAGCATACAAATGAAGCCGCCTGTAGTAGAGGAGAGGAGTGCAGGGAAAAGAAAGGATGACAAAGAAGACACAGTATTGAGGACAGGAAGAAGGGTGAGAGGTGGATGTGTAAAGGGGAAGAGAGGGAAGAAGAGTGAGACAAACGAGTGAGGAAGTGAAAAGGAGGGAAGAAAAGTGGTTCGGTGTCGTGCACTGAGTGGAGCAGAGCTGCCACTGCTGCTCTCAGCATGATGTCTTTCACACGCAGAGATCCATCAGCCACACACACAGACACACACACAGACACACACACAGACACACACACACAGACACACACACACACACACACACACACACACACACACTCAGAGCTCAGAAAGAATTGCATCAGCCTGTTGTCAAGTGCATGAACACAAACACCACATTGTCAATCCTCCACGAAGCTGCATGAAGTGGCAACTGTTCGTCTTCTCTACGCTCGTCTCTTATGTTCTCTTCATACTTGCTTTGATCTTTTCTCTACTGTACTTCTCCTTTTTCTATTTTAAAAGAAAGTTATGCTTTATTATAACTTATCTCTTTTTTCGGACATGTGACCGGTTGTGGCTCTGAGGTCGGAAGTGTTGATTCACCATTCATACCTTGATGTTGCTATATCGTCCAATACCGAGTACTGATCTGATACGTTTACATTCTTAAAATAATAAATTATAGCTGTATGCTTCTAACCCTGCATGGAAGTAATGATTGCTATCATTGTTGTATGGCCTGTCTCAGGTTAAACCCTTTCAAAGGCAAATAGATACAGAGAACGAATGTGAAACTAATGAACATTACAGACGTGGGATCCGATGTGTATGCATGATCGCCGATGCCTGACCTAGTATTTTAGGCAGTACTGGAAGCTTTTCTGATGCTGATATTAGTATCGGAACATCTCAAGTTCCAGGCAAAAAAAAGTGATTGACTTGGTTTCTTCAGCTGGTTAAGACCACAGAACAACCCATGTGTAGTCAGACCACCCCCCACCTCGTTAAGTACAGTACATAGATGTGTGCTCGCCGATGCCTGTCTGCATTTTTGGAGTATCGGAACATTTCTACTGAAATATTCAACAGCCATTCATGCATTGCTGTTAAGTTTGACACAGGTATTCATGTTACTCTGAGGGTGAATGCAAATAACATTGTTGTTCCCCTGTTTTTTCTCTCTGAAGTTTTTGAAATTGAAACTTTTGTTTTTGCACAACTGTTGGACAGACTGTCATCATTTTGGCACAAAGATTTATGTCCCTCTCAGGGATGAATTGCAGCAACCTCTGCAATCCCTTCACTTTGCTGGGATCCGGCCAGAAACAGCAGCATGTTGCCACTGTCGTTGTGTGTGTGTGTGTAAGTGTGCGCTGATGGAAACATTTGGCTCTAAGTGCTGCTGTGCTCAAGTAGCCTCACAGAGCTCATTTTGGCCATCGTCCCAGATGTAGTTGAGGAGTTCGCCAAACTTTTTCATCTGAGAAATCAGAGAGCAGCAGTAAAATTGGGACCCAAACTGACCAATAGTGTGTGTGAACAGCTCTGTTGTGCGATGAGGGATTTTTACATTTCAGATGAGTTCACTTCTGCTTTTACCTTTGGCTGATGGTTCGTTTGCATTTTTTCTGACTGTCTGCTCCTTTTTCATCATTGAAGACTTTGTTGTAGTAAAGTTGCCGTGTTACCAGATCTCTGCAGTTAATGTCGTTACCATAAATGATTAAAAACATTATTTAAAAGACACCCAGGTTGTAATAAAGCCTAATTTACCTTTATGAAGTCCTCAGGCTTTTTGTGTTTCTTTTCCTCTATTCATTTCTCTTTTGTTTTTTTAGTCTCTCTCTGTTCCTTTGTCCCTGGTGTAGCAGCCAATTAGTTAATTACTGTAGCTCATGTGGACAGCAGGGGAGTCGAGCCTCATCTGACCCCTGGATCCATGATCAAATCTTGCCCCAAAAATGTACTCATTTATATTCGCACCCACATGTACCTTGTAGGTGTGTCTAGTCAGCAGTAATTCTGTTATTTCTCCCCACCCCCCTTATTACACACACATATACCAAAACATGTCTGTGTTTACATATAGACTCCCTGGGGCTGATTTAAGTTTGACCCTGAATCTTCCGGACTCCCCGTGGTTTACGCCCGTGTACGACCAGGAGTCGTAGGTGATTTGTCTTGTCAGACCAAGTGTGTGTGTGTGTGTGTGTGTGTGTGTGTGTGTGTGTGTGTGTGTGTGTGTGTGTGTTTGACTGAGCGCCAGCTGGCCACCATAACTATGACAGTTAGTCTGGCTTCATGATGGATGATATGGGCTATAGATACTCACTCTCCATCTCTGTGTCTCATACACACACACACACACACACACACACACACTCTGCATATACGCTGGGGTGCCTGTATGTAAATGTTGGAGGGGGATCGCCCCAGTTGCCGCTCGGTAAATGCTGCCCTAACACACGTGCACAAAGGGGCAGGTTTTCTCATTTAAACACATACTTTCCATTCATACACCTGGTTTCTAGTTTAACATTACACACACACACACACACACACACACACACACACACACACACACAGTCTTTTTGTGACCTTTTATTCACATCCTCTCTGAATCTGTGCAGTTGTACAGTTATTGAACCGTCATACACAGCAATAACACTTGTTTACAGTCATTTGACTGCGTGTCGCCTGTGGGCTTCACATATGAGGTGCAGGAAATGAATTTGACCCAGCCTGAGGGCCACTGGGAAACACACTGGGGAGACAGAGTAGGTAAACTGCGATATTCTGCGTGTCAGCAGTGCCGAGCTGTCGGTCGGAACGAGGAATCACCATTGTTAGGTAGAGCATTTGGATGTGAATAGTATGGGTGTGTTACAGGTTACACTTTGAGGTGTGTTGATACTGTTTTATAGTTTGCTTAGATTTAAAATACTTCAATGAGCATGTGCAAGACAAAGAACGCAGATAATCTGAGTTGAGGCATTAACACTGATGTCGCGTGTCAGCATGAGTGACACACTGACACCTGAGTTGTCCGTCCCCATGAGGGGACTGTAATCAGCTTACTGTCGTACTCACGTGTCCTGCATGTCATTGTATCTCCTACATAAACACCTTCCTATAATCTTCTCTCACACATGCACGCAAACACAGCATTGTAACATGTCAGAATATTAATCTCCAGTGTCACCAGACACCCAGTCCACATACCGACATAGGTCTGAATATAATATGTGATATTTGATATGTAGTAAAATACACTATATTGAGTTTGTAAGACTAGAATTTATTGCCTATACATCAAACCATGGTTAAATACTATGTGAATTTCCGACTGTGTGACTGACTAAAGGAATATCACTTTTTTAATTAGCGCTGACACTTGAGCCAAGAAGAAGGAGGCCGCAAATTAAATGAACAAATATTATGAGACGCACTCAGAGGTGCAGCGACTGGGTCAGGTCACCTGCAGCCAAGCCTTCATGGGAAGTCTTCCTTTCAGGCCACTCTGCTTAATTGGTTCTGCTAATTAAAGCAAAATGAAAAAGACATCTGCTGTATTACTATAAAAGTAATGATGCCTCCAAACATGCCTGATCCATAAATTAATCACAATCACTTATGCTCTTTGATTAAAAATGTCAGAGAAACGTGGATCTGTGTGATGTTGCATTGACAGACATGAATCTCTGTGTGTAGATTTTCTATCAGTAAATGTGTTGCATGTGTGGAGATGTGGTCAGCGACAGCCATTGGCCAAAGGTGTTATGTTTGTGGGTTGTCCTTACTTTGGTACGCCCCTCTGTCCATCCCATTCTTTTCACCACGATATCGCAAACACCACGAGGGAATTTCTTCAAATTTGGTATTAACACTCAGTTTGACTCTGAAACTTTGAAATTAATATATTTTAGTGATCAAAGGTCAAAGTTGCTGTGACCTCACAAACACATTTTTACATTTTGAACTTGAATTTGGTGGCCTCTTAAACATGATGTCTCAAGCCTGATTTCGTTAAATTCCTTTTTATTTAAATGTTTGTATGTGACTTAAACTTCACTGGTTTAGCAGAGGCACACAACTGATTTACAAACCTCAGTGTGTTAACCTCAGTAACTCTGATGTTTAATCATAAGTCTGAGTTCACTTGTTCAAAATGTCTTCCTCTTAGAAATGTGCATAACGTTTTCATATCATATGAACTCTTTGGTCGATGCTGGCGTTGATATTGAGGTTCTCGTTAGACTCCTGAGGTGTTTGGCACCGCTGCCAGATGTGCTTTGATGATTAATGGCTTCCCCATTGATCAGAAGGCGAAGTGGACGGAGGCATGTGCATAGCAACATCACACTCTTTGTCACTGCCCATTGACTTTCACTCAATAATTTTCTTAATGAATGGGTAGTTTTTAACAACATGAGCTTTATATGTAGCAGACGCGGACCTTGTTTTTCTCCCAATGCTGGGAATAGTTCAGAAGTTCACTATATTGATTGCGTTTCCGAAACATTCTCTCGAGACATTCACAGTGTTGCAGCTTTCTGCCTTTGATTATGAGAGAAGCTGTACGTTTTTTACAAATAGATGAGGTCACCATCTTCTTTAAGAAAATAAAAATCTGTGATAACCCTTCAAATGTATCTAACAGCCTCTTTTAGTTAAAGTAAAAATCTGATTGAGCCCTCAGTCTTTTCTAAATCTCTCTTTTTGCTGTTTCTCTCCTCCAGTTACACTCCCCTCTGTCTCCTACAACAGGGTTCGACAACCACGTCGTTCTGTCAGACAATGAGGTAAGTGTCTGTTGAACCCCCTTATTCCCCAAACTGCCTGCTCCAGTGCCGAGACAGGAACACTTTACACTGTGAATGCCAACGCTCCGAGCACCAGAAACATGAAAAAGAAAAGAAAACGTGAAAACTGGTAAAAGAGTCATAGAACATCAGACAATATGCTACAAGGGGAAAACCTAGCAGGGGTCCCTTGATATAAATGCACCACTGTTTCTTTTAGAGCTTGGGTTCCTGTCATGTTCACCGTAGCTTTACCCAAAACACATCAACAACGTGTCTCTTCTGTGTCCCGCAGTCCGCTGTGTATTCTACACTCAACCAAACAAACTGTGACAATGCTGTGAACGAGGAGAACGAGGAGGACAAGGAGCACGACTACAGCAGCATCGCTGAACTCAAAGGTCTGGTCCCGGCCTCTTCCTCCAGCGACCTCTACGCCACCGTCCGAGACATCTACAACCAGCCCGATGAGCCAGAGGTGGGGGATGACCCCAACTTGGACAGCACAGATCCCGGCTACGAAACCATCCGCATCCCAAAGACTAGCAGCTCGGATGATGACGGCAGGGACAAGCTGGAAGCGGAGGGGTCAGACGCCGGCAGAGTGCCAGAGCCTGACTATGAGAGCGTCGGGGAGTTGGGTCTTGGCCGGGAAGCGTCCCGTCTCTGAGTCCTCTCCTCATCATCTTCATCAGTTTGGACAAAGCCTCCCATGTGATATGTCTTTGCTTTGAACCTGCTACCAAGCATGCTTTTGGTGCATGACTTGGTGAAACCGGCAGGAAACGGCTCACCAAACTGCATCCATCATCAACACATGAGTTTCCTCTTAGCAGCTCGGGTACGGTTTGTCACATCTGAACTTTTAATTTATCACATGGGGTCAGCATCATCGGTACTCATAGGCCTAGTAATAAATGAACTGTTGTACCTCGGTCACTGGGCATTCATCATGTGGAAGACTGCACATTGGATCTTCATTGAACATCATCTCCACTGGCACAATCATGAACACTTGATTGTGTTGACCAAAAAAAATCGAATAAATACACACATGCAGCATTTCAAGGGGTTAGCCGAGGACCGTTCCTGTGATGTAAAAAAGAAAAAAAAAGAAATCAGTGCCATACACTCATGAAATTCATGCACTTACTGTTAAAGACTGAACATCACGTTATTTTTACTCCACGTCGACAGCT
Source organism: Paralichthys olivaceus (assembly GCF_024713975.1). Lineage (NCBI taxonomy): Eukaryota > Metazoa > Chordata > Actinopteri > Pleuronectiformes > Paralichthyidae > Paralichthys > Paralichthys olivaceus. The sequence goes on from NC_091112.1 coordinate 8,988,981, forward strand.
GCTAGTGGCTTTCTAGCGTCCTCCAGGTGACAAGTCTACGTCATGTTGTATTGAGGTTTGATTCCAGGTTATTCCTCCACTGTGCATCCTCTGCTTGAAATCTATGTGAACGGAATCTGGGCCTGGAAAAGAAAAACAAACATCTGATAGATAATACGCCATCAAAATGACTCTTAAACTGTGGGTCAAAGTGGTAACAGGTCAGGGGGGGATATGAAACTAGTCATCCGCAGAACCAAAATGGAAGCCAGAGATTGAGGAAGGACGTCAGCGTCACATGAGCTTTCCCTTTCGCAATACATTTTTCCATGTATTTTTTTACATGTTTTTCAGCCCTTGTCAGCATTTTTTATTGAAATTCATATTTATTTTAGGATGCATATTGTTACGTAATTGTGAAATGTGTCTATGAGAAGAAAGAAAATAGGGTTTTATAGACGTTTCTAGCATTTGTATTGAAAAACATATGAAAAGAAAGTGAGCTGTGAGAAAGTTGTAAGGGTACGCACTCCCTCGACTTTGATCAAAAAGAAGAACACATATGATGAGACCATATTTCCTTTTTTGTCATTTTGCACAGGGGTCAAAACTAATTCAAAAGACTTGTAATGTGATGAAATGCGCAGCCTTGTATTATTAATGTTATCGATGAAATGTATTTTCTTTTGTTATCATGCTTTTTTGAGCCGACTCTTGGTACCGTATCTTCTTCAGTTGGCATCCTGGATTATTTAAAGCACAAGGTTTATTATCATAATGGTACTGCATTTATACACAGGTCATTATTATCAGTTACACCTCTGCACAATTTAAATATCCAATGTTTTTTGACTTGTTAGAAAAAAAACAACACATATCTGTCTGTAGCTTGTGATGACGACATGCCAACCGAGGCTTGTATATACAGTAGTAGGAGCACTATTTTGACTGTAACTCGCTGGAAGTTTTATGTAAGCTTTTACTCGTTTGTACAACGTTTAGAGTGATATGATTTTAGAAGAAGAGCACTGATAATATGTCTTGACTTGTTTTGAAGTAAACCTGAAGCCCTCATGTCCGACGCCTTTTGCCTTGTAACGTAACTCAGAGTTGCTTTTTTGAGAAGTAGTAACCGGTCGCAGGTCGGGAATATGGTACAGTGTTTTGGTACGTACGTTTGCAGAAACATTAATTGTGGTACTTTTATTTAAAAGAACTGAATTATTGTCTGAATACTGTTGTTTGATGTTTATTTTTTTAAAGGCCAATGTTGTTGTTTTTTTTGCTGTAAATATATCTTTCACTCCCACAGTATTTTCCCCACTTTAGCAGAAGTGCTGTTGTCATCTACTTCCACCACCATCAAAACATTACAGCATCTCCAGCCCCCGTTCATGTTTCACTAGACGTGCAGGAGCTTGTCTGTGCTTCAGATAAACAGAGGCGGCCCTCGCTGCCTGGTATTAGATTCATTAATGATATCAGACCTTGGAAATGCTGTTTCATAGTTCAAGCAATCCTACAGGCGAAACACAATTGGAGGTGCAATCCAATCCCAGTATATTTTTAAAGTACAAGCCTCAAAAATATATCATTAATTTCTGCAGAGGGGTAATTATCAGTGTTATTTTCACTCCTGAAGAATACACGACCCTTTGAGCACATGGTTCCTATGCCAAATCTCATGGTTGTGTGTCAGGGTAGTGCCATCATTTAGATATAATGGTGTTCACAGATCGCTATAAATGACCTTTAAGGAAATGATCTGCCAAAGGGGGGGAAGCTTTAGTGCCAAATCTAATCAGGACAGCACATACACATTGTTAATAGATACTTACCTAAAATCACTTATTCTGTCGAGCTGTCTGTTTTGGTCATAAAAACACACAGACTCTCCCTTCAGGGGGTGTGGGTCTTGCCTGAGATGCTCCTCCACCGCGTCTCCTTCAGCTCCACTTCTCCCTTAATGAGACCATTTGTTCCAGCCTACAACAAGCAGACAACTCTATGGTGACACCGTCTTTGATCACAGGGCAAAGCCTGTTCTGGCAGTTATGGCCACATCTGTCACTCCACTCTGTCCAGTTTCCATTCTCAGCATGTAAATATTTTATGACATGAATTGTTCTATTAAAATATATATATAATAAATTGTGTCATTGTATTTTTTTTTATTCATTGGGGGGCTGTCACATAAATTTATGGGCTGCACGTGATTTTCAAAAAAGATTACATTTGACATTAATTAGGCCATTTGTTACTGTGATCACATTATTTTGCTATATTCAATCTGCCATGCTGAGCTGATAATCACGATGAATGAATTAGACTGCTGGCAAATTTCATTTGTGAAGTTTTTAATCAAGCGAAACATGTTTTTCGGATATCTTTTTTTTTTCTTCCTCAGAGAAGCAACAGCTTCAGTCACACGGTGTGATCACACTTCGGGTTTCTTATGTAGCACAGGGTGTAGCTTAGCGACTTGTGAGTGCAGTGTTGTAAAGAAAAGAGCATGAAAATACGGAACAATATATCTGCTGGGTTGCCAATATTACCTCTGCCAAGGAAGTTATGTTTTCTCCCCTGTCCGTTTGTTTGTTGGTTGGTTTTTATGATGGTTTGGAAGCAAGATTACACAAACAACTGAACAGATCTCTCCTTAGTGAAGGTATTCACTCTAATGCTGTTCTAGTAATTGCCATGTGACATTCAATAACCATATAACTGCATTTCTGACAAGGCTGACCTCGGTTAATGATTGTAAATTTGCATTTTTTATATATTTGCATAATATCTTGGTCACATATAGTATTTGCACATGATTGTCTTCTCTAGAGTTCTTTATCTAAATTACTTGATGGGGCTGGTTTGGATTTGTTTGACTCATAATGTGCAGGGTTGATCTTGGGGCATATTTATCAACTAATCAATCAAGAAATTTAATTTAATTTGTATAGACCATATTCTCAAATCACAATTTGTCTCATAGATCTTAACAATGTGCGACATCCTCTGTCCTTAACCCTCAACAAGAGTAAGGAAAAACTACAAAAAAATATTTATAACCATATCTCTCCCAGGACGGACAGAAGTGTAATAGATGTTGCGTGTTACTAAGAGCATCAACAAAATAAGAGTATTTACAACAGTGATTAGAAGAGACAATTTGTAAAATAATGGAAAAGTGTGCCAATGTTTAGAGTAACATGCAACACTGAAGTGTAAGGAAGACACAAAAAAACAATATATATATATATATGCACATGTAATTGAATTAATATAAACAGTGTAAAGACAGGTACAAATGTGTGCAGTGTGAGAATATGTACAGTGAAAGGGTTGCAAATAAACCATTGATATTGCACAGACAGATGAATATGTTAAAGTTGATAGTCAGAATGGTGCAGGTAGTTCATGGGAGCAGAGCTGGTTGTACAGTCTAACTGCTGCTGGTTGCATGTTGTTGCATGAACCTTGCATGCAATACACAACGTATGATAAGTGATGAAAACCCCACATGAAGTCAAATAAGATGTGTTTACATTCACAAGATCACACCACTGCAGCTCCTCACTTCCACCTCACATCCAGATCACAGTGAATTAGGAGTCTGATGGCACCTGAGTGGGTTACAAGCATAAAGCCTGAGTGTCTGGTAGAACTTTTCCCATCCGTAACCTGAAATCCCCTTTTCTCCTCTCCGCCTTGCTGCCTCACCCCCCTCCCTTCTGGCTTCCTCTCCATCCTTGCGTCATTGTTTTGAATGGAGCATCCTCCCGGCTTGCGTTACCTTCAGTCGGAGGAGAAGGGGGAGCGGTGGGGGCTTGTGGAGGCGTGTGCTTCCCCGACCAATCGCGGGCCGCCGAGGCCGCCGGACCGCACATGTTTACAGGCAGCATTCCGCCGGTAGAGCCCCTGCTCGGTGGGAACCACACCCGAACTGGACGACGCAGCAGCCGGATCCGGAGTCCCCTGCACGGCCGCGGTGTATCGCGTTCCCAGCCTCTAGAGAAGAGTTGTGACAGAAAGGCTCGAGCGAAGTGAAATTATTCGACGTGTTTGTTTTGATTCGTCTACGTCCGGCTGGTTTTCCCGCAAACAAGCCGCCATTTTGTCAAATCGTGTACAAATGTCACTTCGGCTCCCGGAGGTGTCGGGCGCTCCGTGTTTTGCCGCCGCCCCCTCGGCTCGGAGGGAGCAGTGGGGAAAACAAACAGGCCGAGCGGAGGAAGAGAGCTAACCGGCTGGATGTGGAGCTTCTTCAGCGGCGAATGAATCGTCTCCGCGGCGCGAGGTTTCTGTCCGGTGCTAACTCGCTCCACGTCGGTGTTCCGGTGCTTTTGAATGAGGCGCTGGTCGGAGGTTTCTTCCTTCCGAGCATGTTGCCGCTTTCTAACATTTTGTCACGGCTGTCGGGGCGCGTAGTCTACCCGCTGCGGTTTTGTGTTTTTCTCGACGTTGTTTACCGGCTTTAATTCGACGCTTCATGGTTTTAAACCCGCTCTGAATTCAGCTTGCTCTTTTTGTTTAGTTTGGTTTTGCTCGACATGCACACGAGGCGTTTGGTCAAGCGGTCGATCCTCGGCAGCCGCGTTTATGCGCCGAGTCCGACCGGGGACGGGGCTCCGGTGACAGGAGTGGTCCAGGCTGTCAAGCAGGAAAACAGGGACGTGACGGCCGCGGGACTCCGGCGCAGCGTCTACACGGTGCTCATGCAGGACGGGAGCCTCAAGGAGTTCTCCGAGGAGGAGCTGGCCGCCGGGATCAACCACACCGCAGCGAAAGGACCGCTCAGATCCAGCCTGAAGGTGGGTCAGTGTGCAGGGGGAGCTCCGGCCGGCAGGCAGCGCTTCACTGTTTGTGTTGTGCGGTGTTTTGCAGCGTTTAACCGCTTCCTGCGCAGAGCGGATTTAACGATGCCGCCGCCGCCGCTGCCGCTGCTGCTGCGGCCGCTGACAACAAATCGAACCGGCGGGGACAAAACCTGCATCTCCCAGAATAGCTGCAACAACGATTCGGTTGCATATTGCATTAAATCGCGGGCTGTCATGACATTTGGCGACAATCAGATAAATGGGACAAAGGGCTTGATGGGGCCTGCGCAATGTTTATGTGGGCTAGTGGGTGGGTAAGCCGAGGCAAACAAACACGCCGTGACTGCAGCGTTTTGGATGTGGACAGATCACGCTCCATAGATTTTTTTTTTTGCACATTTTGCTTAATTATAATTTTTTTGCATCACATTTGTCACATGTCATTTTGTGCATCCCGCCTGGTGCTGCACATTTTCATTCATAGATGATGCAGCAGACACTATTTCTTATGTCTTCATGCACAACAAGGCCAGTGTTGTTGAACAAGGGTTAAAATAGCTGGTGTGGTTTTCTCCTGGCATCACAGACAGAACCGAAAGTTGCAATCATGTCCAAATTATAAGTCCTGATGTGGGCCTGATTAGCACTGGACAAATTGCCTTCATATCCACCTTGTATTTGGCCTCAGATAAAGACTTTGTGAGAACAAGAGGTCAATCCAGCTCTTGGATAAAAACAAAATTTTTGGCACTGTGTGTGTATCTCCTTTTTATAGTGTGGGAGTGACGAAGGAATGCCTAAGACTGAAAAAAATGCTTTGATTTATTTAGATTGGTGTGGTTTGTTCCTCCTTGCATTCATGTGTGTATGTGTTGTGCTTTGATATGTTTCTGATGAAGTAACTTAACCGGGCAGTAATTGCCAGTCTTATTTTCATAACCAAAAGGGGAAATGTTTGGCCACTATTTGTTGCCACTCATGCAGGACTGCTCACATTTCCTTTTATGCAAATGTGAATTCACAGATACAGCAGCAACACTCCAACTCCACCCCACTGCCTGGAAAGCTTGTAAATCTTAAATTAAGTTGTAAACTGTTATTTAAAAACTTTTACTCAGACGTGCCAAATCTCAACCAGGAGGAATGCAGCAGCTCTGCGTGGAGATTTGTCAGAGCTTTGTGTGATGGGGAATGCAGAGTAAACTTTGCCTCTTTTGTTTTGTTAATTTTCTTGTGTATGCAGCAGTGCACTCACAAAAGCTGTTGCACAGTATTGTTGCAGTCAGCGGTGCAGGCTGGAGTGGTGCAGCTGAGGCTGAGAGCGCAGTCCTGTCAGCACAATGGTCAAGTCTCTTTCAGCACGACTCAATTCCCGCTGAGGACGAAAACAAGCCATAAAATGAGGAGGAGGGGTCTGTTGTGTGTGTGGATTCACATGTGCATTGAACAGTGTGTTCCTGGATTGTGTGATAGCTTGGATGTGCTTTCTCCCATATGCACATTTGTACGTTTTAATGAGTGAGAGCTGACTGCTTAAAATTTTGGAGTGGAGGGGGTTGTTTTTGAGGGCGTACTGCCCCATTTGAGTTGCAGCTGCCCGGCCAACAAAGCCGGCACCCCCAGGTTGGCAACGGGTGGCGTGCTCCTGAGAAGCTGGATGCTTGGCTCATTGCCTGGTATGGCTAACAAATGACTCCCATTTTTGGGCGGAGAGAGGGGGGGCCATCACGATGCCACTTGTTGACTTGTTGATTTGTGTGCTGTGAGCAGCATTGCACAGATTTCTCACTGCTAACAAAGAGGCATTACTTGTTTTGTTTTGCTGGGGCTTTTGTTGTTGTCGTCGCCGTTGTTTATGTTGATCGTGGGAGTCAATGAAGCGAGCTTGTTGACAGGAGCTGTGTGACTCTTTGTTCTGAAGTGTTGATCCCAGTCAGGGACCGGCCGTCCTCATTGGTCGACTGAGCAGCATCAGCATTAAGCGCGGTGAACGCAGGGTCAAGTCTGTGTGCGTCTGGCCCTGCATTGATATGAGTAATTTTTTATGGCTCATGTGTCTCCTGTATGTGTTATGTGTGTTATGAAAATACGATCTCACGTTTCACACACGCAAAATTTAAATCCCCTTTTCTTGTTGCATATGTGTCAAAAAGTAATTATCTTCTGAAAAATGATTCTGCCTGCAGAATAACTTCCTCTATTACATCAAGAAGAGAAAGGGTTCGGGCTGAATGATTTGGGGGGAAATAATGTATTGTGATTCTTCTGACCATGAGCATTGCTTTTTTACAATTTTAATTATAATCATTTTCTGAAACCTTCAGGCCGATGCACAGGTTTGAATAAGAAATGTTTGTATTAAGCATCCCAAATGTATTTCTTGACAATCACATTGGATAAGATAGTGTTCTGCTTGTTGTTGACATCCCTCAAAGTTTTTTTTATTCAAAAATATAAATTAGCTAGTTTTGTAAACATCTATACCAAATCGGTACATCTGTATTATTTATTGAAATATGGCGACATGAGTTTCAGTCAGTTTGGGTAATTCAATGTTAATTAGATATTTATTTACTCTCTCCCAATTCAAAGTGGCACTCAGTTTGCATGTTTGATTTTTAAGCGATACATTTCTCAGTTATTCTGGAAAATGTTATTTTACACTGTGTAGATGAAATGTTTGCAAATCAACTAATGCAAGACTGCAGTTCTAGCCTTTATTTCATGTTTTATGCGTTTTCCTGCAGTTTATTTGCGTGAGTGATTAAAAAAGTGACCACCTTATTGAAGATTGCAGTTTGACTCATGAATATCTCCAATCGTGATCATATCCACTCGATGATCTAATAAAAATGCTTCTGAGGGACAAAGCTCCATACGAGCTGAACGGTGCACTGTGTGGGGATTTTATGACATGGGGTCCATGGAATTCAATCTGTGGTCCGTGCCAGCTTTGCTTTATTGTGACCTTCGACCCATAAAGGTACGAGAATCTTTACGCTTGACAAACTACGGCCCAAAGCCAGTAGATTATGTGTGTGTGTGTGTGTGTGTGTGTGTGTGTGTGTGTGTGTGTGTGTGTGTGTGTGTGTGTGTGTGTTTGTGTGTGTGTGTGTGTGTGTGTGTGTGTGTGGAGAATGAGAGATAAAGAGGGAGGGGGGGTATCAGCGACATTCTGGATATTTGTTCTCTTCATGAGTGCACACATACACACACATTGACACTGGCTTTGACGCATGCAACTCACATTTCACAACCGATTTGGTATGCTTCACAATTTCCTGGCTTTGCGAAATGCCATCATTCATAAGGCCGGTGAAAGGAAGGAATTGCCGTTGGTTTTATCCGAGGAGTACACTCATACACACCTAATCTTCCCCGTGCCGGTGCAATCCATCTTGTTTTTTTTAAGTCTGTGTTTTCACAAAGCGTTTTTGTGCACCACTGAGCGTTCATGCGACCGGCCTCTATCATGAACGATACTCGATACTCATTTCTTGTGTTTTTTACCTCATTAATCTAAGTGAATCGTTCTCTCTGTGTTTGTGTGTGTGCACGTGTGTGTAAGTTATTGACTCTGGTGCAGTTGCCTTTTCCCAAGTCAAGCCTAATCATGTTACAGTGCTTTGAGATAATGATCTATATCACACACACTCACACAGTGAAACGCCCACCGGCCTGCATGTCATACTTGTCAACGCTCCGTTGGCATAAGCAGCCGTGTGTGTCACTCTGCCTTGTGTTTTGGCTTTTTCTCAGTGTGTTTCTAAAGAGCCCGATGGCTGTAGTTACCTCCAGAGATGTGTGTGTGTGTGCGTGCATGTGCGTGCATGTGCGTGTGTATGTGTGTGTGTGTGTGTGTATGTATTCATGTGTAGAATCTTTGCTGTTGTGTAGGAGAAGAGATGATATTGGGCTGCTTTTTTTTTTACATTGCTACAGGTGGGCGTTTTCAGTGCATTGTGGTGGGAAAAATGATTTACTTCTGTGATTTTGTGTCAGTGTATAGTTTACGTTGGTTAGGGTGTGTGGTGCAAGAATATAATGTCCGGTTTAATACAGCCTTGCTGTATGGAGAGTCTTTATTTTTTAGTGTGCATGATTTTCAGGGCAGCGGAGACATCTTTGTTTTGGCTTTCGAAAATGCAAGAGGCTATTTTATTCTGAAACTATATTGGAACATTTACCTTAATTTGAAATGTAAACATGAAAATCTTAAAAACTTGGGTGATAAGATTTGATGGCTGAAGCCCAGACTGATGCTGTGTTGAAAAACTTTTTCTGTTACTGTTTCCTAGCACTATGTTTTAATAGGTAACTTAAACAAACAGTGTTTCTTAGTATAAGTCTGCAACAGAATGGTTTGACATGTTCATCATCCAAGGTCTTTACAATAGAAGTTTTGTTTTTGTACATTGCACAACTTTCCATCAGTGTTTATATCTCATGATTATTAATAACCCATCTATGTGTTCCTCTCACCAAGCATTAACCTATGTCTTTTTGCATCCCTCTCCAGCAGAGCTCCAGTAACGGAGCTCCAGAGGGCCACAAGATGAACGGCGGCTCCCTCAGCCCAGAGGTGGTGGAGGAGCAGCGGTTGGCCGATGGCAAGCGTGTTGGCCGGGACCCCGACACCCGATCAGTGTCCCTGCTAGAGCAGAAACGCAAAGTGGTCTCATCCAGCATTGATGTGCCTCATGCCAGGTAAGGCAGCGTATACATTCTCAACATAATTTGTGTTAAATACAGCAGCATTGGATGGGTTTTTTACTCTGCACAAAAGTGATAGCTGTTCTTCCACAAAAATGCTGGGCATATTTATGTGTTTCTTGGCTTTAAGGCAACAGTAATTGTCTGTTTTATCTTTAGCTGTGGAGCAGGAAACACATACAAGAGGGTAACTGATGTGATTTACTATGTTAATTGACTCTCAGGGCCTCGAGTCCTTGTTGCACCACTTCTACAATTTTGGAAACCACCAGAGGCATGTAATTTAACCATAATTGCTCTAGAAAGTAAAGGCTATAACATGGGATTCAAAAAGTGGCATTTTGCACACAGTCCTTCAATATTCAGGACATGGATACACTATTACACAAACTAGACTTTTGCACGGGATTAAAAAGTCATTGATGGCATATGATAAAATATACAGTCTGTGTAATGGAGTAAATGTGGATTCCTGTCGAATTACATTGTATCCAGATGGTAGCTTCAAAAATGGCTTCAAGGATTACATGGAAAAAATGTAACATAAAGTCAGTCATCTTTGTAAGATGTTACATCCATGTCATTAACCTGCAATGAACTTTGTGAACTCAAGCCAAACTTCCTCTAGGATAGAAATCAGACTCTCACTGACAAAGAACTGTAACACACGCACACACACACACACACACACACACACACACACACACACACACACACACAGGTAATTACTTACACGCAGGTACATGTGTATAAAAACACACACACCCACATGCACATTTTACATCTTAGTGAGGACATTCATTGACATAATACATTCCCTATCCCCTTACCCTAACCTAAACCATCCAAACTAAATGTCTAACTCTTACCCTGACTTAATTCTAGCCCTAACCCTAAAACCAAGTCTTAACTCTGAAACAGCCCATTGAAAAAGTGAAGACCAGTCAAAATGTCCTCACCTTCCAAAAATGTCCTCACTCTGTAGGGTCTATGCTTAAAATGGTCCTCATAAATATATATGTACAGGAACAAACACACACACTATACATACATGTACACACATGCACAGACAAATATTATTTTAAGAAAGTCAACGCAACACAAACTGAAGCTTGTCTGCAACAGGGCAATTACACTTTAATAGGCAGCAGTGCTCTCCAGTGAAGAGCGGTTTAATAAAGAAACAACACTCTTTTACTTTAAAAACACTAATAGGTTGTAAAGCACTGTTATTGAACATCACTCCCCATTACTGCTGGATGAATCCAATCGATGGCAACTTGCTGAAAAGTACAGTTTAAAAGTCGCCCAATCGAGCAGCTTGTTCCCTGCACCCTGAGCCGTGCTGCAAACAAAATAGTTATTTGCTGTTGAAATATAGATTAGGTTCTTTCTTGTTGTCCATTAAGAGGAAAAAAACTCCCTTTAAATTGTATCTATAACATGGATTAGACCGAAGTTTTACAATTGCACCAATAATAATTATCTCCTTGCATAGGGATTGCAATAATATTGATATTTATGTGGTTATTGTGGAATAGCTTATTGATTGTCTCAGTGGCCTTGCACAATTTCTGCTGCAGGGACGACCGCTTGTCTCAAATACCTTATAAATTAGAATTTACATTCACTATTTAAAGCTTCACATATTTTCACTTATTGATATAACCACACAAAATGTGTCAGGATGTGTCTGTTGCCAAAATCCAAATACCAAGGTTTTCTTTGTCCAGTACAAAAACTATAAATAGAAGTAAAATTTACTATTTGTAAGAAGCTACCGGTTTATTTAAAGTTTTACTGGTTGTTACCTCTACCTCAGTAATTTCGTCACCTACTGCCAGGTAAGTTAAGACAATGTGTAGATAGAAGAACCTTTGCATTAATAAAAGCAACCTGGATGGTGTGTGGTTTCAGCAAATGTGGCACTGTTTTAATTTTTTTGATAAAACTATTCTCATTTAAGTTTTTGCCCTTCTTAACAGTTACAGTGTATAGAGACACAAGAAATATGGGAAAGAGAAGCGTATGACCTGAAGCAAAGGTCCCAATGTTGGAATCTATCCTTTGATTTTGCAGTTACTCTACGTGGTTTATGCCTTAAACATTAGGCAGTTGTTGTAGAGATGTCACAATGCATTGGTTGCTGCCAAAATTCTGATAGTACTTGTTTTCCTAGATGTCATAGATGCCAGAGATGATTCCTTCTGGACTCATAATGGCAGCATTATAAGCTGCCACGTGTTCTGATGTCAAACTTGAAGAGAGATGGAATAAGGCTGTAATCAATAACCAAAACACATGGAATCGCAGCACCATGTGCGGGTGTAGACACAAGTGTTATATGTGATATATGTAATAACTTGCCAAGACTGCCATATGTAGAAATTATGCTTGTGAAGCAGATCATCAGGGACAGATTATAATATAGATAACCAAAAGCCTTTGTGCAAATTGTAGTGTGGAAACTATTCAAACTCATCTAAGCACCTGGATCTGTACAGAATTCAACAGAATTTCAGTTATTAATTTTGTAATCATAATTTATCATCAAAATGTCCATACGTTGAAATACTCTCTGTGTCCCTCCATATGGCACTGAACGTTTAGTCCATAATCTTTTCAGTGACTGATCTTTTAAAATTGGGCAGTCAAATTAAACCCTGTTCTTACACATTTCCTACTTAAAATATGAAATATCTTCATAATTAAAGTCCACTCAGTCCGTCCCTTCTTTATGTCATGGGAGGTTTTTTTTGTGTGTTAATGAAAAGTCCCCCGTTTTTTTTTTTTTAACGGCAAAGACTTGACATCTACTTACTTAGTGTATATCACTTCAAAGCTTGGTCCTCAAAATCTATTGTGCTTGTCAAGTGTTAAATCAAACCCTCTGCAGAACCAGACTTCAGAAAAAAAAAATCAATTTCAGCCCAGTTTATAAATTGCACTTGCACAATCAAGAACATGGAAAGTTCATTCGCGCCATATCTCAGGAGCTTGAAGGAGGCCAAGCTCTTTTTTTTTTCAGATATCCCTATGTTGACCTCTTCAGCACACAGCCCCAATATTGCCTTAAGATTAAGATCCATGGCTCTTATCCTCTGCACACCTGCGACCGATTTTCAGCCCGGCTCCAGCACCAGAGAAGAAATGGTGTCACCCCCCAACCACCAAGTAACGTTTATCTTTAATGGCGACAAGGGGGAGAGAAGGAGGGAGGCAGGATGCTTGAATGGACGGTGAAAAAGGGGACAGGGAAGTAACCTGGAATGAAGGAAATGTAGAGAAGGGCAGGAGGGTGAAGGAGCTGGAGAGAGCATATGTAAGAGTGTAGATAACAGCTAAAGAGAGAAGAGTGAGAGAATAATTTACCAGGAAAATTTCTGACTGTTTGATGGCTCTCCGGGTCCCTTGTAACCCAGATACAATAGGTTTCTCACCTCCCTGGGAGCCACTGAAGTACCCCAATGCCCCTGCAATCATTGGGGAAATAGAGGAAAAATGACAATGTGCCGTATAGATGTTAGACCTCAGGGGTTTTGTGTAGCTACATTTCATGGGTCTGTCAGCTGGCCCACCTCCCATTACTTTATCGAGTAGCTTTCCTCATCGTATTTGTTTACAGCACATTTACTACTCCCGCATTTTCTCAGATCTTGCGCCAAAAAATCAATAAGTGTCATTCAATGATTGACCTATTTTCTGCATTGCCCCAACTCCCAAATGGTTCCCTTTATGAAACATTTCTTAAATGTGCTGTGGCTAAAGATTCAGAGGCAGGAATTGCTCGCTGTGGCAGATTTGTTGATGCCATACTTATTGTGTGATTATGTCTTTACTGAATGCTCAGACATCTCTACACACTGACAGACTGTGGTTCTAGCCAACTGCTGGGTCCGCTCCTTTCTCCAAGGGTTACGTTTATTCTATGCAGGAAACAGTCAATTGTAACAAGAGCTTGCGGGGGCAGACCAGTGGAAACGAATGACTTGGCTTTTGACAAATAGTGTTCTGAAGACTAATTGCTAACAGGGGAAGTGAAGTATAACCTTAGTTGAAGGGGAAATCAAGAGAATGCTGTGCTTATTATTGCAAAACCCCAAAACAACAGATCTGGGGGTTCAAACCCTCTTCTCCTCTGACCGCCAACAGTTCAAACCAAGTTTGCTCACGTTTCTGGAAATAACAGGATCCACTGCTGGCACTCCATGATGTTGTACATTTTACGTTCTCTTTATAACTTCAAGCCCAACACAATGACCCCATTTAATTTGGTTTATCGTAGATGATCTCCATTTCTTGTTAATGTAGAGCAAGGCGGCTGGTGGGGTGAGTGGGTTATTTGGGCAGTTTGTTGATCACTTTTATTCATTTTTTTTGTCACATGTTGAGCAAATCATGTGTTCCACACTGAGCCTAGAGCATCAGCCAACTCCAACGGGACTAAAGACTTCCCATCCTGAGAAAAAAAAGGAGTTATTGTTGTTTGTCTTTTGATAAAGTGACACAGCTCTGTAAACAGCCAGTTTCTCTCTGCTAGTGGCTTTGTTTCTTTATTTTCTGTCTTACCTTTTTGGAAACACTGTCACTGCTTGTACTCCTTTTGCACAACATGTTTATGTTTGTGGTGAAAGAGGGTGTTCGTGTTTCGAAATAAGAGAAAGTAGGGGAGGACTGAGTGTGGGCACGAGAGCAGTGTTGGTCTCCATAGAGTGAGTGACAGAGCGCGAATGGGAAAGATACTCAACATTTGCCAAAGTAAACAGTTTTCCTGGTTTAGATGCCAGTGGAGTTCAGAAACCGTGTGATTACCATCTGAAAAGACAGCCCTCACAATATCTCTTGTCCTCTCGCTCTCCCTTTCAGTTCAGTGCTTTGCTCTCGCAGTCTCGATGTCCTTGTTATCTGATTGAACACTTGAGGTTTTCCACAACATTTACTTGACCAACCAAGTGTGTTGAGTTAAGTATTCTGTTAAACTTTATCAGATAGGCCTTACTACACACAGCTAAAAATATCAAACAGAAATTTGCTTGTATTTATTATATTGTATGATTATATCTTGGTACCAGGGGCATTCAAGTGCATTCATGTTTTGAAAGGGATCAGCCAAATCCTAAAATCAGTTCTGAGAGTCAGCTAACCAGTGCAAATACTATAATCAAATTTGGGTCAGGATTAAACAAACTATCATATGTTGTAATATCAGATTGATTCTCTAACCCCCTACTTTCCATCTTTAGTGTCTCTGCATAATATAACTTGGTTTAATAGGACAAAATGAGATGTTAGACTTTGGAAAAGAATAAACGCACAGAAGATGTGAACCCAGCTGAGACAAAAGCACCAGGTGTGCCTTAGGTCATCACTGAGATTTTCTAGCATGAGTGATTTTCTTGAGGGAACACATCTTATTAAACAATGGCCTACGTGTATTACAACAGCAAATATCACATCAGTGTTTATTGGATCGTTTTATCTCTACAAGCATGAACCAATGACAAGTGCCCTGTAGAAATAGACTTGGATTCACTGGAGTTTTCTTTGTTTAAGACTTGAAAACCACCTCAGTGGTTCACTCGGCATTAGATTGCATATAGACTAATCAAAAGCAAAGCTCTCACTCTTGTCACTCTGTCAATACCAATGGCCGACTAGCCACATTGAGTCGGTCTCCACTGGCTTGTTGGACAGGTTTCTGGCTCCTGAGAAAATTACCAACTGTTATGCCGCAGGAGTGGAATTATGAGTTTAAATTTATATGCAAATTGGGTCTTTAATTAAGCGTGCTGAATATCAGTGAGTGTGAGTCGAGGAATGTTTAACCACGGATTAGTAGATGGGTAGCCTAATTCACTGTGATCTTTTGCCAAAACACTGGGCCATGGCAAACATGTGAAGGCAATGTGTGTGTTGTTGTGATCTCCGTCTAGGATTCACATTTACTTGAACAGAGAAAGACTTCAGAGCTACTTGCTCAAGTAGTTCTAAATTCATTGACGTACATCTGACATGCTAATTACAACATCAGTTGTCAAGGGTTGTCAGGCTAACCCTTAAAAAAAAAAAAATTACATCTTTACCAATGTTCAATATCTGCAGTTTTAATGAAATCTACACTGTAGGAAGTCCTATGCTGACTTTGATACTATTAATGAAATTGAAGCATCATGTGTGACATCCATTTTGAAGCCATCAGCAAAAATCTATTTCCATTTATTGATGTCGTAAATAAACATAACATAGTTTTTTCTGAATTTGAACACCCTTTATGGCTGTCAAGGGAGTGAATAAATGTGCTGTCCTGATTCAATCGAAGGCCTCAGAGAAAAAGTCACTAATATGCTAATTTGTCCATCGTAGTTCTTTTATCTGCAAAGCAGAATTGTATTCAATCATTTCCTGCCTACTATCCATAATACATAGTGCAGGGCATCAAATCCAGTGTTTATGTGACAGAAGGCTCTGTTGCTTCAGAATAATCCATAGTCGCTAGCTTTAACGGGCTGATGGCACAGAGTGCTGAAGAAGAGAGACAGGCCCTAATCTATTCTATTGACAAATGTGCATTATGGCTATCTACGGTATATATGAGGTGGTACTAATTGACAGCAGTGTCCGGACAGAATTCCTAATGAGTAGTTAAAAGTGGTTTCCAGTAAACCTCCATTCTCTTGATAGTTCAATGTGCTTACTGTGAAAAAATAAATAAAAACAATACTACATTTTCAAATAAAGTTGAAGTCCTCTGGGATCTCCATATTTCCTGGATCATTAGCAGTGACGAGTGTTTGGTCTATGGCTTTGACCTTGAGATCAAACAGCAGTCCTCCCAGTGGAATAGGCCCCATTAAAAAGCATGTTGGGTCAGGGGCATATCATTGTTTTCTTCAACATTCACTGGGTTATGCGTCGTGAATTTGTTCCCCAATGGTCAGTCTATCAATATCAGGCACTTCTGTGTGGTTCCAGGGTTTCTTGGTGAGGACATTTGGCTCAAAAGAGCTGAACTGTGGTACTCCATAATGACAGTGTATTACTACTAGTGCTTAAGAATTTGTACAAGGTTTTTGGCCACTCCAACAAAATTGTTGATCGGTACCCTGTGACTACTTCATCCCCAAAATGAAGCTGAAGACTCACCATTTTGACAGTGGAGGGGATTGTAGTAGTCGATATGCTTACAGACCAGGACTTCCAGGGAGCATTTGAAGTGTTGTAGGAGTGCTGTGCAGTGTATTGCTGAAAAATGGGGATACTTTGAAGGGGATGGCGTAAATAGTTTTTCCTGTTATAAGTGCAGTTTAAAACTTTTTGATGGCATCAAAAGCTAATGTCAAGTCTTTCAATGTGTTATCTCATAAACCAACATAATAATAACAATTTTTGTTTCAAGCAAGTAAAAAGCTAAGTTTTTTGTATTCGTTATCTAACATTTTTTAAATAATTTTATTTTTTATTTTGATTTGATATCTTTTTTGTTGCACAATAAATATTAACAATAGAAAAAGAAAACACAAAACTGCATGTGAAAAAAAAATGTGTAAGAAATGAACAGTCAAGGGATTACAAGTTGAATTATTGTGCACTCCCTCATATAATTTAGTATTAATAATACTGTACCGACCCAGGCAAAGTTTTGGTTTGGGGCAAGGACATTGTGACACAACAGGGAGGTGACATGCTTCTCAAGTGTAACCTATTAAAAAACTAATGCTGCCCCACAGAAGTACCCCCTCTCTGTGTTATTTGTAATTATACCCATCAATTTTGAAGCTCCACTGACCTGTCTGTTGTGAATTATTGATATCTGGCATGCTGACAGGCTTTATTAATTTAGATGGAGATGCACTAATTAAGAGCACGGCATGATGGTGTCATAATTGTAGCCATTTTTAATTTGAGTGTCGCTCATCAATTTTATTGCAGTTTAGCAGAGTGGGTGCGGCATGATAGGGGGGGGGGGCAAAGGTATGGTGGAGGTGTGTATGTGTTTGAATGTGTGTCTGTGAGCTGGCCATCATTTATCATATATACCACTCCAACTTGCCTTTTCAGATTGTCAGTGCCGCCTGCTTTTAAGACCAGATGTTAAAATGACTTCCTTTCTTTATTCTTGACATTTGGCATGAGAACATTAATTATTCTTTGACAGGCGCATCCAACAACACAACATATCTGTTGCTTTAATATGTAGATTTCTGGAATGTTTGTTTAACCAATTGATATGCAAGAGATTTGTTGGGGGGATGAAATAAAGAACAAGTTTTATGTGCTTGCCTTAGTCTCATGCAGACCCACTTTTTAAAAGGGAACATTGTGATTCTTCCCACCGGACCGCCAGATGAGATACTATCTTTTGGACTTGGAATTAAATGTGGAAAAATGCAGTGAAGAACAGTGACTGCCAAACAGTATGGCTTTTTTACTGTTCTGTTCATCTGTTTATTACGGTTACTTTACAACACTACAGTTTGACTCTCATGCAACTGTAGGGATGTTGGCACACATGCAGAATGGATTAATCTGTCAGCTGTGCCTTATTATTCACCAGTGGCATCTCCCTCTACAACCCTCTGAGTAATATCAGCTCAGGACACAGGTGTCTCTCCTTTCCTAACAAATGTTGAGATTAATCTCACATCTTCCTACGCGTCCTTTAAGTCCCCCAAGCTATGTTTTGACCACCACAATCTGTCGATACCATCAATAGTGTCTGTTCCAGTGCAGTCGCAAGCAAGTCATTTACGATGATAAGACACCCATTACCTACTAATTAGCAGTTTGGAAGGACAAGACATAACACCACCCTGACAGATAACTGACCTTGAATCCCCATAGTGCCTTTCACTGTGGTTAAAAGAACACATTTTGAAAGTAAACCAAGAAAACAACAATTGGGATCCTATTCAGGCTGCAAAATGGTTTCAGGCTCTCTATTAAAGTGTATCCCTGTTCATTTACACAGTCAGAACTTCCAGAAATTAAAGTGTGGCAATAAATTTGTAGACAAGAATGTGCCTTCATATGATTTAAACTGATAGACCACACTCCTGTCCTACACTCCTGTTAATTCACAGATGTAGTATGGATCCACCTTCTGGACTAACAGATGTAAAGAAGATATTAACACCATGGGAGAAGCTGTAATTTGCTCAGTGTGGTGGCATGTAATTTCACCTCTATGTTAGCAACAAGATCTTTTACAGAAGCAAATGTACAAACATTATGTTGAATTTCAGCACAGGTTTAACTGATTTATGGCCGAATCTATATCTTTTAATCAACTTCTGTCAATCATCATCTATGTTAATGATAAAGCCTTTGGATGTGCAACATCTTGGCAGTTGGCATCCTCTGAATTCTGCTCAACAGCGTTGGCTCTAGTACAGAGTTAAATAAGCCAGACAGGTCAAAACTATCCCACAGATATCTTCTTCAACAAAGAGAGAGACCTTATGTTGTGAGGAGGGAGTGATAAAGTTAATTGAAAGTCAGCCATTTGTTAGTCCGACATCTGAGGGCCATCTGCTGGGGCCGATCTATGCAAATTGTTCCAGAGTAGGACAACAGTAGAATATCCTTTTACTTCATAATCCATTAATGGGCCTCCTTGTGTTAGATCCAATTAGATTGTATACCTGAAATTGGCAGCAGATCAGAACTGTTAATAAGGCACACTAGGTGCTTCCAAAGGAAAATTCAGAAGGTAAACCGCCATCTGTTGCAAGTACAGCTCACACACTTGTCCTCATGTACACACAGTAGAGCCTAACTAACCTTAGATAAACAATATGCATGTCTTCTGAAATCTTACAAATATGGATGAAATCTTGAGGGTAGCGTAGCCAATAGTTCAAGGACACAGGATGGAATTTCTACAACCCCGGAAATGTTTGAGGAGAGATTTTGTGAGTTGGTAAGAACAATCTATATGATGTTACTTTGCCGGCACTCAGGGACAATCAGCCTTCTTTTACCTCTTTTTTAAGAAGTACATCAAAACAACCTCCTCTCCCATTGCCATGATTGTTTTTGTCAGAATCTCTCCAGTCTGGGTTTCCCCCTAGTGGATGTATTGCTTAACAACCATTCAAATGTAAAGGATGCAAAGTATGTGGGGCAGTTTGAAATGGACGTATCCCTTTTCGTATATAAAGGCAGCGTAAATGAGCATCTGGCAAATTCTTAATCCTCTCTTTTTTGTATTTGCCAGTTTCCTGCAACAAGTTTGCATTTATTCTCCATTATTGTTACCTTGATACCTTTGACTTTCAGAAATTAACATTTAAAAGCCTTGGAATGTAAAACATCCTCCTTTTGTGCTGCAAAAATCTTCAAACTTTAAATGTTGGGCCCCAGCTGCTTCACACACGTACCAGATCATAATTGGTCCTTGCCACACATCTACCCAACCTTTCAAATACAATAAAGCCTCAGATGTTCTATCTTTTCTCTGTAGGGGTTCTCTGTTATGTGCTCTCTCTCTGACTTTTACCAACACTCACTTTCTCTTTGTCTCTCGCTCTCTCTCTGCTGTTCTTTGTTCTTCAGAGACATTTGTCATTAGCTTCACTAGCTTCACCTGGCAGGCAGTGGTATTGTTAGATCTCACACACACACACACACACACACACACACACACACACACACACACACACACACACTCTCAACCCCCTAAAGGTAAAGGTTAGTTTCTCACTACTCTCCCTCTCTTCAGGTGGTCTCTTGTCATTGCTCAGAACCGCTTGTGAGGGACTAAATGGTCATCAGTGGCACTTCTAGCTTCAGGGTTAATATAGTGAGTGGGTGTATTTGAGTGTTCACATCCAGAATGTCGTTAGAATTCAGAAGACAGCTGGTGCAGTTGCCCCCTCAACCCCCAAAGGGAGATGTTGTTCAGACCATCTTCTGTTTTCCTCAACATACACACACCACCCCCACCGCCATAAAGCTCTTGATATGAACAAGGCAGCAGTTTGGCCCAAAACTCCAGTCTCATCACCTCCCTCCCTTCCTCTCTCCCGTCCCTCCCTGTAAACAATGGGATCCAATGGCTTTGGTCACGTGACCCACCAGCATCTGCAGACGAGGTTGTTATTGTTTTGATTTGGGTTCCACATGCTGAACTTGACTCCCGTGTGTGTGTGTGCAATCGTTTTAGGCATTTGTGTCGGGTGGGACTCCGATGTTCTGCCAAACTATAGGGCCGCCTGCAGAACTTGTGTGTGTTTGTTCGCATGTGTGCCTGAATGTGTATTTGTATGTGTGTGTGAATTGTGGTAGCTTTGGCAGCATTACCTCACTGTGAGCTGGAAATGGATGTGTTTACCAGGGGCTTCGCTCTCTCCCTCCCTCTCTCTCTCTCTCCTAAAGATCCCTCTTATTTTCTTCTCTTGCAAGGGTTTGAGGCTCACAGCCTTGATGGAGGGAAACATAACAGCTCATTAGACACACAACCACATGCACAAACAGACACACACACGCGTGCACAAAGCACTTTCTGGAGTTTAGGTCTGCAAACATTAAATGCACGCACGCACACACACACACACACACACACACACAAACCATGTTACACAGCGATACTCCTCAATATAGCATGCATAATTCATGACCTCTCTTTAACGTCTGTGTAAACACGGGTGCTTCCCTCAGCTCCTCTGTAGTGGGTCTTTGTGAGCGAGTTGAGTAAAATACTCCTTTACTCAACTCTAACCAACCACACACACTTTCGTTCAGGAAGAACTTCTCTAAGGAACTAATGTTTGAATCCTCTACTTACTTGTGCCGTGTTGCATGTTAGACACAGTGTTATGTTGGATTAGTAGTAAACTGTGCCTTGCTGTCACAAGAGAACAATTCTCACTGTACGTTACCAAAACGAAGAACTTACTTTAAAAAAAACCCTCCTCTTTCTCCCTCTCCCTCTTTCTCGCTTTCACCCTTTTGTCTCAGTTTCTCCCTTGTACAGTGCACTTTCCCCTCTAACTGTCCATTTCTCACACTTTCTTTTTTATTCCCTCTGTCTCTCTTTCATCGCACCCCTTTACCAGATGGCTGGTTGAGCTTTTCCATTGTTGCTCCTCTGTCTCCCTCTCTCTCCTCCTCCTGCTTTCACCTCTCCCGACTTGCTCAATTCTATCTCCTCTTCTCCATCTCTGTTTTCCCGCTCATATCCCCCTCCGTTCCCCCATGATTCTCTTACCCTCCCACACTGTAGCCCTCCCTCTCTTCCTTTGTCTCCTCTTTCCACTGGCTGCCCTGTGCGTGTGCGAGTATGTTTTTCCTCTGACTGACAGAGAGAGCTGTTAGCCTGAGCTGTGTGCTGTCGTTGTAGAAAAGCCATGGTGGCTAAGTTACTCCAGCATGTGAAATCTATAGCAACAACCACAGTGATGCAAAGTTGTTTTTCAGAGTGTTCTCTGACTAACAACTTTGTCCTAATTTGGCACCGAGGCTTTTACAAAATTGGAAATCTGCCTCTCCACTCCACAAATTTCACTACTGTCTAATTGCTTCCAGTTGGCTGTTTGCACATGGGAAATGTTATTTATATAGAAAATCGCTGTAATTAATAATGTACACATGTGGAAAACTGAACATCCATACGGATTCTTTACCCGCAAAACCACCCACACATGCACATATCTAATTATGTATGCAAATGTGCCAATCATTTGCAGTTAACCCCCACAGGAAGGGTTAATGATTAATGATTGGTGCACAGTCACAGTCCCTGATTATGATATCACAGGCTGATGGACAGCAAAGAGCCATCCTCGACTCAGTTGAGTTTATTTGTTTTTTATAGTCACCGTTTGCTGTGTTTTTGTTTACCCTGTGATTGCAGGCAGTAAACGAAAAACACGCAGCATTGACCCTAACGCAGAGTGACAATTGGCACGTAGGAGGCTGAAACTGTCCCATCAATTGTTTGCCTCATTTGTGGCTGCTACGTGGTGACATGCACGACATACTGACACATACACACAGGTGGTTAGAGTACAACTCAGGGGTCCAGACTTGTTTATGTAGCTTGAGGGTTTGACTTTGTGTAGTTTCTTGTTTAGTTGCCGTGTTCATTAATTGGAGACACATTTTGAAAATGCTTTTGTGGGTTTAGAATCACTCTGCACGCCAAGGTGCATGCTTTACTGTTGCACATGCTGATGTCCTTCATGAAAAAGAATAATCAATATTGCAACTATAATATGATGCATTTTTATTTGTTTGAGGGGCCTATTGATTCACACGATACCTGCTGTGTCTGTCAGCATCCTGTGCCTCTATCAGTTATTTTGTGATGTGTATTTAATACTTCTAAAAACATGTTTTTGTATATATTTATGTACCATTATTGTGTATGAGATGGTAATTTTTTTTATCTTTCTTTATCAGCCCAACGCTTTTAGAAAAAAAGGGGGTTATTTCCACTGCAGGCTCATTTTTAGAATTACAGTTTTGCATGGCCCACCTACAATTAACAGCCAGAGTGAAATGCTTGACTTGGTTTCACTACCACATGCTGAAGTTGAAAAAATTTATGTTTTAAAAAACAAAAACACGAAAAGCAGCAGGGGCTTTGTTTCTCTTTGCCCTTAGTTTCACATTTGATGCTCTACCTCCTGCTTGGCAGCATATAGGCAGCCAAATCTGTACAAGGCATGATATTGTTAGAGGCCTGACCAACAAAAGCTTGGACAGTTAAAGACTTTGCAGGATAATATTAATAGTGACTTTATTTCTTATGCTTGATTAATTAAAATGTCTTTTTTTTTTTATTAAATTTGTAAATACACCAACAACTGCCTGTTTCAATCGATGACACTAGAGTGAATTTTTAGTAGGGCAGTTGTAAAGCCAATTCACAAGTATTTATTACAGTGGTTTTTTGTGTTGTAACACGAAGGGATAATAAGAAAGCTTGGTTTACTTTTAAAGTTCATATTAATGTAGAGATACGAGCATTTGCCTCATATGGCTGCATCTATGTGGGATAAGGGAGCAGAGGATTCTTTGTGTGGACTTGTTGACATGGTTGAGAGGGAAGGGGCGGGCTCTCTGTGTGCTCATTTTTTTTATCATGGCTGTCTCGTCTACGCTTGGTGTCACATCCTCATACCACACAGCAGTAAATTAATCAGAAATGATTCTCGCCTGATGGAGATTCCACCCCCCCCAAAACGAACCCTTCCCCTCTCTGTCTGTCTTTATTGTTTTTTTCCTCTCTCTCAAACACCATTTCCATTACCAAAGACTCGACAGAAAGGTCATCCACACACATTTGTGACTTATCGTATTGATTATCTGACGATTAATGAGGGATTCTTTCTGTCCTTTACCAACAACTGTTCAGTTGACAATGGGCACGACACTCTTTGCTGCTCCTGGAGACAGATACAGTTGCAACAACTTCTAAAGACTCTTACTGTGTGTGAATATTTCAAGAATGGCAAAAAAAACCATGTCAGGTAACTTTTTCTGGGTAAGTAAAGGTTAACAAGGCACAACTAGGTGAGGAAACGGAGGAGCGAGCAAGGAAGACTCCAAAGGGGAGAGAATAAAGGGGGAGGGGTGTGAGTAAAAGGCCTTTAGGTAAATGTTGAAGTGGCGGACAGATCCTTTGTCCTGCCTGGAGGCTGTGTGAGGCGATTGGACCAGCTGATAGGCCTTTTATTATGCTCTCCATCAGCTCAATCTCCAGGGCATTTATGAGCACCTACAGCAAACACGCACACACACTCACATGCACGCTGACACACACAGCCACCCCCTCTTTGGAGGTGTAATTGGGAAAGAGGCCCCCCTCCTCCAGTGTGTGTGTATCGCTCTCCTGGGAGCTGAGGGGCTGGAGGTGTGTATGGGAGTGTGTGTCTGTCGGTGTCCGTGTGCCGTCGTCTACTGTGGTTACAGCCAAGGTGTTTATAATCAAGCTCAGCGGTAATAAAAGGGTGCTTGTGTGTGTGTTTATGTCTGTGTGGTTTACTGCACTTATTGGCAGGTTGTGTATGTGTCTAGAGGGCAGGTTGGGAGAAAGGATCATTTGGGGGGTATCTAGTGCTGCTCTTACAACCTCCATTATCACAACTGCACTTGCCACTAAACAGTGTGACGAAAAAACACACACACTTGATGAGGTGAAAGGTAACTGGAGGAGCAGGCTCCCCCCCGACCCTTGAAGGATGAACAGATAGAGAGAAGACCTTTGATTAGGGTCAGTCACACCAACTCAGACCTGGTGACTTTTTTTGGCTGAAAGATGAGAACTTGAACTGTGATAAGAACCGCCTGATATTTGGGTAGTATGTTTTCGGGCTCTAGTTTGGCCCATGCTGCAGCCAGTCATCAATCAAGATGCTTTAGCTTCACTGTCTGTGAGCTGTCATGTTGTCCATCTTTATAGTTTCATGAAAATGGTAAAATTATAATGAAAAGGTGTGTTTTTAAATGACAAATATTACAAAGAATACATCAAGATGTTTTTTTTGGATTGTTTAATATCTATGAAGCAAATTACAAATTCAAGTATACTTCTTCTCTCGTCTCGTTCTTTTGTCACTGAGGTCAATAAGCACTCAGACTCAGAACTATGAAGCAGGAATGAGATCCTGTTTTGGGCCTGTTATGATACAACACAAACAATATTACTACACCATGTCGGAATAAGAGCAGAACAATGAGAGAGAAAAGCATCGTCTTTCCCAGCTAAACACTTACAGGCTTTTCATTTACTCCAATTACTGACACAGAGCACAGATATTCATTCCTCATGCTTCTTCCTTTTGTTTACTCCAACACAGCATCACATAGATGGACAGTGCTGATCCAACCTGAGAGAGAAAAGGAGGTAGGGGATAAGGAGAGAGACAGGTCAAAGAGATGAGGGGTGAAGGGATGTGGGGAAGAAGAGAGATGAAGAAATGAAAGGATGAGTGGGGGAGAGAGAAGATTTACCAGCTAGCCGCTCTAAAGGTCGTCATGACTCTCATGGTTGCTGCCTTTGTTCACATCAGTGGGCGACCCCCTCACTACACAAACTCTCTCTCTCTCTCTCTCTCTCTCTCTCTCTCCCCCCCTTTCTCTCTCTCTCTCTCTCTCTCTCCCTTTCTCTCTCTCTCTCTTTCTCCCTTTCTCTCTCACACACACACACACACAAACATTCATAACTCCTCTGCCGTATATGCTGGCATGCGTCCAGACATCCATGCACACAGGTACTTGCAAGCAGAAACGTAAACATCTCACAGAAAGTGACACATTTAAACACACACACACACACACACACAGAGGAAGTTACGCACACTTACATAAAGCCAAATGAGTAGCTTAGAGCAGCGAGATCCTGTGTATTCCCTCTGCTCATTAGGACATACAGCAACATCAATTCAGGAAAAACCTGTGTGTGTGTGTGTGTGTGTGTGTGTGTCAAGCAGGGTTATCCCTGCTTCCGCCTCCTACCCTTTCTTCTTCGATCACCATCATCATCAAGCTTTGCATTTTAAATGTGTCTCCATCATTACATCTGTCAACATTTTTAGAATATAAAAACATATTTTTGGAGTACCTCAGGGTTTTGACTCTTTATCTTATTTTTGTAACATTGTTGACTGGGCAGTTTTGTTTTTCCTAGATTTTTTATTTTTATTTCTGTGATTTTTTTTGGTTTTATTATGATAAAGTTGAGAGACTTAAAGGGGGTGATTGTGTTTAAATTGTCAACATGTTTTAATCCTTGGTATCAGGAGTTGGGTTTGTTGTCTTTTCATCTTGTGCGGATGCTGGCAGATCATGGAGACAGGAGATGATGTGGAATACTATAGAAGATGGTTGGTAATCAAGATCATATTGTGTGCTGTTTACTGACCTCAGTTTGCATGATTTTACATGAGTGCTAAAGTTCAAATACAAAAAAGTGTTAATTAAGTTCAGGGGGAATTGAGGCTGAGATGCATCGATGACGCTGTCACATGGGATTAGTTCAGTGCATCAACACCAACACAATAGGTAAATACAAAAACAGTGGAATAACAACAGGGCCTGTATCTTAACTGAAAACAGAGATCATGACTGTGAGCATTTAAATACATGTGTAACGCAGGACTGGGAGGGATGGAGAAATATATCAAAAACAATTTATTCTGACAGTTTAAAATTGAACATAATCAAATTGAAATTAAATTTATTAAACCCTCTTTCCCTCGTCTACCTCACTGCCTATCATGCCTCTGCATCAATCATGCTGCGAGATGTTTTTGTTTAGCAGCCCCTCAAGTCTGCTCTCCTCTCACTGTTCTCCACATCTGCTGAAGCAATATTTGATAAAGGGAACGTTAATGTAAGTGGTTGTGTGTTTCTGTGTGTCTCTGTGTCAGTCCCAGAGTCTGGTACGTAAGTTGGACCTCCAACCAATAGCACCAATCTAGGGCATAGTGTGTGTGTGTGTGTGTTTACCCCAAGCCAAAAGGGTAGCATAGCATATATGTAAGAACAGAAAACCTATAGCGCAAATGTAGGGCACGCTACTGAAGCATGTGCGGGTGTGTGTCAATCAAAAAGCACATAAAAAGGTAGTGCTAGCGGAAAGAGTTGATGATCATTTACCCTTAACTCTGTCCCCCAAGGGGTTCAGTCTGTCTTTGTGGATGTGAAATGAGAAGAAATCAGGACATATATACATCAATCTGACACACACACACACACACACACACACTCTGCCTATGGCACTTCTCCTGTATGAACACATAAACAAACGCTACCTGAAGACTGCAGTCGTATACACCTCAACATGCCTGCATCAAAGCCGTTTATGCTCAGTCTGGCTCGCTTTTGTCATGATATGTTTACCTTCAAGTTCAGAGGTCATCTATTCACACAAAATAGACACTCAGACACACATAGACAACACAGTAGTGCATTCCTATTTTTATGCACTTCCTTTTTATTAGAAAAGGGAAAGGTGGAAGGGAAACTGATAAGAAATATTGACGAATTTTATGGCACTTGGGTCATTGTTCACAAGATTGGAATCCATTTTAAACATTCTGCTGCTTAACCCACATCTTTGTCTCTAATGTGCTATCAGTATGTTCTTTTTCTCTGAAAAATAAATGCCCAGTAATGCTTGAAAAATCCAGAAGGCTGTTAAACAACACTTGCCTCTGTTCTGAAGGCATTTTCTGACTCCTCTAGGACTCAATGACTTTTAAAGTTTGTAAAAAATGTGCATCCTTTTTGTTGCATGTTCTTTTAAGCCCCACAGATTTCATGACAAAGGCCTCTCTCTCTCTAGCCCTGATAATGATGAAATATGTGATATTTTATTTAAAAACGGAGAGAGAGTGTGTGCATGTCATCAGTTCAGTGTCGACTTATTTATCCATTTACTGCGTCAAACATATCTCATGTGCTCCAAGTGCTTTAGAGGAAGAAGCACAAAGGAAAAGGAAAAAATTGGATGTGGAGATAAAAACATGCTCTGTTAATTGGCAAATATCACAGTGCACCCACTGCACAGCTGTAACTGTCTGCTACGCACACACACACACACACACACACACAAACACACACACACACACACAAAGAATCTAGAGCTTAATACAGCAACCTTTTAAACATGAGTTAGTGACAGTACGTGCACAGTTTGGTAGTTCCCCCTTTTTTAAACAATACACACACACACACAAACACACACACACACACACACACACACACACACACACACACAGAGCAAAACAGGGTGTGGTGCACATTAACCAGGCATGGAGCCAAAGACCTTGTGTGCATGTGTGTTCGTGTGTGATTGTTTTTGTGTGTTTATGTTTGGACGACAGAGAGAGACAGCGAGTGCCATAACATGCTAATACCTAATCAGCTAATTAGCTGCAAGCAAATGCTGATGATTAGACACGGTGTGGCTCTCAGCGCTAATATTGTTAAGTCTTAATGACTTCATCATCTACTTTAATCTATACGTGACTAGCCTTATACATTCAATTAATCATTTTCTGTAGAGTGCATCAAAGTAGATTAAGTGTGGGATTTTAATGGCATTTAAAGACATATTGGTTAGCAGAGGTGGGTGGGGGTGGGGGTGAGGGGATCACAGTTAGATTAAACAGGAAAGACAAATCAGATGAGAAAAGGCCTCCAAACCCTGAGATAAATATAAAAACTTTGTAAAAAACTTTATAAAAACTACACTTTGCTCTGCCCCTTGAGAGTTGATTAAATGCCTTGTATTTTGTAATATCTGCAGAACCGTTTGTGTTCCCTTGGTGTGATTGATATTAACTGTACAAAGTAATTCTGTTAACATAGACCGGTCTAGTCCCTTAGATCGTGAACGCTTTTGAAGTCAGCAAGCACTCATAATAACGTCCTCATTGCCTTCTCTTTGCTAATGAAAGGGAGCTTAGACACAGGCTCTGCTGCCTTTATTCCTAAAGCAGAAAAGAGAAAGTGAGCGTCTGCAGAATGTGAAACCATCAGGCAGCTGGGACATCAAGAGTGGAATATGATGCACAGGAGGAGAAAAGTCAGTTCACCTGTCCCTTGCTGCCAGACAAGTCAAGGTTTAAATGTGAGTAATTGGGACTGCAGACGACACACTGGTTGTAACGTTAAGGCAGAATATCTATCAGCGGCAGCGTGGTGGCAGTGGTGAATGTGGGGAAACTTTAGTTGGAAATGCAACTTGGCAGCAGTTTTCATCCCCCACAAACACACAGCTATAATAATAGTTGATTTCAGTCCAAGAGAAACTCATAAAAAAAACTGATAAAACCAAGATAAATGTAATCCAACAATCAGTGAAGAAGATTCAAAGGCAAAAAAGATCACCGGAGAAGTCATAACATAGCAGAGTTCAGCTTAACAGAAGGAGAAGAGAACATAAATCCTTTAAGGTTGAAAGCTGGGTCATGCTGGGGTCATGCTGGGGCCACGTTTGGGTCATGGCTGAGGGCAGTAGCTGCTTTGTTGTGACATCCCAAAGTTACAAAAGTCCTGACAGCTGGTCTCAACAGAGTTTCTGAAAAATGGCTGTGTGCAATAAGTGCTTTGATACTCTCCCACTGTTTATATGGCACCTAAACCTGCTTTACAATCACAAATCTCCCTTTCCACGATACAGAATCTTTAAAAGATAAATTTCTCCCAGAAAAGAAAACATATTCTGATCCAGTTATGTCTGACAATTGCTTTTCATTATCATCATGTTTTTCCACTTTTAGAAACAAGACAGTTATTAAATTATTGTACAATCGATTCTCCACACAGGGGTTAACTTTGTTTTCTGGTAAGATAACGCTCCATCTTTCAGTTCCCTCAGGTGTCGTAATTTAAAACCTTTTCTTTCTAATGTTTCTGATGTGATTAATCGACAGTGAATCAACCTTAGATAAGGGTATCTTGACATTTCTGAGAAGAGAGGGAGAATTTTCAGCCGTGGAGGCTACAGTTCTTTGTAAAGCTTGAGTTATAGTGAATAAGATGTTGGTTTGGCTGCTTATGAGAGATGAAGCGGGGACTGTGTGAAGGGAAGGATGCCCGTGTATCCTATTTCAAGGAGCTGGCTGCCAGACCAGTGCATATGTTGTTGTGGCTAGGAAGATGGCCTGGTCCCTGGATTGTGTGTGTCTGTGTGTGTGTGTGTGTGTGTGTGGCTTCCAGAGCAGATGTGTGACTTAGAGACACCAACAGCGTTTGTGTGAACAGATCATGATATTAATACCAGTTCCATCTTAACTTTCACAGTTTATTTTTACTTGTGAAGTTGACAGACTCGTAGCTAACCAGACTTTCAAGTAAAATGAAAGTAGCCAAATGCTGAGAATTACATCAGCAAACAAGTAGTTTCCATTTCTCAAAGAACAAAAACCAAGAAATTGGTTACATGTTTTAAAAATTCTGATCAGGAATCTACTGCCCCACAGCAGCACTTCACACTAAATTCTAACATGCTCTTAAAGACAATGATAAGATGCTAATATTTAGCAGGTAATGTTTGCCATGTTTACCAACGCGTTAGTAGGCTAATATCTGCAAATGTGGGGCCCATGAGAAATAAAAAAAACGTCCATCTGAGGAAAATGGGATTGTAATTAATTTTCTAAGTACTTGGTCATAAGCCAAAGTTTTGTATAAACACAAATCCTTTTGAAGCTAAAGGGAAGGTCTGGTGGATCAAAGTCTTCAGAGAGCATCATCTGGGATCTATAAACATCTGTAAAAATGTTTGTGCCTTTTCACCGTGTCCAATCCAAATCACAACGTAGACTGTGTGAGTGGATGGTTGTTGATACATATTCGTTGACATTTGCTCTGTGCCTGACGGAAGTTGCTGTACTGACATGAAGCTGTTAGATAAATTCACTGCAACTGTATCTTGGTGTCAGTTTTAAAACATTTGCACCAGATGAAGAGATGATCTTGACTCTAAAGTTATTTAAAACAGCAGGCGACACCAAAGCAGGATTATGTATTTTGAACGTCCCCTCCTTGTGCTGTAAAACTCCTACTGCAATCCATAAAAAACGGATCTTTCCCATAAACCATGTGATTGGCTTTTACAATAAGCCAAGCCTGCAGCTGTTGGCAGCACCTGTCCAAACCTCACATCTACCCTTCATGTGTGTCATAGTTGTAGCTCCGCACTTCACATGTACACATCTCATATGTATATCAGCTCTCTGCACAGGAAATTGAATTGGGCAACACAATACTCTAACATGCTCCTTTGTATTTGTTAGGTTTTATATAAATGCTGTTTTTGAGGACGTGTGTTTTCCAACAAAGGACTGTTATCTGTAATGTCTCCAGAGTCCGAGGGATGCACACGAGCATGTCAAACTAAATTTCTGTGTGTGTTTGTGTGTGTGTGTGTGTCCTTTCATGCACATCTGCCAATCAAAATCTGTGCCCTTCATGCATGTTAGCCCCATGTCATATGCAGATTTCTTTTGTGGTTTTGAAGTCATCTGAATGTGTGTGCGTAAGTGTGTGAGTGTGTGTGAGAGAGAGAGGAGGAGATAGATCAGATATGGCTGAAGAGGAGCTTTCTGTTTTATAGGAGCTTATTGAGGAGGAAATGGGCATCATAGTCCAGTGGCTGTAATAAACGAGAAGACCTCGCTGCACCGCCCGGCATCAAAGAGACAGGCCAACCCAGACACATACACAGACACACACAACTTCTTGCCGTCTTTCTTACCCACTTTACTTTGCTCACAGTGTGATCTGCAGCAACAAACATCGAAGAAGCACAGAGTGTGGGAGGGAAGAGAGAGGCAGGGAGAGGGAGAGAGAGGCAAAGAGAGTTCAGTGAGTGAGTCCAGCAGGGGTGAAGGGAGGAAGAGGAGAGAGAGGACAGAGGAGTGTGGGAGTGAGGGGTGTGTGTTTGGAAGCGCTGGCCTGAGTTTCAGGGAAATTCCTGCAAGCCTCCACACCGTCCAGCTGCCTTCAGTAGATGTGATTGATAGTTTTTTCTGTGACACACATGTAGAAACTATTTGTGACTGTTTGTGTGTGTGAAGACCGACCGTGGCCCATTTTGAGTTTGTTAAACAAACACCTGTAAATATAGTTTACAGGTGTTGAATAGTTGTTTGCACTGTGGCTACATGTGAAAAAACAACATGACCAGGGTTAGTTTAGTCGACTCAGAACAGAAGCGTCCCTCACTAGCTTTATGTGGACAGATGTTGTGTCTGCAGCCAAATGTATTCTATAGTGTTGTGATAAAATGTCAGACATTTCTACCATTTAAATTTTCTTACCTTAAAAGTAAAGGTTCCTTGTTTTTATTCCTGAACATCAAACTAAATCTAAAAGTAAGATGATGATAAAGAAAAGCCACGCCCCCACATCAGTTCCTATTTACCTGTCAAACAAAGGTGGCCACAGTAACATGAACCCCTGTTATTGTCACTCTCTCCCTGGCCAGTGTTTTGCTTGAAACTGGATGTTGCCTGTTCCCCACAATGATGGCTACTTGGCACACGCACGCACGCACACACACACACACACACACACACACACACACATGCAGAAACACACTCATTCTGCCGCCCCTCTTTCTTTTTCCCATGCAGGCCCTTTGTTTTGTTCAGTTCCCCTGAGATTCCTAAAATAATGAGTTGGCACATCTGTCCAGGGAAGTACAACAAGTTTCAGCACACACACACACAC
Organism: Paralichthys olivaceus; assembly: GCF_024713975.1. Taxonomy (NCBI): domain Eukaryota; kingdom Metazoa; phylum Chordata; class Actinopteri; order Pleuronectiformes; family Paralichthyidae; genus Paralichthys; species Paralichthys olivaceus. The sequence goes on from NC_091112.1 coordinate 9,021,677, forward strand.
ACACACACACACACACACACACACAAACACACAAACAGACACACACAGCCCGTTGGCAGATTGGCAAACAGCCATATCACCACCAAGCTCATCAAGGACCCCTGAACAGGGAGTTATTGTTTCACTTGAATCTCCAAACCCTCATGTGGTGAATTCCAAATCACTGCTTCTAATTTTAACTCCAATAGTTTGTAATTTTTTTATGTGCTCATGATTTTCTTCAGTGCTGAGGATCTACATGTCTTTTTTTCTTTGTTTTATCTTCTGGTAAAATCTGGTACCTGCTGTGTTGTTTGTTTTTTTACAAAATTATGTATAATATCATTTTAACGATAAGCTGCCCAACTCCAACTTGAGCAGAGGTCTAATCAGCCAGAATCTGTGAAAACCTACGCGGGTGTTCAGGGAATATAAATCCATCCATTCATCATTTCATCCATTCATCATCTATATCCCTTTAGTCTTTGAGGGTCATAAGGGGACTGGAGCCAATCCCAGCTGACATTGGGCGAGAGGCAGGGTACACCCTTGACAGGTCGCCAGTCCATCACAGGGCGGACATTTAGAGACAACCATTCACACTCACACCTAGAGGCAATTTGTAGTCTACTGTTAGCTGCATGTGGACTAACAAAAGAATTGTTAGTTGCAATCCTAATTATCTAATTTCTTGTATTTGTCTTTCTTTTTTTAATTAAAAACCTATTTCCCTAATTACCACTTACAGCATTTAAATATGCAACTGAGTCCATGTTTGAAAATGGTGTATGGCGATGCTACCTGACCAAGAATAAATATCAATAGGCATTAACAGCATCCACAGTAATATGTTTGTTTGAACCCTTGAGATAAGCTCATTTTCCATTTATGAAAAGCCACCAGCGAGATGAAATTATGTGGATCCATTTCATGCAATCTGCATTAGCAAACAAGCTCTTCACTTTCCCTCCGCTTCGCTGCTGATAAAGTTATACGTCCACGATAATGTTCCTTTTAAGAAGCCTCAGGGGTCAGATACGGGAAAATGTTTGTATTGCAATTTAGTGAAGTAAGAATATTAAAACACAAACACACTCTGTTGCATATACAGTGACACACACACACACACACTGACATATGAAACTCATTCATCAGATTTCACTTACCAATCCATTAACCATCCCACCACACACGTGTGTCAGCGTGTGTTACAGTCATGATAAATGCTTTGACAGAAACTAAGTTGGACAACGCCACTAATGACAAATGCGATTTGGGAAATTCTCTCTTCCTCTCTCCCCCCCCCAACTCATACATCATGTCTTAATTATTGTTCCTCCTCGTGTATTTTCGCTCAGATTTACTCTCTCATATTTCAAGATAGACAAAGCACCTTGTAAATATTGTCTGTCACTGTTGCCATGGAAATAATATCTACAGTCACATGATGTCCTCCCAAGGTGACCAGGAAGTAGTTTTACGGCAACGTAAGATGTGTGTGTGTGTCTGGGGGTTGTTATGTGTAAAAGTGTCAGATGTGTGTGTGTGTGTGTGTATGTGTGAGCGGCTTCCTTCCTTGATTTATGTGGAGGCTCTAATGACATCATATTCAACAGTGGAAAGGGTAATAAATTCAGCTAATGGAGGACGAGGCTCTTTGTTAGCTAACGCTCGCTTCTCTACTCTCCAACGCTCGCTTCTCTACTCTAAACTTTTAATGGCTCTCACATTCATTTTGAAACAATCATTGAAGCACAAGTGTCTGTCTATATAATATATTATATTCTTTTGAACTCACAAACTAAAACAAAATTAATTAGAATTAAATGATTAAACAAAAATGTAATTTCTACTTCAAAGTTATCACAGTTAACCCTGTTCCGAGTCATCTTTTTTAAACTGATAAACATGAGTTAATGGCTGAAACTAATATACCTAAGACTTAGTAGGTCCATAGTGTGTATCGGACATTTCTGACCACAGAATAACCTGTGTGTAAACAGTCAGATTATCCCCTAACCTTGTAGTAAATTCATTTTCTGGTTGCGGGCTGCTGGAACATTTCAACTCTTCATCACATCACAGTCCAAACAATGAACAACTTCACTGAAAAAAAATGTTGATAATAAAGCTGAAAAATGTTCTACTTTGGTTTGTTCTTTGTTGTTGATTCACTATTCATCTAAGTCATTTTAAATTCATCTGTTAGTTTGGTACATTAGTCCTTTTATCCCTGGAGCCAGTCCTCTTTGATGTGGAGCTTCTGCACCTGAAAGCCGTTTGAAAAATAAATACTGGGAGTCACGCCTGATCTTCGACTGGGCCATTCAGCAAGTTTCCCTCTGCTGTTCTGAAGCCTCTCCACTGTTGGTTTTAGTTGTGTTGTGTGTTTTGAGTCGTGTCCTGTTGGGGTTTAAATTGTTTCCGTGGTGAAAGCAGGTTTTCACTTCTGTCACCACACATACACTCGGCACAGATGCATACAGGAAGTCCCTACGTCCTTTTGCTGTCTCACTTCTATCAGGGAAAGTAACAGTTTGTTGCCTGCACTGTGTGTTTACCAATTAAGATGCAGTGTAACCTACTATTTGATCTCAGTGACTGGGAAACCCTGTTTCTTTTCCAGGGCAACAGGAGATTTCATCATTGTAATAGAATCCACGCACACCATCAAAGTCTCACACACACACACACACACACACACATTGCTTGTTGCGTTAATAGTGAGCATGTTCTGTAGGTATACTGTCAGCAATGAAGCTATTGACATCCCTTTGATCACAGGGTTTGCTTCTCTCTGAGGAATACATGTGAGAGGATTAAGATGCCTGTCTTCCTGTGCTTTTTATCTGCACCAATTAGATGAGACAAATACGTGTGTGTGTGTTGTTACAGTCTGTCATATGGTTCAGCTAGCATATGTACTGTGCAGCTGCACTGTAGAGAAAATAGCCACATCAGTCTAATTTGGTTTGACACATCTTGGACGGTAGCATTTCAGCTGCTGTGTCTGGTTGATCGCACCAGTTTCTCACAAAGGACAAAAAACACCAAAAGCTTTAACTTCAATGTAATTAGCAGCTTATGTTGTAGACATTGCAGCAGTATGTAAAGCTTAGAGAGTTTAGTCTCAAAAGGTCTGGCTTCTCTCTGAAAACATCTGGCAAAGGGAAAGGAAGAGTCATTGTGTTCTTGGGCCCCCTCACATCACACACGCTTCTTTTGCACACAGAGTTTGATAGTTTCATAGCATCTGTTGCCATCTCTGAAAAAGATCACTTGTCCTGCACTTCATCATGTAAACGGGTATGTGACAGGTAAATGTCTTGTTGCATGCAAGGCATACAAATTCCACTGAGGGTTTGATTTAGGACTTGAAAATACCACTGGCGAGGACATGGTTTTAACTCTCCAAGTAGAAGAGCAATGCATTTATTATTTCACCTCACATACAAGCAAGTACACAAACCCTCATGTGAGACAGGTGCTACTTTAGTAAAGTCTTAACTGTGATGATGGGTTATAGTCTTTCTCTGTGTGTATGACTGTAGTTCTCAACATTTTCTTCTGTGTCTTTTACAGGCGGTCGGAGGAGGAAGTGGACATGGACAAGGTGACAGCCGCTATGGTACTGACCAGCCTCTCCACCAGCCCATTGGTCAGGAGTCCACCTGTCAAAGTCAGCGGTGAGTATCACAACTGCCGAATGAGTGTTGAGGTAGAAATATCATTTTACACAGCGGCGAAAACAACATCCTAAACACAGTTTAAAATTAATCTTTGCCTTTTGATGTATTCGTTCATTTCGATCTCCATCGCCAGAAAAAAGCTAATCTGAGCCTAAGCCTGACGTTTGCGTGTTCTGCTGCACGCAGACTTTTCATTCCCTCATGGCCGTTATCTTGTGAATGAGTGTGGAAGCTGAGGTTGATAAATTGCCACCACCTGCTGTGCTTTAGGATTCTGTCAAAGTCTGGATTTCCGCCACTGTGTTGCTGCAATCACATGCAACTACTTAGATATTCTGTGCAACCAACCAGCTGTCCAACCAAGCAGACGTGTAGCCAACCCTCCAACCACCATGCACATGCTATCACAGCCCCACATGCACATCCGGTCATATGTTAGATGTACATCACATACATCATGCACACATGCACAAAGTAGCTTTTAAATACCAACGGTTTATTTTAATGCAGTCATACAGATGTCACATCCACGTGCACTTGTTGGAGATCATACAATGTGCATTTACACGAGTGGACACAGTAGGTTCTCATGCACGATGCACACAGTTTGAAGCCGAGGTCAGTGATGAAAAAGAAGAAACCTACTGTCTCCGCCTGTGGTTTGACAGATAACGTGGCGTTTTCGAGGGTCATTCTTTCAATCTCGAAGCCCATCAACCATCATCTGATGAAGTTTTACCCTCTGAGAGCAACGGCCTCCGGTGTAGACAATATCAGTATTATCATACAAGTTGAATGTTTTTCCTCACAAATCGCAAACAGTGATATTTTTTGTAGGTCCTTTAGATCCAGAAGACGTTTCGAATAATCTCTATTAACATTCATCTGCATATGAATGCAGATAAATTAAAAAGTCAGTAGCCGATGAGTCGAGAATCTGTTTATAGAGATTATTGTTTACAAAGCTACTTCACCTAATCTTCAATTATGGAAAGGTGTAAGTAGTTCTTGCATATGCTTATCCACATATCATTAGCATGCAAGTCAGTCATAATATTTACATTTCTATGCCACAGAATGGAACACGTGAAATGTTTCCTTATTGTTAGTGAGCCACTTCCTCTTTTATCTAAAACCCTGCTGAAGAAAAGAGAGAAGCCTGAGACGAGAGACACCCCGCCAAGAAGAGCCCTGTTAAACCAAACAAACTGCATCTGCTCCTCACTCTCCCTGACTCACACACTCTGTCACACGCTCTTTTACACACACACACACACACACACACACACACACACACACACACACACACACACACAGCCCAAAGTTTTCCCCAGCCTCCAGCTTCACGAGGTGAACTACCTTTTGTAGCTGATATTCAAAAGAAGCATTTCTTTGATCTAAAGAAAACAAGACCATGGCAGCGTCTCAGTGGAATCACAGAACAAGGAAGTAACCTTTCTTTTCTTCTGTCACAGTCAACAGTCTGTGCTGCGAGGCTCTTCTGTGTGAGGTGCAAATAAAGCTCTGTGAACTTAATTGAAAGTCTTGATCTCCCATCATTGACAGAGGAACGCCCACATGTTTCGCTGTGGGCGATTGTGACTCAGTGTTTTTCCTTTCTTCCTCACTTGTTTTATTTGTGTATTTTGACGTTGTGTTATTCTGTCTGAAACTTGGTTAGGCCTCCCATGGAATTTATCCAGTTAAATAAAGTAGTTTTTTTCTCTTTTTGCCTCCATCCTCTCAGAGTGTCTAAGTGGTTCGTGGAAGGACAACGGCTCAGTGGGACCTTTTACCCCGTCTAGCAACAGCTCTTCAGGGGGCTACTGGAGCTGGTCTGCCCCCAGCGACCAGTCCAACCCTTCCACACCTTCCCCGCCGCTCTCTGCCGACAGCTTCAAGCCCTTCAGAGTACCCAGCCTAGGCGGTGTGGGGCCCGGCCCCGCAGGACCCGAGGACCCGAGCCTGGATGAACAGGACGGCAGCAGTCTGCTCTTCGATGAGCCCATCCCTCGAAAGCGCAAGGTGAATACAATAGAACATATCTGAGCTAGAAAGCTTAAATGATGAATCAGCAGATGAATGTATGTCTGTGATTGATGAATGAATAATGACTTACTGAATCATTCATTACTATAATTTTAACACATTTGAAAACTAGATCAGCACAAAACACAGACCTCCACCAAGGTCCAACTGTCCCCTGACATTCAATCAAGGTACGCAAAATTAAACACACTCATACAGACCAGTCCCCTAAATGTGCCTGATTTTTCTCATCGAGATCCATTAATAATTTATTTGTTAAACAGTGAAAATGTCAAACGGCTTGTGTCAAAATGTTAAAGAAAGTGAAAAAAAAAAGTTTTGTGAAAGTCAATAACAGCCAACCAACAACTACACGTGAAAACGAAAACTCCTTGGCAGACATAATGAATCCATCCACACCGAAACACAAAGCAATAAGAAAACAGCAACAGAGGGGGACAGACAGCACTCACTGAATCTCTCATGTGCAGACCCCTGATTTAACTGTCATTACTCTCAAAGCTCATGTAGAGTAGAGTCATGATTCAGTTTTAATACTTTTATTAAATCTTGATTAAACCATCAACTCAGTTATCAAAGCTACTGACAATTAAGATAAATGAGTTGGTTGAAAACCAGAGAGTTGTGTCTCACCTGGACCAGAGGATCAATCAGTGCAGGTGAGAGCCGTTAGCTGATTGATCCTCTGGTACAAGAGGCAGCAGCAGAGCAGACCTGAGACACGGACACACGGACAGAGACACGTGGGAGAGACACTGAAGCTTAGACGTCCAAAGTTTAGTTTAATTTATGTTTGCTGTCGTGTGTTAAAAGACAATAAAAGTTTAAGCTGAGAAAGCTTGGCTAAGAAGATGTAACATAAATGCATGAACACCAATCTACCTACAGCACATTTGTTTGGACATTGTTAAAACTTCTTCTCAGTTTTCATATTAACTTAACTTTGCCTTTGTTGGAAAGAGATTTGATTTTAGATCTTTAAAAGGCTCTGGGAAGAATTGCTCAGGGTGGATGGAGAAAACAGACGCATTGTCAGATCTCGCCAGGTTTTTATGGACAAAGTCAGAGCAGCTCTCAAGAATAATAAACCTCTAAGGAGTTTTTTTAAAAAGCTATTTTCCCCTCAGGCTGCAAGTTCCTATGAAATTGCCCAGTTACCACGTCCAATCTCACAGTTTCTAGGAAATAAAACTTGTTGTTGACCACACTTACCCTTGAAATAGTTGCAGCAGGAGTGCAGGCTTTTCATTTCATGAGAGCTGTCACATATTAAAGAGGGGTTTAAAGGAGAGCGGCAGCAGTTCTCCTGATAGCAGGCGTACCTGTGGATGACAGAGGGGTGAGGAACTCATTTTTGAGACTCAGATGTACACCGGCTGCTCGATTCCCTGCTATTAACCAGCAAAGTTATAGAGGTAGTTTACTAGACTCTGACTGGGTGATAGGCAGAGATGAAAATGGGACAGGAGGGGACACACAGCCTTATGTGTCTTCCAGACGTTAAAAGCACATGCATGAAGACTTACTCTCTCTCCTCACTCATCACTCTGCGTCGTCTCATTTCTACACACCACCTACAGCTCATCACATCCACTGCTCAGTGTCACTCATTATTTTTTCACATGTAAATTGCTTTGCTCTCCTTCTTTGTCTCCCTCTCTCCTTATCAGCGTTAGTTTCTGGTTCACTGTCAGTATCATCCATCTCTCCCTCCTATTTTATATTTCCAGCACTCTCCTGTGTTTTCCTCCCCCTTGCTCTTGTGTGTGTTTGTGTGTCGTCCCCAGACATTTGCCCTTCATAATTACTCCTCAGCCTCCACATGCACCCGCAGCACAAATGTCGTAATGATTTTAATACCCACTACAGCAAACATAAAGATCTGGCCGTGGCTCCATGGCTCCTCTAAAAAAAATCAATAAAGACTCTTGGTGAGCTCTGCTTCAGCACACTGTTTCTGTATCTGTATTAATTGGGGACTTATCACAAAGGAAAAGGATGACATTGTTAGGGAAAGAGAAAATGAGGGATGTGGATGAAGAATTAAAAGAGGGACTAACATGAATTACAGGAAAAACCGAGAGAAAATAGAGAATGAAGTGTCGACGGAGACTAAACAATTTCTATAAACACTTTGATTAGAATGTTGTTGACTAACCTACACACACGCCCAGACACACACACCCCCACATTATTTACATGCAATGCCAAGGTCTCACATGATCTGTATGCCTCTCTCGTGCTCTGGCTTCTCTCTTGGCAAGACAGTACCGTGTGGGGCTCTCCATTTAATTAACTGTGAAATCTGTCTTTAAAGGGGAATAACACACACACACACAGAAAATATGCTTTTGTTACCCAAAGACAAAACAATGCACAGGGGACAGATGATTGTTGTGTGTGTGTGTTTCTGCAAGCAGCAGGAACATTTAAAAAAACATCTTGACAAAATGAAACCAGCCCCCTCAACAATAGTTTGACAGACGGGCCTGTAAGACCACCTGTCTGATGGCTCGGAGCAGCGGAGGAGAGGGCAGAGAGGAAGCTCACAGAGCTTGTTGTCGCTCCATGAAAAACAATGTATAATCTCACTAGGAGGCCGATGGTGTAATTACAGACGAGAGATAAAAGAAACAACAGCATCGCCTGCTCACAACCAGAGAGGGACTCACTGTGATTTTGCATTGTAATTAAAAGTTTGTTCAGAATGGCTCCATAGATTTATCTACAGTAAAGAACTGTGTTATTTAGTCACATTCAATCTGAATAAAGTCTGAGAATATAGTATGAAGTTTTTGAGTTGTTAGTGTGATTCGAGATCATCAACAAACTGACGATGAATAAATTCTGTGCTGAGGTGATGAAGTTTGACACCACTGCCATTGACTATGTGACATTGATATTTTATACTTTAATTGACTCACTGTACTAATAACCTCCACCAAGGTTGTTGTTTGTTTGTAAGTAAAATCAAACAAAAACAACTGGACAGATTTCCTGTAATCCCTGTTTCTGTCAACACGGACTCATCTGAGAGCTGCTGTTGTGTGTTTCCTTTTAGAACTCAATGAAGGTGATGTTCAAGTGCCTGTGGAAGAACTGTGGCAAGGTGCTGAGCACTGCCGCCGGCATCCAGAGACACATCCGCACCATCCACCTGGGGTAAGACAACAACAAACACACACACCAAAAGAACTGGAGACCTCAAGCAGCCAGCAGCACAACGTGGACAGGCTAAAACACACACATGTCCAAGAACCAGGAAGCCATCAGAAACCGGACAGAGTTCTAACAACCCCAACATGTTTCCTCTGCTTCTGTCTCCAGGCGTAGCTGTGACTCGGACTGCAGCGACGGAGAGGAGGACTTCTACTACTCGGAGATCAAGCTCAACACAGACTCTGTGGCCGACGGGCTCAGCAGCCTGTCCCCGGTGTCACCTTCCGTCCTCTCTCCCCCTCCTCCTCTCCCGTCTCCTCTCCCTCCCATCGGCCAGCCGCCCGACACCCAACGGCCCCAGCAGCCCACTGACACCAAGGAGCCTCAAGCTGGCGGCACCACCCCGCTCAGCCGCTCGGCGCCCAGCGCCCTCTACCTCATCCACACGGACCACGCCTACCAGGTGAGCGTGTGCACATGTACACACACTTTACACAGATTAAGGTCAATGTGCAATCCGAAGGTAAGAAATCAATGCACTGTGGATCAGTCATTGATTTGAAATGATCAGTTCCAGGCTCTTTTGTGTTGACAAATTCATGTGATGATTTAAAGAGTAAAATTCTTTTAAAGTATTTTCATGTTCAAATGAAATAGTATAAATAAATAAAAGACATTCACACAAACTACTGGTGAACAGAGCTCTAGTTTTTCTTTTCTGTCAATAATAAAAATCTCTTTTTTTTCAAACTGGTTTCATATGTGGAGCTCAATGTGCTACACTTTAAAAATGAGGCGGACATCACAGTAAACCAAGTTAACAACACATGAAAAAGCAGAACGAGACTTAAAGTCTCAGCCTTGAATTGAAGCAGAAAGTAGATCCACAGATGTAGGTCCTGTTTTGCCAGAAGCAGAAAATAAATCCATCTTGACCTTTGACCTTTGCCTCCAGGCCACAGCTCCAGTGTCCATCCCGTCCAGCAACGGTAACTCAGCCGGCTCGGGCTCCACCAGCTTCACTCCCACCAACAGCTCCAGCTTCAGCATCTCCTGGCAGTCACCGCCCGTCACCTTTACCGGGAACATGGTGAGAATTCTTTAACGCACAGGATTTATTACAGTATGTTTCTGTGTTGAGATTTTCACGATCATCATGATCTGTCCTACCTCCGCAGGTGTCCCCCAGTAAAAGCCAGGGGTTTGGTGAACAGCGCTCCCAGACCATCGCCATCCTCTCCTCCCCTCCCAGAGCCACCAACGCCCTCAGGTACTGGACCTTAGTAGTTTTTATTAAACACCAAGACAGAAGAAACAACCAGTCAAAGAGCTAAAGCTGCTAATATGATACGTTCCTATGATCAGATGAGAAGTCAAAATGTCCTATATCGTAAAAGAGGTCAAATGTAATATTGACAAATTAGGTCAATGACTCGAAATACAAAAATAATTCTCGATAAGGAAGAGCTAAAGTCAACAAGTCCGTGTGATGTCAACGCTGTTTAGAATTAGACATAAAAATATGTTCCCATTAAAGGAAAACATGTTTAAACATGTTTAATTGTTTTTTTACAAACACCCGTTATTCTCCGTGTCTTCTCCCCTCAGTCGGAAGGTGCGCGGCGAGGGGAAGAAGTGCCGCAAGGTGTACGGGATGGAAAACCGCGACATGTGGTGCACGGCCTGCCGCTGGAAAAAGGCCTGCCAGAGATTCACCGACTGAGCGCACCCAGCCGACGCCACGCCAACGGGCACTGCCTTTCGCCAGAGAAAAGTTGGGGGGGGTGGGGGCATCATTTTGCATGCATTTGGTTTTCTTCTGCTCCAAATCTCAACCGTCCGTCAGCGCTCCGGCTCTGTCCCTGTACTCGCCCCCCCTCCCTCTCAGCTCCACCTATCCATTCCAGCTGTGGAAGCAACAGCAGGACAGCGCAGGAGTCAAACTTTCACGTCGCCGTCCATGATTCCCAGCACTGCCTCGCCATTTCCATCGCTCCCAGTTTTGGGAAAACCCCAGTGCAGCTACAGTGTAAAGAAAAAATGTATCTAAAGATTTCTGCCGTTTTTTTTGTTGGGTTCAGTGTTGCATCTTTCTATGTTTTGTAAGAGTTCTGGTTTTTAAATGGAAAGTCTTGTCAAAGGTCCAGAATAAGAGCCAACAGCTTTTTTGGTGTGTTTTGTCGAAAGAAAAAGACAAATCTTTTTTATCCAAAAGAAGAATGCGTCTCTTTGCTACAGTTTTTGAAAAACAGTGTGGAGGTAAAGCTCGCCGTTTTTTGTTCTTCCTTCAACTTGTTCATCTCTTGTTTCATTTCTGACGTGTTTTTCGGGGCAAATTTTTATCTCTGTCACCGGACTGTCGCCTGCTCCTCGCTCCTGACAAAGCCCTGGAGCGGAATGTACAGCAGAACATCAGGGAGGCGCCTGATTGACTGGTGGAGAGAAAAGGAAGAAGAGAGACAGGGAGATTCAAGGATCAATGCAAAAAAAGATACAATTTACAGTCAGGGAAAGCAGATGGGCCGTGCCAGTGATTTACCACATGAATCCGCAGCAGAACAAACACACAAACACAAACACACAATCCTTACAAAAGACGGGAACGGTTTTTTACGTCACTTTTTTACCCGGATTGATTCGTTTTCTTTGTTTTTATCAGGGATGTGATTCTAAAGAAAGCCAAATCCAGCAGCTATAACTTGTGGATCTTCTGTAAACAGCAGCACTATCTCCACAGCTCCTCTCCTTCATCACAACTTTACAACCAAAAACTCTTCATCCCCTTTTTGAATCCTGATACGGTGCCATGTTTACTATTGTCGATTTTTTTTTTTTTTTTTTACTGAGACTGTTTCCCTACCAACTGGCTTGTGTTAAAGGACTTTCCTGAGATCACTGGAAGCATGAAGCCGGCAGCGAAAGGAAAAGATCAGCAACTCTCACCACATGCAGAAAGACGCAGAGCCCTCCTCCTCCTCGCCCAAACTTTTACTCCTTCCCCAAAGGGAACAAAAATAACTCTTGTGTTTACGTTTCTCCACAGAGGTGCATTCTGATGATCTGTTAACTAAAAGGGGGAGGGCTGCAAACCAAAAGTGAGGCACTTGCACTGTACGTGTATAACTGAGCACTTGGTATCTTTGCTTCTAACCTGTGGTTACTTTTAGAGAGTTGAAAAAGAGTCTTCAGATATCTTCCACTAGACTCTCTCTATTTCTAATGTCACCGGTTGTAAAAGGATGTAACAGCAAAAAAAAGCTGATTTGGTTTCTCCCCCTTTATTGAACAATTCTTCACTCCAACCGTTTTTGGAGAATGATGGTTTAAAAAAAAGTTATAAGCACTTGATTATTTGTTGTTTAATGTGCACTGCACCTTTTTTCCTTCGCCTTCCTTGGCGTCGTGCGAGCAAAGCGTTGACTCGAGCTTTTCGTCCGTGTCCTAGTAACCTGTTACTGAAAGAGGTCAAGAGATGGGATTGGTGGAAAGAAATGGTCATAATCAGATTTGTTTTCATTTGATTTCTGGCTTAATGGCGGGAAATGAAACCACAAAGCCAAATAGTTTACAGAGGTTCACTTTGCAGCGATAGATGGACCAACTCCTATCACCTTGAGCCGCTCTTTACTTTATTACAACGTAGTGAGCGTGATCCTGAAATGTACCCACCAACAGGAACATGGTGATTTTTCTATTCAGAGCATTTACTCTCTGCATTATGTGAAATCTGTTTGAACGCACACTGATCTCTTTATCACGATTTCTGTCACACGCAATCATTTGACACCAGAGTTATTCAAAACCAACACCAGCTAATAAACTCACACACACATTATTGCCCGTTTTCATCTTCAGTACTTCTGCACCTGAGAACCGTAGCTCTGTTACGTTTACTCAACTCTTTCTGTTTTTGTCTATTTTTCTTTGTAGTCTGTTCATGTATGTATATGTGTAGTTCGTGTATTCTCTCTAAGCTCCACGTTTGTGACCCGGTACCTCGGTCATTTCATCCGCCGCCTGACGAACAAGCTAGGTTCTGTGAGGGAATAATGTACCGTTCAACCTGAGTGTAGGGATCGGCCTTAAAGTCAAAAATATATAATTGTGCTTCTTCTTTGTCCTTACATTGATGTTTCGGTAAGAAATATTTAGATGATCTCAACAACTGATTTTTCATTGTATTATGTGAACGTATTATTGTTTAAGAAAAGACAAATCTCTATATATATATATATATAAAAGAAAAAAACATGTTGGAATTTAACTCAAAGCAAAAAAAGGCGTTGATTTGGCTGTTTTTATTTTATTTTTTCATATATATATATATGAATATATAAACTGTTTATTCATTTTGCTTCCATGTTCTGCTGAAGGAATTTTCTTTCTTCTTGTACGAGGGGCATATTTTTCCAGAGCGAGCCGAGCTTGTTATTCTCTTTTCAGTGAGTGTGACCCGCGTGCTCCCACCTGGACCTCCTTCTCGTCACTGCTCGGCCCCGCTTAGTGCTCCAACAGCAGTTGATTAAAACATGTATCTTATTTCCACTTCTCTTCTCTCTGTGTCACGCAGGCCCACTTGCAATTAGTTTGATTGACACCTCGGTGTGTGGTTTTCTTTTTGCGCCCACGTTTGAGAGTTGCGAACGTGAAGGAGCCTCAGGGCGAAGTACGCGGGCTGCCACTGAGCCACGGTGCTCTCCTCCCGCAGAGTTACACACCTTTATCTAATGGCCTGTGGCACTTTCCCTGTCCGGGTGTGTGCAGGTCGAGTCCACCACGACGCTCCTGGCAAACCAGCGCTTACGAGTTCATGGATGTTTTTGTGGGTAGAGACCTCAGTGGCCACATGCGGCTGATGTTTCATTCTTTTCTTTTTTTTGTAACTCCATGCACTTCCCACTTCCGTTTCTCCATCATTGTGATGCTACATGTTTGTGTTCAGACCATCTCCTCCATTGGTGCATGGAACCATCTGGCAGCCAATCGGATCCTGTCGGGGGGTTTTGTCCAGGAACAAGTTACCGACCGTCCAGAGCTTCAGGCAGCTAATTTTGAAAAAGCTCTTATTTATGTTGATCAAATCAAATGTGATCAAAATAAGCTCAACTTCCACTTTAACATAAGATGAATCCAAATGACCTCAAAGGGATATTTGCTGCCATTTTTCTCAAACCCATCCATCTCCTCATAGATCAGTGAGGAACTCTGGGATTTGTTCGTGGACTGTGACCCGGCCTGTGTTGTTATCCTGAAAACAACTCAGCCCCATTCACTGCCAGTGGCACAAAGATGGCCTTAGCATGACGGTGCTTTCCGAGACGCTCAACCCAGCTCCGTCTCTGTTCCTGTACATACTGGTGCTGCGGCCTCGGCAGGGGGAGAAATGGAGGTGCTATATTCCCATGCAGTGCTGTTTCTCCCCGTGTGTCGTCTGATCATACTAACTCCATTTTGTACACATTATATGTTATGCTGTAGAACATGAAAATAAAAAACACCCTGCCTAAAATCTGATGTCCCAGCACGAGTTAGTTCATGGCAATCGCCCCAAAAACCTCTGTCCCTTCTCCTGCTTCCTCATCAGTTCTCGTTGTTTTTGTTGTTTCCTCATGTTGGGTTCAAATCTGTAGATAATGATGATCTGCAGATGTTTTATTTACAAATTCAAACATCCCAAACAAGAAAACTAAACCGGAGAGATCTTTCATGAATTTAAAATCAATGGTTGAGTGGTTTCATTTGCTTGTCCTGCAGCTTTTGACCGTGTCACACAGTCTTTATCAGTAGATTGAGATCATCAGTTGTCATCAAACTATGAATGATGAACTTTCTATGGGTCTGTCAGTTACAACAACCAAGCAAATTCAATCTACTCAAGTATCAGCAAAATAAACCTAAAGTCACAAATGTCACTGTATGGGATTAACTGGATTCTAATTATTCATGCACATGTTGCAACTAGTAAACCTGGATCTAATTTTTACTTGTTTTACATTGCATGTAATATTTTGTAATAATAAAAGTAATATTGCCATGCACAGTTTTAGTTGGTTCTCCTCAAACGTTTCCAAAAATTAAATATTTGGCCGTTACATCAATATCACAGAGTCCTGCAGGTCTTTAACCAGAATGAAACACTAGAGGTTTGGTTAATTTGGGCCAAAACTGGCAGACAAAGACGGATCATGGCACTTTTACAGTCTTTACTCCCAAATTACCCAAACATGCCATATGGTATCATCCTGCAAGATCTGATCGTCTGTAACTTATTCATATTTGAGCAGATCTGAAACCTGCAGGGAGCGAGCAGCTAAACACAAACGCAGAAAACGGGCTGGCGTTATAAACATGTTCTCGCCCCAGAATTAAAACTGGCATCAAAGAAGCACAACAGGCGGCCTTGTTGCTCCACTGAGGCTGATATGAATATTTAGTGTACGAGGCCTGTTTTATTTTTCAGATGGAGGAGCAGTGGCTGGGGTGGCTTTTGTTCTCTGGTGTGTTGACCTCCCCCCTCTCCGCTGCCTCCTATTAAAGGGCCGAGCGCTCAGCTGTGATTTATAAGTGGAATAAAATAAGATAGCGTTATTCTGCTTACGGATGGCATAAAAATCTACTTGTGAGTTATGAGGGATCTTTGATGTGTACGTCCTGACACACACACACACAATGTCCGTGCACGCTTGTCTAACACAGCTACTGAGCAGTGATGGCTTTAACAGCAGTTCATGTGTTGACAGCTTTATAAGAATTTCTGCTTTATGTCCCTGATCCTTGCTGAGATCAATATTTCACACATGACAAGACTTGTTTGTGACAAGAGGCTTATCATATCAAACCTTAGATCATCTAAGTAGAGCTCAATATATCCTACAATATATACAGATTAAGCTGCAGTACAGTATATCTAAGCTATAGTTTCAGTGTATCAGTATATCCATGTGACGTCCCTGACTGTAGTACTCTCTGAATCCCTTCTTATTTCCTCTTTGCTCTGCTCCGTCAACTCCAGGAGTGGAAATTAAATTGACGGGTTGTGCCTTTAGTCAGGAGGCCCACACACTTCTTCTAGCGGATGAGGAAACGTGTGAGCAGATGCCCACAGGGTTGTTTTCCTCCCCACTGACCTGCAGCCCCTTCACACAACCCCTATCTGGGCTGTGCACGGGGCTAACAGCAGGTGGCGCTCTGTAGAGTCAGACATGTAATTAGACATTTTAAATAGTGCGAAATAATATACAACCGCTAACCATCGAGAACAACCCCAGTAGTCATAGCATTGCCTTGCATGACCCTGAGCATAGGCCGTGTTATCAGTGTATCTGTGGAGCGTCCAGATCCCAACCAACCGTAGAGCTAGTTTCCGTGGCAACCATGCGGATGGGCAGGTTTATGCGTCTCTGCTCCTATCCGCTGCCAGGAGGAGGATGCAGTTGTCAATAAAAAAATAAAAAAGAGAGGAGGGGCCCTCACTCCATCCTTCATTCATTCATTAAGGAATGTGAAAGAGGAGGAGGAGGGTGGAACCAGGGGTGAAATGGCCTCTGCAAAAACTCTGAGGCAGTTTCAGGGGATTCTGTGACTCCCTCAGTCTGTGTTTCCAGGAGCCGCTTCACCCTCGTGGTGGTTTTTTCTGGAGGAAACAGGAGTCGTGAATGTGCCTTTATGAGAGTTTCTGGAGTGGACCTCACTCTGCTGTGTAGAGGTGTGTTGCTGTGACATTTAGGGCCACAGCGATGATGGAGGAATGTCTCTGGTGCTGGCTAGTCTGAGTTCTGCTTTTTTTTCTTACATTTCAAAGACGTGCGATGCAAAGAAATGTCCTGTGCTCTGTGTTCCGAGGCCCCTTTGGCCCTTTTCTTGGTTCTACAGAAAGATGTTGTGACTTTTCTACTCTCTGTAAACTTTTTATTTTTGACCCAACCTTATGAAGATACTGTGTCTCTGTGTTCTTTTTTGTTTTCTGTTGTTTCTTTGTTTTCCCAAACATGGCTCCTCTCTCCCTTTTGTACAAGGGCTTGTAAATAAATGAACGTCCATGTGAAAAAAATCCCTTTTGTTGTGGTGCAATCTAGAAATGTTTGGGAAATCAAGAAGGCCTCGTTCAGTTCACCGCATGTGAAACGGTCGGTGAGATGATCCTTTTTTTTAGTGTGGAGCCACTAACTGGGAACCTGAAAAAGAGAGAAAGAAGAAAACACTCTCATCAGCCTGAATTCTATTATTGGATTTTAATAGTAGCTCAAACATTAAGGGGAAATTATTCTTTCAGGGTGTTGGTGCCACGGCTCCTTCAGTTTTAACTTGAATATGCAACAGAGAACGAGAGCGTTGACCCGCCCTCTCTCTGAACTGGATCATCTCATTGGCTGTTTTATAATCTGATTACAATCATATAGACCTCAAGAACTCAATGACTGTCGCACTGGATTTTTACACTTTTTTCAAACGGTATATATACAGTACTAAACTATATGCTCTGGTCTAACTGTATTTTTTAATACTGCATGTGCATGCAAATAAGGAAATGATGGAATACATGACTTTATATAAATGTGCTCTATTTGTGCTGTGGCAGCCACGAAGGGGGTTGAGAGCAGCCAGGATTTGCCTCTATTATCTTTTCTTCA
This sequence comes from Paralichthys olivaceus, assembly GCF_024713975.1. Taxonomy (NCBI): domain Eukaryota; kingdom Metazoa; phylum Chordata; class Actinopteri; order Pleuronectiformes; family Paralichthyidae; genus Paralichthys; species Paralichthys olivaceus. The sequence goes on from NC_091112.1 coordinate 9,039,183, forward strand.
AACACTCAAGGTTACATTCTCAAATAAAAAAAACACAATAACACAGCCATGAAAGAATAAATACATAAAACTACAATGGACTTTGATTCAAAGGACACTACCGACTCAGCCTGACATATTTCCTCGGACAATGTGTTCTAGAGCCTCTGAGCTCTTATTCCAAAAGCCCTGTCCCCTTTAGTCTACATCCACACCACTCTGTTTTCGTTTTGAGAATGCATCAACTCTGCTGTGGCGTCCACACTATGCCGCTGAACCCGAGAAGTTTGAAAACGATGCTGGCCCCGTTTGAGTTCGAAAATCTAGGGTTGTGTTTTAGCCGTGACAGTTAGAGTCAGAGATGATGTCATGACTCACACCCGCTCGCTGATTGGGTCTTTTCGGTCATGACTTGGACTTCTCTGATTCGTCAGTCTCCTGTCACATCTCTTCCAGCATTAAATTACCGACATCAACCACCAATGTAGAACACAACACGGATAATCAATTACAAGTGTTACTGACCCTGTTATCTTTGCTAACAGCTGTTGTGCAGTTAAATTCTGCATTTTAAAACAACACAACTGTTTACAGCAGCTTTTACTTCTTCCCTTGGCTGAGGCTGCTCTCCACCCCCGATGTGACGTGTTGCCCCGACAGTGTTTTACGTTTTATATCCCTTTGAAACCTCTAAATGTAAATGTTTCTTGTGTGTTTTTAATTCCGGAATGTGAACTAAATTGTTAGATCTGTTCAGATCGGGGATACAGCTGGATTGTGAAATGTTAACAAAAACTTATTGAACAGGGATGATGATTGCAGGGGGGGTTATACTGTCTCTCTGCTGAGGTAAATTTCATGAACAGGGTCCATTCAACCATTTTTGTGTTGAAGAAATACTCTGGCATTTTGGGAAACGCGCTCTTTAGCTTTCTTGCGAGGAGTTAGACAAGAAGACTGACATCCCCCTTATGTTTGTCTGGATAAATATATGGCTACACTTAGTTAGCTTAACCAATGCAGGACAAGTGAAAGCATGACAGGAGACATAATCTGCTCATATTATGGTTCAATATTTTTGATTTGTGTTATTTACTCTATTGTTCAGAAAACATAAATTTCCTCACACTATCCATTGCTGCAGCTCCTCTTTTCAGCCACTGTCGGAAACTCTTGGATTTAGCTCCTGTCTCTTTAAGGCCCCGCCTCCCAATAAAGCCCCATCTGCTCAGATTGGCCCGCTGGACCATTAAGTTGTGCCCTTTATCTTACCGCTTCAATAGAAGACTAGACGCTAGTAGTGCATTATGCAAATGTGGGGCATCGTGATGTCACAATAGTGCGGAAGTACGGGCCGGACGACTGATGGGCGTTTCAGCAGCAGGCTTCTTAACTTTTGTAAAAAATTTACGTGCAAAAAAAAACAAACCTACATGACGAACTTGAGGAAAGAAAAACAAAAAACAAGCATCTTATGTCTCTTTTAAGATGTTTAGATTACATCATTACACAAATCGGAAAATTTGTCAAATCCCTTTTTTTGACAGTCGGGATAAAAAACAGATGTTGGCAATTGCGTCGCTAAGGCCAAACAAAATATTCTGCACAGCACCAAAATCCCCTAAAAATAAATCGTCTCCTCCAATCAGCATCATTTACATCACAATGCTGATCCTCAAACATCAACTCTGCAGAGGAGAGCGTTTCAGTCCGCTGAAAGGTGAGGAATTATTCACCACGCTCTGCGCGCTGGTATCTCAAACACTGTCAGCTCCAATAGAGATACTTGTCTCCCAGAGCCTCTCCATATACCACGCCGCTTGTTTCATATTAATGCGGAGAAGATACGTCTGTGAGGCGCTTTAAAAACCACGAGATGAGCTCCAGCACGAGTCCCACGGGCCTCCTTCCTCTGGGTCATCAGGAGTAACAGCAATGTTTCCGTGGCTGGAGGAGGAATGAGATGACGTTTATCACTCTACTGAAAGGATGGAGGAAAGGATACAGCTGATGGAGGAAATTAGGTCAGACAGTTTTGGGAGGAGCAAGCTGTTTTATAAATTGGAATTGGATTGTATTTTTTTCAGTCCACCTTTAAGCACAAGCAGCTGCAACATTTATGTCAGTCTGCATCATTTATCAAGTGGAATTTATTAAGAACGCATTTGAATATGCAACAAAACATCTCGGCTACAAACATTTGTTGCCTGTTTTATTCTTTCAGCTGTACCTTTTGGGCAGGACCTGATATTACACAACACACACACACAGCATGAGTGAAAGAAAATCATCTCTTCAGGACGTTATGTTGGTCAGTGCTGCTCGACATATGTCCCTGCGGCTTCAGGTCTCATCCTGCAATGATGCGATGAGCTTGTTGGTGGCGGCCGCTTGCATCTCGCCAGGCCGCTGGTGCAATGGCACAGCTCCGCCAAGGAGTCCTTAACATCAAATATGTGTGTGTGTGTGTGTGTGTGTGTGTGTTTGTGTGCACAATATGAGATCATAGAGTGTGTGTTTCCACTGACCACCCAAGGTATGTCCCATCTGCTCAATGTAGCATGTACACCTCCTCCTGTTTGTCTGTTTGTGTTTGTCTGAGAGAAGTCTGAGCACAAAAGTGTGTTTACATCAAATGTGTGTGTGTGTGTGTGTGTGTGTGTGTGTGTGTGTGCACCTCTACTCCCTCAAAGCCTCTCAAGTCATTCCTGCACACCTTACAATGCGCCGGCTGTCGTACCTTGAACATTACCTCCTAGTAAAGTGACATACCATAATAAATCGCCCTGTGTGCCTGTGGGCTTCATTATCATAAACACTAGAATCTGCAGAGCATCATTCTCCATCACTTCCCTAAAACAAAACGTTAAGTGAAGGGATTTCACGTTTACGATGCTGAACACGAGGTCACGTTACATGTGGCGTAGGCCTCGCTGACGTTCTACGTGACGCAGCGGTCTTCTCCAGGCCGTAGACACGTGTCGTACTGTTGTGGCTGCTGCTGCGAGGCATCTGAGCGGCGGGTTGAGGTGCAGATGATTCGAGGCGTCAGTGAGTCAAGCTCACAAAAAGATGTTTGGCATCTCAGTGGAGCGTGGGGAGCAGTTCCTGTGCAGGGATGTGTCCCAGCCGCTGAATAATTGATGAGGGCGATCAGGAACAGCATATGTACACAGGCTCCATCGGTGACCTCGGTTGATAACCATCACTTGCAAGCCATGAAATCGTCAGCTTCTCCTCACTGTGAGGGGGCCGGGGGTTCATGGGGCGGGGGGGGGGGGGATTCTTACTCCAGACAAAGAGATCGAGTCGGCTTAGAGAAAGCCAACTATTTGAAATCAAAGCAGTTTAACCTGTTCATACCACAGCACACACGTCTCAAACTTCTTATCGTTTATAAACTCGTCTGTTAGAGAGCGGAGGAAGCAAGAATTCAGAAACCTGCCTGCATGCTAACATGTGAGAGCTGGATCGTTTTCTCTTTTGCTTTCGAGATTGATACCATTAGCAATAGGCTACAACCGCTATCATGCTAGCTTAGCTTAGATTAGCATGTCTGACAGAGGAGCAGCTAGTTTGCAGTTAGTTTACTTTAAACAGCTAGTCTGTGTTAAGTTTGGAAGTCTATCTGCTAACCTTTCTAAACTGGAATGTTTTCCTTTTCTTTGCGATTGAACTATTAATAGCACTCGTAAATAATAACTTACTGCCTAGTTAGCTTAGCTTAGCACAAAGACAGGAAGTTGCTGTGATCATCTAATAAATAGTCTCTCACGAACATGTTTTTACACTTTTTATACTAATTTAACAGATTTAACATGATGTGTTAGCGTACTGTGTTTTAATGGGACAGAGCTAAGAATGTCTTTATGCTAAGCTAAGCTAAAAGGCTGCTTTTCGTAAGCAGCTTCACATTTTAAACGTACAAACACGACTCAATAAAAGCGACAAGCGTTTTTCCCAGACGTCAATAGTTTATTTAAAACATAGAACATAATGTATTTAAAGAAAGGATGATAAATCAGGTTTGGGATATTTCCTGAAAGTTAATTTTCACCACCTGCTCTCACACCTATGAAGCCATGTTGGACCTGAATGTTCTTTTTCTGCACATTTAAAACCTGCGTCATCATAACAGAGCAGAGTTGATTTACTGTACAGGCCTGTTGCATCTTTTCTCTCTACACACGAAGCACCTGCAATATGTATCTGCTCTGTCACTGAAAACTATTGCACCACTGATGTTTAGTTTTCCACAGTATTATCAAATGAATTCTATAAATATATGAGGATTTTTCTCCAGGAGGAAAAATCGATGCACACTGACTGTTAACTCCTGTCTGTTTCCTTTTCTTCTCCGGTCTCTGTGTGTAGAAACTGCCATCGTTCTCATTGTAAATGGTGTTTTCTGACAAACTGCGTTCTGGTGCTGTTGTTGTTTGACTCGATGTGTTACAGTTTAGATCTGCTCCACGGTGATCTGTTCAGCTGGAGCATCTGGTTCGAACTGAATAAAGATTTTTTTGGCAGCTGTTTGTTAGATGCTCTCACTGTCTTTTTTCTTTGTATCTCTGCTGAGGCCAAAGAAAGAAACAAATACGCAAAAGTACAAAAGTTACTTATTTTAAGACAATGACTAGTTTTCCATCTCCAGAGGTAGATTGTGATCAAATACATTTACTCAAGTAATTGAGGACAATTTTGACTTTTTACTTGATGCACTTCATCAACACGACAACTTCAGACATAAAATTCATTGTTACAAAGAGACTCTGAATTAAATCTAAAGTAAACGTAAGCATTTAAACACTGTTGACACAGTAATTCATAATCAATAATAAATATATAATAATACATCATTTATACCGGCTCTATTTCCTGAAAGAACTTATGAATTATGTCTTAGTTACTTGCATATTTTATTATTGTTATATTTATAAGACCTTTACTTGTAGCAAGTATTTTACTCTTACTCTTAATATAGTATTACTAATTTCAATACTCTCTCCAACTCAGAGTGGTGACAGTCTGTTTTATATTAAAGATGACCTCATGTAGGAAAACCGCTTTTAGTTAAACAGTAGTGTCATCTCAGCCCACTAAGGATGTAATTCATGGAAACATTAAAAACCTTCTCTCATGTAGTAATGTGGCTAAGTCATTAAGTTCCACCCTTCTTTATTAAAAAGTATTTTTGTCATGTTAGATCAACAAATCCTCCCAAACATAGTGAATCTAAATTTAGACATCTGCATTGACCACCTCTTTAAACAGGTTGCCTCCACACAGACTTCTTTCAGAGTAACAACAAACACAGTAGATAAACGTCAGTTAATGTGCTTCATCCACTCTGTCTGGGTGTGGTGAGATCCTGCAGGAGATAAGAAACCACCACACGACAATCATCAGGTCGAGATTTAAATCCTGATTAGTGCACGGAAACAAGACATGTCACTTTTCTCCTGCTCGCTTCAGACCAGTGAGAGTCCACACAAAGACAACACACACAGAGAAATTCCTCATGTGAAATAACCCACACTGTCTGAACTCTGGCAGAAACTGTTTAGAAACTGTTTACGTTGGACTCAAAATGGACTTTTAACTAAACACGACCCCTGAGTTTCTCTTTAGAGTTTCCTTCTAGCGAAATCTACTAAATATAACAGAGCAGCCACCAGCTCATCACTCAGTCTGTTCACTTCTCTTTCTGAGAAAAATCAAGTCATGTGCACCTTCTGATCTTGGCTGCCCTCTTGTGTTCATATTTGAACATGCAGTAGAGTGAGGTTTAGTTTTAACAGCTCATGTATCACCTCTTGAACCCCTGAAGGGAAACTCCAATGTTTATTTTCCCATGATACACACACTGATGTGTTCAAATTGGCACATCCTGGTATATAATGAGCCACACATCTGGTCTATGCAACTGAGGAACTCCTCTTGCAGTAAAAAGGGATTTTCACCTCCTCAATGTGTCATAGTACTTCAGTACTTCATTTTATTTTAATTTAAAGTATATTTATTGAATTTACTCTTTCAATTAATAACTAAACAAATACTTGTTTAATATTGATTTCAATCATATATAAATGAATAATTACAACTAAAATTCTCACAACTGAGATTATTATTATTATTATTAGATATTTTTTTCTGTGATCTGGGTCATTTCATGGAGAGGGGTGCTACATGGGAACAAGATACAGTTAAACTCCAACTGCTGTCAAGGTTGTGATCCTCTGTATCTGTCTTCTCTAATGTGACTTTCACCCGGCAACACTGATCCACAGTCAGATCGATGATTGAAATCACTCAGGGTTAAGACCCCTGTTGGTGAGAGCGGATCCATGTTGTCCACCAGCAGGGGAAGACTTGTCCAATGCTGCCACAGCAGAAGGGAGGTGTCCTCTGTTTGGTTTTATTGAATATAAGTCAACTTGAAAAATGTACCTTATTCAGTGGTTCTGCTAGGGGGGTCTGTGAGAAGTTTCCAGATTCGGTCCATTACAATGATCATGATATGATATTGGTATTCGATTAATGTGAAAAATATTTTACTACAGGTCTAATATCTTTCCAAAAACATTTCTCGTGTTCTTTCACATAATTAAGTAGAAGTGTCAAATTACAATTAAGGCTTGTTTGTGCTCAACGTGTGATTTGGAAACGGAGCTTCTGTCTGTACTCTGCGTTTATTTTCATTCGTAGTTGTGCACGTTCTGAATCCTTTCAGACAAAATGTAGCAGTACCACTGGAAATCATGGGGGGGCAGTGCAGCCAATAACTCAAATGATTGGAACAACTTTAACTACGGCGGAACATTTTGACTCATCTCTTTTTGTACGTAAATGCAGCATTACTGAGCCGCACTTATGGGAGAAAAGAGTTTAGAACCTATAGAACAGATAATTAATTTATGTAACATTAAGAAAATATTTTTTTGTCTAAACAAAAGCAGCTTTTAATTTTTTTTTAGCAAACACTATAATCCTGCATATTATTCTTTTCTCAGACAAGAGGAGCAGTTTTTTATCATTTCATGCAATTTTGCAGAAACGTCTCCAACCAATAAACAGGTGAGAAAAGAGGAAAAATGTGGGGTCCTCACCTCTAGTTTATTATTATCCTGTGTCAGTGTATAAAGTGGAGGATTCTGTTGGTTTTAGGGGAGCCTGGGTGTTACCTCACTAACAGAAACAATGGACAAGTGTTTAAATATTGATACAGGCTCTGGAAGAGTCATTTATTTCACTCCCACGTCGGGTCAAGGCCGAACCATCCCTGTGTGTTTGCTCTGCCTCTGTTCTCATGATCTCTGTTTCCCTGTTAACGATCTAATTCTATTTATTCTTGAATGTGGTTTGAAATTCCAGCGTTGTAGCAGCTCAGTACTGTGGGTTACTTACTAAGCAAACTATAAGACAAAAAAGGCACGGAATCATCGAACAGTGTTAGACTACTTTATGATTGCATGGTGTCCTACAATTAATACAGTGAACAGGAAACTGAATTCAAACAGAATCCAAACACAGAGTAAACCAAGAAAACCCCCAAAATGGTGGTTCGCAGAACAAGTGCTTATAATCATAAATCCAGCATATAATAAAAAGGGCCATGCAGAAGCAATAAGCCGACAGCTCTCTGGTTCACACAGTAAGCTTTTAAGTGTAAACTCTTCTCTAATCAAGCGCCCGAGTGTAAATGTTTCTATATTTTTGCAGATTTACTTCATGCACATGAACATAAACTGTGAAAAAACTGTTACTCGAGGAAAGAAGCAGGGACACATTTGGCATCGGAGCTTTTCAGGTTAGACAGAGGCAGAGAAGAAGGAGTGCAGAAGAAGGAAAGTGACACGTTAGGTGAGGATTTCTCCCACAGCGAGTCGAGAACAGACTCAAAAACATGTGACTGACACAAGACCACATGCCTGCACCCACCCACACACACGCCTGCCCTACCAACCACACACACACACACACCCCTCTTTGCTTTCAGTTTCCACACTAGTGAACCAGTAAGCGCACGTGTCAGACAAAAAAGACCAGACGATTAGAACACAAACGACGGCCGGGGTAAGTCATTTGTTTTCAACAAAAGGAGACTGGCACAAGGAGTTGAAGGGGCAAGTGTTAGGGTCCAGGGGTTAGGGAGTCAAGTGAGGAAGGAAGGAGGGGTGAGAGGGTGGATGGGGATCAGGGAGGGGGGAGTTAACCAGGTCTTATTGCATCAGCGTCTCTGAAGTGGGCAGGCCCCCTGGCTGAGGGAGGAAAGTCTCGGAGGTCGGGCTGCTGCTCTCCTGGTCGCTGGGGTCACCGGGGTCAGTGGTGGACACTGATGGAGTCATTTTAGTCTGAAGCAGAGCAAGGAGAAAGTAAAAACATTTATATAGTTATTAAAGTAAACAAAGTTGCTGTTTTTTCAAAACTGAAATCCACATGTTAAACCGATAAAAGTAGATTCTTGTTTTCATTTACACTGAAATAACTTGAAAAACAAAAATAGAAATATGACACACTGATCATTTCATTAAGTTAATGCTCAAAAAATAAAGGGCAACATCAGATTAAAACACACAACTACACAATTACTACGGGAGTTAGTAACACATTTACTATACGTTTAATGGCAAAGGTCTACACACCTTTGGATCTTAAACAATGAGCGTGAGCTGTAATACTGTTTTTAATCTGTTACCTTCAAAGTCTCCACTTTCCCCTCAAATGACTTGAAAGTTTGTGCATTCCTGTGAAAGGAAAGAAAGAAAAAAAAAAAGACGTAAAACCACTTTAATACACTACGTAATATTTTTATTTACCATTGTTGTCTTTATTAGTGCTCTTTACGCCTTCACTACCTCAACTTGTGTTTGTATTGAAGAGCTTTATTTCATTCTTCTTTTGCTTGTATTTATATTTTATTATATAGTGGATTATTCTTTATTACTATATAATATTTGTATATTTCCTTTGCAAATCTTCATAACAGGCACAGTTTGATTTGAGGATGACACTTTCTTAATTTTGACAATGAAGTTCTTAAATCTTGAAAATAAAGAAACTGTTTTATAAACCAAATATTTCATTGGTCAAAAGATCAATCTGGCGACGTGTCAGCAGAATAATTGATAATGAAAATAATTATTTGGAGAAATTAAGAAAATCATTTGTTAGTGAATGGTTGAGAAGCACAAGGACCGTTTCTGAACTTGGGTGTTTTCCAACCTCTGATTAGGATTTTTTCTGAACCTCTGATGAAAACTAAGGTCTGGCTATGTGAGATTAATAAAGCTGCAGCTTCACTGATTAGCTGATAACGTGGCTCTCAGCAGTTGCCGCTCCTAGCGTCCTCGACCTGCATTCTCTTTTTCATGCAATGCTTGTTATTGTCCAACATGTAGAAACCAGGGTTTTCTTTTCTACGCATAGAAAACAAGCATTGTGCAGCCATGTGTACTGCACAGTGTTAGGGTTCGTAATCTACCTCCCGTCCCCCCTTACCTCATGACAGGCATACTAGCAGAGTGTTGTAATGAGCGCACGCTATCCGACAGCATTACAGAGAAGAGAGGAGGCGTTAGTGGTGGTCTCAGAGTAGTAGAGACAGTTTCACAAAGACAGAACAAGACACATAGATGCAAACACAACATAGAGAACAAACCCTCAATTATTCCACTATACCTTCAAAGAGCAAGTGAATAAATCCTATAAATCCTGTTCTATCCTATTAAGATCAATTGTGTATTAACACAGTGGGTTTGTGCTAATCCTGTGTATTATGGGGTGGTATCTTGTCACCGAACACATGCACACACATACATATGCAAAACAACTGCATTCACATAAGCACACCCTGCCCCTTGGACCCCTGTCAGGTTGCTCATCACTACCAGCACCCCCCACCCCCGTCAAAACTGCCTCTGTGTGGTAGCTCATCCGTGAGGCTGCAATTCTCAGCACACTGCGGCTTTGAAGAGCCTAATAATCTTGTTTGCAGCTCAGTAATCCAGAGAGAAGAAGGATGACAGGGGGAGAAGACAGATTAGGATCCGCTGGGGGAGGGAGGTGGCGGGGTCAACCAAAGCAATATCTCAAATGGAACAATCGGCTGTTGGTTTTTAAGCCTCACTTGACCAGGAAATATTAACAGTGATGTGCCGTCGCATGTTATATGAAATGTTTTTGGTACTTTGAAGCACAATTCCAGGACATCTGGCATCAATTCAGTAGATACGTGGCTGCCAACATACAGTATGTGCATTTATTAAAGAGGAGAAGATAAAAGTGAGAGCTGATGGTCGTGACATATATAAGGACAGGCTTTTAAAAGTCATTTTTTTATTTTCCCAAAAAATAAAAAGGTTTTATAATCCTTTAACTTCAAAGTTGGGCATCTGAGCAAAATAAAATTACTAATATTAAATTGAAGCAGTGAATTACATTCCATCTGTGGCGGTAGCTGATCTGGAGGGGAGGGGCAGGAGGTCGGTTAGTGAGCCCAGTCCCCACACACACACATGCACACACGCACGCACATCACGTCTCCATTACTTCAGAGACTAATTACCACTTGCCAACCCTAACTCTTATCCTCAACTAAACCCAACCTCAAAACAAACACGATTTAATGATTTGCGTTAATAGAACACCATGAGGAAGTCCCATAATTTACCAGTGTAAACACATTTAGGTCCCCGCAACTTTAGTAATACCTGGACCACACACACACACACACACACAGTAGAAAATCAAATAAAACTACGACTGATGTTGAGTAATACACTGAATAATGTGTCTCGTCTCGTTTTTTAAATCGAAATCAAAAATTACTTTTGACACAAACTGGCAACTCCTCGTGTGCTGTGAGAGACGTGGCCGACAGAATCTCTATCTAACACTGTAAGATCCTTTTCTGAGAAATTCCAAAGAAATATTTCACAGAACTCGTAAACAACGGATACTTTTCCTTATAAGGACCTGGGCCTTTAACAAAAATAGACAACTTTAAATTGGTTGGTGAATTTATGGACCCCCCCGCACCGATGTCTCCCCTCAGTCTCACCTGACATCCTCAAGTTTCCGGCTAAGGACTGAGCCCACATTGGAGAAAGCTGCCGTGGCCTTCAGACTCGCCTGAGAGAGCGTTTCAGACGTCCTCCTATAGCTGGAATAAAGAAGGGGAGACGGAGATAGGGGGTGGGGGGTGGGCAGGAAAAAGGGAGGATATGAGAGTGATGAAAAGAGACTGAGAGATCAAAGAATGGAGGGAGGCATCAAGGTCAGAACTAAACCTCTGGGACTTTTTCATTTTAAAAAGCCAGAGAGCATCAGAATGCTGCTCATTTCCTGTAACGTACAACGGAAAACAGTTTCACTCAGGCCACAGACGAGCTATCAGCAGCACTGACATCTTCTTTCTCATTGCCCAGATGCGTAGGTGCATTTTTCTCCACGGTGCTGGCAGTACACCATGTTTCCAAGGCATTCAGATACAGATAAAACTCTCATGATCAGACAAGCAGAGAACAATGATGCATATGTTGGTAGATATGGAAGCGGTTCACAGGGATTATTTTTTTCCCAGCGACATATTCAGATTTAATTACCGGCATAATTAATGATTGTGTATTTTTGATATACTGTGGTGGTCGAGTACGTACGCGTTGGAGGTGGTGACCTCCTGCCAGGTTTTGGTAATGTTCTGTTTCAGCTCATTCAGAGTTGTGATGCCCAGCTTTCTCTTAAGATCTGCCAACTGCCTCTCCTTGGCTGCAAGAACCTGGGACAGAGTCTGGATCTCATCCTCCACCTGGACACACACAGAAATTTGCCATATGTGAACATCAACCACTTTTTTTTCAGTTAAAGGATAAGTCATGGATGTGCACTTTTAACTCTTTTAGTTTGGCCCATGTCCCATTCACTAACATGGGGAGGTGGGGTTTATGTCCTGCACTGCAGCCAGACACCAGTGGGTAGAGAAGATATTTTGCCTTCACTTTTAGAGAGCAGTCATATCGTCCATCTTCATATACAATCTATGGAATAAATCTGGTGGTATTTTTTATTTTTCATGACCTGCTTTAACCCAGTGGGCTTAGCCACAGAGATGAGGAACTAAAGGACGGCTTAACACGCTGTAGATTTTGGTGATTTCATGGGATCATAAAAAAAATCAACAAGAAAAACAAAGAACATCGACGGACTCATCCTTTAACAAATCTCAGTCAAGGAGATGTTTGATTTGACATCTAACACAAGAGTAATCGTTGGACCAGATATCAGAGGCACAAAGCTCTATGGCTAGGCCTGCTCGAAGTGTACATGACAAGTTACAGCTGGTGTACACACACTGTAGTAATAATTCTATTTCCATTTTCCACCATTTGCATGGACAGCTCTGTTTAAGTACATGACTCTCTGAATCGTGGCCTCTGACCCATCCTGACCTTGACCAACTCTTCCTGCAGCTCCTGTCGCTCCTCCTCTGTCAGGGCGGGTGGAGGAGGGGCGGGCCCCACAGATGTCACTGCATCTTCTCCCACCTCCGGGACCGAGTCCGGGTGCTGCTGGGTACCTGTTAGACAAATAAGCAAAATTAATTTTTATCAAAGCTTCTAAATTGGCATTTCACGTGTAGGACAGTTTTTAAGACATGTTCACACGTGTGAGCCCGTGTTTGCTGTGTGACAGCGAACAGGTGGCAAGTGAGGGGAGGCTGATGTCGGTTGTCAAACTCAAGCTGTTCCAGTGAAGGATGAGGAGAAGAAAGGACGAATAAGTTAAAGCTATCAGAGAGTCGTACAAGAAAAATGAAGGATGCTGTTTGATGATGGGTGGCAGCCAAGAGGGAGAAGCTACTTGCCAAGGATTTTTTTCCACGAAAGTTTCCCACATTTGTTTTTAATTTAGATCGGTGAATTTAAACCTGACTAGAAGCTAGGAGGGGAACAAGTGAAGGTGAAGTAGCTAGCACTCGCCTCACTGCAAGGTTTTGCATGCTCTCCCCGTGTCTGAGTGGACTTTCTCTGGGTGAATGTGAGCGTGAATGGTTGTTTTGTCTTATGTTGGCACTGTGATACACTGGTGACCTGTACAGGGTCTACCTAGGTGCTAGCTGAATGATTTAACTTATTTTTTGCCTCCGTCTGCTTGCTCGAGGTATGTTAGGAAGAGTTGTGACTGTACAGCAGCAGAAAACCCCTCTCTCTCACAGACCAATCATATTTTCACTCCCCACACATTAACAATATACACACACGCAGCTTTGATGTTGCCGTCTCTGACAGAGCTGTGCCCAGCAGGAGCAGCAGTGCATCAATAATACAGAGAACTTTCTAGATGGAGACGTCCTAGGCTCAGACAGCATGAGAGAACACAGGAGCAGGGGGGTTGTTAGGAGATGTCAGTCAAAAGGACAACAGCGGGTGAGGATGTTTTGAGCCAGAACTGAGCAGGAATCTGGAACCCCGAACCGTCTCTGAGGTCGAGTTTCTTTTTATCTAGTCTCCTCTAGTGTTTCGTATAAAAAGAGAAAACCCAAAAGCTGAATAAAACAGTGTGGGGGGGAGGTAGACAAAAAGAAACTGGTGGGGAATACATTTCTGATGTATACTGTCATCTCAGCAGGAGCCAGAACTATGATGTAAATTGAGACAAGATAGACCTGAGAGTAGATTTCATGATAACACAGGATTTGTAAAGGTCATTTTAATTCAGACCGACATCCATCATGATACTAGTCAGAGAGTTTGGGTTGGTCTGTAGCTTGGGGGCACTGTAGGGTTTAAATTAAATAGTTTAATGGACTATTTGTCCATTAGAAAAGAGGCATAACGAGGGGAAACACACATCTATGTTTCACTCAACAAACCCCATATCCTCTCCTCCCACCTCATTCCACACACTTGGCAGCAGTCCTCTCTTTCTTGTCACACAGCAATACTCCCCAAACCCTAAAAATATTTTATCTGAGACAGGACTGGATGTTTGGTGAGGACAGAGATACAAAAGACTTTCTGAAGAGCTACTGGTAGAATAACATTTCTCTGCCTTCCCATTACAGAGTGTTGGCATAAGCTGCTGTGAGACAATACTGGTTTTTGGATTGAATAATACCATGGGAATAAGCAGAGCTGAGTGGATGCACCTCAAGGGGGGAATATTTATTTAATTGTCAAAATACGCTGGGTAAATATATGGAGTGGGAGATCCCACTGGAAATCAGTGACAAACAAGTTTTTCAGAGGAAATAGAGGCAGCCATTACAGTCACTAAGCAAATAGAGAAATACAGAGGAAATAAAGGTGGGGGTGTTGCAGACATTCGATGAGAAGAAATACAAAAGAAATTCTCTTTTCAGGCTGCAGCCCTGAAACCACCTCACTGTTCCTCTGATGTGTTGTACTTCATCTGCCCTCGAGAAGTCCCCCCCCCCTTTCTTGTATTACATTTGCCCTCTCCTCTAGCCATTACTGGTGACACAGCAGTGACACAGCAGTGACACACACACACACACACACACACACACACAAACACACGTACACATACACACCTGCATACAGAGACAGAATTGTGTAATCGACACTTCCTTTCGTAACACTCGTACCTCACAAACAGGATAACTCTCCTCTGCTAAAAGAGCACTATACTCTTATTTTGATGATCTTCTGCTCAGGAACCGTGTTTCTATTTGATTTGCTAACAACACAGTCTAAACCAGTGAACGTCCAGCACCACCTCCGGTTGAGGAGAACAGGTTTTGTAGGTCGACTCCCTGGCTCACTTATCTGCTATGTAAAATTCCTGCAGGCAATGATACGAAAGCTGTGGGTCTGAGTGTGGAGGCAGCTCTGCAGGAGTGTATGTATGCCTTCGAGTTGCATTTCTATCAGTTGGCGCTGGGAGAAAGATTGAGCAAAAAAACAAAAACGAAGAAAGAAGTAGAAAGAGAAGGAGACGTTATGTTATATCAAACTGTGTATCCACACGCATCACCGCCCCACCTCTCTGGTTACACCCATTTACTTTGAACGTATTCCGCCCCATGACAACCTCAGCCTGTGTAGCTGTCAAATCTATTACAACCAAATAGAAAAGAAAGGTTTCAAAGTGGAGATATTACTGAAACAGACCTGCCAAAACATTGTTAACGCATCATTATCCCTCACATGTAGCCTAATTATTTGGTAACTTGATTATAGTCTTTACTGTTATACTGTGACTAGGCCAGTTTTTTATCTAGAAGCAGAAGAAAGAAAAGTGGAACAGACATATTCCTTTTTTCAGTCTGGAAGCAGCTGGAAGTTGTGTGAATACAATCACACTACAGTTGTGGTAATGTGCCTATAATGCTGGCAGCAGCTTTCTTTCTGAAACTGAAACTGTGACCTACGATCAACCAGATTCAGTTTTTTGCACAGATTTTATAGTTAATGATTTTTATAAAATGAAACTGAATCTGCTCAGATGTGTGGTTTATATACGAATTTGAATGATTTTCTTAACTTGTGTTATTTTCTCATACATCTGTTAAGCGACTGACACAATCTTCAAGTTCACAACTCTTCAAAATAAAAGCTTTGCAATTCTGTTCAGTACAAAGCCTTGCGGTAACAAAACGAACATCGTGCTTTTACTTTGATGACAAATTGCTAAAGAGGAAGTGATTCAATAAAAGTTTTTTCCATGACGCCGTGACATCAGTGATTGTCTGTGTCAGTCAGATATGGTGAAATAAAAATAATCACTCTTTCATATTCAGACAAAATTGGTATTATTATCAAAATATCTGCACATGAATCAAACAGAACTTGGACCTTGTAAATCAGAATTGTGGCAAAACAGCTAAAACGTCTGATGAAGCAATAAAGAAAAAATAACTATAGCAAAATAAGTTAAATGTCCTTTTCAAGCATCATCATTTTCTAAATCAATAAAAAAAATCGAGTTAAAAAAATTAATGGAATTGAATTGCTAATTGGCAAAAGTTGCCGTCACACACACTGCAACTAATTATCACTTGTCCCCTCCCCCCTACAGTTTGTGTTCCCCCAAATTCTTCCCGTTCAAACCGACACACACACACACACACTCACTCACTCACTCACACAAACACACACACTCCACCCAGCCTCTCCCTCTGCTCCTTGTGATACCTCTGGTTCTGACAGCCGGCGAGCTGGGTGGCGTGTCGCCGTAGGTCGGGGAGAGGTAGAGGTACCTGGTGTTGACTCCTTGCTCAAAGTCAAACGGAGAGTGGTATTCCTCCAGAGGCTCCATGTTTACAGCTCGTGTAGAGCGGCAGGTCGGAGTGACTACCACCTCCCTGCGACCACCAATACCTAAGCAAAACAAGCCAAGCGCTGATTGTCTGCATGTGATCCGGGCGCGTGCTGGCCGTCTCTGTGTCTCCTTGTTTACAGCATCCTGGACTCAGACACACACTAGGTTTTGTGTTGTCTCTCAGGTGTTCTGAAGGTCAGAGTGAGAGTACAGTGGAGATGGTTTCCAATGTTCCATCTTTTTCAGGCCAAGGAGCTGTGAACCCTCTGTTTCTGTCCTGCTGATAAGAAGTTACCCGTCTCTTCAGTCAGCTGTTGCAGCAGACACATACTCTTTCTCTGCAAACACACACACACCCTCTTCTTTTCTATTGTTATCCCAAAAAACTGTCCATCCTTCAAACATCCATTTGCGTCCATCCAGTGTGGTTTCCAGATGCTAGCCCCTGTTAGCAGCGCAGTGACATTGCGTGACACTCTATTTTCAATACTCCCAGGTCTCTCTGTCAATTCCCTCCCTCCCTCACTTTCCTGTCATCCAAGGAGGAAATAAAAGCGGTCCCATTTGTGTGGGCTGGTCACGTGATGCAAGTGAGTGTGGTGGAGGGGCATTAGATGAAAAGCATAATCTGCAGTGTCCCAGATTACAGCCAAGCGCTAATCCAGGGCGGCCGGTCCATCTTAGAGCAGCAGTAATGCTAGTAGGCTAGAACGGAGGGGACAGGATGCCAGAGGCTAAACTAGGTATTGTGGAGATGAGGGGCGGTTATCTACAGTATGTGGTGAAGAGAACATGTAGTCATACAACTGTG
The DNA here is from genome assembly GCF_024713975.1 of Paralichthys olivaceus. NCBI lineage: Eukaryota > Metazoa > Chordata > Actinopteri > Pleuronectiformes > Paralichthyidae > Paralichthys > Paralichthys olivaceus. The sequence continues at coordinate 9,056,257 of NC_091112.1, forward strand.
TGTTCATACGAGAGCATCAGCTAATGATTATATTATGAGTAAAGAGTTGGTATTGGATTTCAACCCTCAACGTTGTGTCAATCACCAACACTGACTTTTGTACTTCGGTTAAATTTTGCAGCGTTTTTCACGTAAGTCAAAAGTGTTCCAGAGGTTTGTGCGATCGAATGGGTCACAAAAATTGGTTTCCTTCTTTATAATATGCAATCTCCAGACTTGAAAGTAATCTTCTTGTTATGTTAAATTCAAAACAGAAAATCTGAATATTGGTAAAGGTTTGAAATAATCGTGATATTGATTTAAAGTCATGCCGCCCAGCCCTATGTCATGTTACACTTAAGTTAAGGAGAGATATGAGGAGAGAGGACTGTAAGAATAAGTCATGCACAATCTATAGATAGAAGCATCACTAAAGGCTGCATTATGGCCTGGTGACTTTCCAGCAGTAATCTTCATGACTAGATGCTTTCAAAAAGCTTGATTCAGATGTAAAAAAACAACAACAAATGAATACACCAGTACACATCAGTACATACATTTAAGACAATCACAGACTGACTATGTTCAGGCCTTCTTGCCAACATTCCTCTGTTGTTAGGATCCAGACGAGCATGTTTATGTGATCTTCTCTAGGAAATACCTCGCACCACGAGAGACAGACGGGACACTTAGCTTGAAGCATTGAAGCACTGCAGGACAAATTCCACAATTGACCATCTCAAAGTGAAAAGAATGGAGTTTTCAACTTTCTACTGAAACCACGTGAGCTTTAATATATATGAAGTTATATATTTTTTAATTCTGCAAAACACACACATTTCCATAAAGCTAATATGCAGCATTTCAATGATATGAAAATATCATTACTGCCCATGAGAGGAATCTTGTTTTAAAAGCCTACTGACGACAGTTCAATTCATACTCTTATAAACTGTTTCAATGGTCAAGTTGATGTCCACACCTACTCTGCTAAACTGAAACACATGTATTCATCTGATATTCTCATTTTTCCAGTGTTTCAAGCAATTGGTTAGCAGTTTTGATGTGTATGAAAACACATCCTGATTTAAAAAATATATAATACCAGTGACATTATGATGGTAGTGACAGACAGACGATTAATGATAAACATGGTAAGCCCTCCTATGTGTGTAACAGTCCTATAAAAGTTAGATGCTGTGTGTAAACTGATATAACTGAACTACGCCCTGATCTGTAGTCAGGCTCAACTGCACTGTGCTTTCATTCAGCAAGGTCGGCCCAGGAGGTGACACACACACAGTCACTCATTGCAAACAACACCAACATACAAGAAAACAGGCCTAAATCAGGAGCAAATAATAATTGTCCTTTCTACTTTTGGTGATTTGATTCATTCTTGTTCAGAAGCTTTGACCTTTATCAACATTATTTCATCATACTCCATTTGCATGAGTCATTTTTTCACATGCTAAATCTCTTCTTCTGTTCAGACTCAGTGATTCAGAAATAGAATAATATGTTGGCCAAACGTTCATTAAGGATGTTTGTCATCATGTGAATTAAAACTGGTTATGTCCATAAACTGGAAAGAAGCTTCAGTTTCTTTTCCACTTGTCAAAAACCCTACTAACCTCTGGCTCTCTTTGGCTTCTCGGGAGCACATGAGTCATTTTTATTTTTAAAAAACCTGGGTATCCTGGCTAATTTTGGTGACTAAAAAAGGTATTCCACTCCCCTGTATTCCTGACCAATCAGGCCACTAGTTTCCTCTATCAGCATCTGCGTCCTGTCCTGCCATGCTGGCTCTCCCTTCTACAAATGTGTCGAAATGCCCTGTTACCACCTCTGCAACAATAATGTCCCCACCCCACCTCCTGTTTCGGGTAGTCCCAGAACTGTACGGTGGAAAATAGGCATGTCATTTCCGCCTTGAACAGTCTGAACAAAAGGGGCTAGTGATTCATGAGACACTGGATTCATGTGACACTTGTTAACAAAAATGGCTCCTAAGCTTGTATGATATAACTTAGAAAATATTTTGAATAAAAATACTTCTCACAATTTCCTTTCAAATTAATCTCTGACCAAAACTCAAATTAGAGTGTTCTCTATGATTTGAATAGATTTATGCTGATTGAACATAACAGACACCAAGACCAACTCATACTGGCCCCCACCCACAGGAACAAACAGCCATTTTCAAGTGGTTAATGCAGCACGGCATGAGATCAATTATCTTACTATTCATGACATACCCTGTCACATGATTAGCCTAAAACAAGAGTCATGAGACGTGGATGACTGTGAATGCAGCGAGCGTGCCCAGAAAGTTGCCATTAGACGTGCATCATGGGAAAACTTTGAGGCTAAGGGCATAGAGTTGTTTCACCTCAGATGGAGCAAACCCAAAGTCGTGTCCTTATCTCACAACTCCATCTTCACCACCTCAGTTTCCCTCTGGGCTCATGGACAAGTAAGAGCTGATTAAAGCAATAGTTTGACATTTTTGGAAATATATATGTTGGTTTTAGTGCAGACAGAGGATTAATGTCAGTTAACAAACCTTAGCTTAAAGATAAACTCCAGACTTACCCCAAATATTTCAAGAACACTGACGTGGAAGAAGCAGACTGTTTCCTGGTGATATCAATTTCCTTTTCCGATTTACACTTGTGCATAGTCCTTTTACTATCACACCATGTGTGAGCACATGGTTCTTTCAGCTAAAGATAAAAATTGATGCAAGGATGTTTTGTAAGGCTTATTACTAAAACCTATTCACAACATTTGATTATATCTGGCTCATAAATATAAAACTACATACTTTTAAACTACATTAAAATAATTATATATATATATAAACATATTCTCCACTGTTATTACACAGTAGGACTATACTTCATGTGTTTGACACAATACTTGTATGACTCATTTATCGACAACTAGTGCATTTCGGAAAAAAAACATTTCCATTTGACACTGACGCCCAAGGTTTCTCTCTACAGTGTCATGAGGATACTGTGTATGTGTGTGTCTACTCATTTTTGTTACCTCTACAGGATCTTTTTCAGCATAGACACTGAACTTGTCAGGACCAGTAGTCCTCATGGGACCAAAGCCCAATCCTTATGGGCCAAAACGTCCTGGTTAAGGTTAGGTGTAAGATGTGAGTTAAAGTTAGGCATGGATTGGTCCTGGATAAGATCAAGGATGAGGTTTTGGTTAGGCTGTGCATAATGAATGGATGTCAATGCAAAGTCCTAATAAGGATAGCTGTGCAAACATCCTTGTGTGTGCGTGTGTGTGATGCCAGAGCTCCCAGACAGGTGAGAGTTCAGCTTGGCCAAATCTCACAGGTTAATGCAGAATTCGTCATGAAGAAGTACTGAAACCAGAAGCATTACTGTGTCTTTAGACTCAAACGTTTAAAGACTGTATATTATACAAAGGGATTGTATTGTTAAATTGGCTGACACCACTGTCTGTAGGAAGCAGGCCTTTTCTTCTTTGTGTTTTCAACATATCAAACTGCTCCTTTCACAATGACTTGTGACAGCCATGACTGCTGACAAACATGTGTTTCTAGGTGAACTCAGTTACATCCCCTCCCACCCACATTAAGACAAAGACCATTGCTGTGTGTGCATAATACTGATGTGATCTAACATGTGCGACAAATCAGGACACACAAATATGTGCATAACTGGCGCTGTACTTTACAGTGCGACCAGACATTTACATAATTGTACTTTTGCTTAATGTAAAGCTGTTCCCTTTACAAGAAGATACCACAATGTGCAGCAAACCTCATAGGTACAATAGTAACTAAATATTGCACTATTTATGAACCTTAAACAGGGTTACATGATAACTCACTTATTCAACTGTATTCATGATAATATTCTAATATCAAGATACTTTGGATCACAAGTCTAATATCTAAGTGAAACATTAGTTTAATCTGACTGAAATCTGTCTGAGATCTTTCAATATATTTTGAAAGTATCATTTTGTTCTAGTACAACAAATTTCAGACTTGAACGAGTCGCCTGTAAATTCTTGGCTTGGGAAAGTTGCCTGTGACAGCTGAAAGCGTATGGTTGTGTCTGATTTAAATCTAATAAGCCAAAAAATGTTGGCAAGGACTCATGATCAATCTCATTAGACGGCCCAGTTGAAAAACAAGATGGACTGGTCAGCCAGACTCACATTTCTGAACATCTGATTTCGGCCAAAAGCATAAACTTCAATCAGGGGAGCAGAAAGTTCCAGAAACAAACAACATCCCCGAAAAAGTCACAGATCAGACTTGACTTTCTTTTTGTAACTTAGTGGAGTGACATTCTTGAGAAGTTAAGGGGAACTTGCAAAAACACTTTACTTCCAGACATTTTAATGGTAAGTAAAGCATAAGAATAGAACATTGTTTCTTCTCTGAACACAGATAAAATTTCCACAACTAATGAGGTGAAACAAATTCCCACTTAAGCAAATAGGAACCCATATGATTTAATGTCACTACTGGGAACTCCATTAAAATACAGGGGAATTCAAGTGCACAGAAGGAAATCTTTATTATTTAAAAGGCCACACAGTCAAAACCAGATGAGAACTGGGTAGTGGCAAGATACAATGACCACAGTTACCTGCATCAAAGTGTGACACTGAAATTTCTTATCATGACAACTTCCCTGTCATGTCACGACAGTAAAAAAAAAAACTGAACTGCTGTTATCTTGACAGTTAATTGGACACAATGAAGGATAAACATTTATTTTGACATTAAGTTACTTCTGCAGACAGAAGAGGCACGGATTAGTGACACTTGCACTTTGTATTACAAACAACTTTTTTTTACTTAATTTGCACTCAAAAATCTTTAGGTTTTACTTAATGCACTAACAACTTTCAGCAGCACTACTTAACAGTCTGACCTGAATGGAAGTCTGATAGTCATAGCATTTCTGTGTTTATAGAGCAACTGACAATGATACTATTTAAGATATTTCCAGCCTGGACTGTTGGTGCATCAGTTCCACTCACTAAGTGGAAAACATTGTAGGTAGACCAATGTAAAAAGCACAGGAAACCTGCATGAAAATGTACATAATGGCCAGAACAAAATGCTAAAAGATTACTGTGATGTTAAGTATTTCTGTTATTGAATCCACTCCGAGCACATACATAGAGATGGACAGAACTGCCCGACTACTTAATTTGGACTGAAACCTATATGCATGAATTATCAACCAGTAACAGGTCACATACTTTGACTTTTTACTTTTACTTTGGTGTGTCAATATACAATATATGATGCATCTTCTGCAAAAATGTTCTACCTTGGGGCTGAGCATGCAGACATCAGGAAATTATATTTCTCAAACCAGAAGAATGAAGACTGGAAATGAGGTCAGAGCTGAGTACTTGTCATCTGACATTCCCTTAAGGTGAACAAATAAATCTCAGAGTTTGTAATCAACTGAACGGAGTCGAACATACAAGCTTCAATTTCATTACAAATGTCCGGTTTTCTTGCAAAACACATGCACTTCACTGAGAGGCAGCTCCCACTAAAGGCAAGTGCACAAAGACAGTGGTGTAGAGGAGTGAGAGAGCAGATGGCTGCCTGGCAGGAAAGGTAACGTCCAGGAAGTTGTGGTAGAGATCAGGAGAAAGAAATAACAGGTAGAATTTGCCCCCTCACCTCATCTTCATGCACTCTGCATTAAAATGCCCTGCAGTGTGCACACATGTGCTCGGGCCTGTTTGACCTCTCAGTCGTCTAATAGAGGCTGAAACAGAGAACTGTGCTACTTTCAACTTCTTCACTCATTGTTCTGATGGAAAAGAGGCCAGTGATGTTGACAGTGTGACCCGACGAGCACAGATCAACATTAAGAGAACATGTAGTGATCTGTCAAATGGGTGTAACCTGTTTGTGCAGCTTCATTTACTCAACAATTTGTAGCTAAAGCCGCAGAGCAACATCCAAAACAGCTCATCAGATCGCGTCTCAATACATCAAACCCACGCCAGATGTGCGACATTTAACTCAGAGTGTCGTTTAGCTCACGTTTAAAACTTAACTCCCAACTTCCTCGTTTAGGTTCAACTCATCGGGTGTCAACATGTTGGAACAAAAGCAGTGCAGCATTGAACTTCCGTGTTATTTTCCTTTTTAAGTAGGTGACCTCAATTAGTGTCCTCAACCATTTCCTTTCTTCCAAACAGAAAACTCGTTGATGCTTCTATCGTTACCAAACATGCTGCTACTTCTCGAGATGGAAAGGAAGCATATGTTTCCAAACTTTTTATCAGTTAGCTTAGTTTGCTAACTTTCATGTGACACAAAAGTAGGTTTCAGCCGTTCTCGGTTACGACAGCGGCACAGCGACTCGTCTCGGTGAGCGGTTTACCTTGGTCTGCATCCTCCATGGTGCTGCTGAGGTGTAGTTTCTGGTGGTTTTGGTTGCAGGCGGCGCAGGTTCCTCACTCGGCTGCTGCAGACCTTCCTGTTCTCTCGCTCATGTTGCCAGGCAGCTCGCCGTGAGGGGTGGGGCTCCGCGGTGACGTCAGCACGTAGCAGTGTAAACAGAGGCGAGCACGTGGATCGAGTTTGGAGCCGTCAACAGTGCAGCTGCTGGGCAACCGCTCCACGTTAGCAGATAAATACAAGGTAACGTGAGATAAACTGAAAATTATCAAATGAAAACACTGTAACACAATGTGTATGTTTAAATCTTCATAAAAAATATTTATCACTAACTAAATCTAATAAAATGCTATGGCACAAACCAAATACGAAATAAAGCACTGTAATACATTGATATACTATATTGTCAGCACAAACTAAACTAAATACTTTAGCACACACTTCTAATTCTAAATAGTAATATTGACCCAACCTGCACATTTTATTGAAGTTCACCTGATCGTGTTATTTTCTCTTTTTGTGGGATTTTTTTAATCTTTGCATTTTGAAGAATGAATGGGAATTTTACATAATTTTGGAGGCATTTACTTTTTGATATCAACTGTATATTCATGTGTCTAATACTCTTTTTATTTTTACTATCTAAAGTGTTACTATAAATTGTATATGTGATCTTCCAGTGCTACATTAAAGTGTAATAATAATATAATATATATAATATTTGTGATTAATACCAGAGATCCTTGTTGAGATGGATTCTGAGTTAACCCATCATATAAATAAAGGTCCAAGCTGCTTCAAATCCTAAATAAAATGAGGACATTTCTGAGATGAAAATAATGGAGTGTTTAATTGTGTACAAAAGATTCAGTAACACTATGAATAGTGTTTGGAATGTAATATTTAAAAATGCATCAGATGAATTGTTGTTCTGATTTTGCTCGATGCATTATTTTGTTCATTTCACATCTCCATACTTGCTTCTCAAATCTGTTTTTGTTTTTCCCTTTGACAGTTGCCAATGAAATATTTGAAGAATGTTTTAAGAATTTCACAATCAAAACAGTGGAACTTGAAAAACAGTTTGGGAGTTCATGTGAACTATTGCGAAATCTCCACCAGATATTCAAACAAGCTAAAGTTTGAAAATATTTTTAATCACAGTGAGTGCAATGCACACTCATTCATTTCATACCTGACATAATAGTTTGATATACATCATTCAGCAGCTGGGAAATTCAATTTGTCAAACACAGTTGGTGTCTAATGTTGAGTTGGAAGCCAATGCCTCAAGCAATAAATAGATGACCTAATCATTCATGGTATACCTTATTGCCCCCCAGGGAATTTAACCATTACAGTGGGGACAACCCCCCCACCTCGTAGTAATCAAAACCTTCCTGTTCACAAGCTGAGTGCAAAGCCCTTAATTGGACAGCATTGAAACTATACACCCAACTATGTCAGGCTTCTCACACACACACACACACACACACACACACACACACACACACACAGAGGGGTGTTCACATGAAAGAGTGCCACCTGCTGGACTTAAGGAACAGATACAGACCTGTGATACATGGTGGTACATTAGAATACTTTACTCTGGACTATTAACATGTCACTGGTCTGTGGAGGATTCCAGTTTAACTGCTGAAGGATCACACATCACGTGACTCTGTTAAACTCATATGGCTTTTTAATTTAAAGTTTAAAACTGTATTATCTGTTATTATTTATTGATTCAAATACCCTAGATATATAGAATAAATATGCTATTAAGTATGTTATAATGGTGGCATATACTCTATGTTAAACTCATGCTTTGGATAAAGAAAAAGGTTACAATACTGCAATAGAGTGTTAAAGTAATTCAATATCAATAGGCAATTAATTGATTAAAAAAAACGCATATATTTTGCTGATAAATGTAGGCTATTTATTGTACAGACGCTGCTTTATAGTTATGTTCATGCATATAATTACACAAATATATCTTAACACTTTTAACATGATTATTTTTAAACATAAAATAATCAATATATTGTATCATAGACACATCAGAAGCTCCTGCAGTGCTCCGGTATGAGTGTAAGTGGGGAGCACTTGGAGGAGCAGCCGAGCCACAGGATCAGAAACATGCGGAAGATGGGTGCAGGCTGATCAACAGCACCCCCATCTTCCTTTAAAAGCCGTCCCCTCCCTCTCCAGCCCCCCTTCTCTGGTCGAGGTGCATTGTGGGGGAAAGTCGTTGCCATTCGACCTCTGCGGGGCCTGCGCGGACGCAGTGAGAACCCTGAAATTCATTATGCCTTTAAAACCTCTATTTATTTCCGCATAACCTACATACTCTCACCGGGAGGGCCAGCGGCGGAGAAAAGCAACGACGTCGCTTCATCTCTTTCGGGAAATACATCGTTTGCACAGACGTTGTTTTTTTGTCGGAGGTGGATACTGTTGAGAAAGTGAAGATTCTAATACATATTAGGAAAAATGTCCGGTGAGAGAAACCGCAGGTCGTTGGCTTTCCGAGGGGGTGGACTGGCCGGGTTAACGGGTTCCAGCGGTATCGGTGGGGGGAACTGTAACAGCTGGGAGGCCCTGGCCTGTCAAGACCGACATTTTAACGGGAACAGGCCGGATCAAGAGGAGGACAGGGATCTGGGGGCGAAAGGACCATCGCAGGGGAGAGTGGAGGGCGCTGGGTCTGTCAGCGATAGCACGGAACCCGAGGCGGAGGAAGAAGAGGACCCGGAAGGGGGCAGCTGGGCAGCCGCGGACGGCGACGATCGTGTCGGCTCGGTGGAAGCGGAGAACGGGTCCAGAGAGGGGAGTAGCTGTGCAGCGGGGAACGGTCCCAACAACGCCGACGGCCAGGAGTCGGGAAGCGGCGAGACGGGCTCCAGGAAATCTGGGGTAGAGATGAGACCGCAGACGCTGCTTCAGAAACACTCACTGTTCCACGCTTCGTGGTTGCAAGAATTTCCATGGCTGAAATTCAGCCAGGAGACGGGACTCATGTCCTGCTCCTGGTGTCACAACATTGCCACTAAAAACAGCGACGAGCTCGTGAAGGGGAGTCGCAACTACAAGCGGGCCTTGTTGCTGAGACATCACCTGTCTTCTGAGCACGGGAGGAATGACCCCACCAAACAGGTACGTTAGCTCACGTCCATGACGCTTTCGCTTAGTTACCTGCGTCGCATTAAATACCTGACACACAATTGTCGCTACACATGTCAGCTTCTGTTTTGTTTGACACTTATAATTACTTTTTGAACAACTTCTAAATTACACAGAAGCCCAAACAAGGCTGTTGCCGAACATTCCCAATCCCCTCTCGCGGCTAATTAGCTAGCATCTACCTGCTAACCCGAGCTAGCAACTAGCTTAGCGGACTAGCTGCCCTGCGGCTCTGCTGTCTTGTCGGAGGTAGAGCGCTGTGGAAAGCCCCTAGCGATGCTAATGTCGACTAACTGAGTTATGAATGTCAAAAACACACGCAGCCACTTTTCTGTGTGAGAGACGTGGAACCTCTGGTTCGGTCCATGTCTAAAATGTGAGTGTCTTGTCCCCACACCAGTCGTGGTAGACGCACCAACCTGCTCCAGTGTGACACCTGCTAGCTACTGTCACACCGGAGGCTGTTTCTCATACCGCGGAATGAACTGCATGTCACGGATAACTGTTAATCATTTCAGCCTCCTACGTGTTTAGCAAGCAGCGGACACCATTGGTGGTTTGGAGCACTTTTGTACATGCTCACTGTACAGACCCTTTTGTTGTGTCAGCAGCTGTCTTGATTGCTAGCTTGCTAAAGGTCACACAATGGCAAGGGCTCGACCCTTACAGCCTTTGGGGAACCGCACCCCTACACAACCCCCCCCCCTGCCTTTGGCCTCTCATTGAGTTCTGCTGGCTCCAGGTCCCGGGTGACCTCTGGCGCATTTCTTCCTCCTCCTCCTCCCTCTTCTCCTCCTTCCTTTGGGGAGCTAAATTAGAGGCATTGTGCTACAATGACCCCCCAAAATCCATAGATGGTGTCATTGCAGGGTGGACAAGAGGAGCAGAGTAAATCATGTCGCCCAGAGCCTGACAGCTTGCCTTGCCTATAGGCTATGCAACCTTATGAATGGGCTTAAATGAGGGGAAATTGATGCCAGTTAATAGAATGACATGGCATCACCTGACCCTGCCATCCACATATTTTGGGATTAATGGGCTCCAGTGTGATTCCTTTGGGGCATAGTTTATGATTAGGGACCCATTTTGTGTGCACAAGATTGGAGTCCTATGTCACACTAATTTGAATTTATTCCTCATTTATTTGATTGGCATATAAATACAACGTGTGTAGCCTACGTTTGAAGTGAAGTCATCAATAGTATGTTTACTTTGTGTATTTTGTTGACTGCTTTTAATAGAAAACCACCATGCCAGCTTTATATTTGGTGAACTCTGTCTTTATTGATGTGCATGAGGTGTTTTTATTGGTTCATTATTTTTATTGCAGTATCAGCAACATTTCTTTACTATTATTTCAGTTCCCTCATAAAAACAATGTGTTGAAGAACATGTCTCCCATCAGTCCTATATTAAAAAAAATAAATAAATACGGTTACTCACTGTTCCTCGTACATTGCCACATCCAGCATCATATCCTGACAGTGTTCTGAGCTGTCAGGGGAATTAAGTGCTGGGTGCTATTTGACTCTAATTTGTGAGCGAAGAGGATTGCACTACTACATTTAGTTCCTTCCTTTGTACACGCAATCACTAATCAGAATGACTTAAAGTGATCTGCTAACTTGTACACATCTCTAATTGGTAAGGAGAGCAGTAGGAGTGGATTAGGGGCTTGGTGTGGTTTTTCCCTAGCAACAAGGACCCCGTACACTGTTCTCAGAGGTTATCCAGGGCATTTTGTCGTGGAGGATAGAGCTGGGGAGATAATGTCCCATTGCTGTGTAACTGGAAACAATTTGTATTGAACAATTTCTTGCTGTTTTATTCTTATTTCAAAACTCATCAGTTTATTTTGTAGGCTTTTGAATAAAACTATAATCCTTTTCATAAATACAGTACCGTGGAAATAATCAGCAGCAGTGTATGTTAAGCTAGGCTGCATTGTGAGCAGTACATTAAAGGGGAATTATGGTGGAACGAGGCAACGTCTTGTCCTATTCACCCATTCCTGACGTTAGTCAGGCCTCTGCTGCATTCGTTAAAGCTAACTCGATTATTGTTAGCACACCAGGGCAGCTGTGGTAAATGTGGGTCTCTTTGGAGAAGGGGGCTGTTGTCCTTAATTCTCTAGATGCCGTCTTGTGCTCAGATTGTTCCTTATGCTCACTGGTTAAAGGTTAAGATGAGGCAAAATCAGACCATTGTGTCTCTGTGGTAAGATATGAGATCAGACCACATATCTGGTATCTGTACATCTGTTCATTCTCTAGAGACAGTTTTTTCCTTATGTTCACAAATTAGTAAAATTGCATGATGAGACAAGAGTAGAACAGCCGGGTTCCTATGTAATTCAGAGGATGGGTGTATGACATGGGGCAACAAACATGTTACACCCACAGTTGTTGCCGCAGACTAATACCTTTTCATCGCAATGTACAGAGACACTATTCTACAACTGTAGTTCCATACACATCATGACACACAGAGCTACACGGCATAATTATTGCATTAAGTTAGTTTCATTTTCAGCTCTCCACAGCTTTCCTCTCCATACACTCCCTCTTTGTCTCACCCACTCCTGTGTTCTCTTTTCTCTTTTTGTTCTTTGTTTGAGCATCTATAGGAAATTAAATTCCCATCTCCTAACAGAAACACCTGCTCATGAAAGTCCAGCGGTATCTGACCTATGTTCAACCCAGGACCGGAGAAGGATCATGTAGTCAGGTTTTAAAATTAGCATAGACCCATGTGGTTTAACAACCAAAAACGTTTTACCTGCATCACTGTGTTAGTCTAAATAGGGTGTATGATAAGATAACACACCACTTTCAAGAAATTCAAATAAGAGGGGGCTATTCAAGACATTTTCACCCCGTGATTCCAGTTAAGACAAACACCACACCCATTGTTCAGAGTACGTCTCCCCGTGTAGGGAAGGGGATCCACCCATTGCAGCCTGGTGTCTGCCAGAGAGATGAGATGTTTATTGGGGGCCACAGGTCAGGGGAATGGGGTGGGGTGGAGCCAGAGGGAGAATTCTTCTTGTTGAATCCATCAGTGACTCTACCCTCCCCTGTTTTTTTTCCCCTCACTCTGTTTCTTCTGTTGAGGCATTGTTGGGAGGCCGGGAGACACTCGGTGCAGCCCTCCCACACCTTGGGCCAAACGCACACTGCGGTATTGTTCTATCATCTTGGGACAGACGGGTTGGGTGAGTTGGGGGGAGGGAGGTACAGTAGATATAGGGAGTTTTGGAAGGACTGGTGGAGATGGCCTCAGGGCTGGGCTGGCCATGGGACTGGATTGATGCTGGGTGGGGAAAGACAAGGGAAGGGATGGAGGCAAGTGTGTGTGTGTGTAAAAGGTAAACAAAAACTGGCTCCAGTGGGTCATTATGTTGCATGGGTATGGTGCTGTATCACATGATCTGGTAGAGGTGTGTCTGAGTGTTTCCCTCGCTGTCCATCAGTCTTCCAGCCCTACCAACACTGGCTCAAATAAAGAAAACTAGCCACGTCATAACTGTGGGGAGGTTGATATTGTCCCCACATTCCCTGTTGGCTCAGGCTGGTTTTGCCTCCAGCATCTGCTTTGCAGGGTTGGTGTGCTGGTTCCTTAAAGCTCACACGTGGCACATCTGGAGAAAGGATGCTGCTGCTGCTGATGAGGCCAGTATGGAGCAACTTATCCAGTACCAGGCTGTCCTAGCTTGACTCCAACAAGTGTGTACATACAACACATTCACACACTCGCACAAAAGAGTCATATCAGAACTGCCAGACGAAGTCTTACCTCTCTGGCCTGTTGCCTTGCTATGTGCCTAATGGATAAAAGCTGTGGGGAGTAATGGGATTTGGGGGTGGGATGGCAAGTTGAAATGATAAAAGGGGTCTGCAGATCTCCCGGTAGAAATACTGTGTGAACACTCATAGTTTTTCTAATGCCTTCTTTTATTCTTTTGAGCCCATACTATCTTCAGCAGAAAAAACAAAGCAAAACAGGAAAAACTGAAAGAGCGTCCAATTTGTCTTTTTGCGATAGCACTCATGCCCTTCACCACACCAATATATTCCACCAGTGTACTCAACACGATGACCATGCCCCTCCAGAGGCTTTGATGTGTATATCATGGAATAATTTCTCTCCTCCTACTCCTCATCCTCTCCGCCTCACCCACATGCACCCTGCGAGTGGGAGCTGCTGTGTAATAAGAGAGTGAGTGCTGAGCCCTTTCACAAAGGCCCACAGTGAGTGGACAATGAGCCTCAGGGAGAACACGGGCCATTGTGAAGGCTAAAATGGGGTGACCCATCTCCTTCTCTCCGCAGCACTTGCTTTTCGTGCCCCCTCTGCTCCACATTTTCTTCTCCGCCCTTTTCTCGAGGCTCAAGGTCTCACTCTCTGCCTCATGCTCTCAATCATTTTCTTTGTGCATGTCTTATCAAGCTTTTTTCCTTATGCTCCAACTATTTCACATCTTTTAACACTTAATTCTATCATCTCTGTTTTTACTTTCTCCATCATAACTCTGCACTTCAGCTCTTGTCTATTTTCTGTCTTTCTATCCTCCTTTTATTTCTCTTAGTCTGCAAAGCACTCCCCTTTCTGCCCTCTCTCTCATTCTGCCTTTCATTTCATCCCATCTATCTCTAGCTCTCCCTCATTCTGCCTTTCATTTCATCCCATCTCTCCCCCTCCAGCTGTGGCAGAGGATGATAAGCCCCCCTATACTATACTGTGCCCAGGCTGCCCTGGACAAGAGCTGCAGTGTGGAGGGAATATGGGTGGGGGCTGGGTGGGGACCTCAGAGAAATGGATTTAATCTGAATTACTCGAGCTGAAACCCCAGCTGTGTGTGTGTGTGTGTAGGCAGCTTGGTTTCTCTGTGTGTGTGCACATGCATGTGGGGTAAAAATGCAGGGCTTGAGCAATGTGAATTATTCTGGATTAGGACATCTGCTGTGCAATTCTAAAATGAGCTGGAGATGTATGCCACTGTATGTGAGTTCCTTGTGGAAACACTACAATATAGACTGCTACGCATTCTTGGTTTATATGCATGTTGGTTTAGTTTTTTTATTGGGCGGTGTATTTTGTCTGAAAGCATGTATATATTTACCTCAACCCAAACTATGTGGGTTATATGTGCGCCGTGCAAGCATATACATGCACATATGTGTGTACTCCCCTCTCATCTGCTCTGTATCAGGCTGGCCCTTTGCCCTGGTACGGGGAGCAGGGGAGGACAAGTGGGGCTGTTACAGGGTAGTTCTTTACTTCTGCCAGTTCCCCTCCCCTCCTACAGTCAGGTTGTACCCTGTTTTGAACACTCGTCATCCCTCCCCCAGGCCTTATTATGGTGTGTTTTACATCCAGCCTATACGTTAATAGGACATTTTACATTACAGAAGCTGAATGTGTTTAAAATCTACTTTCAAATTACCAAACGTAAAAGGGTACCCATTAGAAGTGTTTTAAAGGTTATTCTCTACAGTTACCAAAAATTAGAAGTTTAATTCTGCTCCAGTAAAGCAGAGTCTCCATTGTTGTCTGTAAAAGGGGAAAAAAGCCTCAAAAGAGAAAAATTCCTACACATTAAGACAGGCATTGAAGTGAATCTTGATGGACAGTTATCTTAGATATGTCTTACAGATGCACGGTCTCTGGTTTGAATCTTAAGAAGTAGCCATAGATGCATTCCTGTTTTTTTTGTTGTGTAATGGTGTAAGATTTTTGTTGTATTGCCTTGGATATCTGATAAAATGCAGTTGCTAAGTGGTATTTTGAGGTTCCTGCAGCACAGCACAAATAGATAGCATATTAAGTTCTGTCTATAACTAACGCAGTAAGCATAGCATTGTCATGCCAGCCGCAGTGAGTAAAGGTTTCTTTCAG
The DNA here is from genome assembly GCF_024713975.1 of Paralichthys olivaceus. Classification (NCBI taxonomy): domain Eukaryota; kingdom Metazoa; phylum Chordata; class Actinopteri; order Pleuronectiformes; family Paralichthyidae; genus Paralichthys; species Paralichthys olivaceus. The sequence goes on from NC_091112.1 coordinate 9,071,756, forward strand.
TGTTTACTGTTTTGCATTGTTTTTGTCACACAAACAAGAGTCAATCAAATTGGCAGTTATGCTAATTTTGCAGCCACAGTTGTCTTCAAAGTTATTTAGATTTATATTTGTAATTCTATGATACTTGTTTATGTCTTGTAGTTGTGTACTGCAAGTTTGATGAGGAAAACAACTTGATCATAGGTCTGTGTAAAACTACACCTTTCATTACCCTCCCATAACAGAAGCCTGTCAAACTTGTTTCACCCATAGGGCAGGTGCTTTGGTCTCATGCAGGGATCCCCGTGTGTGTCTTTTTTAAAGACAGTGACAGACAGGTTATACATGTATTTATGCTTGCTTTTGTAAATAACTTGCTTGAGCATACAAAGGCTTTTCTAATCATTTTTCTCTCTACCTCTCTTTCACCTAAAAGGAGACGGCAAGGCCCTCGGACAACGCCAGCCCGTCCACTAACTGCTCAGAGGAAGACTACCGCAGCAAGCCCAATGAGAACTCCTACTGTTACCAGCTTCTCCAGGAGCTGGACAAGCAACGCAAAAGTGGCATACTCTGTGACGTCAACATAGTTGTCTCAGGCCAGGTTTTCCGTGCACATAAAAACATCCTGGTGGCTGGCAGCCGCTACTTCAAAACCCTCTACTGTCTGACCAAGAGCGAAGACCAGGACCAGGCCACGGTCACGCACCTGGATGTTGCTGCTGTGCAGGGCTTCTCAGTTATCCTCGACTTTCTCTACTCCGGGAATCTGCTGCTTACAAGCCAAAATGCCATTGAGGTGATGTCTGTTGCTAGTTACCTCCAGATGACAGAAGTTGTACAGTCGTGTAGGGCTTTTATAAAGGATGCTCTGAATATCAGCATCAAGCAGGAGGCTCCAGATTCAGTGGTGGTGGATTACAATAAGCGGCAGATGGTTTCCAAAGAGGGACAGAGAAAGCTGGACCGGAAGCCCAGCAACTTCTGGGCCACAAGCATCCTGTCAAAGCTGTCAATCAAGGCCAGCAACAGCCATGGAAAAGATGCGATGGAAGAAGAAGATGACAATGGCAGAGTGAAGGAGGAGACCAGCGACATAGAGGTGACAGTGGTTGGAAATGAGGGCTGTGCCCTGGTGACCCCTGGAGCCTCTGGTAACTGGACCCACCAAAATGAGAACTCCTCTGATTCAGCAGAGACCAATGAAACACGGTCGGCGAGTGACCAGGCGCAGGTCTTCGTCTGGAACGAGCCTACCAGAGGTGGCGCTGCAGCAGCACCTGCAGCAATAAAACGCGAGGCACCAGATGCGGCGGCCGGAAGCGGGCGGAGAAAAAAACAGACCACCACACGGCGCTTTATCTACAACTTCCCACCAGAGCCTGAAGAGGGATTCGATGAGGGGATGTTCATCCAGCCTTCGGGCTCCTACCCCAGAGAGGACTTCTCCTCCCTCTCTGAAAATGCTGGTAAGAGGCTCATTTGCACTTTAACCACACCTCACACACTCCCAGTCCCTTCCCCTATAAAATATTGCATGCATAGCTTCACAGTTAACTCATGAATTTCTTATTCCTTTTACTTACACTACACACTTTCCCAAAGTGAAATGTAGAGGCTCCTTTTTACAGTACAGAGTTGTAAAAACAAGTTCTGTGTGTACAGTATAAATATACATATTTTTCCAACTGGAAAATGAAGACAAAATAGTCTGATAGTCTATATCTCTGTCTTGCATTTTATACACCATGTAGAACATTCAGCTAACATTCAGATTAGCATGTTTTAAGTCGCCTATTGTGCATAATGCTTAACAACGTGGCCAGGGTCAAAGAGCAGTATCATTAAAGGAGGTGGTGGTGGTAACCCTCTGTGATAACCAATCCTGCCAAACCTTGTTAAGCAAATAGTTTAGAAAGCAATAGAGGAAATTTTGTGCAGTGGTATAGATTCTTAACCCCTTTGTCTTAATAGTAACATAATGAGAGCAGGGCCCGTAGTTTCTTCTGCTCACTGTCTGCAGCTCTGTATTGCGTCATAAATGCATTGTGGTTATGTGAAACTTGGCATAAAACTGACGTTAGTAGGAGACATGGTAAACAAGCAGGCAGCTTTAGTTCTGTCTGCACTATGTCCATCAACTCAATCATTGGCTTCAGTATGATGTCTGAAAAAATAAATTACTGTCACACTGGAGAACTAAAATGATGCCAAGTTTTAAGTCTGCACCATTACATCAAATTAAAGTATTATAGAATGATTTACAGAATGTGATACATATCCCCCTAAACGTCGTTGTAATTATGTACTACAATTTCAAATAAGGTTTGTAATGCCTCTAAAATGCCGAACCATGTTAATCTAGTGCTGACAGGTCACACTGTCTTTACTGGGGAAATATTGCCTCATTTATATGAATTAGCTTTCACAATTTTGTGACATATCTAATCATGTCACAGTTTTGATCACCGGTGGCGATTTAGCACCAGAAAGGTAAACAGCCTCTGCCTGTGGTGGAGAACACTGATGTTGATCAAATTATTGATCACTGCTCAAAAAGTATGAATTTTTAAGCTTTTAATCAACATCCTGCTGTTGAACCTAACAATGTGGATATTTGGTTGTCAAGCTTTTCACCAGTTACTCACTCCCAGCGGTGAGCTCCACTAATCACTCCAGAGCAGGGGGCTTTTCGAAAGTTACACCCACCTGTGAATCTGCGTTTCAGCACAGGGACGTGTTGCCACATCACTGCCGAGTCTCGTTTCAAAGACAAAATGAGACATTTTGAAACAGGGTCATGGGTCAGATTGACATGTCATGTTTTATAGTAGTATAAATGGTATAAATCATTAAATAACTTGGAGATAGTTGAAGATAGTTATAAAATGATTTCTTCCCAAAATCAAAGTATAATTTGTCCTGAATTGATTTCAATCATAACTGTATGCTGTGGCTGGAAAAAACACTAAATTCTTTCAACCTTTTTAAGTGGCTTTCATTCATTCTTACTTTTGCTCTCCTTTCCACATTCTCAGACTGTTTACCCTTTGACACCTTCCGCTTTATATCTCTTAATCCATCCATCCATCGCTTCATCCATCCTGTCCACGTACAGGGTACCGCTCGCAATAATCTCTTCTCTCAGCTCAAGCCTACTCCTTCTGTCGGCCGCATTAAGCATGGCACTCCATGTAACTATAATGATATCACGTATCGAGGGGAGTGGTACGGACTGGGTGGAGGCGAAGTGAGGGGCAGAAAGTGTGTGTAGCAAAAGGGAGAGAATTTTGTCTGTGTGTGTGTGTGAGGAAGAGAAGCCCTCCCTAATGCAGGATAATGAAGAATGCTGGGGAAAGATTTCTTCCCCCAGGCCTCCCTAAATGCACTTCAATGCTCTTAGTGCCTCTGACTCCTCCTAGGGTTCTTTTTAATGTGTGCACAAAGTGGATCTGGGTGTTGTAGTAGCCTGGGCATACTCTCACTTAGAGACTGAGTTTATCTGTGTTCTGCTGACTATATACAGCCTTTTTCCTCTTCATGTGTCATTGTTAAGCCCTATGTCTCTGATGCATACTATTTTTCCAAATGAAGCTTTTAAATAAGCTGTTAATTACAGTTTCAAACTAGCCTTTACCTCTGAATTATAGTTTTCTACACAGTATAGTAACAGTTTGAATATTTATGACAGTTAAGTTTGGAATATTTTTAAGATTTGTCCATGCAGACAGGCTCCCCCAAAACATGTCTTCCTCCTTCTGTCAACAGGCATATCAGTAAAAGATGTTTTCATTTACGATCTCCAGAAAATTTAAGTGGGTCCAGGCATTTTTTTTGCGGTTTGCCTTACACATGGGAAGAACGCAGCAGGAGATTGTATGAGTCAAGACAAATTCAGAGGAAACAGGAAACAACAGGAAAACTTACTTTAGGCGAGTGGTGACACCTGGATAGAGCATGCAGGAGGAAGGACATGTTAATATGAATTTTGACCGAGTCGCTTGCTGTCCCTGCAACTTGAAATTGTCTGCGTCGATCTTTATCGCCAAAAGCTGAAGTTTTGTAGCTGATGGACGTGCTGTTGTTAAACATGTGGAAGTGGTTGTGTCGCCAAAACCTATTATTCCTGATGCTGTTTGATGTTTGTGTGTGAGGATGCCCCCCTTCTTAAACTAGTAGAAATAAATGACAGTTGGAAATTTAGAAATTCAATGTTTAAGTTTTATCTGTGTGGACAGATTAACAGCTGTATCATACTGTATACAGTGTTTCTCACTTCCTGCTGTATAACGATGGGTTTCATAACATTTACTCAGTTCCCTTTAAGAGAAGTTCTCCCCACAGGTTTTTTCAGAAATGAAGATGTGAGTTTCAAGTGATTGTTTTTTTTCGGGGGGGATAAGCATTTAAGATTTGTGACTGGATTTGTTTATAGAGAGATGGGCAGAGAGAATTAATTGTGTCTAAGAGAGGAAAGGTGAGTTGTCAATTCTTTATAGTAGTCTAATGTGCTTTTGTGTTTTGTATTTTAGGCTGCATATTTTTCTCCATTATGAAGATGCCTATCCTCAGGTCATGCAAAAATTAGGTTGATCTAGGTATATCACTATTGCCAAAAAAGTTGCTAATACTGTGGATTAGCTATTGAATTCATACAAGGTTTGAGCTGATCTGCTGTTGACTTGGTGTTTGTCATATTCTGCATTTGTACGTCTGCGTTTAAAAGGTGGCGTGTTCATGAATTTGAGTTAAGTTGTTCTGATATAGTCAGAGCACACAGAACAATATCAGTGTAAAGTGCATATAATGATGATCCAGTACCGTTTATGGACAGATGTTCATTTGTCGAAGATTTCTGCTTGTGACAGTGTTTCCCACTATCCCTCCCTGCCGTCCACACTTGATCATTCTTGTACCGCATACAGTGCTCATTTGTTGTGACCCGCTCTGGATGGGTGTCACATGATGTTTAAAATGTGACTTAGGCTTTACTCAATATTACTTTACAAAGCAAAAATGAGAATTCGTATTTATTAGTCATGTCTGCTGTGGGTTATTAGATTATCCAATAAAGTTTTTAATATATGTATAGAGAGATTCATTCATGCAGAATAGACTTAGGCTCTTGGCTTTATACTAGGTATCATAAGCTAATCTTTTGGAGAGGGGATGCGCTCTAAAACTGGACCAACCCTCTTGCACCATTAGTCATTCTTGCTTGCATATTTGAGTTTGAGCTTATGAAAAGTCATCCACCAATACTGGCTGCCCCACTTTCCCACTGCGATGTCACACGCTTGACTTTCATTTTGCTTTGGTTTGATCTGTGTGGTCATGCTCCAATAAGGGAACATGGTCGCCAAAATGGTGCCGCTATTCCTGTTGCTTTCTTTGTACAGTCTCTTTCATAATATGTGCTTAAGTCCCTTTCTCTTCAGGAGGTTGTTAAACTGATAAAACCTCTCAGACTGCAACTCACCATCAATGTCTTTATTAAACAATCTGATAGTTAATTTTTGATTAAAGGACCAGTGTGTAGGATTTGGGAATCTATTGGCAAAAATAGAATATAATATTTATAGTTATTCTTTCAATGGTGCAAAACTAAGATTTTTTTAATTGTTTATTTCAACCTTAGAATGAGACCTAAATATTTACATTGGGAGGAGGTCTTCTTCTGCAATGTCTATCATCTTCCATTGCCATGTCTCTACAGTAGCCATGAACTAAACACTTCCTATTATGTCACCTGGCAGCCAATCCTAGGTACTTGGAAAGTAAGGGGTTGAGGGGAGGGGTATTGAGTTGTCACTGCTAGATGCCACTAAGTCCTACACACTGAACCTTTTAGTCTGGTCTTTAAAATACCAGGAAACAGCCTGTCACAATTCCTACATTCCAAGGGGACATCTTCATGTTTCATTTAATCCAACCAATCAACACCAGTGCTTTTTCTATCGAACCACTAGTCCAGAACTCTTAGATATGCAGTTTACAATTTGTATACAATTTGTATAATCAAAGCTGCAACAATGATATATTTGGCATTTTAGATGAACATGTCTTGGCTGCAGATCAAGTATTTTATCATTAAAATGGAACAAACTCTTAAAATAGCCCATCACCCTGTTCTTCCCCCAAGTGGTGTTAACTTTTTAAATCGAAAAACTTCTGGTAATGATTTACCAAGAAAGAAAATAATTGTGACAAACACAACTTCAGAGCCAGCTGGACACTTTACAGAGTCACAGGGAGGTGAGTGTTGTGGAAAATGAGTAGCTGAAATATAGTTGAAAGTGAAGGGTGGTTTCATGTCTCTAAGTACTCTGCCATCGTTGTCTGCACTTACAACACTGAGCCCGCAGCCAGCACTCACTCGTGGCCCATAAATTCTTGAGTCTTCTCCAAACAACTCAGTTGGATTGTTTAAAGGGTGGGTGCTGCAAACAGAGCAGGTGAAATGCATTTGCATACACACCAGTCTCTGTAGGAGCGTGCACACACCCACACACAGTAACCCCTCCCCCAATCCCCTGCGAGGTGCAAAGCTGCCAGGGGCAGTTCCCTACCCTCTCTAATCCACTCTAATGCCCTGGGGCTGTCCTCACTATTCCAAATATTGACCCAGGGAGAATAGACACACACACTCACACTCACAGGGGCGTGCCTTTAATGGATTCTGAGCGCTGATGCTGGAGGAACCAGACACGCACACACAAACACAGGTGCTCACACACAAGTGCTCACAAAAGCTGAGTGTAAGCTGAGCTGGTGTGAGGGCTAGATGCTGTCGTTCTCTAATTAACCCCCCCCCCTCTTCACTGGAGCCCTGGTTACAGCATTATTGCTCTGGCCTGAGGTTCACGCTGCTTTACATATAGTTGTGTGTGTGCGTGTGTGTGTGCGTGTGCGTGTGTGTGTGCGTGTGTGTGTGCGTGTGTGCGCGCGCGCGCGTGCGTGTGTGTGTGTGTGTGTGTGTGTGTACGTGGTTAACTGAAACTCCCATTGTTCCATGTGGGAGGTGGTTAGTTTTGTACACAAGGCATTGTGAGATGTGTGTGCACCCCCCACACTATCAACCACCTCTCATCTCTCTTTCTCCCTCTCACTTCTCTTGCCCCCCCCCTCCCCTTTCCCAGAGCTGGCCAATCAGATCCAGTATAGCATCATCCAAGACTTACAGCAAGGGGAGTCCTGGGAGAATGGTAAGATGCCGCACTCTTAAGACTACTACAAAAATCTTGATTCAGGATTCGTCCACACTGATGCGTTTTACAACACATAACTGTTGCTACGTGGGTTTCAAGCCCCTAAAACTAATTTTGGATGCTGGCCCCATTCAACTTTGAGGTTGTATTTTAGTCAGCATAGACAGAGATAAAGAGACTTTTGCAAACCCAGTTGTAGACACCACATTTGCTGCCTGACTGGGTCTTATTTGTCACGACTCGACAACCAGATTATATTCTGTATCGGTACTATGTGGTCATCGGTCAAAGGAAAAAATCCCCACCCTTACTTTTCTTCATTGCTATTACTTGTTCATAGTATTTTCTGTAACCAAGCAACCAACTGCAGAGCAGACTGAGTGAGCGTGGGTCGTCCATTCAGTATGCCTCATTTTGCAGAAAGGCGATGGAGAATGCTCACACTGTTTGTTCAGTTATTGTGGATGGTGATAAAGCAGCTGGAATAAAACCAGATAAAACTGAGCTGTAATGTGATACGTTTGTGCACTTCAGTTGGGTTTACTGCAGTTTGACTACTATTGTATCAATTCCTGTTATTATAAAATAGGCATACATTACTGCAGAAAGCGTATACCAAGATAATTAGTTGTATATCTACTTCACATTAGTAGCAGTATACATTTATTAAGAACTACGGAATTGGATTTAATTTTAAGTAAACTCAAGTATTGTGTGAAGTTAAAGGAGAGACCTAAAAAAAGTTTAGGATCTCACTTCATCAGCTGTGCACAAGAGTTTTGATCTATCTTGCTATAGACAAAAGGCTCAGAACTAGTAGTTATTAAATTCTACTGCTGTTATCCCAAAAAAATAAATAAATTAGTTCCTGAAAGACGATGCATTGTGTAGAGTGTGTGTATATATATATATATATATATATATATATATATATGAGTATCGTCTCAAGCCTTATTACACTATGACAAGTCTGACTTTCACACACACATATGCAGAGTGAATACACAGGTGACCTGCTTCTCATCAACCCTCCTCCCCCTAGCAACCCACCCTGACAACACTTCTGTTGTGTGTTCCCTGGCTCAAACAAAAAGCCCGACCCTGTTACCCCACTCTCTGTCTCTCTCTCTCTCTCCCTCCCTCTCTCTCTCTCTCTCTCTCTCTCTCTCTCTCCAGTAAAGACTAACACTCAGTTTGGAGCCTTTTCAAAATCAATTCTTTGCTTATTTATTTTTAAGCCCTGCTGTCCTCAGTTGCTTGTTTGCAGAAACGTCCCTGGGGGATAATGAAAGAAAGTGCTTGTATGAGGATGTCTTGATTTCTTTATTTTTACACACTGAAATAAAATTAAAAACATTTAATACACATCGAATTAAGTCACTGACTGCAATTACAGTACATAAATAAAATATAAGTATCAAAATCAATGAAGCATAGTTGTGTTGTGCTCATTCATGTTTTAGCTTGTGTGTTGCTAAGATAGTGTTGTTGGCACATAACAGATCCATATGTACTTAAGCTGTTTTACATGCTTTACATGCTCTGCTTATATGAGCCCGTATCCTCTCTTAACATCGCCATGGTGAGACCTCCAACATCATTTAAATTGAACCGCAGACAAGCGCCAGTTACTTAGCAACAGTGACAGAGCTGGACTGTGAGGTAAACACAGTGGACAGTGTAATCACCTGCATTTCTGCAGTTTAACAAACTTCCACAGCTTCGACTGTGATGCCTCAAAGTTTGTGGTTTGTGTTCTCTAATGGTCATGGCATCTTGACTCCATGTTTTGATACAGACAGGATATTGGTTCCTGACACACCCGCTCACTCATCGGAGTTAATAGATGCAGCTTTTATGATAATTGCCTGGTTCCATCTCAAGCTTATTAGTTGAAAGTGCATCTAGTCAAATCTTAACTTCACTCAAAGATGCAAAGCAAATAATCTGATCCTGGTGCTACAAAATCTAATTCCTGACCTGACCTCTAGCTGCATGTCTATATTTCTGTTTTTCTCTCTGCTCCCAGGTGAGTCCTCACACCTAGCCCTCAATAAGCTCAAGTGCCCCCACTGTAACTACATCGCCAAGCACCGGCGCACGCTCAAGAGGCACCTGATCATCCACTCAGGTGTACGCTCATTCAGCTGCGACATCTGCGGCAAGCTGTTCACCCGCCGGGAGCATGTAAAGAGACATTCCCTGGTGAGTTCACACATGTACATTCACAATATACTCCACTCTTCTCTCAGAACACCATGTACGATGCATTATCCTTCTTCTAGTAAACACTACTGTGTCTCGGCCACTTTTGATATTGTTTCACCTCCATGATGTTTGTATAACTATGACTATCGTCTCATCTAATACAGGGAGCACAGAGGGTTTAAGTGATTCAGATGAATGGAGTTTTGAGACTGTCCTTCATCCCATATGTTTATTATAAAGGTTAAGTAGATCATTACTGGCAGCACAATTTGACAAAAACAAACCAATCTGAAATGTTTTATGGAGCAAAGGTTAACTCAGACTGTTACAATGAGCTAAATGTTATTTTATTCTCTGTTCCCTGTGATGAGAAAAGAACAAAAGTACATTTGTTCTTGTTTGAAGGAATAGTTCAATGTTGAGAATAATATGCTTGTCAGCTTTCTTGCTGGGAGAGAGTGATATCAAAATATGTATGTATATAGGTAGGTAATAGGAAGCTACTGCTAGCAGCCAGTTGGCTTAAGCCTTACTGCCTGATTTCCTCAACTACAGATATGTGCAGCATAAAAAGTCGGGGGGCCCCTCACTACTCCATGCACCTTCATCTGCACTCATATCGGCTGGAGCTAAATGGAGTTATCGCTGACTCAGACTAGATTTCCAGCGGGTTGGAAATCTGATCAGAGTCTGCGACAGTGATGCATCAGCGAGCTTTTATGGTTGAATGGTTCACACTCAGCGCAGATCAGGGGCTTTTGTCTGCGACTTGCAAAACTCATCTGCCATTGGCAAATCGGGCTGAAACTTGTGTAGCGTGAACTACGCTTTAACTCCCCAAAACTGTACCTGTAGATGTCATTTTGACAAATAACTAGTGAATCTGAACTTCAAATGACTATTCTGACGTCTTGCATCTCCCTGACTTTCTTGTTTTCTTCTCTCCATCTCTCTCAGGTGCACAAGAAGGACAAAAAGTACAAGTGCATGGTGTGCAAGAAGATCTTCATGCTCGCAGCCAGCGTTGGAATCCGCCATGGTTCACGGCGTTACGGTGTGTGCGCAGACTGCGCTGACTCGCACCAGGCCACTCAGGAGGGCCTGGAGGGCATGGAGTTCCCTCGTGACGAAGACTTCGAAGGCGAGGAAGGGGACGACCTGGAGGGGGAGGAGCCTACCGACAATGACCAATCAAATTGGGGTGAGGGCAACGCTGGTGCTGCCCAGGAAAAGGACTAAGAATTTTAAAAACAAGCTTGAGAAACAAAATAAAAAGTTGATGTTTAATATATATGTATTCAAAAACTAGCTGGTAAACAATCAACTCCAAAGTGCTATCAAACCTTGAGGTTACTTAATTGTGCAAGTATATGACGAAGAGATGGGTTAAAAAAAAGCTTTGGTAGAGTGGGAACTCCAAGATGTACAGATTTTATTATTGTTAAAATGTGTCCAACTCTGGGCCCAGAGCCCACAAGAGAAAGATTCTAACGACTAATAATATGATAAATCAGGTTTTTGGTGATGTACTTTTATTTCCTGTTATTTCGGGGGAGAGTTGGGCAGGGTGATGACGTAGTTTTTGAGTTGGGGGGGTAGGCCAATCATCTAAAAACGTAGAAAAAAAGAACTGTTAATTATTTAATTTATGAAGAGAGGTTATTATGGTCTTATCAAATGCTCTAATTTTTATTTCTGTTGTTTTTGTCTGCAGCAGAGGCACAGTCATGGCTGCTGCTTTCTGCTCAATCTGAGAGTATATTGCTTGGTGCTTGTAGAAGTACACAGAAGAAGAGCATTATTGCCGAAAGGAAGATTTTTAACTTGCTCTGTAGATCTTGTTTAGATGCGCTGAATATTATATTATACTTTTTCTTTTTTTTTTCTTTCCCTGCAAAAATCTTGGAACCAAAAAATCTGTTTTGTGACTCTAATGTATGACAGCCATATTTATGATTAATTTAAGAGGGCTGTGATATGATGCCAAACAGACCGCACACCAAGATTTAGCAGGATACAAAAACTACTGAATACGCTAAAAAAAAGAAGACGTGAGGGTTTTTTGTTAAGCGGGAAAAAAAGATTAATTTAAAAAAAGAAAAGAAGCGAAAGTACAAGGGGAAATGTTATTGCTAGCTTTATACAAATCACGGCGTCACAGTAACACTTTATTAAAAGCATTTGACTTTCACTTAAAGCTTGAATTTTGCCAAATGACGAAACGTTTGGTGCTGTAATGCTTGTTGCAGAATACTGGACCTACAGGCTATATATGATGTTTATAATCATAAAGCTTAAACTGACTCAGTTATACATATGTAATCAGCTTAAACTATAGAACACTGTTGTGCTACGGCGACTATCAGGTAATGCTTTGCCATTATTTTTAAGCTTTGTATTTTATTTAATGCAGACACACACACACATGCCATTTTGTAGAACTACCGGCAGTACTTGTAATTGACGTTCTGAGGACCTAAGTGGACATCGATACCTTTATACGTTTGTTTATATTTGGTACTGAGTTATATAATAAATACAGTATAAATATATATATATATATATTTTGAATCACTTGAACGTTAGCTGCGAGGGAGAAATGTGCAGAAAGTCATGATGTGTGATGTTTTAACTCCATTTTTCATGTGTAAAAGGCATACAAGATGTCATCTGTTTAATTTGATGTAAGTTTGTTTTTATTTCTTAGGTCTGCCAGGTAGAAAAACACTTTGTTCCACAAAAAGTGAAGCTCTATGGCACCTCATAGACATGCACTTACTTTTGCGTTCATGAGAATAATTTTCTTCTTGTTTTGTTTTCTTGCTTCCCCAAAAAGCGGGTCTGAATGGAACTATATATACAAAAAAAACAAACAGTTGTGTCTTTCTTCCAATGCGCAACTTTTTTTTATTAGACATTTTGTTTTGTTATTTAATATTATATATTGACTCCAAAATGCAATCAAGACTGTTAATTTCTATTTGTCCAACCAAAATTGTTGTTTTTTTTAATTATTGTTGAAATATAATGTATAAGAGAAGCCAGGTGAAAACTTGGTTAGTGTAGAAAATCCTTGCTCGTGTCTGTAATTGTTGAGATTTTTAAATGTTTATATGCTACAGAATCATTCACTTTACCCTAGATACATATTTTGTTTTGATTTCGTTCTTTCCACAGACGTTTCCTTCTCATTAGTTTTTTCATTAAGCACATATTTTCTAAAGAAACATGGATTGTTTGCGGGTTAAAACCTTGGAACAGCAGTATCTGTTCATATGCAGTGGATTATTATACAGTTATGTACTGAAGTGCTAATGATACAGACAATGTGTAACTTCCCTTTACTCTTAGTGGAAGAAGATATATTTTAAGTCATATGATGTTCATCCTCTTGGTGTCACTTTTACCTTCAAATCACTGTGGGAGGGGTTATATGGATATATATATAAATACATATATATATGTGGAGATATATGAGATAAATATATATATATATGGAGAATATATTATTTAACTAGTGGATTTACTTAATGGAACACATTGACAGTCAGCCACAAACCTCCTGATGTGGTGGTTTATTTCCGTGAACTTAAACCTTCCGCTTTCTCTTTCTCTCTCTGTTCACGCTCTGTGCTTGTTCATCACGCCATCCTGTTGTCTTGTTTGTTCTTTTTATACTATTTACCATCCTACTGATTTTACTGTAATGAATGAAACTCAAAAACTATGATGTATCATTTTAGATTTTATGCTGTATTTGTTATATGGACAAAAAAAAAAACACGAAAAACAAAGCAAAAACACTACAGATGTAAAGCAGAGGTTTTTTTTCCCCAGCTGTATTTTTTTACGCTGTTGCAAAGGGTTGTATTTTTCAATTTCTCTCGAACTTTAACAGTGATGCAAAACTCGGGCCGCGCCTCAGTGCCCTCTGAACACAAAGCAAATTCAGGTTACTCTTTTTACGTTTTTATCAAAGGTTTTCAAAGATGGAATTACATTCTCCTCTTTTCTCTCTGAATTGTACTACTGTTCCTCTCTACTACATTTTACGAATAAAACTTTGATATTGCTTTAACCTTTTTGTTCACTCATTCTACTGTGTTGATACATTTGTTCTTATATATGTTTATATAGGAGCAAACGTATTCAGGTTTGAAAATAATGACTTCAAGATTAATCCTTTCAAGACCCAGAGCACCAAACAATGTCCCCTAAAGACTGATACAGTTTACCTTTAGGTATATATGTGTATACTCCAAAGATCTTAGACCACATTTATATAACTACAGCAGTTTTCTTTTACCAGAGGTGAAACTCTCTTGAACTATTCCACATTCTCTGAAAACTATTGCTTCATAATTACTATCACAAACTTGTTAATTATCTGGTAACTTTATTGATCCTGTTAAAAAGATATAAGCATATTTAATTAATCTCTTCGGTTGAAGGTGCAAATTACACACATACAGCAGTGGATGAAACAAATTGTTTACAAAACTAAACTTTGTTTAATAGAAGATATACAGCAATGTAAAAAATAAAGTTAGTGATGGATCAGTGTGAGAAGAGGTTTACTGTGTGAGGTGGAAACAATGTGTCCATCATTATGTAAATGACTAAATTTCCCTTTGAAATTTGTTGAAACAGAATATGGAAGAAAATGCAAATATTCAAGTCCCTCAGAACTTTAACTGTGCATCACTGTATTAAATGTACTTCATTACTTTTCTGGCAAAGCACCTATTAAAGAACAAAGGTTAATATTGAAGTAGAGGCTGAAATATGTTGGTCTAACTGCAGCTTCATAAAATGGGAATATTAGAGTTTCACTGAGAAGCTGCACACTTTCAAGTCAGTAATAAGACTGTTTTTTTTATTTCCTTCGAAATCCAAAGAGGTGATTTCTCTCCAGACAGACTGTCATGGATTTCTGCTGAATTCTGGATTTTCCCCCGCCCCTCTAAAGGCTGCAGTGCTGCCACCTGCTGTTTGAACTCACACTAAACCATTTTGTTTTTCTCTGAGCTGACACTAGGTGGCAGTACATCTCTTCACATGTCCCTCTGAACACTCAGTCAGCTCAGCTCCTGCACTGTCCCAGTTACTCAGTGAGACCACTGATGGAAGAATTGATTGATGCACTGATGCATTATGGGTCCTCTAACACTGAGGTTGCAGGTTTTCACCAGTATTATACACAGTACTCTTGCCTGCAGCACAGTACTCTCTGTCCTGCACATATATTCAGAGCAACAACTGCTAAATGTCATTAATGCTTCTATATTAGATGTGTTTTTATTTGAATCCTTAAATACAAGCAGTAATTTGTCTAATGCATAAATGTAGGTTAACATGTATTGGCTGATGAATGGATTAAATATATATTTAATAAGTGTGCAATTGAATGCATATAATGTACATTCTCTTTTCATATTATATATATATTATATATATATATATATATATATATATATATATATATATATATATATATGAAAATGAGCCTGTACAGCTAACCCATGCTCATCACAGAAAAAAAGCTGTGTGCTTCTCGGGTTGTCATGGAAACATATTTATAGCATCATAGATATTAATATTCTGAAGCATTTGCACGATGAGCAGAATTAAAATTGTGGGTTTGCACTCAGATTAACTGATGCTACAGTTTTCCTCTGTTATCTAATGTTATCAGTTCGACAAGAAAACAGTGTGAAACAATCTACTGACATGTGTTCTTCACACTGATTCTCTGTGGTACACGTTGTTCTGTAAGTATAAACTGTTTATTATCGTGTGTTTATGTCTTCGTGGGCATGAGTGCTGCTGGGTGCTTGAGTGTATTTGTACACACACAGAAGCAGTCATCAAACACTGGCCTTGTGGGCAGCCACACACTGCTCTATTCTTTTCTCTACGTGTGTGTGTGTGTGTGTGTGTGTGTTGACGTACATGTGTGTGTGCACAAGGCTCCTTCCCATTCACAGGGCCTTTTGTGTGGGTGTCTGTCAGCGGTGTTGTCTGCAGGCAGGCCCCCATTGTGTTGAACCACTGCTCCTTATTGACACAGGGCCCCTGGCACTTGGTGTTCCCATGGCCCCCCGGCCGCAGCGGACGGAAGGCTGAAACCGGAGCCCCGGACCTGGGGAGAGTTTGTTTGCACTCCCCTTTCTCTCCCTTGGTGCTCGCTCCTAGAACTCGGGTCCACAGGGACAGAGCTAAGCGGATGGCGGCATCGTGCAAGTGTGTGTGTGGCTTGTGGTGGAGGGAAGTTTCTGTGTGTGTGTGTGTGTGTGTGTTAAATTTAAGGAGGACAGGTAATCATGTAGTCGCAGCTGCAGCTGCTGAGAGGAGAACCCCAGTGTCCCCAACTGTGTGGGTATGAAGCGGGTGTGTGTGTGTGTGTAAGTGTGTGTGCGTGTATGATGTTGACCTTCACGGTGTATTGGTCCTGTTGTTTGTAAAGATGCTTCACAGCGAGGTGCTCCGAGGTTAAAGAGAGAGCAAACATTAATGGAGAAGATTATTCTCTGATCGCTATTATCTCCTGTGTGACCTGCTGTGACCGGCACTGGTGCTGAGACAAATCTTGTTCCCATGTGCAAAGTGATCCCAGCAGGACGGCTTAATACTCAGCAGCACATGGCCGGCGTTTACACGGCTGCTTTAAAACTGACACCCATGCTGTGATGCTGCAGCAGTTCAACAACAGAACTATTGTCGTTCACAGAACACTAAACTTTTTCATATTTATGTATTTCTGACGAATCTTATTCAGACAGATTCCTCTTGAAAATGAGTTCTGTTTGTCTGTGTATCGTTTGATCTATGATCAGTAGGTCATGGATGGAGGATGAACCCATTTCCTTGGTAATAATACTCACACACATTAACAATTCATGTATAGGAGTACAAGGTAGCAAACAAAAATAAAAAATAAAAATACTCAAGTACCTCAAAACTCTATGGTACCTTAGTGAATGTACTTTACTGAGCAAACTCACAAAAGAAAACGAAACATTTCATGTTCAAGTCTTTCTGACAGTACTCCTGTGGAAATAACAGTACGAGCAAGTGTTGCATTTCAACACAAGCAGTATTTAACCTGTTAAATGCAACAAAAAAAAGCATATTTAAGTACTTAACTATCTTGGAGTTTTATTTTTTCTGTAAACACGACGTTTATTAAATAAGAAAGGTAAAAAATCAATGAGGAAAATGAAAGAAAGAAAAACAATTGAAGTGTAAGTCTAATATTTATTTTTTTAAAGTAAAAGCAACTCATATCTCAAGTAAAAATGCAGTTGACTGTTGCTCCCCTACTGTTCATCAATCAAACTATCCGGCTGTGTGACAGATTATCTTCATCACTGGAGGAAACAGCCGCACCACGGATGATGGGCTGAGCAGAGGCGGAGGGGAAACACTGGTTGAAGAAATGAAACAGGTGGATGTGTGGGTGGAAGTGTTTCAAACATCCTTTCTTCTGACTCTGTGTTCAATGTATGGAGCTCCGGGTGGAGGGGGGGGCGTGTTTACAGCGTGTTGAGACCAAAACACGGCTGACAGGCTTCTGCTTGGTGAAAGCCCAACAGTGTTTTGGAATTATGTGTGCACATGCACGCACGCACACACACACACACACACACACACACACACACACACACACACATTACCATGTGAAAGGGCAATTAAAATGTAAAGAGTTTACTGGCTTGTGGTGGTGGCCTCCTCACTTTACACACACACACACACACACACACACACACACACACACACACACACACACACACACACACAGTATGGCAGTGTGTTTGTTCTGGATATAAAACTTGCTGCCTGAGGCATCTCTCTCTTGTCCACGAGTGACAGAAATGTGTGTTTGTGTTTTTAATCCTGTGTTTACAGATGAGTGTTTATGATTATGTCTGTCAACACACACACACACACACACACTGTTATTTTGTGTACATGCTTGCTTTTTATTCGAAGGATCTTAGTTTTTCTTTGATTACATACTTCCCTGTGTGTGTGTATGTGTGTGTGTATGTGTGTGTGTGTGTTCCTGAGGGTTGGCCTGCATCTGTTCATGACAGTGTGTTTGTTTATATGCATCTGTCGGTGCGTGTGTGAGAGAGCATGTGTGTGTGGGAATGTGCACACATACCATATCATCTCAGCGTGTGTCCCAGCACATCTACGATGTCAAGAAGTGACACTGCGGATGTGTTTATGCACACACACACAGCACGTTTGTGTGTGTGTGTGTGTGTGTGTGTGTCTAAGGGAAGGTGCTGGTTCCCACAGCTCAGATCTAATTCAGCTGTAACTCAATCTCCGTGTGAGTGCCGCTCCTCCACTGCTCTCCTCTCCCTCTGGAGTGTGTGTATGAGTTTATATACGTGTGTGTGTGTATGTGTATGTGTAGGTGTGTGTGTGAGTGTGTGTGGCAGGGAGACATTTCCCCTCTCAGACCCCTTAGGATCAGTTTACTGTGTCAACGCCAGGAGCTTGACGACAGCAGCCACATTTACGTACACACACACGCACACACAAACACACGCATATACAACCCAGACACCCTATACCTACCATTCAGACATGTGGGAGGCTATGGGACACTGGTGATGTGTGTTTGTTTGATTGTGTGTGTGTGTGTGTGTGTGTGTGTGTGTGTGTGTGGTTTTTCTGAAGGGGATGAGACATGTCATGATGCTCGTTCTGCCAACAACGAGTAAAGAAGGAATATTTAGGTGTTTCACCGACATTATGGCTCATTTGGAAATATTTTGTTCACAGAATTCCTTAAAGTCAGAAAATGATCAATACATCAACAAATCATGAATCTTTTTCTTGTTCTCATATTTCAACATTTCATGGTACAGCCTGGGTCAAGCCTGACAAAATAGATAATGGCTGTTCTGGCCTTCATATACAGTCTGGGGTCCTGACAACAGTAATATGTGGCTGATGAGAAATGATTATGTCCTCTATTTTGAGTTTATATCAACAAATCGTACTTAAACATTATTTGTGAATAGTGATAACTTAAAATGTTGATTAGAAATTCTGTTGACACTAAACATTTTGAATTCCTTTACTCCAGCCACCAATCTATAGGAAAGTTTCATCTTTTTTTCTATTTATAATTAAATATGAAACATAATGCCAAACTATTAGATCTGTTATATTTCTTATGTCTAATACCCTTTCTTTATTTTAAGGTGTTTGGTTCATTGTGTAAAAGACACGGCAGTGCATCATTGTCAGCTTTGAAGATTATTATAGAAATTATTTGAAGCCATGTTTTCTCTATACTGGATATTTAATGTTTACAGCCCACGTGGATGACGTGTCTCCACTTCTGCTAGTGTCCAGAAATGACACCAAAATAAACAAACACTGCCACCTTGTGCCGATGCTCGACCAATCATGTGTCAGTGTCAGCTGTCAATCATAACATCCCACCTCGTTTTTATAGCATCAAATAATAATAGAAACCAAACTTAACAGAAACGGAACAAACATCAAGCTCAGAACTACTTAAAATGGCAGAAGCCATCTTTGAGAATTATTGCACGTGTGATTTTACTTATTAGTTTGATCGATGTCCCATCCACTATCATGCACTACAGCCAGACACCAGGTGGAGATTGAGACGATTCGGCTTCACTTTTGGGGACCGGTCATGTCGTCCATCTTTATGTTCAGTCTGTGGTGCAGTAAGATGCAGGAGAGACAGTGAAACAGGATGTAGCTGTGCCTGCTGCCCGACAGCAGAGGGAGAGTGACTCGTATGTTTCCTTTGGCCTGCTGTGGCTACAGAGGAGAGAACGGGAGGAGACAAGGAGAGAGTGAAGGATGGAGGGGGCGGCTGCAGACAGAAAACAAATCCAAACAGATGTGAGTGAGTGTGGGAGCGCTGTGTGTGAGTGTGTCTGTGTTTTTGTGCGTTGGGAGGACAGATAAAAAAAAACATCATGAGGGATCAGGCAGGGTGTGTGAGAGCGGTCGAGAGCATGTTTATGTGAAAATAAACCCATTGAGTTTTAATGTTCGAGTGTTTGCACAGCCAGTGATGTGTTCTGCTCTTTGTCATTGTTGTATTCATGCAAGTGTGTGTTTATTATGTACTGACTGAACAACATGTGGTAGACCTGGCAGGAGGAATGCTCGTTGACTGTGTGTGTGAGTGTGTGTGGGTGTGTGTGAGACAATCTTGTTCACACACACACACACACTCACACACACACACACACACACACACACACACACACACTCACAATTTCATTTGTTACATAAGATGCCAGCTGACACATTTACACGCACACACAGATCAGTGAACTGTGTCATCAAACATTAAGACTTTGCCCTGTTGGCTTCACCTTCATTTTCATTCCTGGTTAAAGCTTCTTGGCAACAAATATTCATTATTTCATCAAAAAGAATCTTCAAAGTTTCACAAAAACACCAAAGATATTCAGGGACAGAGTTCCCTGATAATTTCCAAGGAAGAGAGTAGAATAGTTTTCTCTTCTTATTGAGAAAATGTAAATGAAAAGAAAAGCTTCGTTTAAACCAACATGAATCTCAACGTCTTGTGTATGATAATGATTTGCTTGCTGTAGTGGTGGGGGGGTTTGGGCACGGAGGCTCAGAGAACCCCTCCACCTGGACCAGAGGATTAATCAGAGCAGCTGAGGGCTGTTAGTTGATTGATCCTCTGGTACAAGAGGCAGCAAGAGAAAAGAGCTGCCAGAGGAAGACGCACATGGGAAAGACACATGAGGAACACATGATGATGATGATGATGATGATGATGATGATACTCCTCACACTTGGTTTTTGCACAAAAAGAGCTCAAATCTATCTTCTCCTTCGTTAATGACAAGTAGCTTAAAAAGACGACAATGTCGTACTTGTATCAAATCATTGCAGGTCAGAGAGAAATCTGAAACTTTGTTGTGTCCTTTTATATCTTGTGCTGTACCAGTAATCCACCCGAGATAAACTGACACTTCAGAACTATGTAAAGACGCTCCCTCACAAATTCTCCAGAGGTTTCAAAGCTCCACAACTTTCTGCTTGATCACGTCAAAACGTACCCGTGTGATATTGTCTCTGCCAGAATGTCGTCTTCTGCCTGTTGGGCACCCAAACTCCACTGTGGAGCATTATCTTTTATCCAAGCACATTTGTCCTTGTAACTGCAGTTTAACATTCATCCAGTGGTAATGATGTTTGAGATTTTCATTCAGCCCACGTACCACCTCACATTCTGCATCGACTTTTCTTTACTGGAAGTTCTGTGATCAGCTTCAACACGTAGCGGCGATGTTTGGGAACACACTTTCTTTTCATGCAAAAAATGTTTTTCTGTCGTTAGATGTTTTTTTGTATTTCTGAGTTATTTGTTTTATATGTATGATCTGCCACAAAGACAGTTTCATATGGTCACTGGGGCGGCCTCACTGTAGCACCTAACAATGACAAGAGCCAAGATGTCTGCTTGATTGGTTTTTAAAAGACCCACCCAAGGGACTGTTGCCCAGCTCTATTGGCTCACAACTGTGTGTGTGTGTGTGTGTTTGTGTTTGTGAGTCACCGGTCTCAGTATCCCCAAGGTCACCAAGCCCCATATTCAGGCCAATGTTATCCTGCATGGCACCGCTTCCTGCTGCAGTTGTTCACTATAGAGTGGCAGTGATTCAATACAGAGTCGATTATTGAACAGAACAATCAGACATGAAAGGCCGGCAGCAAGCACACACACACACACACACACAAACACAAACACACACTCGAGAACGTTGCGTAAACAATAATGTGAAACCTTTGCTCCAACCCTCCATGAGTAAGCCCAGAAAGAACCAGCTCTATATTATGATAGAAACATGATTATTGAAAACAAAGAGTCACAAAGTTACCACAAAGATGCAAAATGACGACAACGAGACATACGACAACTACAAACACATGTAAAGCAACTACCAGTGACATGACAGTTATTTTTGTCCTGATTCACCTTTGAAGGAACAACAAATGTGTTATTTTACGTCTCTTTCAGTTGCCTTTTTTTTTGCTGATGTTATGTGCTCCATGTTTATTTATTCATTCATTTATCATTTTAGTGAAGTTGTTAGCCCGCTGTGTACGTCCAAGTGCTTCTTTTTCCGGTGTGTTCGGTTTTAATTAGTTATTTGATGCTGTATAAACTGGATATTGAAACATCATGATTATAAGCTGAGACTAACTTGCAACTGGTCAAGCATGTGTATCGGCTGGACCTCGGATCTCTGGCTTCATTTCTGGAAAGTTAGAGGTAGTGGGGATGCGTCATCCATCTTTATACACAGTCTGTGGTTTAAACTCGCCCAATGAACAAATGTGAGTGCATGGTGTGTCACCAAACACTTGACGTATCTAAAACGTAAAATGCACGTCCTTGTTAAAGAGTTGTTTGTATTTTAGTTTAACAAACTCATTGTGTCTGTACAGTATTACAAGCTGTGTGTGATCTGCAGGACTCGCTGGGGGATGAGTGCCAGACAAAAGTCTTCACACGTCAGCTGTGGTTGTGTTGAGGGCAGACATTGCTGGGAATCCTTTCAGGATTTCAGCTCCTAAAAAGAGACTATTAACCTAAAACCTGTGACAAGGGCTCAGACACAGACATCTTCCGTATATGAAAGTAAATTCCGGTTAGAAAGGCGGAGGTATGACGTCACTGTGTCCACCCCCCCAGGCAGTGATCATTACACAAGGTCGGTCTTCAAGGGAAACGTCTGCTGAAGTGTAATCCCTGTTTTCTCACACAATCCACCCATTTATATTGATATGGTGCGTGCTGTTTTGGACAGAACCACTCGACACGCATCTGAAGCTTCACGTGTTTCAGTTTCCTGGACTATTAAAACTGACTGGAGGATTTATCTAGAAATGTGTTGTGGTGAATTCAAAAGCCACGTGTGATAGAAAATCTTTTTTTCTTTCCTTTTCCTGGGAGCGACAGAAGATTGAGAAAACAAGACAAACAAGGTTTGTACTCAACACTGAGTCACTCCACTATAAGTCAACACGTTTCTCCACCGAAGGCCTGTGGGCTCTTTTCCCAGTGTCTGCTCTGTGCCAGCTGCCTGCAAACACACACACACACACACACACACACACACACACACACACACACACACACACACACACACACACACACACACACACAAAGTAAACATTAACACGCCTATAAATTTGCATATACAGATAAGCACTGATAACAGCCAAGATGATTATGCGCACACGCCTCACCACACACACTCATGCTCATATACACACTCATACTCATACACACACACACACACACACACACGTACAGATGCATGGAGCTCCTGTTTTCCCACCAGCTCAAGCTTGTGGGAAAATCCTTGCTGGTCAGTAATTGATTCCGCCCTGCCAGCTCCATTAGTTTACAGCACAGTCGCAGACACACACACACACACACACACACACAGACACACACGCACAGTGAGATAAAAGCTGGCCAGACAGGACGTGCTATCCTATTCGTCATGCCTCCTTTTTTGTTTTCAGACTGAAATCAATTTTCTCTTGGTTCAACGTCACAATTTTTTTTATTGAAAATATCAATTTACACAATTAAAAGGCATTTATAATTTGAAAAATATGTATTCTTTACATCCCTTTAAAGCCTCTTATGCCTCCCCCCTCCGTTCAAAATCTCAGCAACATAAATATAAAGTCACATCAGGTGAAATCAGCTTGTTTAAACTGTATATCACCGATTCCCAAATTCAAATGAGCAAAAAAGTTATTATTTTTGACCTGTTATGTTAAAATATATACCATTACATATAACCCTTACAACCACAACGTTTCTCAACCATAGAGTTTTCACATCATGACACTGATTTTGTGACGCAGACAGACGATCAGAAAACGCTGCAACGTGTGTTTCTGGGGCATCAGCACAATCTATCGTCTCTTTTCTAACCGAGTGCTCTTGATTCCTCTCTCCCACTCTCTTCTTCTCTTCTCAGCCTAATTTCTCTCTCCCCACTTTCCCCCCTAATTGGAGTGACAGTGTTTGTTGGTTTCCTGCCACTCGGCCACCTGCTGCACACACACAAGCTTTGACCTTTACACTCTCTCCCCCAACAAGGCCCGAACACCCACGAGCACACACCACGTGCACAAAACACACACACATCATGCAATTGTAAGTGCACACCCACATGCTTCTCAGCCCATACGCAGACTCTATCTCACGTACACATACTGACAGCTCCACACACACACACACACACACACACAAACACACAGCCACAAGATTTCCATTTTTTTCCTTATCATCGCTGCGACAACCCCTCCCTTTTATTATCACACAGCCCGAGGCTCGGCAGCATCCAGTCTGGCTTCCATTCAGCCCTTCCTATCCCTGATGAACAGCCATTTACTGTTCGGCTCACCGTTATCAATTACCATCATCGCCGGTATTACCATGACTCCTCCACATCAAAGGCCTCATCAAAGCCGTCTCATCGGGGAGAACTTTCACATGAGATTAAGATTTTATTTTGATGTTTTCACTGACAAAAATAGCAAACAACAAAGATATCTGTTTTAACTTTGACATTCATTTTCCTTCCAAAATGAGTTATCTGCTGTTTGAAACATGTGACGCCCTGGTCCATGTAAAGAGATTAGTCACTCAAGAAGAAAGAGAGCTGAGAGTTAACCTTACGGTCAAAGGCCAGTAGAAGTAGACTGAGGGTTTCTTTTTACCTTGTTAAATATGTATAGTCTTTAGGAACTATTTAATGTGACATTATTATTATAGTTGACTCTACAATTCCCACCTCTGATAGTACTTACTAGTACTTACTCCTGCAATAACTGTTAGTTTATTTATTTATTTTGCACATATTATATTCATATTCATTTTACTGCATATAGTCATATTTATTACTTAAGTAGTGTCGTTAGTGCCTTTTGGTACCAACAGAAATGTGTATGTATAACAGATTATTGAAAACAAATTATACCCATCATTTTACATTCTTCTCTACTTGTACTTGATCGGAAAGTTTAAGATCACATTCAACTTCTTATATAAATTGCAATTTTGCAAATGTACAGTATTCAACTGCACAGACTTTATATTTCTGAGCTTCAACTTCTTCTAATGAATAAAAAAAAGCACTTTACACTCAAATCCAAAGTTTCATCCTACCATGCTAGCAATCCTACCATCTGCTATGTTTAGAAGGCAGAGAGATTACTGTGAATTTATCCTAACATTTGCTAATCAGCCCTAAACACGCTAAACACAAAGCAGTGTTGTTTGTTTTGCATGTATTTAGTCTTAAATCCAATTATTAGATTAATTAAATCATTGATGTATTGATATCCACAGAAGAAAAGTTAATCAATCATCAAAGTGATTATAATTAAGCCTGATGGAGACAAGAATGCCTGTGTATATGACTCCATGGCAACATATCCAATACCAAGACATCAACAACTCAGAAAGAGGGCGAGCACGTGAAAGAAATGGAGAGAGAAATGTGAACAACATACAACATGTCACTAATGTTCCCAGTTAATTACAGTTGTTTAATTTATTATTCATAATACTGTTTTTTGTGTGTGTTTGTATCATAGGCTTCGTTTGGGGACACATTTCAGAAAACCCGTCAGTTAGAAACTTAGTTAGTGATTAAGGTTAGGTCAAATCTTCAGGAAATTAATGTAAGTCCATGTGTAGTTCCCAAAGGTGACATATGATAACAAGTCTCTCTGTGTGTGGAGGACCCTCTCTAGTGTAAACACTGACCTTGTCAGCCCCAGCAGACCTCATGGGGACCAAAATCTGGTCCTAATGAGGCAAAATGTCATTTCTGAGCTCCTGGTTAAAGTCACGGATAAGGTTTTGGTTAGGCTTTCCACAATGAATGGAAGTCAATGCAAAGTCCTAATAAGGATAGCTGCTCAAACGTGTGCGTGTGCATGCGTATGTTTATGTGTGTGTGTGTTTGGTCTCGGCATTGCAGTGTAATAATGTAGTCACTCCTCTACATGTGACTGTTGACCATATATCAGTTTAGACATGTGAACCTACATGGTGAAGGTGTGGAGTGTGTGTGCGTGCCTGTTTCTGAAAGGGTGTGTGTGATGTTTAAAGAAAGTGGGTAATTATTTCAATTATAATGCTGTCATGGCAAGGTCACAGACACACACACACACACACACACACACACACACGTAAGCCTGCCTGTGCTCTCCATTTGTCAGCTATGAAATATTAATCACAGTCAGCTGCCAACCTGACAAGGAAAGGATGCAGAGCATGAAACCTTCCACGCCACACACATGAACCTGCGTCCCACAGACATGTACACGTTCACATGCATATAAGTAACAGGTTTTTACCACACACACACACACACACACACACACACACACACTTGCACACACACTCTGCCCCCACCCATTCCTTATCGGTCTGAACTCCGTCCTTGGTCCCTCTCGCCTGGGCATCTGTGGCTCTGAGGGTCCCAGCTGTCTGAGGGATTATGACAATTGAAGGATGACCCGTGAGGGAGGTGCGTTCATTGACCCATTATAAGAAACCTGATTCGAGTAAATACATAATTATTTATTCACTGTTACAAAGCACAGACGTTATGCTGACATACCAGTCAATACTGGTTATTTTTTCCACGCATAACAGGTTTGTATGTTTTTGCCTTGAAACACAGACATTTTAGAAAAGCACAACACAGATGCATTTTTAAAATCTTGTTGAAAGGGGACTGTGTAGATCTGGTGCAGAATTGCTCCATCTGGGTTTTAGAGGTCTTCCATTTCCCAAACTTGCCTGAACTTCTTCTTACTTTAGGTATAATGTAGTTGTCATGTGCATATTGTTGGTATTGAATGATTTTTACTGAAACTTCATGCAAGGTTTTTCATATATATCACAAGTTCTCCTCTGACCACAAGTTTAAGCTACAATATCTTAGCTGTCATAAATCAAATCAAGATGACAAACAGCAAGAAAACGCGTGCATTGCAAAATAAGGCATTTGTTGTTTACAGCTGCATTATTGTAAGTTGGAAACTCCTGAAGTACGGTTTTAGAATAGTGCCGACATGAACTGGAGTCTGCGGCTGCCTGGAAAGCAGAAAAAAAAACCTCACCTCAAAGAGCTACACTGTGATTTGGAAAATGGTGAGCAGTAATGTTCACAGTTTGTAGTTAATGGGCTAAAACATGAAACACAATGTTAGGATCTTTGTGTGAAGTGGTGTTGAGCTACTCTGTGAACGGCTCTGCTCCACCTAAAAAAAAAAAACTGGAGTCTGTGAGGCCACTTGGAGAGTTGACTGCTGAGAGCGTTGGCACATATTGTACCTCCACATGCCCCCTGTCACAGCGTGTGACATGGGAACAACCGGCGCTGTTTCAAATCACGGGCCTAACCACTGGTCTGCTCAGTGGGGGGGTGGAGGGGGTTCCTGGATACTTGGCATTCCTTCAGTGACTGAGGACTGTGAGAACCAAACGACACGGGCAGAAATATTCTTAGGTCTTAAAGGGCAGAATAAAACAATGTGTGTGTGGGTGTACATGCTGAGTTTGTATCTGTTCACAAACACATTTACATATGGTGAGTGTATGTTTGAGAGTTTTTGTGTAGTACTAAGGCTATAGTTTGTGTGAACAAGTATTCAGCTGACTATTGTGCATGTGAGTGTGTATGTCTTTTTGCACACACTCTAGCATGTGCACATGTATGTGTTTATGTGTCACTGAGCCTGACCTGCTTACTAACTGTTCCAACACCTGTCAAACTTTCTCTGCTTACACAGCACATTCTGCGGTTTAATGTAACAAATATGGCAGATTTGCTGAATACCCTTTGTAGAATACACAAAAAGCCGACGTGTGATGCTTGAGCTCACGCTTCAACTCAACTGAACGACCCACAAACTAAAAAGTAAAGAATGGATATCTCTCTCACTACCACCCCCACTTGATGAGGGGTTATCACGGTTGCCAACCTATGATTGCACAATGCAGTTACTCATCATTACCGCAAAAGCTAGGACAGTGATCTTATGATGTGTGTTTGTCCTTGTGTGTGTGTACGTGTGTTTGTGACTTTGTTTATTTGCATGCATTTACTACATTCCTTGCTAAGTGTTGTGGGTGTCTTCCCACTGATGTCTAATCATCGTTTAACCATTACCGATGGGGGTAACCAGCCCACTGGGGTCCTGACAGCTGAGTGTCCCCACTTTCCCATGCTGTCAGGGGTTAAAGGTCACCTCACAGCTACTGCCGCAGTTGTTACGACCCCTCGCACACAAGGCCTCTCCTGTGTGGCTGTACGCATTAGTGGTTGCGTGGAGTTGAAACAGGATAGGCAATGGGGGGCTTGTGTGTGTGTGTCTGTGTGTGTGTGAATGTAACACAACAATGACTTGCTGAAACCAGGCCTCGCAATGGCCTCTTATGTTTGTTAGAACATGTATGTGTGTGTGTGTGTGTGTAAGGCAAATGGTAGCCCCAGTTACCATGAACATGGCCTTGTGAGGGTCCATGAGGCCTCCTGTTTGTTTAAATTGAATGACTTACTGTGTGTATATGTATGCATGTGTGTGTGTGTGTGTGTGTGTGTGTGTGTGTGTGCCCTCATTGTAGCCCTTTGAACCGTTGGCATTCAGAATTCAAAGCTTCCTCCTTTTCTTCTACATCAAAATACGTCAAGCATTATTTGTTTTTCTTACCAGCCGTGTTTAGCTGGCCACATCTCCACTCCCGGGGCGACAAAACAATTTCAGACCCCACAGTTCAAAAACACACTTCAGCCTTGGTCTTGACATGAAGCACTTGAACTCTTTTTACTTTTCCTTCCGTTCTGCTGAGGAGATTAGAAACAAACATGGAGGGCGGACAGTCAGAGCAGGTGCAGGTGAGGTTTATTGGTGTGTCAGCGTGTTGATGCTGCATGTGGGAAAAGCTTTTCGCTCTTTTGTGTACTTTGTAAATCTCTTTTGGCACCTAGGAAAGCAGTGTGCGTGTGGATCTTTTGAAGTTGCCATCCACCCAAAGGGCAAACCATCAAGACTCGAAGCTCTCTCAACTCAATCCCACTGTAGGCTGCATGTAGGGGCTTGAATCAAGTTGAAATTGTTGTGCCAATACTTTGAAACTTGAGCCAGGGCTCTAATAAACACATATGTATGGCTGCAGGCGGCATTAGGATCATTAAACATAATATGCTTTATTAGCCTTAGATACAGCGCCCTTTGATAAAACATGAAATAAAAACGTGGCAGTTGCTTTATCACGATATCGAAAGCTGACTTTCAGGGACAGGTGGCTTTTGGCAGCTAAACCTCATGGCACGTCAAATGGGACGGCTGCAAAACAGGTTGATTGTTAATGTGCTGGAAGGCGGCTGCAGAAGGACGTTCAGGCCTAAGTCTCAGTGCTTCAGTGTTAAACTGTGTTGTAATCCCACAGTGTTTAGCGCTGATCCAGCTGGATTTAGTCTGCTGAGGCTGAGCAGCGGTGCAGGTGTCGGCAGATAAGACCTGGGACTCACACAGATGATGAGAACGTAGGAGAGGGGAGAGTGAGAGAGAGTGATTGGTCTGAGTGACTTGAGAAAAAGATTCCTATCAAATCTTTGTACTGATGCACAAAAAAATTAAAAATAAGCCAGTTGTAATACATTTTCCTATTAAATGTACTTGAGGTTGCAAATTATTTGTCCAAAATTATTATTTTTTTTATTGAAAATACTGTTTTTAAATTGCTTGTAAAAAGGTTGCTCAGCATCCAGTAACTTTCTTCTGTACAAGCCTTGTCATCCGATTTCCTCAAAGGCTAAATGTCCTGACAGAAACTGCCCCAGAGGCAGAAACCCAAAGCAGAGTCAGTGTGAGATCCAGGAAATGTGTGAAACGGGCAATATTTATAAACACAACTCTGAATAATCACAGACTGGAGTCTTTGACACACTGATACACACCACAAAGAATGTAGAGATATGATCTCTCATTCGATGAGGTGATAATCTTCACTTGTTGAAAGTCCTTGTTTCATCTTGTGATTATGGATGAAAACAAAACTGTAATAGCTGAAACTAGATGCACTGAAAGGGTTTCCTCAGTGTTTATTAGAATAAAGCTGAACGATTTTAAAGCCATTTTTTTATAGGGGAAATGAAAACATGAATCCAAATCGGGGAAGCTCTGGAAGACAAGAGAAGATAGAGGAAGGAGAAAAGGGAAAGGAGATAATGGCTGGTAAACAAAAAAAGTGCAATCTGAGAAAACTGAGCGGACAATAACAGAGGAGAAGACATGAAACTCCAGGGCATCTTTCCCATCCCTGTGAGAAAGTGTATTGTAGACAGTAATCCCATGTTATGACAGTGACACAGCCCATCTCTCCCTCCTTCCCACAGGTTGGAGGGATGAGTCAGACAGTGAGGGAAACAAAGTAGCAGGCAGGAACCTGCAAGGATTACACTCTCATCGTGTGGAAATGAGACACCGCAACCGGAGCTACTGCAGCCGACTGACTGACAACATCCACTGTGTGTCTGCTGTGTGTGTGTGTGTGTGTGTGTGTGTGTGTGTGTGTGTGTGTGTGTGTGTGTTTGTTACCTCTTTAGGATCAGTGGACCTCATGGGGACCAAGTGAATATATGGTTATAGGTTAAGGTTTGGGTTTTTCAAATCAGCCAAGAAATTTAAATTTGTATTTTACTGTTGATAATGTCAGACAATACTTTGCAACACCAAACAAACTACTAGCTACCAACAAGTATTATCCAAAGTCTTTTTGGCCTTTTCACAGCAGACGTTTTTGAAATGTTACACTATGAAAAGTATTTTTAAAATCATAAAATGAACAATGGCTGAATTTCATGTAGCTGTTTCATTTTCACGGTCCTGGCGTCGTTCATGCAGACTCACTGTCACGTGGCCTCGTCCTACAGGGACACATTGTTGCTGTTATCAGTAAAGCACCTGTGCTTTTCCACACAATGACATGACATAATGTCTGCTGAGAAAAAGGCCCGCAGCTCCACTCTCTGTGCTCATGGTCGGAGTGACGAGTTTCGTCATTGTGATGAACATGGCCACTGTAGTTTCATTTGAGTCCATTTCAAATATCATAAACATCGAGTTCTGTGTTGACTGGAGCAACAAATCTATTGATCATGTAAATTAGACTTTCATTTCTATTTCGTTTTGTTTGTATAGAATCACCACTTACATTATCTCAAGGCATAACACATAGCAAGGTCGAGACCTTATAAAACTATAAAGAAACACTTTGTGACTGCGGAGATTAAAAAAATCCCTTTTTAAAATACTACTACTACTCCAAATTATAATAATCGTGATAATTATAATAATAATCGTTAAAGTTGCCTAGTGT
This sequence comes from Paralichthys olivaceus, assembly GCF_024713975.1. Classification (NCBI taxonomy): domain Eukaryota; kingdom Metazoa; phylum Chordata; class Actinopteri; order Pleuronectiformes; family Paralichthyidae; genus Paralichthys; species Paralichthys olivaceus. Next base: position 9,102,629 of record NC_091112.1, read on the forward strand.
CAGATCCAGGTCGTGCAGCTCTGGAGTCAGTGATACCTGCAGAATGAGGAAAGAGAGACAGAGAGTGGTTTGGTGTGTTGTTTAGTTTAAATTACAGTAAGTTAGCATGTCTGGGACAAGTAGCACAAAACCACTAACAATTTCCAAATGAACGTATGTTTGATCATCAGTACAGTGGATAAAAGTACTCAGATGTCTGTAAATACATCATGGAAGAAATAATGGATGCCTTCTCTCTCTGTCTCTCTTAAATCTTGCATATTACATGTCTCCAGCAACAATACGAAGAACAATACCATAAAAACACCAACATCCAATTTTCCCTGAACCTCCCAGCGAGAGAACAAACCTCTGACAGAAACGCTCTCAGCTTTCTTCCTTTCTCAAACGCTGCTGAAACAACCGCGGCTCCCAGAAATAGCTGAATAAACTATGAGACAGCAGCTCTGCAGGGTTTGTAGACCCACATGGCTTTTAAGGAGCGGGGCTTTCCAGGGTGGTTTGAAGAGCAGACACACACACGTACACACATACACACACACACGTACACATGCACTCACACACACACAGATTCTCCATGGTGCATTAGGGTCACGCTTGCCTTATGTAAAACACAGCAGCCCACAGAGGACTTCAGGGCCTGCTCTGATGTTCACATGTGCTGGAGTAAAGTGTGGTATGTGTGTTTTCACAAGTTCTTAGTAATGACTAGAGAGTGTGTGTGTGTGTGTGTGTGTGTTTGGATGTGCTTGGCCAGTAAAGGAGTTGTGGTAAGAGGAATTAGGTGGTGATGGTTTGTCGAGGTTCCCACATCACCTCAGTCTACAGCTCTTCTAATATCTTCCTGGAGTTTGGACCGTCTATGTGGTTTGTGAGTTTGTGTGTGTGTGTGTGTGTGTGTGTGTGTGTGTTGGAGGGAGACTACATACTCTCCTCTGTCCCCCCGTCTCCTCCTCTCAGCCAGTAAGTCTGGGACCCGAAGGAAAAGGCCAATTATAAAAAAAAAACCTCTCTCCATCTTTGTTCTGTGGGCATAAACCACTTCTTTGCTTTTTTGTTTTCATTCTTTCCCCTTCTTTGGCTTTCTGACATTCCTCGTCCATTCCCACCGTCCCAGAAACCCCCACTCCACCCCGTTACTCACGCTCATGCACACATGCAAGCTCGCTCCTCTGGCTCATGCCAGCTTCTTCTAACTTCGCAAGCGACAGTTCCCAAAGTCTTTAAATAGCTGCCTTGCTTCCTGGTCCCTCATCGGCACCGTATCTTATCATATTTGACATGAAAGCTGGGTGCGGTGCTGGTTGTTACACTGTCTGTTTTTATGGTAACTACTTAATCACAGACTTCATTTGACTCTGATGCTTGTTTTTATTTTAGTAATTGTGCCGATATTTCACGTCATCTTTCTTGTGTGAGCTTCATTGATCTGCCGTCGTACTTGTGTTGCAGAGGTTCACATATTGTGTGATCTGTGCTGCAGCTCTGTCAGGTGTGACCAGGCTCTAACACTGAGCTCACACTGATGAGACCGAGGAGAGAAATAGTGGGCTGCTCTGACGTTGTCCTTCCAGCTGCTCTCTCACACTCTCACACACTGATTTTCACACAACTTCCCTGCTCATCTCACACACACACACACACACACACACACACACACACACACACACACACACACACACACACACACCACTATATCACCCATTTTTCTGTCATAAGTGAGGACACACTTTCTCTCTCCCACACTCGGACCCTCTCTCCTAGTCTCACAGTTCCACAACACACACACACACACACACACACACACACACACACACACACACACACACTTACACGGAGGGCTAGAATCGCTACTCAGTGTCCAGCTCTGGGCTGTGTTCCCATCCCCATGGCCTTTCCCAGCACAGACAATGCTTTGTGTCCCACAAAGGAAGCTCTCATCCAGGCTCTGGGGCCCTGTTTGGCCCTATGTGGCCCCCCAGACTCCAGAAAGGCCCCCAGAGCCACCCCACCACAACCTGCTGAGGTGCCAAGAGGAACATCTGTGTGACTCTGGTGAAGAAACCTCGCCGATGTTCTCACACTGAGAGGAAGAGTGTTGCTTATATTCCTTTGTGTGATGTGCGTGGTCCTGCCTGTTGCGTGTCTCAGACAGCATGTGTACATGTGTTTGTGTGCATGTGTGTATCACTTGTTCATGTGAGCATAAGCTTCTGGGTCCTGGGAGTCTCTCAGTCCAGATAATAAATGGTGTGAGAGGAAAGACAGAGTGTGTTGCCAGACCTCCCCAGTCTATGAACCACGTGTCCCGGCAGTGCGGCTGCCAACCATACACTCTGAAACGGGGTCACGCTAACAAGAACGAATAGGCGAGGTGGAGAAGTGGAAGGAAGATGAATGAGGGGAGTGATCGGGGAGATGGAGGGATGGACAGATGGAAGACCTGATAGAGAGTTCGATTGAGGGAATGAATTTGTTGAATGGAGGTCGAGAAAGATGGATGGAAAGTGATAAAGATACAGAATTACACTTTGTGAATGTCATTTTCATACAATCTTCACAAAATTGACATTGAAAATTTTAATTGAAAGTGAAAACTCCCTAAATATTAAAACTGTACAACAGAATGACTCTTGTACATTTTTCATGTTTAGTGACCTTCACCAGCTGCCACTGAACATCTGTTGGTCCTCGTGATTATAATATAAATAGGTCCAACATATGGAGGAAATACAGCATATATACACTGTACAGCGCTGTTAGAATAGAGTTCCTGAAAAGGCTAAATCAAATATAAGTGTATCCTGGAATAAGTCTTACATGTAGGATGTGAAATAACTGATGTTGTAATGAGGCGCCATTAACGTCCGTCCTCCACCTTCTGTCATAGGCTAAATATATTAGAGACAGGAAGCATATCTGTCAGCACCAGTGATTGCACTTATCTCCAAGGAGAAGCTGGAGAAACTCTGACTCAGTATGTGCAGACTGAACATACACAATATAATCTACCTGCTGCAATCTCCTGTCTGCCCTGTCGTTGAGTGTGAGTGTGTTAGTTACATTCATGTGCGTCAGACATTAGGGAGCCCACTGCAGCTGGGTCCTAGTATGGTCCACACCCTCACACACACACACACACACACACACACACACACACACACACACACACACACACACATACGCCATCCCAGCACAGGAAGTGACATCATGCACTTCTGGCCAAAACACAGGAAGCATGACAACAGCTTCCGAAGAACATGAGGGACACATCAGCTCTATATAATCTACCAGGTGCTGCTGCAGATCCCACACCCAAGAACACACACACTCACACACACACTGCAAATCAGTGTGAGATCCAAGTTAAACTTCGACACTCTCCTCTGTCTTAAAATAATGAATTTACCAAAAGTTAAGTAAGTATTTCTTTCAGCGGTTCAAACGGTTATTTGTGGTCAGATCAGTATAAGATTGTTGGGTTTGTATCATCTACAATGTGGGAACATGTATGTCAGGGACGTCTCATTGTCTAATGTTAACGGTGAGTGAAAACATGTTTCATAGATAAAAAGATAAATGATCAAATCAAAAAATAATGAGTTGACAAAACTGTAGGTGAGTTTTTTCTCAACTTAGGAGATGACGTAGCTTCAAAATTAAAAATTCAAGTTACCTTGAAACTTTTTAATTTCCATAGCGTCCTCATCATGTAAATAAAAAATGCCATTCAGGCAACATCATATCAATCCATTATCTAAACTTCTCATCCTTGTGAGGGTCAGACTGGAGCTGGAGCCAATCCCAGCTGACACTGGGCGGACGGGTCACCACCGTATGAACAGAGACAAACAAATGTTCAGTCTCACATCCCTACAGACACTTAACACTTTCCAATGAACCGGACCCCAATGTGCATGTGTTTGGACTGCGGGAGAAAGCTGGAGTTCACAGAGAAAACCCACCCAGACACACAGACAGAAGCAGGATTCAAACCTGAAACCTTGTTGCTGGTGACAGTGCTACCCACTGCTACACGCTACATTACAAAAAATAATTACAATTAAAATTGAGTTGTATATACGAGACAGTGTTTGGTATATACGATGTGATGATCCTGTACAGTATATCTGCATGTGTATATATGAATATTTTGTGTGTGTGCATGTGTGCTCACAGTTTTCTGCTGTTGTGTAACGACTGTGTGCAGCTCATGTTCACACTGGATCAGGTTGCTGCACACGCACACACACACACACACACACACACACGCACACACACACACACACGCACACACACGTCCACTCTTTCTTGTTTTTATCCCCTCTCCTCCCACACTCATGTCTTTCTGTCTAAATCTAAATCACACACATGCAATCGTGATGTTTTGCCTTCAGTGCCCTTCTCTTTATGTTTCTGGCTTTTCTCCTTTAACTCTGCTCGGAGTATCTCTGACTTTCTTGCCCCCCCCCCCCCCCCGTCTCTGTGTCTTCATGTCTCTCCTTTCTGTCTCGCTCCCACACTCTCACACACACAACAAACACACCACCACCCTCTCAACTTCTGCCCAGCTCATAATGCCGTGCCTCGTAAGAAATATGCATCGATAACCACAACAGTGCTCTTTCTCTCTCACACACACACACACACGCCACACACATGCAAACATACACGATGAGGAACCCGCTGTCGCACAAACATGCTCCCAAATATTCATGAGAATCACTGAAAAGCTACAAAGCAAATATGTGTGGTGAGCGGCAGACATTAAAATCTGAGGTCTGGATGTCACAACTTTGATTTTCATGGAGCCTCATTCTGTCAAATGACTTTGATTCCTTCCCTCTGTCTTTCCCCCCTTTTGTTTCTTACAGTAGTCTTTCATTAAAACCTGCAGTATCCCTCCTCGCTGAACCTGATCGCCATCGAGGCCTCGGTATATCACTGCAGATTTCCAGATCCTGACGCTCACACTGACAGCTCTGAGCGCTGCGGTTGCCAACAAAGCCTTTCCTGTGCCTGTGAAACTCCAGCCTCTTGTCTATTTCCATCTGCAGGGTCAACAAACACAGCGTAAAGTGCCCGACGTGAACGTAAACAGCGTGTTTTCATACGGCATGTCCAGAATACCACGAGGCCCTCGACAAATAACTAAAATAGAAGTTTTCTGAAATCAAAACATTTCCAGAAGAAAAACTTTACACTCCTGGGAAGGATGTGTCCAAATCTGTTTGTGTTCATAAGGACAACACACACTTGTGAACAACTCTACAGGTTAACACAACGTCGCCATTCTACATGTTTTTGTATTCGCTGGATTGAAGACGTGTTAAATCGACACGTCCTCGGTAAACGTTTACCTGCTCGCCACGAGGTTCGCTCTCGCCAAAGTGGCTGCTCTTTGCTTCCTGTTGAGACTGAGCTCCAGTTTCCGGTTCACCATCAACCACTTCCTGGTGACAGAAATGTACCGATTCTGTAAATTATTTTTGTGCTAATGATTGGTTTTGGCATTTTATAGGGAAAAGTCTTTCCCTTTTGAGTATTTGATCGAAACAGAAATGATTCAAACAGCAATATTTCCTCACAACTAAACAACACATATGTTTTTTGTCTCCGTCCTCAGACATTAAATAGACAGGGTGAGATCTATGTTACCTGTGCTACATGTAGCTCCTCATCCTCCCCCCTAATACTTCTGAAGGATATTAAATCCTCTCACTGGACTTTGAAACTACTCTTACTTTCATTCAGTGTTGCAGATTATTCCTTGTAATAAAAACACTGTAGTCACCTGAGATCTCTGAAAACCTGTAAATACGAGCAGCCATGAAATGATGTCACCCCAGAGGTTCTCCAGCTTAATTTGGAAGAGAAAACAAAGGCAAACAGATTATTACCCAAACTAAACATCCATCACAGTCTACACACTCACTTCAGGTTCAGGTCGCAGCTACTACATCAGCAGTGGTGTTGACAGCAGTTCTCCTGCGTGGTGGGGGATTATTACACTTCATGTCTCTCACGTTAACTTTTCACCTCAGGTGGTTTCGAAAATAAGGCTCAACTGTTGTGTTTATAACCAGCCTGATTATCTGACTGCTGGTTTTTCTTGTGCTGTCAAACTTCTTATCGATGTCACCATGTTCCCAGTTCTCAGGGTACTTTTGTGAGTACTATGTCATGATTAGACAACTGATAGAAATACTGCCAAAAAGTATTTAAATACATGTAGAATGTAGATGTTTTAACCAGCGAGGACAAAGACATTAAAATACATTCACGTCAGATGTGAGAATCTGCTTCTAAATACCTAATCAAGTCGTGTGAATAGAAGAGGGAAAACTTTTCTTCTGTATCTGATAGAGGTTAAAATCTAACTTTTCTTCATGTGATCATTGAGATACAGGTGGTACAGAGTGAGTGTCTGAGTTTGTGTGTGTGTTTGTGTGTAATCCATTCCAGCCGTTTCCCCTCCTTTCCTCTCTCTCTCAGTCACAGGCCTGGGAAGCAGTCGTGGGGGGGATGTCTCACAGCCGCTCAGTGTGTGTGCGCTTGTGTGTGTGAGTTTGTCTCGCAGACAGCTGTGTGGACGGCCGGGAGCAGCCGTTACAGCAGGGACACACACACACACACACACACACACACACACACACACACACACACACACACACACACACACACACACACACACACACGTAGCCGTCCAATCTCAGCATCCCACCCCACCCTGTCCTTCTTCCCCCAATACTCTAATCACTTTCTTCTTCTCAGTAAAGGGAGATGTCAGCTGGATGTCACTGTGTGTGTGTGTGTGTGTGTGTGTGTGTGTGTGTGTGTGGTTAGGACAGGTGAAGAGATTGTACTGTTGTCCAGTATGTGGTTATAGTGTTACAGACAATACAGGTTATTATATCATTATCATGATATGTGACCTTGTGTGTGTGTTTGTGAGAGAGAGGGAGAGAGAGAGAGGGGGGGTGGGGGTCTGACCACCACCAGACGGTGAAGCGGTAGCACTGACCTCTTTACCAGTGCTGTGTGTGTTGGCTGAGACGGGGGCACATTACATGGTTGACTAAGTGTTCATGTTCCATAGACCATCTTGAGCGTGTCAGTGTGTGTGTGTGTGTTTATCTTACATCTGTGTGTAGGGGCTGAACTGTGACAAGTCATGAGAAAAAAATGTTTCAGTGTGAACAGACGGTTTAGCAGGAATAATCAAGGAATTGATTTGTTCAGTTCACGCTGTGCAGAGATGTGAATCTGTCCTCTATCATTCACGTTGGTCATGACAACAGAACATGTCGAAAACAAATCTTCAAGTCAAATTGAAGTTATAGATTTGTTTCTCATCATGGAGCTTATCTCCTTTTTAAATCTAATGTTTAGCTGTAATGTTGCATAGAATTGTGTGACTGCACCTTTATATACGATGCACTCTTGTCAAAAGAGACTGTTCTTCATTAGCTTTCCTCTGTGTAAATTAAGATTCAATTTAATCTCATCAGTTTTCACAACTTTATTTTAGTATATATCATACATTATTGTATTATATATTTTGTTAGGAGGTCAGCTCAGGATGTTGCCCTGCTAAAGCTCTACACCTTTGAAAGACACACTTAGAGCATTATCCCTGAAAGTTTTACCTTACACACACATAGAAATCACTTTGCTAAATGTTATTGATTCATCAAGATCCATAAATTATTCTCTGACAAAACTGTAAAAATGTCAAAAAAGGTCAATTTGAGAATCTAAAAGAAAGTAAAAATAAAATCCAGGATCCTCCCCTGATGTGTTTCCATAATGAAATTGGATTATGGGTTCTTCCCTGACTCATACCAAATCCTTCCATCAAGTTTCATACAGAAAAACAAATGCAGATGAAAACATAACCTCCCTGGCGTGGGCAAAACCTAAGGGGTCATGAGTGATGAACAAAACTATTCCAATGAGATGATTTTTTGCACTTCCCCGCTTCTTCTAGTTTAATATTTTGGGAAATACACAAGATTTTTAAGGAAATCTAGAAAACACAGAGAAGGTGAAATGTGGATCTTATTAATGTTTTCAAATATTTACAGCTCGATGAATTATTTTTCTAAGAAAGCACTGACACATTCTGTCCTCGCTTGTCTTACTGTGAAGTGATTCAATTTTGTGTATTTTAATTTCCCTCAGTATTTCCCCACCGTGGTTGATTCTAAGTACAGACAGGAAGCTTGGTGTGGGAGAGTCGGGGTGCGGGGGACAGAGGGAAGAGCGCGACCCCACTGTTAGTATTGGTACGGCCACGGGGACCCAATAAAAACAGAGCTGTCAGTGTGAGACTCCTGACTGCTCGGCTCTATGTCGACCCACAGACCAAATAAACAGCAATCAGTGCTGCACTAACCACTCTGACACACACACACACACACACACACACACACACCCACACACACACACGGCTTGAGGGAACCCAAACTTGAATCACATGCAGCCTCACACAAAGCACAGAGATGCAGCATGCGCACAAATACACACACACATGCATGCTCACAAATGCACACACACGTCACTCACAAGTCCAAAAGCAAACAAACCGGGGAAGTCTGTCTAATTAATGTTTTGAATCAGGCCTCCAAGTGATGTCATGACAACACGTAAGTCACGCACGAGTGTGTGACTTCCCACAAACCTGGATTCGACTCACCCGAAGCACAAACGTCTCATCTGCAAAGTCTTCACCATTTCATACGTGATGCTGTGTTGTGTAAACACACACAGTTTTTTGCTGTGTCACATTATTTAATGAAGAAATTCAATTAAATTCAATTAAATTTTGTTTGTATACCACGAAATCATAATACACATTATCTCAAGGAACTATACATAGAAGGTCAAGAACTTCAAATCGTATTAATGTAGAGAAACCCAACAGTTCCCACAATGAGCAAGCACTTTGGCGACTGTGGAGGAAAAACTCCCTCATACACATAAAATTATAAATTTCACAATATTGTCGAGCCCCTTTGCAGGCGACTGTATTGTACAGCATGGTATTTTGTGTACAGTATATTTTATTGTATAATGTATTATGTACTATTATTTTAGCACAGAAAGATAAACATTTTACATTTCATGATTTCTTTTAGAAGCTATGTGCAATCTTTTTCTATTTGGTCTTTATGATTGGAAACCTGACGTTACCATCACTATCCTTCACATCACAATACAGCACGTATGTGTTCTTCAAGTCTTTACTTTTGTATATACTGACTGGATTCTTTATGATTTTTTTGTAGCAGACCTCAAAGAATTTCTGAACGGGGTGTGCCGCATTTCCACGCAGGCCCCATGCACAGCGGAGGGATCAGACATCACAACGTCCCAACGACTGTAATTCATCTGATTGTTTCGAAAATGTCTGCACAAAGCCTCGAGGAGGGAAGAGACAGACGAGAAAGCTCCCGAGATCCCTCTGTGATTGAATAAGCACAAGGAGGGATTGGTTCTGTAGCTGCCATAACGAGCCTGCAGATATGACTGAAGTGGTCGAGCAGCAGACAGACAGCGGCCGCAGAGAGAGGGAGAGCGAGAGAGAGGGAGAGGGAGAGAGAGATTTAAGAAGAATAGCAGATGCTGGAGATGAAAGAGCGGCCAGGCCTTCACTGGGGGGGGTCTGTCTCAGGCACATACACACACACACACACACACACACACACAACCTCTTTCCATGTGCTTCTTGTTCTCTTAAACGTACAGTCTTCCCTGTTTTTATTCATTTTAAATTTCTTTAAATTAACTTATAGAGGCAAAACAATTACATTTTTACAACATGAAGACGACAATACGCATTACTACATACAGTGGATGTGTACGTGGACTGTATAACCACACAGACACACACAACTTTAAATTACCCCAGTAAAAGTAGAAAATAATGTTCTGTTCTCACTGTTCTGGAGCTCCTGCAAACAAACACAAAAACAAATGCAGATGAAACCATAACGTCCTTGGAGGAGATCATAAACTACAAAACATTTTCTCTTAACTTGAATAGCATCCATGATTCTTAAATTATAAACTATTCTTGACTAAATTGCAAATTGTGCCAACATGTTAGGTTACGGCCGATGAGCAAATCAGTTTCTCACAAATTTTATATTTGTGTTTTTGGTTTTGGAAAGGCTAAATAAAAACATATGACCCTCCGAGCTACAGATGCTGAAAGTTGCTTTTACAAACCAGACACATCTGCTTCAATTGTTTGGTTGTCAAACACAATTTTTGCTCTTAAAAAGAAAAAGGAAAAAAAGTCGCCATTGAAGTACGAGAGCTAAATTTGTGCTGCGTTTAGCTATTTAGAGTATGAGAAATGTTAATCTGGGGTTTACATATGCTTTTCTTTCTTTCTCAGTTGATAGTGGAGGGTAAAGTCGTCTCAGCTGGATCTTTTCCCTACACCATCATCCCCGCTGCAGACAGACAGGCAGACAGGGCACCCTGGTCACGGCACGTCGGGCCTGACCACTGGGATCTACCATTTCCGGTGTGTCTCCTGTCGCGGTCGCTCCACTCCTACACACAGACAACCGCCACACACATAAACACACACCACTGGTCCCCTCTGCAGAGATCAATTTCACAGGATCACACAACCAGCTCTGGTTCCCAGGCACTCCTCACGCGCTCCGCAGACGTAGACGGTTCCTTCACACAACCTGACTCCTGACCCGCCATCATTACCGGGGTCAGAGGACCAGCAACCCCTCACTGCGGCGGGAGAGGGGGGCTGCTCTCTCCCAAGACTCCACAGAAACTGACGGGAGCCTCATTTTGTTCTCTCGCTTTCTTTTTTCTCTTGAGGCCAGATGTCAAACGCTAAAACATGTTTCAACTGTTTAGGCTTGTTATCGAATTAGTGAGTAAAGATGAGTGATTAGAAGTTTGTGTGCATTGGGAGTGTGTGTGTGTGTGTGTGTGTGTGTGTGTGTGTGTGTGTGTGTGTGTGTGTGTGCGTGCGTGCACATTTGACAAATTTGTGAAACCAATGTTGTTTTCCATCTCATATTTCGACATACCTCCATGTCATGCTGAGAGATCACAGCCATATCAAAGGCTCCTGACTCAGTCTCTGGGCATAAACCATGAACTTCTCGTGCTACTCGTGACTTCTGTCACATGGCGGCAGGTTTTCCTTTCTCTAATCTCAGCTGCCACTCTGGTCCTGTATGCTCTTCATCATACGAAATGTCAAAACAGTGCAAAACTCACTGTTTAACCAAGGCCACTGGGTCACTTTCAAAGTGTGATTGGGTCAAACTCCGACCAAATAATTACCTCAAGCTGAGATGAAAGTTAAATAACAGCCTTTGTTCTCCATGACTTTCTCTCACACTCACTCCACAGGGTGGCCACCCACCAGGAGTTTCACCGACTGCAGGCATGAGTCACACCCGAACACCCCCCACCCAAAAAAACCTGCTCCCCCTCCCACTTTACCTCCAGATTAAAGTCAGACGGCGCTGATGATGACTTCCTGTGAGTATTCACCAGAAGGTACTTGACTGAATGGAACACATGGGAGTCACAGGCTGCGTTCAGCCACTCATCCACCTGTTGAAATATTGATATCAAGTTTACCAGACAGGGGATTAGAGGAGCATTCAGAAGATCAGAGTGCAGATGAAGGGGGAGTGTGTTCAGGTCATCTGAGTTTCCTGTAGACGAAAAGAAGAAAACCCAGACATGATCTTTGCAGCACATGTACATCAGCTCTTCTGTCTGAGATCTATCTATCTATCTCGACTGACCATCCATGCGTCTGTTCGTCCATCTATCAGCCCTTTATCCCTCCATCCATCCATATAAATACATTAAACATACATATACATGAATCTGTCATGCGCCCACAAAAAACAAAAAGTTAATTTGCTCCTCATGATGGACTTGAACTCCTTTAAAAATTGGTTCTGGAGTTTGACTCTCCCATATAAAGATTTCAGCAGGAGATTGTCCCAGTCTGACGTGTTCACAACAGGAAAATTCAGGCGAGGAGGGGCGCCTGGGGTAGAACATGCAGGAGACAGGACATGCCGTGGAGATTGCGTGTTTTTGTTTACAGCCAAAAGCTCTGGAATCTTCTTGTTTTTCCAAGTTGACATCTTTGTCAGCATCACAATCACCTTTTTTTTGTATAAGACATTTCCCCACTTATATTCTCACATGGGCTCACTCTGACATTTTCTGGACATTGTACTAGAGGCCTGGCAGGAGAAGTTCCAGAAAATGGAGCAGCTGATTTGCGTTCTTGCACACTGCCCCTCTAGATGATATCAGGAAAATGTACGGAGCTCAGTGCACGTCTGAGAGCTGCTTGTGTTTCTGTGAGTGATAGAGGGACAGAGAGGGGAGGCCCTCGAACACTTCCCATGGGGAGACCAAACAGAGATGAGTGTCAGTGGGTCAACTTTGACACATCCTTCACTTCCTCAGCACACTGACGCACGCACACACACACACACGCACACACACACACACACACACACACACACACACACACACAGTCTAGAGGACAAGAATACAAGTCGTGAGGGGTGGAGGAGAGGACCCCAGTAACTGACGCCAATAGACAAGGGAATCAATGAACAATGAAACCACGTCCCCACCCTTGTGAAGGACAATACTGGTATCTTCCCCTCTCTCTCTCTCTCTCTCTCAGGCACAATGGTCGGGTGTCACACACGTCTGGTGCATATTTAGCCGTCACTTCCTCTGCCTGTCAGGGGAAACAAAGTTAGCCTTCCTCAGAGCTCCACACAGCTCTATTTATAAACAATAACAAGGCTCGCCCTCCGCAGGGTTTCACCAGAGAGCAGCTCGACGCATTGTTTTGAACGGACGAACATCTGTCTGTGGCGAACCTGCAGACGCCGCAGCTCTCTGTGTCTCAACATGACTCACACCTTCAAAAACTGCAAGGCTTGGTTTAGCAAAGCCAAAGATAAGCATGTTCCACAGAAACATGTCTCCACACAAAAATGTGTTTTGCTTATTGTTACTCAACTTTACTGTGCAGGAAGCCAATCACAACACAGCATGCTTCTAGTTCACGTCCGATGTGGGAGCTTGAAGCTTTGTATTTGCTCTCGGATCAGGCTGTTACCTTTGCCAGAGAGGTTGTGTTTTCACCCCCTGTCCATTTGTTTGTTTATTTGTTTGTTTGTCACGAGTATCACACAATAACTGCAGAACAGATTTCCATTAAAATCAGTAGAAGGGCGGAACATGGGCCTAAAAAAGAACCCATTCAATTTTGACATGGATCTGGACAAAAACAGTTTGCTCCAAACATCCAGCCAGTGATTACATTGCCAGTTTAGGATTAGATGAATGATAGTTTAAAGCAACATTATGCAATTTAACTGTTCACAGTTTCAGAATTATTTTTGATGGAGCACTGACTTGTGATAGAAAGATCACTGTCTATTTCGGTTGCAGTTTTTCTAAATATTGACCTGTTCACATTTCTCCAGTCTTTCTAAAATGACTGCTACATTTTTTACATTTTTACATTTGTGTTTTTGCTAAATTTAAAGAAACTTAAATTAAAACCAACAGATGAAAATGAATCAACACGTGTGAAAGGATTATTTCCAGTCACTCGCATACTTTAATGATTTATATTTTCTGCACAATTTAAAACAAACACAAACAACCCAAAACCTGAACAAAAAACTAAACAATTATTTGTTTTAACTTTTATAATCTCGTTTGAAGCCAGTTGACAGTTAAGGGCATTTTAAGGCAGAAACCACCAGGAACATTTCAGTATTTATTATTTAGTTAACAGTTTGGCATGACTGTGTTTGGTTAAAGACAAACTAAGAGTTCCTGAACGTGATATCAACATCATTCATCAGTGTCAGTCTGTCAGCACCACAACCCAGCTTCATTTACACTTACTGAAGTCAAGTGGTTCCACATCAGCTCGCTGCAGGAAATCAAATCCAAACAAACTAATACAACTAAACACACGATGACATGAGGACCATTGTGTAAATATGCACAGGAGAAGTATTACACTCAATGCAAAAATATATAGACAGTGAGTGCAGAGCAGTGAGGGGAATTTATTGGTGAAATATCCCTTTAAAACAACCTCAAAGCCTGAATGTGCACACATTGCATAACTCCAACCATTTACATTTGGTGAGACGGACTAGACTTAATTTATGTCTGCACTGATGACATGTTACTGCAGAAACATAGTCGTGGCTCATAAATAAACTGAAATTCAAAACGTTTTTTGTATACAGCAAGAGAGGGCAGAGGATGTGGAAACATATCATTTTCTGGCAAAAAGTTCAAGATAATTTAATGTTTTAAATTTAAATAAATGTATTTATCTCTCTGTTTAGAACTGACCCTAAGTTACGTGTATCAATTTACAGTGTTTGATGAGATTTGGCAGCTGAAGAGAGGCTTTGAGGAGGCAACATTACCTTTGAGTTCAGTTTTACCGTTAGGTATTGATTGAAGAGGGAACATAAGAGCAATGGAGGTGAACTGTCACTGAGACTCTGATTGCTTTGGCACCAATCAGTTTGGTTGCCTGATTTGCAGTTGGAGATGGGAGAGGGGGAGGTGCTGGAGGAGGAGGTGGGGATTTGATAATGTTGTGTTGCGGGCCCTCACCTTCAAAGGGCGGCCCCTGAAAGGCCCTACTAATCACAACATGTGATGAGACCGGTAGAACAAAGACAGCCGGGGCAGAAAATAACAGCGTGGGAACTCTGGGTGAACTTGAAATACAACAAGGGAGCTCACCCCCCCACCTCCCCTCCCACTCCCCCTAGTAACACACACACACACACACACACAAACACACACACACACTCACACTGAGCCAGAAACTCATGTAGATGCACACCTGTGTTTATTGTGACAAAGGCCTCAGGTTGCATGAACTCAGACGTGTGTGTGTGAACGCAGCTCCCACACACTCCCACTCTCCAACACAAACACCCACACACACACACACACACACACACACACACACACACACACACACACACACACACACACACACACACACACAAATCATATATAGGCATTTGGTTGAATGTGTGAGTGCATCTGTGTGTCTGTCCTGCTTTAAGCACAGCCTTGTACAACAACAATAAGATGAAAACAGCCCTAAGTGCTTCCTCTCATTCATATGAACCCTCCTCTCTCTCTCTCTCTCTCTCTCTCTCTCTCTCTCTCTCTGTGATGACTGTTACGCCTGTGGTTGCTCTTGGCTCCCACTGATAAGTATCACCGTGTTACTGTGTGTGTGCGTGCATGCCTCTGTGTTTGTTTTACCACTGACTGATCCACAATTTACTGTAAATCTTTATTAGCGCAAGATAAAAGTTGGCAACAGGGACGTTTTTATATTGCAACACTGTTTTCATGTCAGATGAATCAGGGTTTCATGCCTCCTCAAAGTGCAAATTCTCTCGCCTCATTCATTGCCTTTGAGGTTTGTTGCCTGGAGTTTCCCATGATGCATTGCTTATTGTAAAAAATGACCTTCAGTGACATTTTGAAACATCATTTTTCCTTTCAGACAGTTTTGGACAAAATGTCATCGCGCTGCCAGTACCAACTGGTTTCAATGTGCATTACAAACAATGAAAACAATGCCAACAAGCAAATGTCTTTGAAATTGCAAATAAAGTTGTTTTAGATTTATTTTTATTTTATTTATAAATCATGTTCATCAATCAAAATTGTAATTGAATTCTTTCTTCACATTTTCATATGAGAATCTGAGTGTCAATAGATTGTTGAACTTAGAAATTACAAACACAAACAGCTTTAATTGCAAGTGAAAGTCCTACATTCTAATTTCTACTTCAGTAAAAATATGCTACAGAGGAATTATTTACGAAATAAAACTGCCAGTGTTTTGTCATTATATAAGTAAGTTATTATTATTTTCATTATATCATTACTGCTGCTGTTAGATAACATATTATATTATTACTGCAGTCTTGCACCACGTTATCTAATACCAGTGCTTTACTGATCAATTATATCATTATGACATAATCACAAAAGTATCTGGTATCAAAAACAAGCTGAGAAATAGAAATAATGGAGTAAAGGTACAACATCTGCCTGCAGGGATGTAAAAAGTCAAATAAAATAGAGATACTGAAAAACAAGTACATCAAATTTGTACTTGTGGTTGTACTTCCACTACTGTGTGGTAACTGGCACAGTTGGACAATCTGTTGAAGTTATGTAATAGTTTATCCCGGCCTGGACCATATGGCCAAACAAGATATCAAGTGGTTAAATATATATAATAGATGATCACCATGATAAATGTGACATAATTATTACTTTTGTTTGGGTTTTATATAAAGAGCAAATCTGAGGTTGATCAGCTATATCTTATTCCCCTTCACTGTGCTTAATGCATAATCAAGACATCGCTTGAAATGAGGCTTTTATTATGATGACAGTTATATTGTGGTATTGTTTTATCGGCCCTCAGCTCATCTGGTGTAATGGTATTGTATTAAAGTGCAGTGTGCAGTTTTGACATGACTCAGCTGGGTCCCTGCAGGAGCCCCTCAGCTGCAGAAACACGAGCCCTCAGTGTGTACAAACACACACCAGCAGCTCTGTCACATTATTTGGAGTGTGCGCGCGCGTGTGTGTGTGTGTGTGTGTGTGTGTGTGAGACCACAACAGGAGCCAGTGGTGGTGTATATGGTGCTGATGTGGAGGCGCGCATCATTATTGTGCTCTTTTGTTGGGCGCGCCCTGCACGAACTCCTTGAAGTCGTGGCCGTGCATGAGGTCTCTCTGTGGGGTAAGATTAGACCCGTCGGCTTCCTCCGGCTGCGGCAGCTCTCCCTGTCTCTGCCTGAGTCGGGATTGGATTACAGGTTCACACGCTCGCTCGCAGACCGCCCGTCGCCCCGACCAATTGCTCCATTCATTCCAGCGCCGGAGACGGCCGCCGGCCTCTGATTGGTTATCAGCGTCGGTTGGGGAACTTTCCCACGGCCAGCGCGTGCTGACAGCCGGCCAGCCACTCCTCATCACCACCGGGACATGCACGAGGGAGGAGGGGGGGAGGAGGAGGACGAAGGAGGAGAGGGGGGGGTGGGCAGGCACGGACCGAATGTCCATTGGACCGCTGTCAAAGTCTCTCCAAAGATCCCCTCTGCTCGGAAAGATCAGCCACTCTGATGTAAAAGGGATTGTTCACCGAAAAATTAAAATTCACTCATCATCTACTCATCACCACTATGACGATGGAGGGGCGGGTCAAGTGTTTGAGTCCTCAAATCACTTCTGGTGTTTCATGGGTAAAACGTGTTGCAGCCAAATCCAATACGATTGAAGTAAAGTTTCTTCAAACCTCAGTCAACCTAAATATCTGCCACTGAAAGCAGCTCTGCTGTTACAAACCCCTTGAACCCTTGGGCAAGAGCTCGTGTGCAGTGTGTGCATGTGAGCATGCACGTGGCTCCAGAGAAGAGCGCACATATCCGAGTCCGTTGTCACACAGGCTGCATGACATTTTCTGTATTCAAGTATTTTAAACACAAAAGGCCCATTCTAGGGTAAAGAAAACAACAATTTGTATAATTTTGATGAAAAACACTTGTGAAAACATAACTAGGATTGTTTTATATTCATTTACCACCAACAGATCCCTTCACACAAATCTTACACACAGAACCTTGAGACTTTAACCATCAAGGTTATGGAAGTGTACTTAGTTTCCAGAAACACCCTCAGAGTGAGGGGTCTTTACTTTTCACCCCCTCCTCTCAGTCTCGGGCCTAAAGGGGACGTGCTCGGGCCCAACTGCGCTGTCAGTCAAACGCCGGACCGGCGTGTGATTGGCTGGTGCGGCCGTCGTCCCCGCCCCCTGCTGGCGGCCAGCAGCGTTGAAATGACACCGTGGGAAAGCGGCTGCGCTACAAACCGAGACACTGCGAGCGAACCTGGACTCACACACACAACACAACACTGCACAATACAGGACTTGTACTGAGGGACTATTGAGGAAGAGTCAAGATGAAGAGGAACCACGACTTCAGCTCCTCGGACAGTGAACTGGATGAGACCATAGAGGTGGAGAAGGAGAGCGCAGACGAGAATGGGTAAGTTTTGTTTTTTATGGCCCCTGAACTCATTTTTCTCTTATTCCTCATGATTCACGAAGGTTCATGTTTGATCCCACAAAGTCAGGAATCCTCTGACTTCCTGTTTATTTCTTCTCCTCTTAAGGAACATGAGCTCTCCTCTTGGCTCCATGTCTCCAACCACATCCACTCAGGTGCAGGCGAGGAAAAGGCGTCGAGGAGTAAGTGGATCTCGTTTGTTTTTTTAAAGTGTGTCACTTGTTGACTCAGTGTTTGGAGCCCGCAGATATCATCACATGCACAAACGCTCTGCAAACAACGAAGCTAAATGAATGTGTGTTTTGTTTCTGATCAGATTATCGAGAAACGGCGTCGAGACCGGATCAACAACAGCCTCAGTGAGCTCCGCAGGCTCGTCCCCAGCGCCTTTGAGAAACAGGTATTTAACCTCCACAGCTCTAACGTCACTTATACAGAGCTCACTTTTAAAGTATGACATTATGAAAACACTTTTGCTCTTTCGGTTTATTTGTATGTAACTTCTTCTTCTCCCCCTCACTGAAGGGCTCAGCCAAACTGGAGAAAGCAGAGATCCTGCAGATGACTGTTGACCACCTGAAGATGCTTCATGCAGCCGGAGGCAAAGGTTCGTTGGCTTGATGTATTGTTACAGAAAAACACCTCTTACACCACATTCACACTTTAAAAAACTTATTAAACTGGACATTTATAAATAAAATACATGTTTACGTGAACAAATTAATTAGATTATACATTTTGCTCAGACAGATTATTTGATTTTCCATATTTGTCCTTAAGCCCGGGGCACAGTGATTCATGTCAGAACGCCCTCAATTCTGGACTAACTTGTTTTGTTGTGTGCTGATGAGCTGACTTTTTAAACTAATCCTTTCTCCTCTCGCTCGCCCCCTCAGGCTACTTTGACGCCCATGCCCTGGCGATGGACTACAGGGGTCTGGGTTTCAGGGAGTGCCTGGCGGAGACGGCTCGCTACCTGAGCATAATCGAAGGCCTGGACAGCACGGACCCTCTGCGGATCCGTCTGGTCTCCCACCTGAACAACTACGCCAGCCAGAGGGAAGCTCACTCTGGCCTGAGCCACCTGGCGTGGGGCTCTGCCTTCGGATCCCCTCCGGCCCACATCGCCCATTCCCTCCTCCTGCAGCACCAACAGGGCGCACCTCTGGCACCTTTACCCCGCAGCGCCACCAGCAGCCCGCAGACTCCTCCGTCGTCTACATCCACCTCGTCCACCTCCTCTTCGCCGGCGTCCTCCTCGTCAGTTGCAGAGACTCACATCCCAGGCAGACGCAGCACTAGCGCCACCCCACACTCAGATCAAGGCCCCATCAGGGTCCCCCCCACGACTGCCACCCCTACCACCGTCCTGCACCCGGCCCTGGTCCCCTCATCAGCGTCAAAGCTCTCCCCTCCACTCCTCTCCTCCCTCTCAGCGTTCCCCTTCCCCTTCAGCGCCTTCCCCCTCATCTCCCCCGCCACCATCAGCCCCCCAGCTCCAACATCCAGTGTGGGGAAACCCTACAGACCCTGGGGTATGGAGATAGGAGCGTTCTGACTGAAGTGAACCCCTCGACACAATCTAGAGACTCTACAGCAGAGCTGGACTTTCAAGGACAAGACTTTTCCTCTTCCCTGCTAAGAAAGTACTATTTTTTCTATGATCCCACAGAGGACACACATAGCGATAGGATGTTTATTTTCTTGCTAATGCATTGTGTAGAAGAAAAAGCAGTGAGAAGGGCGACCACGGCTAAAAAGCAACAGGAGTGATTTATTGTGTTGATTGATCTGTGTTCCTGCCCACCCCTTTAGAAGTTACACCCACCGCTGTCAGCCAATCAGGAATGGCTTTTCCAGATGGTCAAGCAGTTGCCGTCCATCAAGTTCCTGGGTGAAACCGTCCCCCTCCCCTTTGTTTCCCCCCCTGAGCTGAAACAGCCAGTGCTGATGCCCTGGTTACACAGAGAGGCTGGTGTGAGAGGAGGGCCTGAGGTGCTCTCAGAGTCCCCCCCTTTTTACAACATTTTATGGGGTGGAATAACCGAAACCAGGTGTTTGTTTGACTAAATACTGGGAACAGAAGTTTGCTACCAGCTTGGTTGAAATAAACGTGACCATGATTTACCCCTCGAGCTCTGATCTTCGGCTGGTGCTCCATTGTTTGGGCTCACTTCCTCAACTTATGGTTCCTCTCTACAGTAAATTCTCTCCTCAACAATCAAAGCTTCACATATGTTTTACCAGTTTTTTTCACATGTAAATGATGTTTGGGTGATTAATATCACCTCGTCGCTTGTATTTGCAGCATCGTCAATCAGTATTTACAGAGAGGGAGAGGGATCACAGCTTTACACTTCAGTTTTCTTTGTCATTATTGTCTTTAGAGACATTTAGAAATCGTAGCCTCTCGTTTCCCCCTGAAAGTTTAATGTGTCTCCTGATAAACTTCACTATGAGATTGTATATTTTACGGTTGTACAAAACACGAGTGAGCACTGACAAAAAAAGATTTTCAAAGTTGTTGGTGGTGCGATGACAACTTACCTGTAATAAAAGAGTTCTGATACATCACCTGTGACTTCACCAGTGTGTTTATGTGTCTGTGTATTCAAGACTGTGTGGGTATGAGTGTATTTGTGAGTGCATGTATGTGTTTGTAGTTGTGCGTACGTGTGTTTGTGTGTGTGTTTGTGTGTGTGTGAGATGCCTGTATCAGATGAGGAGGCTTGTTTCTGTCAGTAGCCCTCAGTGTGTGCACAGGAAGCCATTAACAAGGAGGGGATATCCTGGACAATAGCAGCCTGGCTGGCCCCATGTGTTCCGTGGGAACTAAGAGGAGGAGGAAAGAGAGAGGGAGGGAAGGTTTGAAGAGGATGGAGAATGAGAGGATGGAGGGATTGTGCACAGAGGAGGGGATGGAGGGAAGTGAGAGAAAGAGGGACGGAGAAAAGAGAGGAAGTGTGCGGAGAACAGTTTTGTCTCTCTGCCACGGCTTCGGCCCCGCACCAGCTGCACCTTCTGTTCTCAGCTCCAAGTCTCTGTTTCTTCTTCTGCTCGACCAAACGCTCACTCACTCACTCGCCAAATCACCCCTCCCACCCCCGAGGATGATGCAGGGCCAGGTAGTGATGTAAGAGCCACTGCAGCCAAAACCACAAGATCAATGACGCTGTTGGTGAGGACAAGTTGTCGTTTGTCTCCATCTACTGGTCACAAGTGGTCCTTCAACAACATTGGAGCTAGTCAAACACACACACACACACACACACACACACACACACACACTAACCATTACTGACCTTTTTGCAGATTTAGCAGTATTGATAATGGATGGATGAATATTTATTATGTATGTGGTGAAAATGAAATGGTAACAATACGTGAAAAAATCACTCTTTGAGACAGTTTCATTCACTGAACCCCAAATCTTTATTAACCACTGCTTGCTCACAAAGATATATGTGGAGAGGGGGAAACACACAAATGGACGGAGGAGAGAGAGATAGAGAGAGGCAGGTAGGATATAGTCACTGTCTGTGGTGAATAGTTGTTACACACTGTGACCGTGTCGGTTTACACTTCAACAGATCAAACGTTCGGCCATCTACCCGCCCTTTCTGAAGTACACACACTCACACACACACTCACACACACCTATGGGCCTACTCCGTGTGTATGTGACCGACAGGGTTCAACCTCAGGCTTCAACACCCCCGGTTACAAACTACTCTGATACTTTAATACACTCATATACACCTTAACAGATGGAAATACTGTGTTCATGGATCATTGTTGCAGTGGTACCTTGTTATGGCTTAAATATAGTTCTCGTGCCGACCTTTCGGTGGCATTTACGGTGTCTTGGAGTGAAGTGCAATGATTCCAGTAAGTGCTGATGACGTTGAACACTACTCTAGCCTCTATATGAGATGGAGAGAGGTGTAACTCCTTTGTATTTTCTCCAGTGTAAGATTCACAGTAACAAGTCTGATCTCAGGTGATGTTTTGTTGGTTTTTTTGCACTTGAACCTCAGTTGTGTTGTATATTACAGTGATTGAAATGTGACTGGAGTTTGTGACACATACAAGAGGCCCGCCATCGGTCACGGATGTTGTTTGAGATTTCCAGTTTCCGGATGGACAGATTTTTGCGAGCTCCTCCCGAGCTCTGTGCTGTGATTGGATAAACACCTGCCCATGTGGAGAGCGTGTGAGTGAGTGCTTCTACAGTATGGTTACGTGTGGAGAGATGGAGAGGCTGCAGATGGAGGGAGGGGAGGATGAGGATGGGCTCATTAAATGCTATAGTGTTACTCCTGTGGCACAGTCACCATCTACCTCACAGGAGTGGATGTGCAGCGACGGCCTGTGCCCCCCCAACAGAACAGCAAACTGCCTCTGTTTCCCTCTGCCAACTTCCCCCACGCTAATTGGAAACACTGGCGTAAGCTGAATGGAAAATCACGCCGACCGAGCTCGGATCCAATTTTTTTTCTTCACTTCCAGATCTGAGGGGTCAAATGAGTGAGTGCGCCCACTTGAAGGGACGAGGGGAACGGAGCCAGGGTGCGGGCCTTGTGAGGACGCAGCCAGTCGCAGCGACACATCAGCTAGCTGTCAAACTCACAACAAACATCTAAGCCTGTTACCACACGAGAGAAACCTCAAAAAAACAGAAAGATTCTCAGGCTGAAATGAACAAACTAAATAAAAACCCATGGAAATGAACAAATCATTACATCTATATATATGCAAGGAGAGGAAACTTATATATAAAAATGGCACACTGCAATCAATACTTTTGCTGCTTGTCTCATACTGTATATAACAAAAAAAGAAGTATTTACAAAAACCAATACCCACTGTCACTTGTCAATTAGATTTTTTTCTTTTCTTCTCGTTTGAAACGGAGCAAAAACATTCTTTTTTTGGGAAGAGTGGGTGGGAGACATTAATTTTCCTTATTTTTAAAATCATCTTTGATTTTTTTTGTTTTGTATTCCACCCCCAACACCGTTCGAACCTCCCACTACCTCGGGGTGGTGTCTCAGGCTGTTGTAGTTTCGTAGTAGAATGACGTAGTATGGCAGGGCGGGGGCAGGGGGGGAGGGAGGTTGGAGAAGTGTGGGGGGGAAATGTGGGATAAGCTGGTGGAAGGGTGGGGTGGGGGTGTTCCTCAGGGGTCGGGGGTGGTGATAGAGGGGGGTTGTTTCTGAGGTGGGGACGTAGGACCTGTTGGGGCTTCTCATGCTGTCAACTCTTCTCTCAACTCCTTGTTCCTGCGCACCTCCTGAGCGTGCTTCTCCTGCAGGAAAACACACACATACACACACGTTGAGGACGTCATGATTTTATTTGCTTGCTCACTGCACCACTTCTCTCCTTTGACCTTTGCTGTGACGACTTTCTCCTTTTTCCTATTCCTGTCTGTCCTCCTCCCCGAGGCTATTTTCTCCTCTTCCTCCTCTCTCCCTCCCTCCGGACACAGAAATGCATCTTTGTCTTTGTCAAAAAAATATATCTGAGACTATATTTTTGGTGTCTCAGGGAGATGGTTCTTATAACGTCAGTATGAATTCTAAACTCCGGCCCCTCACCTTCTCCTGCAGGCGCTCCATTATGGCGGCCAGGTAAGCCATCCGGTTCTCCTCGATCTGCTCCATCTTCAGCTGGAGCTTCTCCTCGGCCATGCGGCTGAAGTTGTTGTTCTCCTCCATGGCCTTGAGCAGCACGTCGCGCTCGTGCTCCCGTTTCTCAGCCAGGGCCTGGAGTACCTGCGCCTCCTGGGACTGCAGTAGAGGAAGAGGAGGAGGAAGAGGAGGAAGGGGAGAGACAGGCAGCAGAAATAATGGGTAAGGGACTGAATGAATTTTATAAACAGCATTCTTTTAACTTTTAAAAAAAATCAGAGAGAGGTGGATCAACACCTTAAAACAGACTTTCTTTATTTGCCCCCTTCATCTTCTTATGGCATGTACTTTGTAAATCACACCACATCTGGTGTTAAAACAATCTGTCAAACTGTGTTATTGATTAGTTGATTGATTTGTTGGTGGGTTTCTGGATTTGTCAGCTGGTGGACTGACTGTATTGATCTTCGAATCAATGCGTTGCAGGAATTAGCCAGGGTCGGATTAGATTTTTCATGGCATTTTGGCAGCTGCACTAGTCAATGTGACGCACAATTGACTAAAACAAGCAGACATTAAGTGTCGAGGGAAGTCAAGTTGTAAGATTGTGTTAAGGTTGAAGTTCTGCTTTTGTTGAAGTGGTTTCATTTTGTGGCTTTACAAAAAGCTTTACTGCAGTTTTTTGTGGCTTTTGGCTTAAGAGCAAAGTGATTTGTGGCAGCTGGGTGGCAGTGATAATGATTGGAAACATCCTTACTCTCCTCCGGTCCTCAGCTGCCTCCAGCTTCTTCTGGATGTCCTCCAGGGAAATGTCCCTCTTCGGGGGGCTGGTGATGCAGTGGGTGACATCGGACACGGGGGAGGGCGGCTTCAGGATGACCTCAAAGGCCTGGCCTGAGGCTCGCTTGTTAATGGGTTTGATGTCCATGTCTGCTTGTGAGAACGTCAATGAGAAGCAAACGAAGAACCCCACAGTTAGTTTGTTTCACACAGAAGATGAACAGTGAAAGTTCTGTCTGATTCCCACGTACCTTCGAAGTCGCCCATGATGTTTTTGCGGGTCTCCGGATACAGACAAGAGCAGATAAGTGAGAGAACTGAGATCTCCTTCATCTTCTCTTTGTAAGCTGAGGGAGGCAATGGAAACATGACTGTGTTAGAGTTTGTTGTTCATTTGCAGTTGCATGTAAACTAGTGCTCGACATGCACAAACATGAACCATCATTAACCCACCAGCATACAAACAGAAGGAATCATCATTAACCCACTAACACACAAAAATAATGAAACATCATTAACCCACTTCTGCCTCCACAGGGGGTCCTTGATCAAGATTTTTAGACGAATAATTATTCATCACACCCTCCGAAAAGAAAAACCCTCATCAAAGGAAGTGTGGTGGAGCCGCACTGCTGTGGGTTTTCTGGAGATTTTTTAGGGCCTTTTGTTTTCACCACAGCAGGATTGATGTGTCCTTTCTTGGCCTAATTTCCCCCAGCAGCCAAGACGCTGTCGTCCCCACAGGATTCTCCACACATCATTAGCTATGCATTTCATTTTACTCTATTATTTATTAACGTACCCAGACCAACGCCCTATTGCCTTGCAGCCATTCTCTGATTGAGCCCTTAAAAACACACCCACCAGGGATTAGTTTATGCTTTTCAGGTAATTTAAAAAGTAAAGTCACCAGGATTGAGGTTTTGATGTTGGGATAATATTCAATGCTGTTCCTTATCTTCCTCTTCTGTGGATTATGGAGAGAGGCTGGTAGCTGAGAGTTTAGCTTATCAGCACAACACAGCGATTTGACTGTCCACTCTGGTTTATGGTCACACTGGAGAAAAGCTGGCATCAAATCCAACTGGCTGCATATGGCAATCTGCTTCAGAGAAGTGCTCCAAAGAGCAGGTGGAAAAAAAGCAGAAATGACAACCACCCTTGCGTAACCTTGATTTTTTTTCATGTGCCTTTGTCACCTACTTCATAATGTGAGCTTCAAGTCCCCGCAGGGAGAACGGCAAAAATATCTGCAACACACTGCAGCTTGTGAAATGTTCTGCTTTTGCAAATCTAGCTGCGCTGCTTCGTCAGGGTGCACTGCATCACGGTGCAGATTTTCATACCAACTTGACGGTACGGCACAATCCATCACCCACAGCACAAGGCCTGCAGCGCTGAAATGCCATTGATTCACGATTTGCCGGCGCACAGTAGCAAAGACAAAAAAATGAGATTTACTGTAAAAGAGCATCTCCACAGTGGGGCTCAGTGTACAGTGTGATTAATCCAAATCCTTTTTCTTTCTCCTGTTCCCTGCTCACTCTCCCCTCTACTTCTTCTTCTTCTCCTCTGAGTGTCTCACTTTCTGCCCTGCAGACAGTCAGACGCCACAGTAATGTGATCAACTCTCAGATGTAGCTCTCACTACTCTCTGATGGCCTTGTTAACCTCTATACCCTTAGGAGGATGAGGAGAGGGTGAGGGCATGACTGGGATGAAACAATACTGAGGAATAGTAGGGAAAAAAAGGAGTGAGAGGGTAATTAAGAAGTGGAGATGAAGGTAGAGAAACACAAAATAAAAGAAATTCTCAGATGAAAGATCTGAGGATCGAGTGGCTGGTGGAGGATGGAGAAAGAGAAAGGAAAGGCTGTGCTATTTGGGTGGGGCTGATCATCATGCTCACACCTCTCTGATATGAACAGAAATCACAGACGGGGGATGTAAGAACAAGGGACGACGGCAGCTCCCCCTGGGACCTGCAGCCGCCATCAGCAGCCCCCAGGAAAGCTGCTTCCAGCCTAATGGAGGCAGCCAGCTCAGGTGGATGGCACTTTAATTTGTAATTAGCAGACCGCACCATTTCTGCTGACAACAGGGAGAACAGAGCTTCTGGAGGGTTGTCACACGCTTATTAGGTACCGTGTACATGTCAAGACTCGAGCAGCCATTTTCTCCCACGCACAACCTCGCTTGACAGCTCAAGACTGAAACAAGTCAGTGGTGCAGGTAATTTGGGTTAAGTGCTTATGGAGCAGATCAGCACAGATTGTTGTTCAGTGGTTGACAAGCTATGGTTTCAAGCCTTTTCTCTGCTAAGTGATTATGTAAAAGTACATATAGATTTCTAATTAAGGGCTGTAGTTATTATATTATGTTATCATCTTCAATTATTTATTTATTTTGTCTGTAAATTAGCAAGATTATGCAACAACCGTCAAACAGATGACCACCAAAATTTGTCAGGGAAGATTTAATGTTGGTGCATATCGAGGAATAGTTTTTCACTTTTGTTAAGATTGTGAAATAGATTGTTTCGCCCATATTTTCATTCAGTTCTCTGAGAATAATTCATGGCTCTCGATGAAGGAAATAAGCCATATTCAGGGGGCTGATTTGTGAGATTTGGTGCAGCTCCAAATGAAAATCTGGATCTAGTGAATTTAAATGTGGTTTCACAAGGGGACTGCTGGGCCTTGGCAGAGGTTTAGGTTTCTTCTAGTTTTTTGTGATTGATTATCTCCTGAAAATAATCTGTCCAACCTGTGGGACACTTTGGCATCATTATAATTCAGATCTTATTTAATGTGTCTTTTAATTAAATTAATCAATTAATAATTGGGTCTATAAAATATAAAATAATTAAAAATCAAAGGATGTTACTGAATGTTTTATTTTGTCCAACTAATAGTGTAAAATAAAAAAAAGTCTATTTACAGTGATGTAAAGCAGAAAAAGGCAGCAAATCCTCACATCTGAGGCTCTGATAAATCACTGTGCAGATCAATTTTCTGTTGAACGACAAATAATCAATAAATTGAATTGCTGTGCCACTACGTTTATTTGTTTAGTTTATACTGGAAGCTTGTTTTTTAACATATCCAAGTCAAATCATTCATTTCTTTGTTGTCTTGGAAGATAAGCCATCGCTGTGATTCTAAACTGAGCTGCAGCACTTTAACTCAGAACCTCTGAGATATTGCTTTTATATCCATAATCAAAAAAATATCAAATTCTCCTCTGTGCAAAAGTATCAAATTACAATTTTATTACTCCAGGGACGAAATATCTGTTTCTTCTGTAACCGCTGTAGTAATAAACCCATTCTCTGTGGATCAGACTCATAAAAAATGATGAATGATCCCGGATGACAGCTTTTGCCATTCTACAGCAGGATATATTCACTTTTAGGCATGCTGGGTCCGCAGCTTTTTTCAATATGTGAATACGAGATGAGACGAAATAATATTGGATGCCTCTTTAATGCTTCCACTCCACTCTTCTCCTGCAGGCTGGTTTCAACCAGTCAGATCTGCAGCCTGGCTGTCAGAGAGCTGCTCCTCCTGTCCACCACAGACGCACTACCAGCAAACTGCACTTCCTCCTTCAATCCATCAGCGCAGATCATTAGTATCTACTGTACCTCCTCCGCCGCAAGCATCCCTCTTCCGCGGCACCTTCTGCATCCCCCAAGCCTCCGTTTCATCTGTTTCTGAAGTATGTCTCCCTCTCAATCTCATCCTCTCTCCCTTATTCTGTGTCTATATTTTTCACCCACACACTCTGTATCTCCTGGGAGCTCCAACTCTGCATTAGCACAAACCACCACACCTCCTTTTGGTCCGTTTCTTGATGTTGTTCTCCTCTTCCTGCCTTTGTCTTGGAAGAATTGAAACACGAAATGGTGAAACATGCCACTCTGGTGTGAAAAACGAATGACAGGCTATGAGCAAACAGTCCGTTAAGGTCAACGCCACAAAATAAGAGCCTGTGTATCACAGCCTTTACTGCCCTTCGGGGATCTATGGCTTCACAGCAGCATGGGCTTGGCTGTGTTTCGGTGCATACAGGCCCTTTACTGCAGGGCCACCTGGCAGCAATATAATCACAAAATTATGAAGGTATTACTGGAGCAAAATTGGCCATTAAAGCAAAACGTTATGGCACCCAGATGAGCGGGGGCTGGTTCATTCTGTGATTCACAAGTGGTGGGCTTGAGTTTTCGCCAGACAGTAGCCTCTATCCCCCCCAAGGAGCTGAGGGCTGCAACTGAATATGATCTTTCGATTATTTTATATGGTTTCTAAAATATCTAAAATATCAATACTCAAACAGTTTTCTAAAGCTCAGTGTGATGTTTTGAAAAGTCTCAAATATTACAAAAATATTTAGTTTATTATAAGATCAAGAAAAGGATCAAATTCTGCGCTGTAAGAATCACTCTTCGCTTGAAAAACTGCAGCATGACGCAGATTTGTGTCAAAAAATATTAAAATTCACCAGATGCTAAAATGACCTTATCCAGATGTTGAGTACCAGAAGCAATGATCACACCCTGATATGCTCAGAGAATAACTTCTCTGCCAGACTGATGTCACCTATCTTAAAGAGCAACAGTCATCCGAACCAGTAACTGGTGGGTGTGGCGCATTGATCGATGGGACTGGGCGATAAATCGGGATGAATTATGGGACTTTTGAGCTCTGCGCACACAGCCCATAATGAGGCTGGCGATAGAGATGAGGAATATAGGCGGAATTGAACGTGAGCAGATGCCTATTGTCGTCTTGTGTTTCTGTGCACAAAGGAATTGATCTTAGGGCACCGGCTGAATGACCACACCTAATTGGATACGACAAGACTGCATGATACAGATCAGGAGAAGTGCTGTAGAGGCCTTAATGCACACGGGAGAGGTTCTGGGCAATGGAGGCCTCAGACATCAATTTATTACTGTCTCTCCTCTGAGCAGTGGAAAAAGCCACAAATTCACATTTCATTAGTTAATGTTTATTTAGCCCAGGCGTCCGTAAAATAAAATAAGAGTCTTAATGAACTCGATGACCTGCCGAGTGCTGACTGGCATGATGACGGTTTACTCCCTGAGTCCATTCTGCCTGTCCACAGCTCAGATCATAGAGGAGAGAGGAGGAGGAGGAGGAGGAGGAGAAGAGACAGAGAAAGAGAAAGAGGAGGAGGAGAGGGCATTGACTCTTAACAGCAAGGGTTTAGTTGCCGGTGTCCCTCAGCGCAGACACCGTGCAGGATCCTCGCCGCTGTCTGTCTGCATGCCCCTCCATCCATCAAGTGCCTAGTCAACTATAAAACAAACAGACCAGCCCCTAGACTGTCTACACACACACACTCACACACACACACACTGCATTTCTCAGCCTGTACACTCAACTTGAAAACAAAAAGAATTCCCTTAATGCTGAGGCTTCTTTTTCATCGAGTCTGAGATGATGCATAAAGGAAGAAAGCAAAATATACCAAGGCTTGATATGGAAATGATCAGGCTGACACATACAAGGCCGCCCACCTGCCATAGCGTGCATTCTGATTTTATTAATCCTTCGAATAAATCCAGAAATCTGGCCTAATAATAGAAATAATGCAGTTATTGAAAATATAGGCCACATTTACAGCCTGCAGGATTGGAGAGTGATATTCCTGAGACGACATTGAGCTAAATTCTTCCCTCGACTGCAAAAAAAAAAATCTGGATAGGGATGCTCTCTCTATTCTCTCTCTCTCTCTCTCTCTCTCTCTCTCTCTCTCTCTCTCTCTCTCTCTCTCTCTCTCTCTCTCTCTCTCTCTCTCTGATTCGTGCGTTTGGCGGTCACCCACAAAAAAACAAAAAACAAAATGTGGAGTTGAACGAGCTTTGCAGAAGAGCCTCATACTGGATGGCCCAGTTTTTGATGAGGGGATTTGTCACGGTGAGATATTTCACACCCTGAGTGGATGGAGAGCTGACTGGCTGCGTGGCTGCAGGAGCTGGCGCTGAAGGGGACCGGGGATGTTGGGTGGGGTCGCTGCATTATGCTGCGCGGCTCTGAGTCAGGCGGTGAGGGGCAGGTGCGGCAGGCATCGAACAAACGCTGCTGCGTATGTGATGGAAAACCTCCTCCTCTGTGGTGCTGATGCTGATTCACTGATTTGATCTGTTTGATTCTGGATTGATCCATATGCGTCACAGATATGACAAACTGCATCCTAAACTCGCTCTTACGCATCAGCATCTGTGCCATATTTATAGAAGCATATAAATAAACTCTCATTTTTGTAATGACGAGAATATTAAAATGCTGCTTCTGAATAAAACGTATTGTTTTAATCATTAGAAGTGACTTGCAGATGAATTCGGCCGCTCCCTCTCACCAGCCCTCAGCATCCTTTTGTGCCATGGGTGTCGCCACAGCCTCAGCATCCTCAAACCTGCGAAGCCACAACCTTAAAAATCACAAGATATCAAGTGTTCAAAACTCACCGATTGCGGTCTTAGCCATTTCTGCAAATACGGTGGTGATGCCGGGGTGCGTCGACCGGAGGAGTGTGCGTCGGTAGCTGGATGCTGTTGTCTCGGGGTGGAGGGACTGCTGGTAAGGCACTGAGTCAGCAGAGACGGGGGCTGCTGGTGCGTCCTGGTGGTCTGGAGTGAGCTGCGTCAAGTCGCAGGGAAATAACTAGAACCCGGCAGGAAGTGTGCAGACTGAGCCTTCAGAATAAAAGCCTGGACTTTCACAGGTTCAGGGAGAATAAATCCACTGAAGTCCATAGCAAAGAAAAGGTGCAAAAAAAAGAAAGTTGGGATTGGCTCCAGATCCAAACCTTAAAATGATAAACGGTTTAGATAAGGGATGGGTGGATGGATGGATGGATGGATGGATGAATGACTGGAACACTGGATGGCTGGATGAATGAATGGGTGGATGGATGTCTGGATGGATGGATGGATGGATGGATGGATGGATGAATGACTGGAACACTGGATGGCTGGATGAATGAATGGGTGGATGGATGTCTGGATGGATGGATGGATGGATGGATGAATGAATGACTGGATGGCTGGATGAATGAATGGATGAGTAGATGGATGGATGGATTGATGGATAGATTAATTACTGGATGGATGGATGAGATAAGTTGGTAAAAGTCTTAGTTACCAGTTGACTTTTGAACTACCTGTAAGTGTTGGTTTGATTACGGCTTGGAGATAAGACATGGCAGCTCCATAATATAACTGGGTGCCAGGCCTATGAAGCAAGGCAGGAATTTGAGAGATATGGGTGTTGACTGTTACATGTAAACAGTTCATTGCAGTAGTCCCACGCATTAAGTATTCCCATAGAACACACCGGATCATTAGTTTGCATCAAGCTTGCTTTATTTTGAAATCCCTGGAAGGAAGTCACAGTATATGTGACCTGATTGGCTTGACACTGACTCAGTAATGAGCGTTTATGTGCCTCTTAGATCTTACTGGGTATCACACTCCCCTGACGCGCCTCTCCTAATCACAGCCCTGACAAATCCAATGTCCCCTTGTACTGGAGAGTTCAGGCCCTGCCTAAAGCCAACAGGGTGTTTCCCTCTTTGTTCCTCCGGTGGAGGCCAGGTGCGGAGAAAAAAGGTCTGTCCATGGTGCTGAAAGGAAGAATCTTTTTTTGAAGGCATGACTTTTAGATTATAGGGTTGGGTTACTTTTTTAAAACACATTTTTCAAGACATTTAGGTTTGATAGTTCCTCGCAGGTCCTGAAAAATTAAGCCATTCCAGAAGAATAGGGCTGTGGCAGTGCAGAAGCCCTAGTCTTTTTACAATCTATTTGATTAACCTCCTAACGTCCCATATAATTCGTAAAAACACCTGAATCATTACAGGTTACCTTACTGTAGAAAATACTGATGGTCAAGACCATAAAGCAACAACCCCTAGGTGGCAGCAAATCTCTCTCTCTGTCGCATATCTCTCTCTCTCTCTCTCTCTCTCCCTGAGCATATGGCTTCACACTCAAGTAGAAGCACTGACTGTTTATTGTATGTTTATTGAATAACTTTTACAGACCAAGCTCCATTAAAAAAGATATGCAGAGAGACCTATACTCTTTTTCTCAAGTGTTTGCAGATTTCAGTCTATTTAAACAAGGCTAATTCAGGCCACTATAACAACTGGATATATGGTTGACTTCAGGGCAACACAAAGTGTCTAATCTCCTTATGAAAATGTTCTGTTTGAATAGCAGTTGGTTTATTGGAAACAGAATGTGGAGGATAAATAATTAACTATAATACAGCTTTGAGTTGAGGTTTGTAATGATGAAGTAGAAGAACTGAAGTAAATATTTCCAAAAAAATATCTATTGAATGACAACATTAGAAAAACTTGAAAAATCTGAAATCTGAAAAGTATTCCCCCCAAATTGAAAGTTTTACACAAAGGAAAACATGTCCCTATTCACTCTAGACGAGGAGAGGAGGTCGTTGTGTATATATATATATATATTCAGTGATGGGTGGCTTTGCTCAAAGCTATGGAACTCATGACTTAAATGTGCAACTTAGTGAATCAGGACTTGTGCATAGATGTTGGACATATAATTGGCCCCTGTGTAAATTGTGAGCTGTTATAGCCCCCGATTTAGAAAAATCCTTTATCCACAACTGCAACGTATTATCAGCATCTCCATTTGTTTATTTCTTTAGATAGATAGACATACTTTATTCATCCTGGAGGGGGAATTCTTGAGTTCCAGCAGTACAGACATGTGCAATAAATACAATTCTTCATGAGTACAATTTATTTTCCATGTTGTTCTTATTCACTACTCTTTTCATCGTTGATATGATGATTTGTTTGTCTGTAAAATGCCAATAAAGCTTACTGCATTTACACTTAATGACACAATCATTTTATTAAGAACAAGAAACATGCATTGGTCAGTCAGGCCTTTATCATTAATAAAAATAGACACAGTTTTAGACCAAACAGTTTTATTTGCAGTAAATTTAACAAACATAGTGATAAGGACGATAAGGAACTAATTTAATGCAAATATGGATATGTAATCACAACTAGTGCGATGACTTTTCCTCGCCTCTGATTGGTTGACTCACGCATCGTTGACCCAATCACACCTGTGACTCACACTGAACACCTGGAGGACCGCATCACCAAAGGAACAATCCGCTGCGGGGCACCTACAGTCGATGCTAGTTCCTCCTGCGCGGGGACTGACAGACTCACTGTCATCGATCAATCATCAACATTTAATCGATGAATAATCGTGTTTATGATTGATTGGTATCGATATCTGGTCGGTGGGGTTGTGCCACACAGTGTTCGGAGGTTGGAGGAGGATGAGGAGGAGCTAGCTGCTGCTGCTGGAGGTAACGGGAGAGAAAACTTGTCCCCCTCGCACATGTGGAGCTCAGTTTGGGTTCTGCTGCTTCCCCCTCGGGAGAAAACAAGACGAAACACAAGGTATCGTGACGCTATCAACTCTCCTTTCTTTGATGTAAGGATGCACAGTCAGTCTGGAAGGTTGGCGTTAGTCTGCAAATGGCAGAAAGATGCAGGTAGTTTTACTAACGTCGCTCACATGTCAGTCACAAGCCGTTAGCATGCCCATCACCAGCATCATGGATGTGCTCCGCTGCTTAAGCTAGTACCCGAGGAGCTAAATGCCACTATTCGCAGCTTCAAGATGGACACCGGTCCCCAGTGTTAGCTCGTGACTTCATGCGAAAGCATCCAAACACGGTTTAACCATCCCTGCTGGTTTGTATTAGTCTAATGCTAATAAAGCTAATAACGCCGCAGGCACTAATCAGTAACATTAGGCGAGCGTGTGTGTTGAGGTCACATATAGTAACTACGTGAGTTGCTACTGAGCGATCGTTGTTGTCGTCGAAGTGCTCCGAATAATCCACGTCCTCATTCCGATCGCACACCAAAGTATGGTCACGTCTTCAAGAGCACACGTTCATGTCCGTGTGTAAGAGGAAACTTTTTTCTCATCCGTCAGCGAAGCGTTAAAAGTAAAGTTGGCCTGTTTGATATGTCTGCTTGTTCACTTATGACGATGAGATGGGCGAGGTAGGCGAAGAGGCTGAGTTGTGGAGATTATGATCCTTGACTTTACAGAGATGTCTTTAAACTTGCAAGGGAAGCACAACTTCAGCAGCCATATTGGCATGCAGATGAGATGCTGGTATGATTTCATTGGTCCCATAAAAGGACACACAGCTCTTGAACCTCTGAGAACCACTCCTCCTGTCTCGATGAATGGATGGACAGAAATGTATGACTGTAGTGAAGACACACATGGGAAAATCTGTAAAACTTTGTAAGTGTTGGAAATCAAATCAAATCAAAAAAAATTCTACGGTGCAAGTTCAACATTCTAAAAAGATATTTTTGTTATCTGGCTTATCTGAATTTCACATTGTCTGTCCTGGATAACCTGCACTGTATTCGGCTGGCTCAGTAAACACTGAGTTTTCTTATCAAGCTACCAGCATGTTCATGTAGAAGAAGCAGAGTTATTAGTTATAAGCAACATTGTCAGAATCATGAACAAAGTTCTTAAAATGCTGATACCTGCAGGTAAATTCAGCAGCAGCGACAGACAAAAGTGGCATCCAGTAAGCAAACAATATGATCACATTATCAGAATATATGAGAACCCTTCCAAATAAGGTTTGTGATTTAAAGGCAACCTAAAGACTTTCTGTAAATACTCATATGAATATACTGAGTGAGGATTTTTGTTTAATGATGAGCAAATTGTTTTTTACAGAAGCTTAGGTAACATCAGACTATTTCTGCTGCCAAAGCAAAGAATAATAGCAGACTGAAATATCCATTCAAACTTCACTGTAACATTATGATATTCTGCAAAAAAACACATATCTGGCCAATATTTAACACTGTAACTCATGAGCTGAAGAGGAGAGATTATCATATCTATTTCAACCTCATTGGTCGGCAGAGGTACCTTCGTCAGTTCCACACCTCATGAACCAATTGAAATGAACCAGTAATTGATACATACCACCCTTTCTCTTTTCCTTGTTCCATACCTCTCTGCCCACACCTTCTGCTCTGTTTCTGATGCTGCCTGGAATCAGTTGGTCCTCTTTACCACTCCCCCCATCACTGTCCTGTTACCTCGTCTGAGTCCAGGCTGAAGGCTGTAAATAAGGATGGTTGCTGAGGCAGACTCGGGCTCTCAGAGCAGCGGTCTGCGGCTGAAGCAGGAGATTTCCCTCCTCCATGGGGTCTGTCTCATCGTGGGAAATATGATTGGTTCTGGCATCTTCGTCTCACCTAAGGTAGGATGCTCCGCTTTGTTGAGCCGAACAAGTTATTTGTCAGATAAAATTTGAATAGTTGCTCTTGTGGCTTTCATCCTAAAAATGTATGTTATTCAGACACGTACGTTTTAATTGAATACTATTAAGGGTTTCTGTTGCAGTTGCAGTTTTTACCATGTCTAATTCTAATGCATTTTGCTGCTTATTGTTATCTGCTAGTTTGTAGTACAAATAGTGTTATACATGCTACTGTGTTTACTATAGAAACTGCCCTCATTTGTTATCCTACAGGGCGTTCTTCTATATACGGGCTCATTTGGCCTGTCCCTGGTAGTGTGGGTCATTGGAGGAATATTTTCTGTTTTTGGAGCGTTATGCTATGCTGAGCTTGGAACCACTATCCATAAATCTGGAGCTTCCTACGCCTACATCCTGGAGGCCTTTGGAGGCTTCTTAGCTTTTATTCGGTATGTAGTTTTTTTGCTTTTCCTGTCTGCGGATACTTTCTTATAAACATTATGCTGCAAATAATAACTAATAGAAGCTTGTTGCTTGCTCAGCAGGTTCTTTGTTTTGAGTTATCCAAGCATCGAACATAGTTTGAACTTAATCCTGTTAAACTATTATCTTTTGACGTATCAGGTTACTTGCTTAAAGTGCCAACATTATGACATTAGTGCAAGCAGACATGACATCATAGAAAACATTGACCTTTTCCCAAAATGGTAGAAGAACTTCAAGTTTAACATTATTATATTGCTAAAATGTATCTGAATATTGTACTCATGATGATAAATGTGTATCATATCTAGACTTTGGACGTCATTGTTGATAGTGGAACCAGCCTGTCAGGCAGTGATAGCCCTGACCTTCTCCAACTACCTAGTCCAACCTTTTTACCCAACGTGTTCAGCTCCCTACATTGCTGTCCGTCTCATCGCTGCTGCCATTATATGTAAGTCTCTACCTGTACAGAACACACTTACATGCTGTATTTAAGCTGTGCACAGTTTGTGTTTACATGACTGAGAAAAGGGTGTGTGTGTGTTTGCGCTTGTGTGCATGTGCGTCAGAGGTGGTTTGCAGTGTCCACAGAATGCAGTTCATCACGTTGGAGCTGTTGTTTTCATAAAGTCTGGAAACAATTTGAACAACCTTTTTTTATTTCCTGCATGGACCACATAGTGATGTTAAAACATACCTTCAACAATCAGCAGTGCATTAAATGGCACAATTCAACACTTTACACAAATGGTCTGTTCTCATATTCGCTGGAAGCAAGGTCCATTGGGAAACTGTTGTTGTATTTTGTTTGTTTGTCAACAGTATACCCAGACAAAGATACAAAAATAGTGGGCTTTTTCATATTTAAATCAGCAATATCCAGTTTTTCATTTTCTATTGTTTTAGTTGAAATGTGCTGCAAATATATTTTAATGTAGAGAGGTGTCATTTTGAATGAGCTGCAGCTGACCTATGCATTGTTTGGGCGATTATGCAAAGAGCATTACAATAGTCAAACCTGCTTGGGATGAATGCATGAAAAATTTCCAGAGGATTAGATTTAGAAGCAAGTCTTTTAAGGTTTAATTAAATTCCAGGGCAGCTAAACAATGTTTGCCTGGCAACAATACAGAGGTATCTTCCTGTAAAATGTTTAACTGAAACTCGCCCTTCTGACCAATCAGATAATGCAAAAATCAGGTCAGTCAACTGCTTCTCTCACACTGTAACTTCATGCTGGTATTTGTTGCTGGAATACAATTATGTAGTTGATGCACAGGTTAGCAAGTTCCTGATTCCTGCCTTAGCTGAGACAGTGTATGTTATGTGTCTGATTGTGTTTGGTTTCCTTTTCAGGAATCATCAGCAAAACCTTTTCATATACATGTATATATCAACTGATATGTCTGCAATGGGAATTTTTTACTCCCTAATATTTATATTGTCATCAGCCCATAAAGTCCATATCAGTCGGGCTCTTGTCAAAACCAGTTAAGAGGAGGATCTTTAGTTGACTGAAACATGAAGCATTTTGAAACATATGTCATGATCAGAAAATATTTTCTTCAAAAGTTCCTCACCTCAAATTTGAATCCCTGCTCATCTATTCCGCATTACTTGTGTCCATCATTCAACATAAACTGTAGATTTTACATTGTTTAACTGCTGTTGTCTCGTCCTGTCTCTCCCTCAGGTCTTTTGACTTGTGTGAACTGCATGAAAGTGAAATGGGGTGCTATTCTTCAGGTCATCTCCACCGTAGCCAAGGTTCTCGCTCTCATCGTCATCATCATCACTGGCATGGTTAAGCTGGCACAAGGTAGGAACATCATATTAATTACTGCTGCTGTGATGTAATTAGTTTCTATAAAAAGATGGAATGTTAAAAATGTCATGTGTACTTCTCCAGTCAACCAATATCGTCTTCTTTTACACAAAAGATAAATATTTCATATATTGATCAGTGGCCAGTACTTTAAATCTAATATTGGTTAAAGTTTAAAATGCTAAGCTAATATACAGTATCTAATAGATAAACTATCTGTTTTAGTTATTTTCGCACATTAGTTATTTAACAAACAAGTGTATTCAAATCCACATGTCTTGTATTTGGCACTTGATTCTGTCAAATGGGACGTATGGATTCGTTCATGTTTATAGTTTAATAAGTTCTGGCAGATATTGATCGAAACTGTATATGAAATGCAGGAAATACTTAAAGGTCAGTTGGTTTTAAAAACTGCACTGCCTGTGTTGGGATTAATGTACCAACTCTGTGTTGTAGGTTTTGACCAG
The DNA here is from genome assembly GCF_024713975.1 of Paralichthys olivaceus. Taxonomy (NCBI): domain Eukaryota; kingdom Metazoa; phylum Chordata; class Actinopteri; order Pleuronectiformes; family Paralichthyidae; genus Paralichthys; species Paralichthys olivaceus. The sequence continues at coordinate 9,141,350 of NC_091112.1, forward strand.
AACTTTGAGGACTCATTCAAAGGGTCAAAGCTGAACCCTGGCGACATGGCCTTGGCCCTTTATTCAGCACTCTACTCATACTCAGGCTGGGACACTCTCAATTTCATCACAGAAGAAATCAAGAACCCAAAGAGGTATGAAGTGCGATGAAGAAGAGATCTCAAATACAACAGGGCTTTTTTTACTTTCTTTTGCATAACTACTGTATATCTAGAATAGCTTTAATCTTAAAACTCTGTAATCTTCCTTCCTGAATTTCACATTTCATCAATCCCCCATTTCAGTAGTTACTTGTTTTTATTATAGCTATGAGTCGGCAGTTTGCTTTAAGTGAACATAAACCACTTTTTCATTTGCCCTTGTAGGAATCTGCCCTTATCCATCGCTATTTCCATGCCTATTGTAACAGTGATCTACATCTTGACCAACGTAGCTTATTACGTCGTCATGGATGCAGACAAAGTGCTCAGCAGTGAAGCTGTTGCCGTGGTGAGTATCTGAAGATCATTAACTTGGTGCAGTCCTCTGGAAGCTTAGAGTCTACAATACTAATATCTACCCATAAAGCTTATTAGTACATCACAGGACTCATCCAGATTGTCAACATCTGCTCAGTCTCATAGCGACAGCAGGGTTTGATCTCCATCCTGTCGTCTGCTGTCATCTCTTTCAGTCTGGCTGGAAGCCACTGGCACCAGTATCTGGTTCAGTTCTGCCTTTTAGTTATTTGTGACTGTAGGGGTTGAGATGATGACAGAACCTCATTTAGCTAAAGAGGTTAGCGCTCCACACAGGAACATGGGGAAGTTGATGATGTTATTAGTGCACAGGGCAGAGGAAGAGTTGTATTGTCAATCGTATTTAATATTATTCTATTAGAGGATTGGTCTAATGGTTCTTTAATGTTCTGACAGTCAACACGCCATTGACTCTGTGCGCTATTGAATTAAAGCAGCGAGATAAAGCAAATGTTTGTTTTTATGACTAGCTTTGTCAGATATTGTTTGGTGACGACACCAGTCATTGTTCTATGGGCATTGAGGAGACTTTACACAAAGTACCACATTGAAAAGCGCTCAGAGGCTCATATTATCTCATAGGCAAATAGCCCTGAACACATGGAATTTTTAAAATTTTTGAATATTATATTTCGGCACACATCAGTTTTCAATTCTAAGTCAATATTTGTTTGCTTTACTTAAGTACTTAGTGTTTTCCTAATTTTTATTAAATTTAAATTATTTAAATTTGTTATATATATATATATATATTTAAATATGTATTATCTTCTTAAACTGATCTTACCTGCTAATAAATGTGAGCAATAAACTTTTGATTGAATGTCTCTACAGACATTTGCGGATGAGGTGCTGGGCTGGGGTCGCTGGTTGATCCCCCTTGCTGTGGCCATTTCCTGCTACGGAGGTCTCAACTCCTCCATCATCGCTGCCTCCAGGTCCATGAACACGCAGAAAACATTTCTGTTTTAAAAGCCTATTTCTGCCAATTCAATGACTTGAATGTTAATATGTCTAAAAAAAATCGATGGATAACATAGTGATCTTTTCTCACCCTTGCACCATTTGTTTTCTCCTGCAGGTTGTTTTTTGTTGGTTCCAGAGAAGGCCATCTACCTAGCGTCCTGTGCATGATCCACATTAAGCGTTTCACTCCAATTCCTGCCCTGCTTTTCAATGTTAGTGTTTTGGTGGATTTTGAAATTAAACTGCATATTCGATTGTTTTGGTCTCATCTAGAAGCCTCTACATAGGATGCAGTGTTGCTTATTACCAAACTCAATATTATTTTGTATGTGTCTGGTCTTCTGTTCCCAGGGTGGCATGTCTCTGTTGTATCTCTCCGTGCCTGACGTTTTCCAGTTGATCAACTACTTCAGTTTTAACTACTGGTTGTTCATCGGCCTCTCAATTGCCAGCCAGATATATCTTCGCTTCAAAGCTCCTGACCTGCCCCGACCTGTTAAGGTAGATGCAGCTTGACTCTAGACATGTATTTCACTTTGCATCAGTGTGGTATGAAACATGCCGAGACATGGAGTTAAGTTCATACAGGTAACCACAGTGGCCATTTATGTGTGATGCTTCATGTTCTGTAGTAACATAGTTGAGAACAGGGTTTCTCTAAAAACATGCTTTGTGTCCAACATTTTAAAACTCAAAAAATCACAGCTGTGTTGGTAGAAATACTGAACATAGTTTTCATTTTTTTTTATGTAGAAATGATTTAACTGACATAGATTGATCTTTTATTTTCTACTTTTTGTCACCTTTATTGAAAGCCCATACCTCTGCCAAGAATCAGCTGGACCCAGATTCTTATTTTAATCCACACCAAATTTCAAACACCATTCATACACTGTTAGTACAGCCGTCAAGGGTAATTTTGAGGTTCAGTATCTTGCCCAAGGACACTTCTCCTAATCTGCAGCCACCACCATGATGATGCATAAGCGTCATGGTTGTCATCTTGATACAAAATCAGGAGACTTCAATTGAAAAATGAAAAAAACGATTGCCTTGCACAATAAGAGATGAAAGTGATGTGATATAAGTGAGAATCTATTTGGCCCTTGACCCCTTGTGATGTAATCAAAGTTGAAAGGGGGTTGAGTACTTTGTGTTTGCTTTCTTGATTGAATCTTATTGGATTTCCACGAACAGTCAGCTGATAAGAAGAGGTGGGGAGAGTGAGACAATTGTGAATGAATGAGACACAGAAAGTCTTATGATTGTATTAATGTTTCATAACCAGCTTAGCCTGATTAGCTTTTTTACACATACACAGATCAGGACTGGACGTGAAGTGATAAATTGTAGCATGCAGTGAACCCGGAAGCGTGTACAGTCATAATGATTCTACACTCTAATGCAGGTTTTTCCTTTTAATGTGTCACCAGCCTGTTATCAAATAAAATCACCGAAGGTTTATTGTCACTACTCAACTTTTACTGTCACCGTGGTTGTGACATTATGTCCTCCTCAATGAATACACAATGCTCAACTTTATTGTAGCAGTTTGGCAGCAGAGTCACAAGCCTCAGATGCCAGAATTGCAGAACTAGTTTTTTTATGATTTGATAGTGCATAACAACTTCAATGTTTTCCTATCATAAACTGTAATTTGAATATGATTAACATTATTTGAATTTCCCTGGGGATGAATTTTCCCCGGGGATTAATAAAGTATTTCTGATTCTGAAGAAACTTTAAGAAAGCGATTTAGCATAAATCACATTTTAACCTACAATGTTAATTTGAAATATGTTCAGAAACTATATGTAGACCTGAGTCTTCAAAGAGTCTAGACACAGCAGAAATACAAGACTCCTGATTGGCTAAAGATGCATTATGATGACATCTTCTCAGACCTCGATCAATCTATAGTTAGTCATCATTTAATCAAAAATCATTTATTAGAGCCACTACTAAATCAGCAGGAGGTTTGTGGTTTAAGCTAAAAATATTTATATATTTGTTTCTGTTATTTAATCTTGCTACTTTTCTCCCTTCCAAACCTTTTCCCTCCCTTCATCATCACCCTCCTCTCCTCACTTCCCTCCTGCAGCTGTCTCTGTTCTTCCCGATCGTTTACTGCCTGTGCAGTGTGTTCCTGGTGGTGGTGCCTCTCTACAGTGACACCATCAACTCTCTGGTAGGAATTGCTGTGGCACTGTCCGGAGTCCCAGTCTACTTCTTATGCATCTACTTGCCACCCAGCTCCAGACCATCTTTCTTAAGAGAAATACTCGGTAAGAGGCTTTGAATGACACTGAGTTGCATGTCCAGTATTTTATTTTGCAACTTGATTTTCTCTTCTAATTGCAGATGTATATTAGTGTACAAAATTGAAACTTAAACCATCATGGGTGCCAACATGTCTAATTTTCAATAGGTTATAATTCTGTCACTTAATGCACAAATAGTATTTTAGAACCAGACACTTTATGAGTAACATCTATAAAAAAAAAAAGGTCACCCCTTGAAAAACTGTCTTTTGAGGGTGGAAAGTTACTTTGGTTACTAAATGACCTCAAACATTGTATTTTTTAATTTCTTGTCACTCATTGGAAGATGAATACGTTGATGCAGATATATCTGAAATGGGCCAATGTATCAGCCTGGCCTATCTAGGCTGAATTGAAATTCCTAGTGGGATTTAACAAGAGGCCTCACTTTGTATTTTTAATTTGAAACATAAGCACATAAGCACATAAGCACAAAGTTATCGTATGAGTAAGCTCAACAAGTTTCTGTGTGAATGAATATCCTTGTGTAATGATATTACGTGTAACTTTTCAAAAGTAGCTTACTAGCTTACTCTTAAATCTTGCATGCAGCAGCTACTGTAGACACATGTAAAAAAAAAAAACACCTTGTTAGTGTTAAAGAGATGAAGAGGGATTGAGATTAGTGTTAAAATGTTCTCTGTACTGCTGAGAAAACACTGTACAGGGTTCTGTTGTGCAAAAAGATATGTATTCATGTGAAACCCCTGTAGATGAAGAATACCTCCTCCCAATTCTATTGTTTTTTCTCCTGTTTTCCTTGAACAGTTATTGACCTGGATTTTTTTTTTCTCTCTTTCCTCTGTCACTTCAGACGAGAGCTCTCTGATCACCCAAAAACTGTGTATGTGTTGCGTCGCCTCCACTGACATTGATCTGGACAACATTGACCCAGAAAAGATCGAGTGACGAAGTTCTCTAAAGTAACCAGAGGAAATGGGGGGATGACTGAAAGATGGAAGCTGCAGACAATCAAGATTTAAATATGTAAGGTTGGATTGATTTTAAAGGAGAAAATGGACAGATTACTCCAACACACCTCGATCCCTCCACTCTCTCTCTCTCTCTCTCATGGTACTGCCCAGATTAACTCACACAAGAGCACATCCACACAGTGGTACATGATGCAGTGTTGGATCTGTGATTCCATCCTCACATGCTCAAACAGTGCAACTCACAGGCACATAAGCTGACAGCCTTACGGTGACACTGAAACACATAAGAAATAATAATCCAGTCCAGAGGGAGTTGATTCAGCAGAGAGGGCTCAGGGGATTCATTCAATAACAGAAAGAAGTTACAGGCAATACACAGGTGGGAAGAAAATGTTGTGTTCATGCCTTACATGCTAATGAAGCTGGTGACCCCTCGTCACAGTTTGAAATATCAGTAGGTCGTTTTTTTATCTAAACATTTATAGGAACCTTAAGGTAATGACACTCCTCAGTACTCTCAAAACAAAGGCTTAAGTAGGAAAAATTTAGAGAAATCAATATAGTTAAAAGGTCAGTTTGCTTTGCTTTGCGGGTTTTCAGATGTATAGCTTACCTGTACGCAGCGCTACGTGAAGTCAAACAACGTACGACGGCCAAAAAGCCTGTTTAGAAACTGCTATGAATGGCGACAATTTTGCACATGTTCTCTTTATGTTGTTGTACAATTACCATGTTTATAGAAAGCTTTATTCTCATCTGTGAACTAAACTACAGGGGTAGAGGTTTTCTAGGAATTAGTAAAGCAAAGAGATTAAATACATTTCTGACAGTCAGTTTAAGCCAGGTGTAATGTGTCTGTTGACTCATGGTTTTATTTAAGCAGGAGTAATCCTACATGATCGTAACTGTTAACATGAACGTCCTTCCTGTGACATCTTTTCTCTTCTCAGCTAAATCCTTTGTTTGCATCTTCAATGCCATGTTTGCTTTCTGGTGCCTCCTAGTGGCTTCAAGCAGCAATGTCTCAAGTGTCATTCATAAGTTTATATTTTTTTGTGTATGTTGCTCCTGTTGTTTATCACCTCATTCTCTCCTCACCTCAAGTGTTGCTTGAATCAAAAAGGCTTTAAAAGTCAAAGCTGACGTGAACCGTTGTGACTGTTTCCTGAGTCGGACACCTGTGTAGATACAAACCTCATGATCGACCATGCTGATGTGAGAACGCTGTTGCTGATTTAAATTCCTACTCGCTCTTGTCTTAAGAGTAGGTATCACAGATAAGATATTAACACAATATTGTCTAGAATACTTGGACCATTTATTCCACGGTACATAACTTAGTGTGTTGAACCTGTAGCAAAGTGTCTCTGGGTTCTAGTACGAGCATCATAGCTGTAGTTTGAGCTACAGGTAGAGACGAGCTGAACTTTGGTGTTAGCGTTGTTCTCTAGTCCTTATTGACTGTACGTGCCTTCTGTGAACGTGGTCTGCATAAAGGACTGCTCTGCTTTTGATATCGTAATGTACTTTTCTGTGAGCACAGTCATACCGACACACGTTGCTGTAGGAGTTGCCAAAATTTTCTCAGGATATTTTCCTGTTTTCAGCCGAAGTGGCTTCGCGAGCCAGATGTTGTCGTTGAAGTCAGTGAACTGTCAGCTGGAAATAATCAGGGCTCCGCTTGAATTTATTGTGTCTTCTCATAAGCACCTCCATAACACCAGCCAACAGAAGAACACGTATATATCTGTAATGTTGCCTTCTCTGGAGTTGATATGTAAACCAAACCAGCCAGTTGTGTGTGTGTGTTTGTTGTCAAGTGTCAAATATCTGGAGTAAAGAATATTTACATATATCTTCATGTTATGAACTGTTCTTGTCATGTTGTTTGTTAATTGATTAAACTGTACATTGGTAGACTTGCATCACAACTGCTTGCTCTGTTCACTGTTTTTATTTATTATATTCTAGACGTTAAGATAAAACAAGACACTGAGGCAGGAATGTGTTCTGTTTTTATCTGAATAAAAAACAGATTGTGCACTATAAGCACTTGACTTTGACTTTGTACTCTGTCACCTGCTTGAACTAACACAAATGTCTGCAGCCTTCGTGTTTGCACTGTGCAGCTGACGGCCATTAGAGGTCGTGGTCTCTTTCTAAAACTTAACCCTGTCAATTCTCTGCAGCTTGATGATCTGTCTCTATTCATTTAGACAGAGACATTTTAAAAACTGCCTTGAAGTCATCCGCCTCTCCAGGCTCCTGCTGATGACAATTGTGTTCAATATAGACAATTTTCTTTAACTTTTAATTTTTTCATTATGGATGGTCATTCACTTTGATCAACTGTTAGTTTGATAAAGTGCATCAATCAATAAATGCTGTGTAACTGTAAATATCATTCTCCAGTGTAGCCCTGTTGACTTTAGCAAAAGAAGAGTAAACAAAGTGACTCACCTCTGAAAAATAGTAACTTTCTAAATTTAAATGAATGGTTGCCAAGACAACTACAAATTACTCTTCACTAGGATCTAGCAACAGGCATCAATCACAAGTGCAGCGATTAAACAAGTTTGTCCAAACAGACGGAGACATTTTCTTGAATCTCTAGTTGTGGATTACTTATTACAAACTGCCACAAAGAAATATTGTCACATATGCATTTTTAATATAACAATCAGTTCAGTGTAGATATTACATGTATAACTCATTCTGCGCTTTTGTAGAAAATGTTTTAATTTTATGTTCACTTTGTGTTGAGGTTAAAAAATCTCCTGTTTTCTTTATTGCTTCTTTGTGTTTTGATAAATGTTGGACACTGTATTTTGGGGGGGCTACACACACACACACACACACACACAACCTGTTAATGGTGTCTATAAATGACCATCCACCTTCCAAGGTGGCTCGCAGAGCACCACCTCCTGTCCATCCACCCACCTTGGCTCCCCCGTGGCTCGGTGCAGCAGACGCATCACATTTCACCTAGGTGTGCACTCTGTGCCTCATATGCTACCCACTGATAGGAGCTCCTTCCTGGAGAGAGGCCTGGCTCTGTCCCTGTACCCAGGACCGAGGGAGTTGGGTTCCACTGACTCATGCATTAAAGATAAAGCAGTGGAGGGTGAGTGTAGCCGAGGAACCACAACAGCTACTATAACAGCTCTCCCACAGAGTGGAGGTCAGGCCGTGCTCAGAGTGGAGTGTGATCTGTAAAAGGTCCAGGCTGCTGGGTGTGTGCTCTGTACCTCTGATGCTCTGCAGGGAGTATCTGTCCTGGGGAGGGATAGAAGAGGTGATGGGTGAGTGGCCGCTACACCCTGGCACCTGCTCGGCATCATGGAGCTACATCGACGCCTGAACTGGATACGACACCGACCCTGGAGGCCTCATGTCTACCACCGGGAGTTCAAGCGTAAGTGCAGCCGTTCATATTTATCATAAATCCAGAGCGTTGCTGTCTTCAGCTGCATTAGTTGCTTTTCTCCATTCTCATATTTTAAGCTCCTTTCAAAATGTCCTTTTAATTGTCTAAGTGCTGCTGTGAACCTGAGAAGCTCAGCAGAGTCACTGCTGTGTTATCAAGTGACGTATTAGTGACTCATGCAAACTCTGTCCTGCTGCTTTGAAAAAATCCTCATGTGCTTCTTGCTGCAGAAAACACATTTCTCTATTGTTTTTCTCGTATCGGTGCATCGAAAAACCTGAAGTACTATTTCAGCCACAAAGGAAGATTTACAAACCAGACATCATACTTGGTGATTTGACTGTTTTCTCAGGTAATGTGGTTCAATTTCTGGATGATTAATATTTATTATTACCTGTTAGCTTGGTGGATTTTGTTGCAGAATTCCATCAGCAACAAATATTGACTCGTACATGGATGGATTATGAGACAACAGGTCCCTGGGCACAGACACGTAAAAGGCCCTTCATATATCCATATGTAGAAGCCACACAGCCAAACTGAAAGAAACACCTTGGTGGAGGTTGGACTCCACTTGTGTTTTTTTTGTCTCTGTGGGTGTTTTTGTCTATGTATTCAGTTTTTTACGTCTCAGCATCTTTGTGATCTTTGATTCTCTCCCTCATCATGTTGCATCAATCATGCTGTGTCATTGTTTTAGGCCCCTGTCGTTGTTCCGTGTCTGTACTTTTGACATTGCTGTCGTCATTTTGTGTCTCTGTATAATCGCCTCTTTTGTGTTAGCTTTGTAGTCCTTCTATGGATGAACTAACACTAATATGTTGGTCAGTTGCAACGTGTGCAGGATCAGATTAGAGATATAACATGCTTGTGTACGACTGACAAACATGAACTTAAGTCACGTGCACAGGAAACGTGTAGTGTCACATGCATAAAATGACAGCACATTAGTGGATCGATGGAAACTAAGAGCACATCATCAAATTTTAATCGAATTTTATCTTCCTCCTGGGAATCAGTAAAAAGTCTTCTAATGCATCGACTGCACATCTTGCACAAAGAGCAAACGCTGTGTCCTGTGGTTGTTTGTCCAGAGAGTACATGTATAAGTTCACTTATTATGTGGACTAGGTAACTGTTTACTCAGCAGTGAAGAGTCATAACAAAGGGGTAAGGTGATCAATAGAGATTTTATGACTAGGAAAATATAAAAAATGCTGATGTGTCTAAAAGACACGTCCTGCAAAACAATTCAGTTTGTCTGGAAGGTATTTTAACTGATATTTATTTAATTGTATTTAATGAAGGCAGCGAAACGTCGAGAAATGATGCACTGTTTGAGTCCTGCTGTTATTGAAGTTCACGTTGAATAAGCAGCGTCACCTTTCTTTCATTTCTCACTCAGAATTGTTGAATAATCTCCAGTTTGTATTTCTAAAAATATTTGATCTCACACGTGCTGTAACCTTGGCAACCACTCACTCAAATTTAGAAAGTTATTCATATCTGAGTATTTTTCGGAGATGAGTCACTTTGATGGCAGTCTTTTGTTAATGCCTACAGGGCTACAACTAACTCTGGTGGGTGTTACTTACTGGAGAATTAAATATACTGTCACATAGTGTGTAACTATCAAGACATACATTTAATAATTTAACTATTTATTGGACATAGAAAGGGAATCAATGAGAACTTAGTACCAGCTTTACTTTGAACAATAGAATCTCATTTACCTCTTTGTCGTACATGGACTACAGACTAGATTTACACTGCATATAAATCTACCTGTACTAAAGAATCAACTCTTCTCAACTCTGAAGGCATGGATGGGGATTGAACCCATGATTTTTGGTTTACGAGACCAACGCCTTACCACTTGGCCACCATGCCCATATTGAAGTCTCATTGAAACACAAATGTCAACATTGTTGTGTCTATTTCTATGCTACTAAACCTTTGTGTTCCCAGTAACCACCAGCAGGGGGCCTCCACACTTTGATAATATGATTTACTGCTCAGCACAAATGCACACAGCACATAAACATGCTCTGAGTTCTGAGCTCAGAGGGAAGTGAAGCAAGATCACAGTTGCACATTAAAAAAAAGTCCAGCTAACGTGATGAAGACATTCTCTCTTCCTCCTCAAGAGTTTAATTCATCCTTCCTGTTTTCATCTGAGGCCAAGCTGGGACTCAAAGCATCTTCCATCATCATCTGATTTCTGAGTTCTCACTTTTATCTCCTGTGTTAATGAAGAGTGTCTCCCTCTTGATGATATTTGTATTTTTATTACTTCAACCTTAATGGAGGTGATTGAAATGAACCACTTTCATCAGAGGGTGTTGTTCACTTTCTGCGACCTGTCTGACTCCTGCTCATTTCTCTTCTCCTTCACTCTGGTGTTGTCTGCACCTCTCTCCCTCCCTCACCTCTGCCCTCCCTGCATTTGCTTTATTGCTTTCACTCTTTCTCGTGTCAGCCTCTCCTCTAACTTATCTTCTTCCTGCCCCGTGACCTCCCCCACATCTCCCACTCCCCTTATTATATCTCTCTTCCCTCCTCCCTCCTCTCTCGCTTCCTCTCCACTCCTCTTGCCTCCTCTCCACTCCTTTCTCCGCTCTTCCTCTCTTCTTGCCCTCTCTCACTCTCCTCTAGTTTCCTCTCGCCTTTTCCTCCATCCTCTCCTCTCCTCTTCTCTTGCCTCTTCTCTGCTTCTTTTTCTTCCCTCTCCTCTTGTCATCTCCTCTCGCCTCCTCTCCTATAGTTTCCTCTCTCCACTCCTTTCCTCTCACTTCCTCTCATCTCCTCTCCTCCCCTCTCCTCTCCAGTCAGATTTGTAATGGTGCTCACTCTAAAAAATCTTCCCACTCCATAGCAACGCGCCTCCTCACTCCTGCAGCCCTGCTGATGCAGGAGGCAGTGTTGGGATGTAAAACTACATCAGAGGAGATTACACATTGCCTCGGCTCATTTTCCACTTGTCATCTGTAGCGGGAAATGATTCTCCCTCAGCGCTCAAATGTACTTCCTTTCCTTCTTTATTCTCCTTTCTTCTAATTCCTATTACACTTCTTTTCTCTCTCTCTCTTTCTCTCTCCCTCTTCTTTTCTCTCCTGCTTATCTACGCGTTTCCCCCGTCCCTCCCTCCTCGCCAAGAAAACAATTCAATTCACGAGTTTTCAGGGCAAATGTGATAGAGGAACCAAGCCGGCCCTTTCTCTGTAATTTCACACAATAAATTCAACAAGCAAGGCTCCTGCGTGGGCAGCTTATGAACACAGAGAACAACTAATGGAAAGAGAGTAAGACAGGGAGAGAGAGAGAGAGAGGGAGGGGAGAATAAAAGAAATTGCTGCCTGCATATTCCAAAGAAGGAGTCCACGATAGGCTTTTATTTATTACTGCTGTAGCTTCCACTTCCACTTGTGTTTGACAGCACGTCTTCATCTACAAATACCTTCAATCATAACACTTAAAAGCCCGGACATGTAAATGATGCTTCTACTATTACAAGTGTGCTGTTCTAACAAAAACAAATACAACAGTAAAAATCTGTTGGTTCATCTGAATCACATTTAATTCCAGTCTTATCCAACATGTCCACTTGCTCAGACTCGGAGACACAGAAAATGGATGACGTGTCTTCACTTCCTCCCACTATTCAGAAATGAAGCCAAAATATCCCAGATATGAACGTTGCCATCTTGCAGATTTGGAGCCACAGTCTGCTCAGTACTGATCGAGGGATGGATTTGCGATATCAAGGCTCCGCCAATATACATGCTCAACCTATTGTTTAGCACTTGAACATTTGCGTGAGACCTCATCCCACCCATCTTTGAAGTTGTCACATACTCTGACTTTTTAGGTTGGTCCCTGTCCTGTCTGCTAACATGGAGGAGGTGGAGTTGTACGACCTATGCTGCAGCCAGTACTGACGTGTGTGCGTGTCTGATTCTATTTGTTTAACACTCCACTACATTCAACAGCTCGTTGCTAACTTCTGAAAGCTGAAAGCAAAACTTTTTGAGTCATTCTTTAACTAAACTAAACAAACAATCATATTATTTATTATATAGCTGATAAAAAATTATAATATCTATGTTGGAATGACAAAACAAGTTTACTCAATGCTGTAATATGAGGCGTCAGGGCAGCATCATGTGTTGAATTAAACACTAGTCAATTTTCCATCAAAATGTTTATTTTAACCAAACTTTCTGAAAATCAGCACACATGGTGCATTCATCTACATTTCCATCCACTCCTGTTACTGCTACCAACACTTAGACTTGGGCACGTGGAGATAATTAATTGTTGGAGCTAATAGTCTTGTCAGGACCCATTAATCCATCGCAGAAGAAGAGGAGGCAGCGACAAGGCATAACTAATGTAACAGAGCGCCAGCTAAATCCCAAATGATGCATATATGACATTCATGTTTGTTTCATCTGTTACAATCTCTTCATCACTCCTTCTACTATTAATTCTCTTCACTGTAATGATGTTTGAGTTGCATGGCTCCTGTGCATCCTAATTTTTGGACTAAGTATTTTTCCCCTGGCCCATTTTGATCTTATTGATATACAAATATAGAAAATTGAAAATGATGAAAAAGAAATAGAAAATGATGGAAAAGCACTTGATGTCGAGACGGCTGAGAATCAATATCCTTCCACTGAGTAAGATAAAGTTTGAACCGAGCCTGACCTCTGACCTCTCTGTTTGACAGAACTAGTTAAATTAATTGATGAAAGATCACGCTGTTGGTGTTGATGTTACAACGCAGAGGCGGTGAAAGTAAAGGACGACCTTGTCCAGCTGTCGTGCTCTGAGCACCTCGCTCATGATGACTCACAAAGCACAATGTTTGAAAGAAAAAAGAAAACACGTTGAAAGCTACTTCACGATAAACGAGACACAAAAATAGTGCAGTTACATTTTCCCTAAGAGAATTTATTTCAAATGTCTCACTGCAGCAGCATGAATTTGTTAGAGCCCATGTGACGAAACTGCATGTATCGATAAGAGAATTTGAGCCAGTGTCCTTTTTCTTTTTTCTTGACATCCATTAGCTTTGTCTCTCTCCTCTCTTAAAGGAGGTCCAGGTTCTCACCTCAGGATTTAAAGTCTTGTTGCCAGACCCTCATTCAGTTTCTGTTGGGTTTTCAGAGATGCTATTGTCAAAGACTCAACACACACACAGCATAGACAACAACAAAAAAGCCTCCCACCATCTCATCAGTTCAATCTTTTCATTGAGACACAAAAAAGAAAAGTTCTTGCTGAATAGCATAAAACTGACCAGTCAAACTTAATGCCAGTTTCAGAGTCTCAGGGTCAAAGCGGGAAGATTTGGCACCGTCTGAGTGTGTAGCAGCACAAGCTCATGAGCTCATGGTTCCCATGTCACTGGGTTTGGACCGGGCTGCCAGCTTCTTCTTTGTGCTTCTCAGTAGAACTCCTGGGTTTTCATGGAGGCCAGGATGTGGCTTTATTGACTGTCCATTCCCCACAGAGGGATGCCAGACTGAGATAATTGTGTGTGTGTGTGTGTGTGTGTGTGTGTGTGTGTGCATGTGTGTGTGTGTGTGTGTGTGTGTGTGTGTGTGTGTGTGAGAGAGAGAGAGAAAGAGAGATGCTGGCCTTGGTTAAACCCATGCTGGCTTCACACATGACAAGAAACATTCAAATGCTGATGAACCAGAATGAACGCCTCGATTCAGCGCTCTGGTGGTGGGGGAGAGTTTCTGTTTCTCTGTCCTCTCAGCTAAAGTAAAACATTTTTAAATAGATTTGAATATATTTGCTGTGACCAATATGGATGGATATCAAACATATCACGCATCATATCCAAAAAACTACAGAATCCTGACATGTTATGCTCGGTCAGATTGGTCCGAGTCATACATCCACGTATTTAAGGCTGCTGTGCCTTGGAGAGGCTTGGTTTATTTTTTTTATAAAGGGCAATCGGCCTGTTTTACACACACATGGGAGTGGTCCTGTAAAAACTGTTGTATAATGTCATCTGTGGCTGTGGAGGAACTTTCTAAATTCTGAAATAAAGTTGTTAAATTACAAGACAAAAAGATGTGGTGTTTAGCAGATGTGGGTGTTTTGACGCAGGGTGGTTTATGAAGAGATGGATCCAGAAATTTTGACCTTAAATGTCGGAACATCTCAGTCTTTGCTTCTTTGATATCAACCTCCTCAAGTTCTAGAATTGCAAAGCAAACTTAGTTGCTGCATTGCTCCATGTAATTGAAATAGTTTTGTAGAAAACAACATCAATATGAGGTATATTTAGATATGTATTATGTTGGTGTTGAGGTTCAGTGAATTTCTGTTAATGTCTAAATGGTATCCAGCATTACTGATAAACCATATCATCATCAGCACATAACATATTTCTTTGTTGTTAATATCTGAGCATGATGCCCCATCAATTAATGTGACCGTTGGTATTAAATATTCGGAATGGTTGTGATGTTAGCTGCTTTTAAATATAAGAAATCCAGCAGGAACCAGTAGTCAAAAATGTAGATGTATGTAGGGCATGTAAGGTTGGCACATCTCAGTCCTGCTGGGAGAAGGACAGATGTGTAGTCACGCCAGATGTCGTCACTCTGCAGTGACTTGATGCAAAGCTACACAGGGAAAACTCACACTTAGATACACACATGCAGCGATTTGTAGTAATTCTTTTTTTAAATTCCCTCATGCACGATGATGAGCTGTCACTACAGTTTCCAGCTCTGCTCCCACTTCCCCTGTTCCTCTGACTATCAGGGCAGAAAAGCTGCATGTGTAACACACAGACCAGTTTTATCATTGTCCTCCTTCAACTTTGAATGGACCCCTTTAATGTCTATCTTTAACCGTGACATGTCTGTTGTACTTTTAGAGAATTGCAACTGAAATGTGCATGAAACGTTATTTTACACACTGTTGCCCAGCCTGTCTTCCAGGTCCCCACCCTGTTTCTCAGTAGTTGTGACATCCTCCCTTCCTGTCCACTTGGTATAATTTGTTTAAATCTATGAATGCATCCCACCCGTCCCTGCTGACTTCATCTACTGAATGAATCATTTTTGTTTTTAAGTTGCACAGTCCAACTAACGACGAGTTTTACAGTTCAAACACAAGCACGGGTCATAACTGTGGAAATTACAGTCCATCTAGGGCACATTGCATCAGTTTCCCATGTTTCTCTGGTTTTGAAAGTCGACTTCCCCATTTCGCAGCCGGCAGGTGTGGGCTGTAATGTAAGCTAGAGGACACAGCGATGTGTTGGGTGGCGTGGGAGAGGAAACTGTGGTTTTCACAGCTTTGCGGCTCCACCCTGCTGCAATCCTTCTTATCTGGTTTCTGGATGTCCCCATCAGGAAGATAGCTCTTAGTCAAAAATAGCACTAGCTTATATAGTAGCCTACTTGTGATCTGCTTATAGCTGTAGAGCGATAAACAACAGTCAGAAATCTGCTTTTCATCAGGGCACATTTGATGGTTGCGACATGAAGGTTTTAAGGATTTACTAACTGTTCGCTGCCACAATTGATTACTGTTGCTAACGTGCCATGCTAGTTATCAATACATTAGGGAAATGAAATCCACATCAGATGAACACTCCAGGTTACACAGCTGGTTACGCTTTTGTATGTACATTATTTGTTTGGCTGGTGCCTCTGTGCGAGCAACGCAACACAACAAAACCACAATTTAGTTTGGCAACACACAACAACACTTCATATATATGATTTATATAAAAGTTGTAGACTGGTGGCTTAAACATGCACGTGATGGCTACTTGAAGTTGAGCCATGGAGAAGATATAAACAGTTAAGTCATTTGTCAAAAACATCCTGATTCTATTTATAATGATTATGAAATTGCAAGTTGCTCTCAGTATAATGACATTGCTCTCAGTTCTACTTGGGGATGTGATCTGGGACCTTCCTGCTCTTCCATGTTCGTACATGAAAAGCTTAAAGCAGGAGCACCAGGGGCTAAAGACCCCTTGAGGGTACAGAGAGAATGAGCATCAATGATAACACTGATTAAATTTGACGAGGAAGTGCTGGGGCGGAGAAGGGTTACCCAAATCAGGCAGCTGCTGGCATTAGCATTAAGAACAGGTTTCACACAGTGAATGTAGTAGTTCATTCTTGTTAGCTCGGCAGGCTAATGGTTTAAAAGGCTACATCCATTATACTTTCTCGTTTATCAGTTTTTGAGCAACTGCAAAAAGCTCCTGAAAAAAAAGCTTGACATTTGCAGTATGGGACAGAGCATTAGAAAACGAATCGTCAAATGAAGCTGTTTTTATGAGCTCATCCTCCACATAGTCTTGAGTACATCAGTGTGATATAGACAAATGAACAGATAAGGCCGTGGTCTGATTCATTCAGATGAGTGCTTCAGCTCCCTCCAGGTGAACCCTGGAGCAGCAGGGCACCACATGGCCCCAACATGGGCACTATCGTCACCGCGGTGCCAGTGTGCACAGCTGGTGTGCAGCAGCTGTATTGCCGCTATTGTCCGATCCCCTCTGTGCACAATGGGGACGGAGACAGAAAGTCAAAGAGTTCATGAGCAAGAGAAAAGGGATCCGATTGTGGAATGGAAAAAGACAAAATACAATAGCGGCAGGGAGTGACAGGGACAGAGCTCAAAAATAGACATTGGTGGCAGCACAGAGGGAGTTGGAGACTTCACACCAACAAGGAGCTACTGCTTGGATTATCCTTTGACATAATGCACCGCAGAGTCAGGACTTACAACCATATAAAGATGAAAAGATATCGATATGCTTACAGTAGGTATATGTAACAGTTTGTTTATTCAAACAATCACAGGCTGCATGGAGCTCAGTTACCAGTGGATGCAAATGAGAGACTGGGAAGTATGAACTGTACATGGCTGATTTGTAGGTTCATACATTCTGGTGCACTCTCGTTTGCACAATTATCTGATTAAATATCTCTGACTCTGGGTATTTATGAAGCATTTCAATCAGCAGTTTGCAGTGTTTGCTCTTTGTTTTATTTAACCTTTATTCATTCTACCCATTTATTATTTTGATTATTCTGTGCTGTTCCAGGTTTTGTGAAAGTAGCATCAAAATCCATTGTGCGTGTGTGTGTGTGTGTGTGTGTGTGTGTGTGTGTGTGTGTGTGTGTGTGTGTCTACTTGCATAAGTATGTGAGAGGTTGGTCACCGTACATTGTGGATGTCTTCCATCAGACACTTGAAGCCTCTGCTCATCGCACACACACACACGCAAGCTTGCACACGTGCACCTCCAATGAATCAGAGTGCCGTGGCAAATTGGATTTACCACGCAATGCCCTCATTATTGTTACCAGGGTAACCAGGCACCCCTTCACAATCATCCCATTTTGTCATCTTTCTTAGAGTGAGGGGGGAAAAGAGACAGTGGCCTGGATGGAGGGAGCAGTGTGCAGGGGGAATGATAGGAGAGAGACGATGTCCAAATAGGTCTCCTTTCATTCGCCTTTCTTTTTCATGTGTCTTCCAGTGTGTTGACTTGAGGACTAGTCCCTGCACAGTTTTCCAAAAGGGACATTTTTTTCTGTCCACTTTCGTTTCCAATCACCTCAGACCCATGTGTCATGGTTTAGCAGAGAAAGTCACACTGACACCAAGAACTTTTTGAGCTGGGTCATCTGATATCTCTGAGCTGAGCAGCATGCACTTACAGAAGTTCCCTGTACTCAATTCAGTTTCCACAGGAGTCATGCAATGGCTTTTTGTGTAGCAGCAATATCTTATGCCGGTAGTGTTATGTTCACCTCTCTTCATTCAGGTTTGTCTGCTTGTTTGATTGTTTCTGCAAATACATTCTGCAGTTCTTAACTGATAAAGGCTTTGCACAATGGTTTGGCATGTATTATGCATTGGAAACCTTAGAGAGAAATAGAAAAGGCTCTCTTTTTCAGCATGATAAATATACTTAATTAAATACCTGTGTATATTCCAGCCAATTAAAAAAAAAAGACAATTAAGTTTCCAATGCAGAATTTCAATCGTCTGATGCTGAGGACTTTCTCTAGTTTTTAGTAGCTGCAGCATCCGTGCAAAAGGGTTGCACGCTTGCACATTAGCTAGCACCATAGAATTAGCCTGGATGCTGATGAGTTGCTGCTCCCATGCTAATGACTGATATTTTCGTCTACAGTAGCGGGCGGCACACTGATGCATATTGTCAGGGCCAGAGGAGCGAGCGTGTAGGAGGCTGAAGCCGCCTATTCAGCCTCCTGGGATACTCATCATCTGGCTCGATTCAGATGCCAAAGAGCTCCTTTGTTTGACCCCATTCAAACAACACCATTGTACCGAGCGGGTCTGATTGTGCTGCTCTTTGCAGTGCAGGAGTAACAAACGTGTGTGTGTGTGTGTACGTGTCGGTTTGCATGTGTTGTGCTTTGGTGGCATTGTGTGTGAATGTGCAGCATTACTATATTGACGTGTGTGTGAGTGTGGGCGAGGCATTGTGTGTTAGCATCCCAGCAGCATGCGTTTGCATTTCCCAAAGCAGGGGGTTTTCTCCAGTGTCTACAACAATGTACCCAGTCATTGAAATGCAGCACGGTAAACGCAGCCTGAACGTGACCCCGTTCTCTGGCTCTGTAAAGTAGCTCATGGTCAGAAGCTGCTGCTGAGAGGGAGAAGTTGGAGAAATGTCTGTAAATACTTGTTTTGAGACATTTCCATAACAGCTTCTAGTCTATTTTTACTGTGAATAACGTAACTTTGCACATAAATCGTGATACAGTCACCAGAGCATGTGATACTGAAAGCAGTGAACAGATGGGAGTGGGACGTATCTGCATTAGTTGGCTGTGCACGCCTGTATCAGTGTGCTCTGTGTTTACTTGCTTGTGGCCAGTGACTCTCTCTCACAGCATCTTGTTTCGAGGATCAGATCACTAAGTCAAAATGTCCCTGCTGTCTGCTGTGAACCACCAGATTGTGATCATTTATAGTAGCTCCAATATGAATTCTAAGCATCTTTATAATCGCTCTGTTTGCAAGTTAGAGAAATATTATACAGCAAAAATTGACTTCCCTAAAATATGTGACACAATTGACACAATTGTTCTTTGTACAGTTTATTGCACCACTTTGTTTATTGTTGCTCCTCCCCTTTGATCAACACGTTTATTATATTTTCTTAATCGTTCATTTTGAACGATATTTCCATCCATTCTGTCATTATTCGTTGGTGCAATAGCTTATTAAGACCCCCATAGTTTTCTTGTTGAGCGACCTCTAGTGGCCACAGTATTTATGACTGGAGCAAAGCAGGAAGTCAGGCGTTTATTATTAAGACGACCAAGGTTGGTACGCCTGCCACCATTAGGGCACTATTTCAGAGGTCGCTCCATTGGTCGTTGGGTTAACCTTGAGGATTCTTTACAGTTGTTCAAGTTAGTGGACTTGTTCTATTAGTTTTGTAATTAATCATTATTTTCTGTATCAATTAATCTGTTGTTGCCATTTTCTAATTGACTTGGATAAATATCAGAAAATATCAATGTAAACATCCTCAAATTGAGAGATTGAGTTTGGGTGATTTGTACGATAAAGAAATAAGGATTAACTGATTTTGATTGATCAGTTTTCAATCAGTCAACCTATTGATTAACAGACTGATCCATTAAGTTTGCATGATTCTCCTTAATGATTCTGTCATATCAAAACCCCCTGCACCACTTTTAAGATCAAGCTGGAGTTTCTGTTTCTTCTGTATTTTAAACAACTAAGTTTCTTTCTTTCTGTTTCAAATCTTCCTCTAAGCAGGAGTTGCAATAACCAATCAAGTTGCTTGAAATGCATATGCTGACATTTCTGAGTCGTGCAGGTTGCCTCACCTGAAAGCTATTACACTTTTTCCTTTGTATGCTGTGTGTGTGCCTGTGTTTGGAGAGGAACAATGTAGTCACAGCTTTGGTTCTCCGCTTTAGACTGACCGAAAATACCATGCACACTCTCTGTCAAACCAATATAACCAAACACCTAACCATAATCAGTTTCTCACCCCACACTCTGCAATGACGTAGAGGAATCACTTCATAACAGCTGTTAAACTGCTCAAAACACATTTCAATCCAGAGTAAATGTTCTTCGTGCGTTTTCAGAGCCACATCCCACCTCTCGATAAATGTGATGTATCTGCATTGTCTGGACGAGCCGCAGTGAAAATGAGTTTGTCTTCCAGTTCACTCCCTTGAGCTGCAGCCTTAAAGGGAGACGACGGCTGGGGAGAGGAAGTCTGAGGGAAAAGTGATAATGAATTGACTTAAGGCCTAGTTTCTATTTTGGTTGAGAATTGGTTTGTCTAAATGGGATGTGAGTCAGAGAAAGTGCACAGAGAAGACAAATGGAGGCATGGTGTAAAAAGGAGGAAGAACAAATCTGTCTTTCTGCTTTTATTTGAATTTTTTTCTATTATTTATCTTTTTCTAACTTGGTAGTGATTCAGGACTGGACACGAATGCTTGAGAGAGAGTAATAAGTGGGCCTCCTGAGGTTGGCACATACATCTTAGAAAGCTGGATGGAAACTATTTCATGGTGTCCCCCTCTATCTCTTGAGCCCATATTTGTTTGGACTTTAAAAGCACAAAAATATAGAAATGTATAAAATAATGTAAAATAGGATTAATATATGTATGTAGTTAAATGAACCTAATAATAACCATATGTATCTGAGGCAAAAACTATGTTGTAGGTAGGATTGTGTGTTTATTAACTGCATCCTGAGCAGCACCATGGAGACATCAGACGTTATCAGTGACACCGAGGCCTCCTTGATGTGGGCCAAGTGGAAAAAATAGAGGGAGCAATCAGTGTGGTCCCATGATTCCTAGTGAGCTGTGAAGGAATGACAAGTAGAGCCAAGCTCACATCCCTCATCCCACATACACGTAAACACACACACACACACACACACACACACACACACACACACACACACACACATTTTCACACCCTTTTTGCTTGTCCTTGCTGACTAAAAATACAAAATTTAATTATTGTTAATCACCAGGTGCTCAAGCTGACTCATTACCATGCTGTGTGTTATGGACATGCACACACAAGCAGAAACACACGTACACTCACATAATGACCCTCCCCGTACTGTACACACACATGCGGACACTTACTCATACAAGTGCTCTCGAAACAGCACAGTCTCACTTCAGCTTTACACAGGATGTTATGAAATCTGCACTGCTGCTGAAACTTAATGAAAGTGGCTGGGAGTCCTCTCTCTCACCCACACACACACACACACACACACTTCTTCTTCTGGCACATTTACACTCACACACATCCTGGTGCAGGGAGCTGAGGCTCAGCTCAGTCCAGTCTTCTCCTGCTCGAGCGAGGAGCCTGCTGGTGATCGGACTGTCTCCTGGAGCTAAGAGGCCAAACCGATTCAATTACAGCCAGGTCGCTCTCTCCGAAGCTCCAGTTAGTCGGCTGAGGGAGACGAGGGGGAGAGAACCAGAGGAAGAAGAGGAATAGGGATGGCTATGACCGACATTGTAGAGGGTGACCTGGATGAGAGGATGCGTGAGGAGGCGGAGGATGTGTTCCAGGACGACGGTAAGCTCGCCAAGGATCAGTTGTGGAGTGTGAGAGCAGGCGTGGGTTTACAGGTGGGCTGCTGGGCCAAGACAGCTGCTCGAGGATTACAGAGCGGTCAGACTGGTTGGTTCGTGAGTCGTGCTTGTGCTCAGGGTTGAGTAGTGAGTGAAAGTGATGGTTGTGTAACCTAGAGGGATCTGTTCAGCTGTGTAGGTGGGCTTATTTGCTGCATATTTGAGTTGGCTCTGATTCACACAGATGAGAAAGAAAAAACACCAATAAATGATTCAACCTATTGTAGAGTAAGATAGAAATGTATGCTTCTATAGTCAGTGTGACGAATCCTTACGATGAGATCTTCATGTCTTCTGTCTCCAGTTCCCCTTTTTGCAGCAGCTCTGCACGTGCACAGTTTGTGTATCAGTTTTTTAACTTTTACCCTTTTTAGAAACTGAGAGAAGCCATGCCCTCTGCAGTGTAGGCGTTCTTGTATAACAGGCACATGTTTTTAACCAAGCATTATGCGCCACAATAAAACCTTTTCAACATGTACTTAGTGCATGAGTGTTTGTTATTTTAAAGACCAGCAGTAATCCTAACTATGTGGTCAGTTGGACCCAAGAGAAATGATGAGCAGTAGAACCATCAGTCAGCAGGACTTTGATAATGATTATTTACAGGTAGAAGAAAACAGGTGGAAAAAGGGTACATTTTCAATATCTTTTTATTTTTTGTCTCTGACAAGGATTGCACTATGATGCTTCGTGGCTCAGCACTTGTCCTTCTGTGTCATTTATGTCTAAAGGTCCCTCAATTCACAGAAATAGTTTGACATTTTGTTTAATGGTAAATGTTATGTATTTATATAGCGCTTTTCTCATTCACGCACATTCATACAGTGCAACCATGTGCAGCACTTTTGCTATCACGTGTCTCATACACTGTCAGCACAGCCATCCTTGGCAATTTGATGTTCAGAATCTCGCCTGAAGACACTTTCACATGCGGAAAGGGGGGAGGCTGGGTCCTTCCATTTTGGGTAATATACTCATCTGCTGTCTGGCAGTAGAGTTAAATAAGAAGATCAACACAACTCTCATACCTGTAGGATACAAACTTCAGCCAGTAGCTTGGATGAGCATAAACACTGGTAATAGGAGGAAACTGCTCGCTCTGTCTGACAGTAACTTAACAGCTCCTCTAAAGCTCACAAATTACTGTTAATTTTTTTTTGTTTAATCTGTAGAATAACATAAGTGTAAAAAATAACTGAAAAGATGTTGTCCCCAAGAAATAGTCCATAACCCGTCCTAAAATGGCATAAACATTATACATTATTCCTGAAATGTCGTGGTTTCTTATTATTCATTACTGTCTAAAAATAGATATCTAATTATTCATTGAACTTATACACCACAGTGGTATTCATACAGTTTAAGATATAGTAAATATCTGAGCTCACACAGGCTTTCAGTGCTCTGCAGAAGCTCCTCACATGACGAGTGGACAGCTCGGGAGGATATTCCCTCATATTGCATCATTTGGTGTGTAATGTATGTTAATGCCTCTACTGACCCACTTCTGACTAAGACATGATGTTCGAAACAACACATCCTGGAGATACACAGCCAGATGATTCTCTGCAATAAACCAGCCAATCACAGGGCACGGATGCATGCATAGGCTGGCCGGCAGGCAACAGCGTGTTTATTCATAGACACAGCTGAAGGTTGCAGAATATGGATCTCTTATATTTTATGTTGTAATTAGCTCTTTGGATTCTGTGTTGGATATTTAAGGGTTTCATTCTTATTGGTGCTGCATGCAAATTAACAACCACTGGCCTATTTACTTTTTAAATCATCATAATTATTTGATCTGCAAATCTTTGAGCTGCTCTATCCACAAGATTAGATTTTAATGTTGAATTGATTCAGTTTGAAGTAAAGAATACAGTTAGATTCAAAAGTAGACATTGAAATTAAACATTAGGTTGAAAGATCTTAAACTGGACGACAATTTCTTCACATGTGACCTGTAACAAGGTCATTTAGGGGGTCAGTCAGCATGTTAAAGACTAGCACTGAGTTAACGCTAACATCAGCATCCTATTATGTTCATAATGACAATGCTACCATGCTGTTGTTTGGTAGATATGACATTCACCATGTTCACCATCTTAGTGTAGCCTGTTGGCTTGCTACTATATGCTAGTTTCTAGGATTTAGGCATGAACCAAAATATCGCACAAATTAAAGTTTTGGCCTCATGGTGGTGCTAGATGCAAGTGAGACAACCAAATGTATCACAATCCCTCCTGAGTGGCACGTGGATCTCGTACTATATCTCATGCAGATCAATCTAATAGTTGTTGAGATACTTTAATCTGGACCGAAATTTTGGACTGACCACTGACCATTTCTTTTAATGCTAAGATGTTATTTCATGCAACAATGTTTTTTTGTTTGTGCTGAGTCCGTGTAAAAATAGCTATGAAACGCACAGAATAAAATATTAAGTGAAAAGATAAAAGCTAGAGGCCACGAAACAATAACCACACTTTATATTTCAATAAGTGTAACCTTCATGTGGCCTGACCTCAGAGTTAAAGGGAGCAGACGCATTAGCTGTCAGCTCTGCATTCACAGTGACAATAGGTTTTAATGGGATAGAATTTGTGGCGCATGCTCAGCTGCGATAAGACATGCTGGGCTGTTTCTGCTCACATCTCACATCCTTAGCAGCCTTATCAGGTGACTCACTGAGTTTTATGTCTTTATGTTGTTTTATATTGCAGAATAAATTAGGAGTTTATCCTGGAAGAAGGTTGCCTGGTTCCGTTCTTTTGAACCACAGCTCACATTTTTTTAGCAGTTCATATAGGTACTGTATAGTGGTTTTGTGCCCATTGAAAGCTATTTTTGCCTGTTGGAGAACCAAACAAGGTTAAGAGGGTGAGATTAGGAATGAGGCTGTTTGCTTTAGTTATTTGGGTCAAATGTCTGTTTAAGGATGCTTTGATGCAGATGAGCATTTTGTCTTTTAAGGTCACTGGGCTCACCACGCAGCTTTGACTTACATGAAGATTTTCACAAGCTTAGAGGTTATAGACTTTGAGTCCAGTTGTATAGGAGAAGGTGAACATATGAAAATCACAAAACATTGATTGAATTGAGATGTTTGACACTAATTGTTCATTGCATTTTATGGATATTGACAAGCTATTTGCAACATATATCTTTTGTATCGACTGAGGGTCTCAGCTCCTTGTAGGTCTCAGCTTACCCCTGATGATTACCCATAAGTCACTGCCATACAACTTCTGCACGAACCCCCTCCTCCTCACCTGAATGGTTTTACACACAGAATCCACAGTCAAAGGCCCTCAAGTAGTTTTACACACATTAGCACAAACAAAACTCTGCTTTCTTCCCTTGTTATCACATTTTACCACACATGCACACAATCTCAAAGATTCCAGAGAAAGATAAATGGCTGAACCAAATGAAATGGAAAAGCAGACCAAAATAAACACAATGGCTTCTTTAACTCCCTCTTCCCCCTCATGAGTAAATCAAAGAGCCTGATTTTTGTCTGGTAGTTTACTGATGTGGTCGGCAGAGAAAAAGCAAGCAGCGTGCTAAGCAAAGTACAAGATACTAGTGTGCCTCAGAGGAGAACTGCAGCAGTGAGGCTTTAATGACAGTAAAAATACAGTTGAAAATGAGATTGATGGTGCCGTGCTCAGAATGAACGCTCTGTGTTTGGTGTCCAAATAAACCAGTGTTTGACTTAATGGGTCAGGTCAGAAAGCATAAAGAGCTGCTTTGAGTTACAAGCGAGGAGCTCCAGGAAATGCCTCGGTCATTTATTCTATCAGAATTCCATGCAGCACCTTGAATTATATTCAGACTCAGGAATGAAAATAACTCTTTCATTGACAGGTTGGCCTTGAGAGACTTATAGATGCGCTACATGTCCCTGCTTTGCATTATCATGTGTTAAACTGGACTAAATCCCTGTCATCCACTAAGAGTTGGTGTTTATCTGCTCTCATGCAGGAATGTCTCATATTGTTCCTGTCCCTTGAGCAATAGGATGCGTTTCAACTCCACCCCTGACTGACAATTACATGACAAAACCACTAATTGCTGGGCTCAACAGCTATTGTTTGTTTTTTTTGGTGGCTTTTTGAACACTTACTGCGGTGCACTGACATGTCAATCACTTAGATTTTATGGGAGTTTCTGTTCAGATCTTTCCACTGATTTTGAGAACGTTTTAAGCCATTGAGACCACGTTTAGGTGAATGTTTGAATAATTCCTAAAGAGAGGTTTTGTGCCCACGCTTTACCTGAATGTGATTAAAGCTTTGATGTGGTGTTTTCACCTCAGCGCTATTTAAGGTGTCACTCCAGACTTTGCCGCTCAGCTTTTCTTTAATGTTCTCAGCTTAACAACACCAGAGATGTTAAAGAGAGAGCAAATACACCTGAATATGTAAAGTCCTGACACAGGGTGTAGGCTTATGTTAAAGGAGACACGTGACACCACATTTTGAACAGGAACTTTTCTTGCAAGAAATAATATCAAGAAAAGTTATCTATGTTAAAACTGCCTATCAGCCTATCTGGTAACTGTGGCTAATTACTCACCAGGTTTTTGCATTAACGGCTCATTTCAGTGATGGTAAGTAACATTACAGATGTTAAATTTGTTAAAAGTAAATGTAAACACACAGCATTTGTTTTCTAGCTCACCAGAATTGATACTGAGAGATATATGAGCTGTATATTACATGTTTGGTGACCAATTACCCATTAAATGGAAACTTAACTGACATCTGACTGGTTAGAGCACGATTCAATTAACACCAATCCTATCCTAAAATGCTCATGCTGGCTAAAAGGAGAGGAGTAATGTGGGTGTTTGAACGCTGCAGCCACACGGTTACATCTCCATTTCACTTTGAGTACGTTTTAATCAAATCACTCACTCAAATATGAGCTCTGGGGAGATTTCATTATATTATCATGCTGATGTCTGTCTCAATTCTACGGTACAAGCTTTCAACTCTTGCCTGGAGGGTGAAACAGGGACATATACCCGCACCACGCACCCTCAAACAGGGCATTAGCCTGAGATAGGAAAGAAGGAAAAGGCTGCAAGATTAGAAGCCAGGTCAGATTTCACAAATCCTCTCAGTCTCAATTTCTCTCCCAGTCTCTTGTCTGTACATGTCTTGTGCGGCAAACCCCAGGAAACTGTATCCTCGTCTGAGCCGACATGGTGCCCACTGAGGCTCATGATAACAGTCCTGCTTTACCGACTGGAAAGCTGGGAGGGAAATTATTTATCTGCACAGAGAATCATGTGACGACTTTACATGTTTACATATGGGCTACTGCAGGTGTACGAGAAAACTGTTTAATTAGATCTAAATGTATTAAAGGCATCATTTGGGTTAAAAACCTTGTATTGTCATGTTGCCAGCTTTTCAGGCACCTTTAATAATAGTGATGAAACTTGATCCAAGGTTTGAAGCATTTTCCAGTTGAAGTGGATGTTTCTCAAACTGACTAAAACACTTATCATATAATAACATAGATAGTTAGCATATGACTTCTTTAGACTGAAGTGTAAAAGACTGTCTAACCTTTCACTTATTGTTCATTACATTTTTGAAATTTAAAAATGCATTTTAAAAAAGAATACACGATACCTGATCTCAAATTACAAAATGTGATATCAATAATATTAGACTAAATGGCATTTTTGTATGTATGCATGTACAAATAAGTTATGCCCGGGGTTTGTAAAGGATTTTGTATAGAGATTTAATATAGGCAGTTATCTCACAGTATGTGATGCTCATGTTGACTTTCTGTTTAGGCGATTGGTTTTTATTAAATATTGCTGTTAGCAACATGTTTGCAGGAATAAGGCCTTTACTGGCAGAGACATTTGCTCATTAAGTCCGCTTATTGAGGATACATTTCTTAGTTAGTATTATTCAGTAATGATATATATAAATTACTTATTATATTCATTTGTTTTTTGGCCACCAAGCTTATTTGCTCAGAGCGTTTGAGGGAAACCTCTCTCTTGGTTTGATATTTACTCTCCTTAATAACAACTTCTAGATCAAACAGCTCACCAACACTGAGGTTTAACATACAGTTTCATCCAAGGGTATTTCCCAGGTGAAAATCCTTTCATCACTGAACACAACTTTGCTTTTTTCAGTTTACGAGCTGCAGTTCAAATATGTGCAGTGATTATACCAAGCTCTTAAACAGCTCTCCCTGCAGCTGAACCCTTCAGAGCAGCAGTGTGGTGGTCTGGCTTGGCAATAATTTAGTCAATGTTTATAGCTGTCTGTCAACTTGAGCTCAACTTTTACGCGACACAGATACAGTAGCTCGCCCCTCATCTCTCTGTCAGTCAGAAATGGGCTCTGTCAGTGGACGTGTACATCTGATATAAGAGCTGCAGTGGACTTGTAGGACAGGATGAACAGTGTTAGAGACAAAGAGGTCACTGCCAGATCTCGGAGAATGATCGGAAACTGACTTAATCCATTTGCCCTGCTATAAAACCCACACATACAAACACATGCAATGACACATCCCCCTCTTAACCCCTCACACACACAAGTGTTATCTTGCATCTTGCACATTAATACACTGACAGTCCACCCACACATTCACCTCTGCTGTCTGACCACAGATGACGTCTCTGTCCACAGCGGTGCAGCACACACAGCGTAATGTAGTTTGTGCCTCTCTGTGTTGGGAATAGCTCTGACCTGAGGGGACCTACGGTAGCTGGCTGCTCCGCATCTCTCTTTCCTGCTCCTGACAGTTGGCTCCACTGACCTACTTCAGCCAAAAAGACTTCAACTATTATTATTTTCTGCCGCTTTCACTGAAAAAGAGAGAAAGAACAGGAGGGAAGAGAAAAGGGGGAAGAGGTGAATTTTTAATGGTGCAACATTCAGTAATCCAGGTGACGCAAGAGAAGAAATCTTTATATCTTTACTTCTTTCTTTGCAGA
This sequence comes from Paralichthys olivaceus, assembly GCF_024713975.1. Taxonomy (NCBI): domain Eukaryota; kingdom Metazoa; phylum Chordata; class Actinopteri; order Pleuronectiformes; family Paralichthyidae; genus Paralichthys; species Paralichthys olivaceus. The sequence goes on from NC_091112.1 coordinate 9,170,195, forward strand.
CATGTTTCAGCCTTAAATGTAAACACGTCTCCGTTTTTTGGTCACAGATGTTTACATGTGGCTCGTGTCTACGATGGCAGTACTGCTAATCTTTCCTTTACAGTTCCCGCGTTGTTACCATGACAGTCTGTGGGCGTGCAAGGTTTACACTGAGTGGTTTAGAAACTCTCTCACAATGAGGTCATCCTGTTCAGAACAAGGAACGTAACAGACCACCCATGACTCTTCATAGAGAGGTAATCTGGTGGAAGGGTAGAGATGAGTTTACCATGCAGCAGGTTACAAGTGTATTACTCTTGATTGATTTAGTTTGTAAGAAACAAGGCATTTCAAATCATCCCTAGAAGAAGTATTATTATCAACAATGCATAATTTAAGCTTTAAAAGGTAAAAACATTGTCTTGCAGAAAATTGGTTTCTTTTCTTATATATATTATTACTCTGAAGGCTGCATGTTACTGTAGTACTGCAGTGTTAGTATCTTCATCATAATTTATATGTTTTGAACACTTCAATCTGCAAGTAACCAGAAACTACAGCTACAACAAAGTAAGTGTAGTGGAATGAAAAAGGACCACGTTTCTCTCTGAGCTGTAGTGAGGCTGATGGACAAATTAGGATATGATATAAATAACTATGTACAAGAACTATACTTAAATTAAGTTACACTAAACCTCATCACATACTCCATCACAGCAAAGGTTTCAAATTACAAATTTGACAAATCATCCGTAGCAGAACTATATCCACTTAATTGCAAAATAAGGCAGGAATTGAAAGCTGCATTGTTCTGAACGACAAACTGATGTATCAGGTTCCTCATATGAAGTTGCTCTGACCAACGCGTTAGCAAACAGTTGCTGATTTCTGTAAACATGTAAACCCATTATCCACTCCAGTTTGCTCAGTTTGGGTTTACGCCAACTCTTTTAGAAAAATATCTGCTTCCAAAGTAGGGAGGTCTTAATATTTCATAGATTATGTTTATAGGATATTGATTAGTGCAGCTTTAATCCATCACTCTAGCAAGAAACCAATTTTAGAGAAGCTTAGAGGCAATATACTTGAAATATTTATACCCCATACTACCTATCCTTGCGTTTTGAAGTTCCTGTGTGCAATGAAGAGTGAAATGATATATTAGCATTTGCCACCTGCAGTCTGCAGGTCTATGATGTGCGTAAAAAGCTCCTCTCTCCCTGCAACTAGCAACCTGTCATTACGGACCAAAGCACAGCTACAGCACAGAGGCGTGCACAGCCTGTAATTGGTTCACCTCTGAGTCAGAGACAATGTGCAAATTCAAACAGACATATTGAAGCTTTTATCATCATTTAAGAAGGAATACAGTCAACACACCTCCACACTTGAATATGTGAGTGTTCACAAAGTGCTTCTTTATGTGTCACTGCTGTGAGGTGAGTTTTCTCTTGGATTCAGGTTTGTCATCAACAATGAGGCAACCTAAACAGGGCTGGTAATCTGACCCCCCCCCCCCCCCCCCCCCCCCCATACACATTCACACACAGGCGCACACATCGTCAGCTGTGCCTTTACATCCCTTAGCCCTGACCCTCCTGCCCTCCAGTCATGTGGCCTGTCTGACTCATCCTGGTTTAGTGGTCAGACGTTGACAGCCACGCAGAGAGGAAAAATGTAGAGCGAGAATGAAAAAGAGAGAAGGAGTAAAAAAAAAATAAAGAGTTTGAATGAAAGAGATTCTGTAAAAGCTACGATATGAATTTAAGATCGAGCGAACAACAGAGGTAGTTTCAATGCAGCACTGCATGTGGAGCAGGAGGTAGTGCAGCACTGCTGGGAGGTGGTTTCATTCATAACTTCTTTCTAAAAATCATCTCTGACATGTGGCAAAAGTTTTATTCATAGTATCTTAAGAAAGGGTGTCAAATTGGTGTAAGAAATATTTTAATAAAAACATTTATTGACTTACATGAAAGTCACTTTTCCTTTCATCTCATTGGGGATTTCTTTGAACTGTAAACAGGTGAGTGAGAAAGGGGGAGGTCAATAAAAATATAGAGTGTCTTTCAGGACACAGTGGGCGAGCCAGGGTGAAATTATACCTGAGAAAATTATTGAGATCTCAATGTGATTCTGATTGGGAACTTCTATAGATAGTTGTATGTGTCTGCATATGTGTGTGTGTGTGTGTGCATGTTATATGGTCCTGTGTGGATATTCTTTGCTTTACGCGCGTGTGTGTGTGTGTGTGTGTGTGTGTGTGCAGGGAGTGTGTATGTGAACGCAGGTTCCCCAGTAAATATAGCCGCTAGTCAGGGGCTGTTGATGACAGGCATAATTACAGGCTGAGCTGTTCAGCAGCTGAGAGTCTAGCAGGAAGAAAGAGGAGTGTGTGTGGATGTGCATGTAAGTGTGTGTGTGTGTGTTAAAGTTAGCTGAGGGGCTTATGTAAAGCCTACAGAGTTCACTGAATGTTTCATTTCATCATAAAACATTCAAGTTTGACTCTGTGAATAAGAACTGAACAAGAGTGGACCAATCATACCCTCAAGTAGAGAAAGGACACAGTAGGTCTAATATGGTGTCTGTTTTTTTTCCTCTGGCAAGGATGTTATGTTTTCATCCCTGTCGGTTATTTGTTGGTTGGTGTGTTTGTTTGTTTGTATGTAGGATTACACTAAAACAACAGAATGCATTTCCATGACACATGGTGGAAGGATGCTGTGTAGGTCAGGGAAGAACAAAAGACATTTTTGTGTGGATCCAGGAATTTTTGTTTCACTTTCTTTTACATTGCAAGATTTTACAACACTGGTTAAACTGTTGTTCTTTCTTGTTCTTTCTCTTTCCATCCTTTCACCTCTTGTGTCTCCCGATAGAACTAAAGCCATTTCTTCCCACTTACTGTAGGTGTTGCTGTTACGTATTGGTATTTTTTGGTGAAGTATGAGTATGCTCCTTTTTTCACCTTTTCTCTGAAAATGATTTCTTTTAGAATTGAGACCACAAAGGCCTGATTATCCATGTTATGCAGCCACTAGAGCCAAGGGTGACTGCATGAAAAACGTTCACTTTAAGACTAATCATATCAATGAGTCATTATGAAATCCTTTCCTCTACTAATACCAAACTGATGGATTAAAAGGGACAAGCCATTTTCTGCTCCCTTTGCTTCGTGGAAGGCCGAGCTGAATTGGATTTGTATGGACTCAGCGGAACAGCATATCCACTTATGGAGGCCAATTATGCTGGCAGGGGCACTTCAAGACGAGCCACTCTTCATAAGTCGCCCTGCAGAAATGTGTTCTCCCGCAGCGCTCTGAGAGCAGCACCTGTGTGTTTCCAGAGGTTTGGTGCTCTAAAGATGGAGGCGTTTGTCTTTTTCATGGTTCCCCTCGCATATCATTCAATTTGTTTGCCGCTTCCTTCCAGGGAAAAGCAATCGCTGTAAACCCGCTTGTGGCGAACGGATTGGAAAAAGTCACTGTTGTTGTTAAGGCGCATAATCACGCCATCGTTTTCACATCCTGTCAATACATGAACCAAACTATGCTCAGTGGTCAAAGTTCAACTCAATTTAAAAGTTGGGTTTATTGTCCAAGTGAATGAAAAAGCGGTAAATAAAACCCACAAAGCTGAATATTTGTGTATTAATGTGTTAGTTCTCAACCGTTAAAATTGCCCCACTGTCCTCCACATACAGAGACACATTTTAGAGACATGAGGTGACAGCTGTTTAAATCTGGTGCTCAGACGTGGATTCACCTCCCAGGCTGAACTTGTAGAGCAGAGAAAAACCAGCTAATACCAGGAGCAGCACAACCTACACTGCATGTATGTGTGAGCTGTGGAGACTGAGGTCATGTCATATCTGTATTTTCAGTATTTTTTCTACTCAAATTGAGGGTTAGTGTCGCCTTCTACTATTCACAGTCACACACATTCGCCCAAGACATTATGTTTTCATTGTTGTTTGTCAGATCCAGGAAGGTTTTTGTCAATTTCTATAACATTGTGAGTGATTGAGTGTTTTGCAACACTTTCACTGATTTCCTAAAATAGTCATTTTCTGGATTTTTATGAAAAAAAGTCAGGCATGTTAAGGGGACTGATGGTTATCCGTGCGTAAAATGTATTCAAATTCAAAAACAAAAATTTGAATGGTTGTGGTTTCATAAGGGAACAGTTGTATTTCAGACTGTGCAAACCTAAGATACTTGTTTTACTTCTATTTGTTTTAAGTTTATCGAAAAGAAAAACACATTCGGTGTAGTTAGTTTTGCAAGTATATAGCTTATGTGACTGTTTTTTTTTTTTTTTTGAGAGACAAAGAGACAGGACACACTCCACAAGCTTAATTCATGTTCTCAGGGCTCGTTCACGGACATCGACGTGCACACGCAAACCCACCACTCACACAAGGCAGAGTTGAGGATCGGAGTGGTGGGGGTGTAACAAAACAGAGGGACCCCGCCCCCCCTGTGAATCCATTGGCTCGCCATTGTTCGGGAGGAGCGCAGCAAACACAAACCGGAGGCAGTGAGAGTGGAGCCAGTGTCTGTTTGACGACCCGCTGCCCGGAGGCTCAGAGCAGGGAACTAACGACGAGTAGGGCGGTCGGTTCATCCTCTCCCGGACTGAGAGTTTCTGTGTTTTTTATATTTGCACATCGAAGAGCCGCGAGAAATCTGCACCCATAGCGCACTTTCCCCCTTTTACGCACGGATGGAGAGGCGCAGGTAGAAGGGCTGAGGCGCCGCTGAGGAGACGCTGGAGTGAAGTTTTGGAGAGGTGAGTTAAAACCAGGCCCGGTGAGCTGAACAATATGAAAACAAGCTGGTGAGGTGTGGAGACTGTGGTGCGCTCCATCCAGGGAGGGACTCATGTGTCCAGGCTGTAGGGGAGAAAAAAGCTTGTTCTCCGGGGCAGTGGGTTAGTGGATCTGAGCCATGCGTGAACTGATTTCACCGAGGATGCAACTGAATGAAGGATAAACCCACAAAAACACCAAAAATTCGACTTTACAGTTGAGTTTTTATGTCATAAATGTCATAGATCGCAGAGGATGACGCGTTAAACTGCATAAGTTGCATGAGGATGATCTTTGCATAATTTCGTGTCCTAAGAATATAGTGGTTGAGCTCAAAAGCTGCAACAAAACTATGATTTATAGAGATGAAATATTTAAAACTCACTCCACATGAGCTGTGTTTGAGTGCGTCCTCCTGATTGATGATGTGCTGTGAGCAATCTCTGCCATTCAAGTCGTTTCTGTCTTTGCAGGAGACACGTGATGCAAGCTTGAATGGGAGAAAATGTTATTGTGCAGCTCCTGTCAGTGTGTACGTGTGTGTGCATCCCTGCATGTGTGCGTGTACTTCCCTGTTGAGACACACGCACTTGTGATGCTGCATGTTTGTGGAAAGTAAGAGAACTAGGCCAGTGATTTAAAAACCTTCCAGGTTTGTTGATGGGGTCAAAGGGCATCAGGTTTCTCTCCCCCCCCCCCCCCCCCCCATGTCATGTATTGTGCTGTGGTCAGTGGATGTGCCAGCTGAACCAGAGCAGATAAACATAGAAGCATTGAAATGAAAGAGTCTGAAGTGAACAGCCTTGACAGGACATATTTCCACTTGCCAGATGGTCAGCAGATGACTTTAAAAAACGTACCTGGAGAATAGTGATGATTTGAGATCTCCTCCTTTTTAAAACTCTGCCAAACAAGCTCCACGTTCTCTCTTCAGCTGCATGTCCTCCATCTAAAACAAGTCTCCCCAGAAATCAGGCCCTTAATTCTCTGCCAATTCCACAGCACTTTCAAAATAAAAACAAAAACAACAAATAAATATGCAGCTTGCAGTGCGGCTTTCCTCCCGGCTGCTCATGCTGTTTCAGAAGGGGGAGAAATGAAAAAAAAGGATTTTTTTAATTCAGGGCAAAATGCTCTTTCAGTTCTGCGCCAGCCTGACTTTGATATGGTTAAGTGGAAGTGCTTTGCTTCGCTGCCAGCCTGTTTGGGCCGTGGTTAAGATGTTTGAGGGGGGCTGGGGATGAGGAGGTAACGTGGCCTGTGCCAAGCAGAGACGGGCTGTAAGGATGCAAGACCAGCGTCTGTTCCCAGACTCTCACACACAAGCTCCCCGTCACCTGCTCTCCACTTTACCCAGAGCCGGCTTTTCATTCCCTGCATCTGCTCCCACACTCTTTTCTCCTTCTGAGTCTTTCACTTTCTCTGTCTCACACAAGCAGAGACAAGTACACACACACACACACACACACACACACACACACACACACACACTCTCTCATTTCCTCCTCTTTCTCTCTCCAAAGACTCATTACAGGAATTATGACTGTGTGGTTTGGAGGAAATTCAGAGGCTTGATCTTGTTTTGTTGGGTTTTCCCCCAAAGCTACGAAAACACAACACACTACAGTGCTGATGCAAAGTGGATGTGATTATTTTTAAATTAATGTCAGCATCACCTGAACTGATTTGACCACTAAGGAGTTTATATCTTGCCTCTGACGTAGGTTTGTTAGTTAGTGAGTATCTTCTCAGCAGGATTGCACAAAAACTACTGAACAGATTTTCTTGAAACTTGGTGGAAGGATGGGACATAGGCCAAGGCCCTTAATTTTTTTTTTCACAGGGAATTGTTAATGGATCTTCATGAAAAAACATGTTTCAAGGACTTCTATGTCTCAGTGTGTTAGATTCGGTGGCTTATAGAATGTGCAGGGACTGTTGGACCTTGGAGGAGGTATGCAATCTACTGAGTGACAGTCTATTCATTTACATTTTTTTTAAGTTAAGCATTTTGTCTATGAGCTGTTAAACTCTCAATTCTCCAGGATTAAAGAAGCTGATGTTTTCAAATCTCTTGTTTCATCCAAACAGATCTTTTTATCCAGATATAATATAGTTTACGATCATGTGAGACAAAGTAAAGCAGCACATTTCTCATTTGGAAAAAGTGGAGCAGGAGAAAGTTTGGCACAAATAGAGCAGCCTGTGATTTATCAGCTGACTGCAGGATATTATATTACAGACGATAATCAGCACAGAAACTGGAGTTGATAATATTATCAATCATCCAACATCCAGTGGGTCATTTGACTTTAGCTTTACAACCCATTTAAACAGAAACTCCAATGTTTCTGCAGAAAAATAACTTATTCTTGCTGATACTGTCTGATTTTGGTTAATTATTTCAAATAACATTCAAACACAGTTTAGAAACTGTTAACGAAAAATGTCTCATGAACATTATGTGACTTTTAGTCTGAGGTCCAGACTGAAACAACAAATTGAATTTGGCCAATTTGTGACCAGTTATGACCAAATACCTGTAAATCCAATGACATAATTCAATAGAAGCAGATTATGAAGGCCATGTGAATAACAAACTAACAGAAGGAGGAGGAACAGGACCTGGAAGTGCATTGCGCTCTCAGCCATTATAAGGAATTAAAAGTCTATCAACGTCTCTCATGTTAGCACTTGACCTTTTCCTTTCCTCAGAAACACTCAGCTGCCGCTCTCAAGAATTTTGCAGGAGTGTGTGTGTGGGTGGCTGTGTGTTCGTTGCATACATTTATACACATGTTTTTCCATCTCCGAGCACATGTGCGGTTTCGGGGGCGAAATTTCAGCCTTGCATTCTTCCAGGAGGAGTGTCGGCTCCGTACAGTTTTCACAGCTGATAGTTATTTCATAAGGCGTGTAGGCTGCAGGAAGTTTAAGTGCTCTGCTGGGACGCCGAAAGAAATGATTTCAGCCAGAGGCTTTTTGCTGCTCTGGATGCTCCATCAGAGTTTAATGATACACATGACTTAAATAATAAAGTCAAAATCCCCCGCTGAGTTTCCACGATCCAGACTTCCAAATTTAACTCGACCCCTCAGTCTGCGCCTGCGAAGCCGCTTTGATATAACCAATAACGGGCAAGAGGTTGATCTGGTTCTGGATCCTTGATGAAGCTTTCATGTTCCCTGTGGGGAAATTGTGTCATTCTGTTCACAGATATCGAAGACAGTTGTTTTTTACAGGCCTGTCACAAAGAATACAAAGTGGTTTTATTTTAGAAATGGCTACATTTCAACTTTTCACACCTCCTCAAGCTCGAACAAAGTCTGTTTGTTCAGAGTGACTCATTATTTGTGGCGCAGAGACGGCCGCGTCAGAGTGAGGGCCCAGGCCGTCTGCTCTCAGACAGAGGTTATCTCGCTTTAAGATGCTGGTCTGGCCGTAGCCGCCTGTCTCAACATGTCCTACCCTGCAATCATCTCTTCCCCAGGGGTGGGTGGGAGGTGTTTTTATGTTTGTTGGGAATCTGTGGTGTCAAGAAGGTGGGCCGTGGTTGTTAAACTGGGGTTAAGTGGAATGTGGAGGGAGGGGCAGCAGAGGTTGAACAGTAAGAAGACCAGCTGGAGGAATGGAGTTGGGGAAGGGAGAGAGGAGTTTTTTAGGGAATGTCAACCCTCCATTTTGGTCCAGACAGAAATCTTGCGTATGCTGAGCTGCATGAAGTGTTTTCAGAGTCTCATGGCCCTCAGAGGATGAACCCCACTGACTTTGGTGATCACTTGACTTTTCTCGTAGCACAACCATGAGTGTCAGTGCTGCTTTACCACAGACCATGGCTCAGACAGCTGCTGTGTACAAGAGGAGTGTATGTAGAGGCTGCTGCCGGTTATATCACGGAACATCTGGACAACACAAAAGCAAGTACACACACAACTACATGCATAGCTGCACGAACGGGTGTGTAAGTTCTACTCTTTTATATTCCATCTTTATTATTTGACTCTCATCCTCCCTTCTTCCATCCTCCTCTGGTTCTTCCTCCAGTCTCTTCCCATCTGTGCTGCCTCCTTCCTCTCTCTCTCTCTCTCTCTCTCTCCCCTCCATAGATACAGACGGAGAATTTATGGAGGGGGGTTTGAACCCCTCCTCCCGTTGTCTCTGAGCAGATCAGCATGGCATTCTTGGTGTGTGTGTGTGTGTGTGTGTGTGTGTGTGTGTGTGTGTGTGTGTGTGTGTGTGTGTGTGTGTGTGTGTGTGTGTGTGTGTGTGTGTGTGTGTGTGTGTGTGTGTGTGTGTGTGTGTGTGTGTGTGTGTGTTTGTGTGTGTGTGTGTGTGTGCGTGTGTGTGTGGTGTTGGAGGTGTTCCACATTAATCCTCTGCTCTGAGGGGACACATGCACCACATGGAACATGCTCTACTATAGTCTTCATGTGCGACACATGATATATGTCACACACATACACACACCTCTGGCTGGGGCAGCTGGAGGCGGCAGCAGTGTTCTATTGCAATAAGCGTTTTAGGCTCCAAAGCTGATAATCTGTCTGTTTTGGTATTTGCTCCCTCAGCAGGGTCCAGCAGCTGGAAGAGACATGATTGGTTCACGTCTGTGTGTCTTGGCAGTTTTATGTCTGTTTGTCTGTTTACCAGCTACAGGACAAAACGCAGATGATAACTAGTGGTGTGTGAGACATCTGGTTCCAGCCGTCCTGACAGTTTTTTGGTATTATTGGTAAAAATTGTACATGTGCTGTCATCAGCTCCTCACTTCTGTGATGAATCGCTTAGAAACTGTCAGCTCTTCACTTGTCTTCCCTCCCATCTCTTTAGTTTGTTTTCTCTGTTGTCTCTCACTCTTTCTTCTGCATTTGTGCAGATGTTGATTTTTGGTTTCTTATCTTACCCACAACACACAGCAATGTATTTCTGCAAATTTGGTCCCAGACACCTTTGCATCTTTTAGAGGACCTGGTTTTTTTCTCTGCCACAAAGTCTAGGATTTTTTGAGGCACCAGGAGGTGGGTGTTCCCATTACCCAGCTGCCTCCGGGTGGCTGTGACACACAGCTGTGTGATGACGGATGAATCGAGGAGGATGGAAGGAGGGGATGACACCGCTCTTTTGTCCTGAGGCCAGTCGTTGTGAGGATGACTGCTCCCTCTTTGCACGTCTTTAAATGTTTCTGCAGCCCAGTGTGACGATTGTGTTTTTGGAACCATCATAACTGAAACACACACTGGATATTAGTTATATAGTCATTGATTACAAAATTGTCAGTAATCATATTAATTTTGTTGAAGGGACGCTCCACTGAAGTAGTTTACTTCCTTTTCACTACTGTGAAAGCCATTTTATAGTCTTTTGGAAGAGTCAAGAATATGAAGTTGCATTGTGGGAATTGTAGGATCCAGTGTTTTTGGAGCCTGATCCATACTAGTGACTAAAATCAAGATATTTTATATACCTTTTTTAAAATCTCTCACAAGTTTCTAACCTTTTATAATCAACACTAAATGAAAAGAGTCGCCAATTTAGTTCTGCAGCATCTCTCATTTCCACCTGAACTCTGTTTAGGGAAAGTTTGTCGTTCACTTACAATGATGAATTGTGCTCTAAGTAATTCAGTTGCAGATCTGTCAAATAATTAATGTTTCGTATATGCAGATGAACTCAGGATGAAGCAGAAGGCTGCAGCACACCGAGGACATTGTGCGTCTTTGAACGGCTCTTGACCTTTCTGCATGTCCTCCACTCTCTCCCCCTTATCCCCCCGTCCATCTCTATTTCATACTGCAGATTAAAGTCATTAATAAAATGATTTCTTCTGTTGTATGTGAGCAGTAGTGTGAGTAGAGAGGTCGGGCTGGTGAGCGGCACAATGGATGCATCACGGTGTTTGGATTACAGCTTATCTGTAGCATCAATGTCCACACATGTGCTGACCTGTTTTCTGTGTCAGTCACTCTAATTTCTGTGGCAGTCCCTGTTTAAGTCAAAGTTTTTTTGTTTCCTTTTGAAATACAAAATAGTTCTTAATCAGTCAAACGTTTGAGTTGTGAGTGTCGTCATATCTTATATAACTTTGGTGTATAGTTTAATTTCCAGTTTTATGCCTCACAAGTTCATATGTTCATATCTTCTCTGTGCCCTCGCTCCCTGCTGAGTCTTTACTCACAATGACTGTTAGTGGAAATATTGCACTGTGAAACTACAGTTTAGGGAGAGAAGATACAATTGCACCCTGCAGTGGATTTCTGTTCCAGGAAGAGGTCATTTCAGGAACAATGTGGAGGCGCCTCTTTCTGTCTTTTTCGTTTTTTGATTTAGCTTTTTTTTTCATTTTTGTTTTGGTTCAACCGCTCAGAGAATTGTAATCCTGTTTATTTGGCTGTCATTGTAAAATCGTTAACAATTGTAGCATTAATCGCTTTTTCCTGAATCCAAATATGGTCGATCACTTTTTCATACACTTTGTGCCCTTTAAACCTTTCCAATCTCTCAAATATAAAACGTGACGTCCTCTTAGACCATCTTGGTTTTGTAATTTGTTATTTCCCAGTTGCCAAATCACCTCATCCATGGGCGCTGCAGGAGCACTAGCACCTTCCCAGCTGATACATCACGCTCATGAATTTTGTCTCTTGTTGCCGACTCTTTTTCCCACAGCTATACAAAACTGTAAACCTGTGTTATCACAGTAGCTGCTATCAGTGAAAAGAATGTTGTCTTTCCCTGCTAAAAATAACAAATGGAGCTGAAAGAACCGACGTAATCCTGTTTGTATGCCAACTGCATTCCAGCGCTGCAGCATAGGTGGTCACTGTCCGGGTCGCACATCATGGGCGATTCGAAGAAGTAGAGCAAGTGAGAATGTCCTTCTAATGCTGACCCAAATACACAGAGCACAGATGTCAGTCAGACATGTATTAGAGAAATATGCACAGCCAAGTTAAAAGGGAAGTTAGTGAAACTAAGTTGGAATCCTTGTGACCTTTGAGTCACTGAAGGAAAACCCACCCTGAGATAATCGTTTAACACGTTGTCAGAGGTTTGATTTATACTAAAGCATTTGCTATCTTGTTTTGTTGGAGTAACTTTCTTCACTGACATGACATTGTATGTGATTGCCAGACTGTTTGATATTACTGTTTGAATATGATTTAAGTGTGTGAGTAGATCAATGAGGTGAAATAGAGAGTAACTTGACTTGAATCAATGTCCCACTCTCTACATGAGAGATCTTCATGAGTATCTGAAAGCACACAAGGATGTTTCTGCGTCAGATTTGATTGTGATGACGTTGTCATGGCGTTGCTTGAGTCGGCAGCAGTGTTTAATGACTTTGTTGTCAGCGTGTGGACGCCAAGTCAGCGAGAGATGCATCGTGTGCTTCTGGTTTAAGCCCCTGTCTCTCTGCCGCCTCTTCTTTCCACTGTACTGTCTAATAATGTATGTATGTCATGAAAATAATCTGAGTCCATTAATCTGGATTGTGCATTTTGCGGCCGTGTCTCACAGTTCTCACGAGTGATTACACGCTGCTCTCCACTGTCGAAATGTCAGCAGCAGCTGTCTGAGTGTAACTTCAGTCCAGACACGCCTCAGTTCATCTGGTCATCCGTACATTTAAATGCCACTCTATATCCTGGCCTTAATTTCTCCTGCATGCTCGTCCTCACGAGGATACTGATGACCTATAATTAGAATAGAGCGGCTGTAAATGCACGTTAAAGATATATGAGGAAATCTGAGGACACTACACACACACACACACCAGGGTGGAGAGAGCGGCCAGTGCCTTTGAACAAAATGTCAGTGAAGTGTAGAGAAATGACCTTTGGTTCTTGCTCGTGGCTTAAAGGATGAATATAAGAGAAGACATTATTACCTGCGCTGACTGAAGTGATACATTCATTATATATGATTAGATGAGGACAACACAGGAAGGAAACATATCTCAAACCCACATTAGGTCTATTTTCTGCAGCTTGGTAAAAATATTTCTGAACCGTCTCAACTTTCATGTGATGGATCTGGCACTGACCTCCTCTCTCTCTCTCTCTCTCTCTCACACACACACACACACACACACACAGCAGACTTTGTTCGATTCCCACGCTTTGGCACTCACACAACAGTCACGTCCCCTCTGCACCACATCCACTTTCCTGTCTGGCGATAAACAGTTTAGCTATATCAGATGACTGAATTGTTTATCAGCTGATTTTGTTTTTGTCTTTTGTTTTATTTTAATTCACTGTGGCGGGATAGGGGAGATCAGGAGGCTCTGATTATTTGGGTCAGTGTGTCAGGCAACGTGATTATTTTGGGTCAGACAAGGTTTCTGATAAACAGGGAGCTGTGTCAAGCAGAGGAGAACACTTGAATTTACTTTTCTGTATTTGCTGTTGATAAGAAAATTCTTTTAATTGAAAGGAATGGTTTGAAATTCAGGTAAATACATTTATTTGCTGGCTTCAATCAATAACACCGTCACTTGTGTGCCTTAAACTACAGCTAGCTGCTTATGTAGCTCAGCTGGAGTCGACAAACAGGAGGAAAAAAATTAACCATATTCTGTAATATGAAGATGGATGACATGTTAATCCCCTGGTGGCTGGCTGCAGTATAGGTCATAAACCCTGCCTTCTCCTTGTTAGCAGATTGGACATGGACTAAACTAAAAAGTCAAAGTTGGCTAAACGCGGGATCGCAATACCATAGCTCCTCACCGAGATTAATACCGCGCAGACGTATAGGCTCAAAATGACATTACAAGCACAAGATGGCAGCGCCCGTATCATTTAACTCTCAATAAGAAAGTGAATAGGAGGATTTTCCCAAAAAGTATCTATTCCCTAAAGAAAGAGTATTTTTGGCTCCGCAAACTTTGACTTAACAGTTTGTCGCTCTTGCGATTAATAAATATCCTCAGTTTGTTTATTGAGCGAACATGAAATGTGTGTCCAGACTGTTGTCAGGTCACACAGGCTGACTTGTTGAACGGGTCATCTGTTACTGTGTCTTTGCCGTGTGTCAGGTTTGTTGTTTTGTGCTCCTTCAGGAATTCTCCGCCAAGTTGACCATTCGCATGCAGGGACGATTGTAAACAGGCATTGTTCCCGTCTTTAGGGATGACTACTGACCGAGCCTCTGATTCCTTTTGTACCTGAGGTATTCTCACTGCATACCAGCATCACACTGGACGTGTTGAAATTTTGCGCTGCACATTGTTCTCTTTGTGTTTTGTCTGTGTGTTGGGATTCCTGAAGCCAAAACCTTGCAACTCTTTATCTATCATCCTACAGGTGACAGAGCAGAGCTGACTTTAGCCATAACAGCGTCTCAGATCTCAGGTTCAAAGCTTTTGAATTCCTGAATGACACCGGGTTGGGTTATTTACAACATCTTCCACAGTGTGTGTGTGTGTGTCTGTGTGTGTGTGTGTGTACATGCTGATTTTACTACCTAGTAACCAGAGAGAGATTAGTTTACACTTGTGAGTGCTGATGACTGAAGGTGAAAGTTTTCAGGGATTAATTTCACAGAGACTTAGTTTGACTTCCTGTTTCAAGTTTTAAAAAAAAACTTAACCCTTAAACCTGTTTAACAGATTTATTTTTTGACAAAATAAGTAATAAACACTATACTGATGTGCTAATACCTTTTAAGCTGATATGGCTAACATGTTATCATACATGGCTTTTGGCCATTGCATTATCTGGCCATCCCATAAATATAAATCAAATCTACACGCTTCGTTTGAGCTGTATTTTAGTATTTAATGCTCTGCTTTGTCCACACACAGTGTCTTTCAGTTGCTGAGCAGTTGTTGTGGTTTTCAGAGCTTTATGAATAAAAACTTATGCAGCCAAAGATGAAGTGGTGAAAGTGAACCAAAACAGGTGTCAGACAAGGAAAACTTCCTGCAGATTTCTTCAATGGTGAAAAGCAAATTTACAATGTTTGTCTTTGTGTTTCAAGTGAAAACCAACTGAAACTTTCTCAAGGTTTCATCCTAGTCAAACTGTTTTACCGGCAGTCAAACCTGAACGACGTGTTTCATCACCACCTCACAAGATTATATTGGCATTTTTTTCTGTACTGTCGTCCTCAAACAATTTCCTTGCTGCCTTTTAAGCACTTCTGAGAGGCCTCTTGGTGAAGATGAAAAACGACTTCTTCCTTGCACTTCTTCCAGGAACTTTTCCTCTGCCCTGAGGATAATGAGGCTCCTGAAATCATTTTGTCTTGTTATATAGCTATAAATGGTCACATCCTGGATTCAGTAGTATAATAATATTACTTCTGTATATTACTGTTTATTCACATTTATATGCACATCGTTCTGGTGCTTGTGCTTATGCTCCTGTGTGTGTTATGCAGGCATCATGTTTGGGTTTGAAACTGGTTCTTTCCAATGCGTTCAGATGAGAGTGGGATTAAAACATGCTCCATCTCAGTTCAAATTAAATTTGATGCAGGTTTGGGATTATATATTGAAACTTTCAGGATGTCTCACTGCGAGTCTCAGATCTTAACTTGTTCACTCTGAGGGGATATTTGAGGGAACGTTTCATTTACCTCTGTCGTTTGACAGCACAGTGTGGGCTCGTTAAATACACCTTAGCTCTTTGACTGTGGTTTGGCCATTTAAGAAGTTCATAACAAGCTGCTCTGTGCCAGTAAAAAAACAAAGTCAGTCAGTCTCACCCTCTTGATTTCAGTTTTGAAAAGGATTATGGGAAAACAAAAAGACTGGAAGAGACAATATTGTGTGTTCTGGCTGAGGGATGGCAGCCAGCAGCCAGTTTTAGCCCCGTTTGGAGCTGCAAGAGGCTACACTCATCACTGAACCAGTTCACACAAGCATGGACACAAAGCATGTCAGCACGAGGGATAACAGAGTAGCTTTCAGGCACGAGCTTGCAACCTGCACAGTGTGATAGAAAATATTCTTATTTCCAGTCACATATAGACAGTGGATCATGACTATAATCTCTGGGATTTGTGGAAAATATAATGCAGCTAAAGTCAGAATACAGGATTATTGCTCATTCTGACTATGAATTTATTTGGGTTAATTGATCTGAAAATGGCATTAAATGTCAATGTCTTATTCAGACTTTTGTCAGAATATTGGTGTCCAACGTAGTCAACGTTTGTGTCCTGTAATCAGACTTCTCCATCCTGTCACACACTGTCTCCTGGCCCTGCGTTATTTTTTAAATTTCTTTTCTATTTTTATCTTCGCTCCCTGTCACATTAAATACAATGAGATTCAAATAAAAAGCTTAAGGACCCTTTTCATGAAGTTGCAGACACATTTAAAACAACATCTGCAAAAGATCCAAGTATAAAAACAGTTTTTTTTCCAAATGACGGATTGGTGCTTTTAATGCCTCGGCCCCTGTAACATGAGGGCGTGTGTCCTACTTCTGGCAGTTGGCTCATAACAGTTGTTTTACGTAACACACTTACTTGTCTGCTGTTGCCATGGTGAGGCTAATTTATACAGGCATTAAGAATTAGGCTCCTGTTGTTAACGTGCACTGTGGGCTGACACAGGTTTTTACATATATATACACACCCGCACACACACACTCAGGCTATTCAAGAGTTAATTGTGTGTGTGTGTGTGAGTGTGAGTGTGAGTGTGTGTGTGTGTGTGTGTGTGTGTTTGGGGTGAGACTCCTGTATAAAAGAGGAGAGTGAAGTTGGCACAATGAGTGTATTTTGAGTGTTTTGGTGTTTGTGCAGGAACAGACGAGAAGCTCAGAACGACTCATGATTTGTTATATAACCTGTCTCCTCATGTGATTGCTGTAAATGCAGGGAAGAAAATCAACAAGAGTGAATGGCTTTTTCACTGCTTTTCATGGGAAAAGAAAGTCCCTCTTAACTGTGGTTGATTAATGTTTGCAGGGGCTGATGGTTGATATATACAAACCTGATATCATATTGTTGTTTTTATTTATGTCCATCTATGTGCATTTTCATTTGCTTCAATAGATCTGCATTCTGGGCTCTGTTTATTAATAGTAAAATGTCAAGTCATCAAAAACTAAACCATTTAGAAATGAATATGATGTAGCTTATTGCAGATGTGTCTGCAGACATCTTATTGTTGGCCTCGTAAGCACAGATGTGAACTGATTGTCAATCACTACCTTTAAATTGTTGGTTGGTTTGTTCTTAAAATGCCAAGACAATGTGAAAATGAGACTTTGGTGAATAACAACATGAGGAGAAGTATAAGAAAGTGAGTCAGTCACTGAAGAGGAAACCTCAGGGGGGGAATCTTTGAAGAAATCAAACATATCACATAAAAAAAGAAGAAAGAGGAAACAAATGTAATTTCCAAATCAATTCCTCCTGAAATGTATTAGTTTGTTCAAACAAAATTTCATAAAACAACATTGTCACATTTAATATGTGAAACACATGTTGGTTTTTTTACAGAGGGAGAGAAGAGACAAGATGATTACACTTTTATAAAGAGACACATTTATCCGGTCGTGTGTGAGCGAGTCTCTGGAAATGAATGTAGGACAAACAGTGAATTGCAGACACCATCCCCACCTGGAGTTTTCTGAGCACAAAGTGTAACTCTGAGGTAAATGTGAAGCTATTTTCTACATCTGCTCTCTGGTGACAAAAAGCTGCACTAGTGTTATTCCCCCGAGTCGAGGCAGAACTATCTGCTGTTACCATTTGGGAACATCGAGTTAGTAAAGGGACTTGAAACTGAACGGCTGAAACCATCTGGTATCATTGTGTTTCATTTTTATTCAGTGTCCACATCTTCTCGTTCTCCCTTGTTTTGCTTCGTCTGAATCTTGAGGAAATGCAATGTCCTTCCCCAGTGAACATTAGGTAACAAAATGTACCATCATTTTCCTCCCACCGCTCCTCTTTTAGGAGAGTGAGTCAGAAAGTCAGAGAGACAAACAAGGCCGGGCAGAAAACTGAGCTGCTCAACATCAACAGACTGAAATGGACTAAAGTGCTTCAGAGCATTAGAACAAATTGCTGCTCTCCTGTAGAAAACCTTTACCTGCTGCCAGTCGTGATGATGCTGAGGTGGTAATATGGTTGTTGTATTTCAGAAGAATCATATCATTATGATATGA
This sequence comes from Paralichthys olivaceus, assembly GCF_024713975.1. Lineage (NCBI taxonomy): Eukaryota > Metazoa > Chordata > Actinopteri > Pleuronectiformes > Paralichthyidae > Paralichthys > Paralichthys olivaceus. Next base: position 9,188,120 of record NC_091112.1, read on the forward strand.
CCTCACCGTGTTATTGGATACATTTCTCTTCCATTTGACTTTAAAATGATTCATATATAATATAACATACATTATATAATGCCAACATCTCCAATGTGTTTCTCTGCATTGTTTTTACTGTTAACTTTTCATATCAGCACATATCAGCAAACGTGGGCGTAATACATATATGGCCGCCAATCAATAAATGGGTCAGACCCTATTTTGTCTCATTTATAAAACACCAGGCTTTATAACAAAACAAGATATATAATTTTTCTATCTCTGAGTCATAGCTATCAGGGTCGTCAGTGCTAAAGCGAGCTTGCTGCTATTAATAGCCTGAACAGTATCAGTCTCACTGGTCCATTGTCCCCCACCACTGAACATGGATCTAGTCTTTCCTCGTGTCCCGTGTCGGGTCTTTGTGTCCATCACAGAAACCAAAGGGGGAGGGTATCAGGTTGCTGGTTCAATCACTTGCAGTAATCTTTAGTGTGTATCTGTGTGTGTGTGTGTGTGTGTACATGCTCGCATTCGTATGACAACATGAGCCCAAGCCAACCCCCCCCCCACACAGAGATAGTCTGTCCTCAGGAGACAGCAAGATGGATGGACAAGTGGAAAAAACAACACGGGGCCTCTCAAACAGAATGACACACACATGAAGGGACACAAACGTGCAGTGTTTTGTCACCTTGATAAAGTTGTGGAACTGGTAAGAGCTGAACACTGAGGCATCACAGGCTGATGATACTTTTCATGTAGCTCAGTTGTGAAGCGACACACATTAAAAACACAGAAACGACTCTTTGTTTTTCTCTACAGCGGTCAGCATGTTAGTCAGCTGAGCCAGTGTCATGATTGTCACGTCTGAATTTGGTTGGTGTGTTTTTGTATTAGGTGGCCCATGGTGCACATGATCAGTAGCACATGAATGATGCTGTTCTGCAGGAACTTTGCCAGTGGCCCAGGACCCATTTCCATAACGGTTGAGGGTTAAGCACGAGTACAAACTACAAGTCTGTGGTGTCCGCAGTTAACCATGTGCATGTCTGTAAAGAATATAATTGAGGCCTTAGGGTGAGGGTAAGGTTCAGGCTAAGGTCAAACTAACACTTCAAATTCCAACCAAACATGAAAAATGAAAGTGGAATGTGAGGAAGATATTTATGTAGCGTACTTTGTCTGATGGATGTACGATGAAAACCAGGGAAACCATTCTTACTGAAGGTAACCTGAGTCCAGAGATTACTGCGGCACCACAGATACACTTTACCCTGATCTGGACACAATCTCATCACACTGGTCGAGACAGTGATTGAGTTATCTCAGTGGACTCTTCCCTCCGGGCACTTGGTCTCTGTTAAAACATTATCTGAAAGCTTTAGATGGACCTTTCTCCGTCTATTTTCAGCTTGTTCCCCAAAGTGCCCACGTGAGTCGTGTTACATCTTCAACTTTAAAAAAAGAAAAGGTTGAAATCAGACAGACTGCTGCTGCTAAATATACTCTGATAAAAGATGTCGTTACTAAAACAGAGGCTGATTAGATAACTCAGACCAAGGATGGTTTGGATTGGCTTTGCTGGAATTAATTTCATTTAAAATTCTAAATAGCAAAAATGGGCTTTGTGTGAAGGTAATTCTGCTTGTGACTCTGTCTTTTTAACAGCTGTCACTCTGGTGCATCACGTTTGGAGATGAGTCTAAATCTTAATTCTGGTAGATGCACACCACACTTTATGTAAGGTTACATAAGTCATGTTGTGTGGCACCTGCCTGAGGTTGGAGAATCTGCAACAGTAACAGTGGAAGCATGTTTGAGTGGTGAAAGGTAAACCAGAGGAGTTGAGACATGTCAGCACAGGCTCTGAATGCTGCTTATCCACATCGCACATGGTGAGCATCAGTAACAGTACCTACTTTGTGCTGCATTACACAACAATGCTCACTAAACTCCAGTTACCCTCTGTTTTGACATGGTTTGGGTGTTAATAAAGTTCATAACATGATATATTTCCGACCCTAGTCATTCACTCCTTGTTTAAATATTGTCTGTGTATGTAACAGATCTGTAAGTCTGTTTGTTTTGTTTTTTTCTCTAGGTGTGGCGTCCCAACTCCCAGAGATCATGGCGGCCGGCACCCATTCCCCCGGTGGGCCCAATGGCATAATCCGGAGTCAGTCCTTCGCCGGCTTCAGCACGCTACAAGAACGGCGTTCACGGTGAGCAGACATCTTGGAAGCTGTTGATCTATGGTCAGCTGATGTCAGTGAAGTCGATTAAATATCATATCCTCAAACAGAGTATTTATTTGAGTGTAAAGCTCTTTAGGACAGTGGTTCTCAGATGGGGTCTCTTGTATCTTGTAGAGGAGTCCTCATCTGAAAAAAAATAGAGAACCTCTGCTATAGAAAACATGTTAAACATTTTAATAATATACCAGCATTAAGGGAACTCATTTTTTCATTGGTATTCTTAAAGGGCTGTTCCACTGATTTAGTGTCGTCCAATAAGTTGCAAGAAGCAAAAAAAATGTAATAAAATCTATATTTAGTTTTTGACGAACTTGTGCCTTGTCCTCGGATAACATGTGAAAGCTTCTGATGTAAAAGCGGTAACCATGGTGATTTCACCGTCAGTCATGCTTTCATAATAGCTGGTGACTCAATATGCTCCTCTATAAATACAGCTGCACTACACACAACAAGAATCAAACTGAATTAAATCCCACTAAACCTGTATGTGCTTGTGACGGTGTATTTAGCTCTTTGCTCTTTTTACACATCACTGAAAGCAGGCTTCAGGCACACAGAAAGACGCACACGTTTCTAATTCGATAACCTGGAACCAACCTTCATGCAAGTCTTAAGATCCCGTTAAGGAACTTTGCTCAGTCATACAACAAGTTCACTTTCCTGATCATTTCATCTGCAGCCGCAAGTTACTTGTGACAAGTTGGATGTTGATAAAGTTCTAAGAGTTTTATCTGCGTTCTTCCCATCAGTGACGGCGCTTACTCCATTACACCGAGACAAAGACCTCTCACATTCACGTCCTGGAAATATCTCGTTTAGGATCTTTGACTTTCGTCTGTCAGCGCCTGGTTCTCTTCAGCAGCTCTGGTCCTGCTGCGAGAACCTATTTGAAGACACTTGTTCCCCTCTTTACTCTCGGCTCAGACGCTGAATGGGGTAATTGGTTGGAACGACTCGGGTGTGGGGGCGACTGACAGCAGTGACTGACAAGTTACCATTCTGATAATGAGCGAGGTGGAACGATGCCTCAGACCCTCCAAGAGTGTACCCATGTGCATGTTTCATGTGCATTTATGCATGCATGCATACTGCAAATTTTGTAGTTTGTGCGCCAGTGTGCAAATCCACAATTATAAGTCAGTATGGAATTGTGTTACCATGTATGCATATGTGTGTGTTCTCTATGTGTGTCCCTGCCAAGAGACCCTACTGCACCACAGCTTGCGTGACCCCAAGGCTACGCGGCGCTCTGATTCAGTGTTGGCCTACATTTGTGGCAGCTTAGCTTCACTGGTGCTGCTGGCGTGCAGCAGAAGACGCAGCACATTCCAACTTGTCGAGCGCTGGAGTCGGCCGTGGCCACGTCCCCGAGACGACTCCGGGATTGTTTCATTAAGTCTCAGGGAAAAAATGTCATTTGTCAGCTAAATCTGTAATGCTTTTAAAAGTTGAAATGTGCATGGGAGGGTGATGATGATGGTGACCTACAATAAGAATGATGTGAAGAGGGAAAGCCTTGTGAGGTGGCTGCACTGCTCACATATAGTGTTGAAACCATTTGGGCTTTGTTTTCTGATGTTTCATAGCCTAAATGATTAATCGATTGGAAAGGATAATCAGAAGATTGATATCTAATGATAATAGTTTGTTTTAGTCCTACACATTTGTAAATATATGACACCACTGTAGCTGACTCTCATTTACACATATCAACCAATGAACTGTATTTCACTCTGCCTCTTCCCTGGAGTCAGTCACAATGCTGGTCAACAGCTGGAGGACTGTGGAAGAGAGACTGAAGAACACTTGAATGTCATTTATCGCTGGGAGGGAGAGAGAGGGAAACTTCGGTGTGTTTGTGCGTTCACTCCAGCAGAGGAAGGCAGCCTGACACAAGCTTGCACAGGTCACGTCGGCCTTATACAGGTCGGAGAGTGTTTGCACGTGGTTGCAGATATGTCTGCACACTTGTGATCTAGCAGAGTCCTGTGACTGATGAGGAGCTTCACCTCGGAGGGTGATGCTGGGAGTTTGAGCGATTGTATAAAATGTAGGTTAAACGTGTCAGCCCTGTATGACCGAGTTATGTTTATGTCTGTCAAATGAGATACAGTCACGCTGAGACTAACACAAGGGCATGCTCACAAGGACGTTATAAAAGTCTACAGGCATTTCATCTAAGGCTATATTAATATTACAATATAGATCTATGTGAAATACTTCAGAAGGCTCCGGTCCTTCACCTACAGATTCTCTTCACTTGCAGAATCTGTTTATAGAAGTTTTGTCTAAACTGAATGTTCAGACCTAGATCCTTTCTCCTGCTTCTATGAGATTTTTTTGAAACAAATGTGTTTAAAGTCATTGCACAGTAGACAGAAAAAATTATCCTGCGTGCTGGACAGAAAAAACCACAAGCCCAGGGTGGACCATCCATCACACTTCCTGTTGTGCGTTGGTTTGTGCAGGTGTAACTCCTTCATGGGGAACTCCGCTGTGCAGAAGAAGCCTCAGTCCAAACCCAAGAAGCCTCACCTGTCAGGACACAAGGGAGGCAGCAGCTCCAGAGAGCCGCAGCCCAAAAGACTGGAGGAGGTTTACACTGCACTCAAACAAGGCCTGGAGTGAGTAACTCATATGCTGATGTATACTGACACTGTCAACACACACTCCTCATAAGAATAACAATATTAATTCTAGAGTATCTATGAGGTAACAGTTTCAGTTCATACATGTTAATAATTATAGTTTCTAACTTACTTGTTTACTTTGAGAAATTCTTTGACTTTTAGAGATTAAATATTTAGTCGATATATTATCTTTTCCAAGCAAAATACCAAATGTTTGCTGATTCCATTTCCTCAAATGTACAGATTGAATGTGTTTCTTTGTGCCATATTGTAGTTTTTGTTTTTAGTTTGATAAAATAAGAAACTTAACTGTGTTTAATCAGGACCATCTAAAATGATCAGGACATTCTTCAACTTTATTTACATGACAAAGCAATACATTGAATATTAAAGAAAATAATTGATAGACTAATCTGTAAACATGCATTTGCATTACACACTAAGTGTTTTCTTGTTTCCGCTCTGTAGTGAGTATCTGGAAGTTCATCAAACAGAGCTGGACAAACTCATGTCTCTGATGAAGGACATGAAGAGGAACTCTCGCCTGGTGAGAAACCGATGATATGTTCTCACTAAGTCTCATCTCAAAAATAAGGCTGCATAACTAATGGGGAAATGTTACATTATAGGATTATTGGACTCCAAAGAAGTGTGTGAAAGTATAAGAGCAAATGTTTCTGCAGCCGACATCACTTTTGTTCTCACACGTACTGTACGCATTCAGAATCACTGAAAAGAGCGTTAAATCTTTTTTGATGCCAGACAACTGTAGTCTGCTTTGCATCACTTACGCAGCCTGAGCTGTCATCCTGTGCTAACTGTGTAAATGTGTGTGTTTTTCTGTGTGTGTGTGTGTGTGTGTGTGTGTGTGTGTGTGTGTTTCTTCTCTCCAGGGAGTGCTGTACGATCTTGACAAGGTGAGTTGACAGAGGGGAGGATCTCTACTGTAACAGCCACTGAGTTTGGTGTTGGGGAATGTTTGATGTAAAAAGAAGAGCTGAAAGGAGGAAGGAAATGAAATGAGGGGCTGAAGGGACTGAGGAATAATGTAGGAAAAACTGATCAAAGAGGGAGAAGTGGTTGATGGGCGAGCAGGAGAGCTGGTATTTCAAACTGTGCCTCATTATATTCTATGGTATGGACAAACAAATCATTATTTGTACAGCTGTAAAGCACATGTAGCCACTTTCTCGTCAGCAGCAGTAAATCTTGTGTCTGTCTTTTGCAGCAAATCAAAACCATTGAGAGATACATGAGACGTCTGGAGTTTCACATGAGCAAGGTAAACACTTCTGTGTCTCTGTGTGTGTGTGTGTGTTTGTGGTAACAGAACATTCATATTATTTAAGTCTTTCAGATACTGAGTCTGCAGTCTGATTTATTTCCTGTGTGTGTGTGCTGTTGACAATGTTTCATCTCAATACCTTCCTTCACAAAGCCTCTCCACATCTCCTCTATCCACAAAGTCCCTAAGAACAGAACAGATTCATATTTCCACCTCTTTTGAATCAATAGTGTCACATGTTTAGAAATATAATACAATACATAATACATATGATGCCTGCAGTCAGAAGCTTGATAGCTTAGCTTAGTTTAGCCAGCCCGCTGTGGTACATGGGGTAGAGAGGGTCGTCCACGAACCAGATGTTCTCCAAATGTGGTTGTGCTGGATCTGTTTGTGTGAATGGATGAATGTGAATGTAGTGTAAAGCACTTGTATGGTCAATAAGACGAGAAACCACATGCATGTAGCCTTTGTACCATAAATATACATGAATAATGAAGTATATTTACTTAGTTACACCTTACTGTACTAAAGTATGTTTTTCATGTATCTGTATGCAATTTTAGGTAAGAAGATGTATTTTCGGGTACTTCCACAACATCTAATCATCTACCCCACTACATTTTCTCATGCTTTGCATTTTTTTAAATCTTCTAATCTAACTCCTGGAAAAACAAAATGTTGAACTATTCATTTATCTCCCTGTTCTAATAAATTAGGAGTCATTATTTGTCTACTTGAGTTCCCCTCGTCCTGCTGGTTTCAGTATTTAAGTGAAGTTGCACAACTGTACCACACTTGATTGACTATTTTAATTTGGCTCCAGGAAGGATTTTGTCTGCCAGGTTTCTGTGGTGCTGCAGCTCTTCTCAGGCTCAGTGTTGATGTATTGTGGACGTTTCCAACAGGTTGAGTCAAAAACATCCCCACCATGGTTGCCAGGTAGGGAAACTTTTCCCCCCTACATCCTCTTAAGTAGTCTTCTCCTGGTTGCCAGTTGGGGGACGTTGATCCGCTGCAAGGATCCCCCCCCCCCCTTTTTGTAGTCCGGTAATGGCCACCCTCGCTGTGCGTCAACTCAGACGTGACAGCAGGCAATCAGAACACACACGCCCAAACAACAGCGCCGCTCCAAAGGTAACCATGGTAACCTCTTAAGACGGAGCCTTTGAACTACTGAGGAGCTCGGGGGAGACATCTATTGGTTGGTGTTAACCCATTATGTTCATACACAATCAAAACTCACCTTGAGGTGTCTCACAGACAAACATGTTCACAGTGCGCCGGAAGACAAAGAGACAAACCTCTGTCATACTTGTGGCTTATGAGCGTTTGTGAAGGGTTTGATGGCAACGGTGAAACTAGGTCAGGGCAGTTACTAGGCTACAGTGAGGTGCAATTAACAGGGTCCTCACAGATGAAGACGAGGAGAGGAAATGATGGAGGGATCATAGTAAAGAAGGTCTGACGAGTCATTTTAAAATAGAAGAGGTGGTCTCAGAAACTTTGGTAATGTGTCTTTGTTGTTAAAGTCAAAGTGGTCCATGCTCAGAGGAAAACACAAGCAGATTCAACACTCGTTCTGCAGCGTGAGGTTGTCACACAAGCTTTTTAACATCCAACATGGCTCTGAAGCTTCTCTGTTCTCTCCAGCTCGCCACAAAAATAGATTTGAATGCACTTGTAAATATTTGAAGCGACTGATTTGTCTCACCAGAAAGGTAAAAAGCCTCAAATGTCAAAGCACAACTAAAAAAGGAAGTTAAATCTAGACCTTGTTGTGATCTTTCATTCTAAATATATACCACTGCTCATTTTATTCCAGCTTGGTGCAGGTTATTTATTGTGGATAAAGGTAGTTTTAAAAATGCTTTAATCTTTCATTTGATTAAGAAATGACTTCACAAAGGCTTTGTCTTAATTTGGATTAATCATAGTTTATGCTTGGAGGTCCTTTGCACTCTGGATGTTGTTTGACTATTATTTTAATGCAGGTAGCAGATTTCTAGTCAAGTACAAATCCCTACTTTTTATTGCAGCGTCAGGTTTTGTAGAAATTGAAAAAATGTTTGATTAACATCTTATTTTAAGCAAAATTTAAATTAACTATGGATTCAAATAGGGCAGAGGAAATGCTAAAACAGAGTCAAGTCCAATGGCAGACCTTGATGTATCGGTTTGCCTTGTAAACAGCTATTGCCACACATACACAAATAAATGCACACACACATTGAAGACGGGCCAGTTTTCCAAACATCAGCATCAGCAGGTAGTTATCAAAATAAGTTTAGTAGATCGTCCAAGAGAATCTGTCGACCACAAAAGCAGTCGTTGTCGTTGGGAACTGATGCTGTACAGTTGGTCTGTGATAGAGTTTTAATAATTAATGTTGTTATTCCAGTTATGTAATCTACATACCTTCCTTTTATGTTTGTGGGTTATACAATGTGTTATGTCGAACTAGACCAAGCCAGCTGATGTCATAGCAAAATCAAGTCTTGATTAAATGTTCTGCTCAGTTTGCATTTGGCCACAAATATCTGCCGTAAAAACCGGTCGGGTTATGCTAGCATTGTAAGGCTTTCAGCACACACAGCATTATAAAGCTTTCAGCACACTAATTGTGACCCTGCCATATCAGCAAGAACAGAGCAGAGGGAAGTGGATTCTTTGTGTGCTGATCAGCCTTTGTAGAGGAAAGAAGGAGCCATCATCACCTTTATATTTCTGCAGCCAGAGTGATGAGCACTTCAGAGATAAAAAGCTGCTGCATCAGTGGAGCCGTATACAGGAAATAGGCACCAATGGACTCTTGAGTGCAGGACTCCCAGAATACCTGATATGGAGATTACTTGTGTGGAAATGAACGTTAGATGATCAGAATGTATTGTTGTCTTAAATACGTGTATGAGAGCAGCACATACACTTCAACAGGACGGTTAAAACCTGATCGTCACAGTGAATCAATCAGCAGCTTTGAGAGGACGTTCAGTGTCTCAGCAGTTGTGAGCTACAGTAAGTGTGTGTGCGTTTATTGTGTTTGTGCTCAGGCCCAGGCTAGTCTCTTTGTGCTGGATGGCTGCCATGAGGGATGACTAAACAATCGTCCATCAGCAAGTTGTTAGCGCGTGTGTGTGTCTTAGACTCACATCTGCCTGCTCTTTTGTTCCAAGAGCTGTGCTATAGCTGCCTGCAGATGTCCGGGCCGTAATTGGCACACATGGTGGAAGCAGGTGGCACCATATCAGTCCTATGATGTCCTGCACGGGATAGGCTCTGCTGTGTGTGTGTGTGTGTGTGTGTGTGTGTGTGTGTGTGTGTGTGCGTGTGCGTGTGCGTGTGTGTGTGCGCCTGTGTGTGCGCCTGTGTGTGCGCCTGTGTGTGTGCCTGTGTGTGCGCGTGCGTGCGTGTGTGGCTACCAATATCAGCAGGGCATCATTATTGAGACAAGCGACAAGAAATTGAAAGTGAGAAGAGAGGCTGCCAGACATCCTCCTCACCCAAAAGAGAAGTTGTGTGTGTGTGTGCCCATGAAATGAGTGTGAATACATCGCATGTGATTATTTTTTATTACATTTTTGCTTTCCTCTCTTCCCTTGAATGTTAATCTTTCCACTGACACACACACACATACACACTTTCTGCCAGGGGGTGAGTGATTATAAGCAGATTAAAACAGGCGGGCCACATCAAACAGCATCAAACACACAAGCCCCTCTCTAGGGATCTGTGTGTGTGTGTGCGTGCGTGCGTGCGTGCGTGCGTGCATGCGTGTGTGTGTGTGTCTGTGTGTTTGTTGATAATGGACATATCTTAAGAGGATTCCTGCCATATCCTAAAGATTTTCTGCTCATATTAAAAATCCCACAGTTTAAATCCAGATGTACAGTTGATACAGAGACAATGAGACTCTGAATAATTCTTAATACAAAAAACATAAGATGGTATTAATCCTCATTTTGGCCATAATTGATTCCCAAATAAAGACTCTGCCGTTATTCCTTTTCGGACGTGTGAGTCTTGCAGGTTTTGTTGTCCCACATAATGATAATTAATACAGGGACTCCACCTGAGCCCAAAAGATAAGTTAATTCAGAATATATTTACATTTAATATCTGTTAACATCTGCTAAAAGAGGCATCACATGTGTTCAAATAACCAGGATGGAGTTTGTAATGAAGTAGGCCCCTAAATGCGCACATTGGTGACCAAAGAAATTATATTATTACCAAATGTTGAGAAGGTTATGGATAGAAATGTTTGCATATATTTAAGCTTTGCTGCAAGTAACAATTATATGTCAATTGACTGAGAAAGTGTTGGCACAGAGGAGCCTCTATCTAGGGAATTTTTCTGCATTTTATTTAAATGATTGCTCATCCGTTTTCTCACCAATTGAAGACGACGAAGTTTTTTGAAAAGACAAAAATATTTTAGTTTAGGTAAGGGTTAGGCATGGAATGGTTATGGTTATGTTAGGGAAAAAGGTATAAGTGGTGTTTGTTAGGAGTGTGAATGTTGACTGTACCATCAGCCCAGAAAATATTTCTGCTTCTTCCTTCCCCGTCTCTCATCTGTTAATAAGGTGTGAAGTTTTTTTTCTGTACATATTTCATCTATCGGCCCGTGTTCAGGTTTCTCTCCTCCTTTGTTTGTGTTTTGGCTGCGTTCCCCCTGTTTCTGGGGTGATCGGCGCCCGAGGCAATGCAATATGCCGATGGCCGTCCTCTGGAGTGCAGCTTGGCTGACCTTCAAAAGGTCGTTTCCTTGAAGGCAGCGAGAGGCCATTGTAATTGGGGACAAAAATGAGCTTAATCAGCTGATAATGATGTGATTACCGATGGCCGGAGAAGAGCGACCGCTAATCATCAGCCTCAGTGTGTGACCAGTTACAGAGGGGCAGCTTTTATCCAAATGAATAACTTATTTCTCGAATTAATAAGTGCAAAAGTTCACTTGGACAAATTTGTCTTTCTTTCCATTTCATCACCAACCACCACTGCTCATGTTTTCCTTTGTTTTCTAGTGTTTTAAAGCTGTCAAATGTCAGCTCCTAAACCAGCTCTGTCAGAGAGCTGAGAAGAGCAGTGGTGGTTGGAGAGTGTTTTTGAGCTGCCTCAGCTCAGCTGCTGCAGCCACATACACCACATACCAGAGACAGGCAGACAGGGCAGGGTCCCTGTCGGGTGGAGGGTGGTGGAGGAGGCCGATTGGTTTGAGATGTTGGGATGAGCCCGGGTGGTGCTACATCCTCCTGGACAAAAAATACCTCGGCAAACCACTTTCACTTTATTTTTTTTACAGTGAACCATCATGTGACCACCCACCACAGCAAAAACATGCTCTCCACATACAAACATGTCCACACACACTCTCGCAGACATGTTGGCTGTGTTCGATCCAGACACACAAACACTCAGAGAGGCTGTTAGGACGGCAGGAGCCCCTTTTCTCCAGCTTCTCCCTAATGAGCACCGTAAAGAGCGTGAGGCATCAATATTTCAGCGCTCTCGTCAGACAGGCTGCTATATTTCCCTTTGATGAGGCTCAGCTGAGGTGCTTTGTTTTTGCCCGGCTGCCACTTCCATCATATGTGAATTCAGGAAGCCAGAAAACGTGGACTGCTGATGGGTTGCAGTTTTTGGGACACAACAGTTGATGTGACTCAGCAGTATTTAAGTTTCCTAAAGTCTCATTTGCATCCGTGAAGGAGAAAAAATATAAAACTAACTATGAACAACACTTTATTAAAACAGAGTGACTGTTTGCTTTATTAGGTGAAAACACAGACTGAAGATGGACGACATGACGGTGCTCAAAAAGTGAAGCCAACAAGCTTAATCACCCCCTGGTGGCTGGCTGCAGCACCCTGCCTGCTCCATGTTAGCAAATAGGACATTGGCAATACTCAGCAAGTCAAAGAAGATTTACATTTACATCATTGCACACAGTTCATATCACACTGATGTGTAAGTGTTAGTTTCTTGATTTGGCTTTAATTCGATATTTGATGCTATAAAAACGCTGTAAGACGTAAAAGTTGAAACTGACCAGAATGTGGAGCTTTACCACGTTTAGTGCTTTAAAAACTGATTTTCTCTCCAATGCACTGAACAGCACGATCACTGTGGTTTCAACATCGTCATCCGCTCTTGATTTCTCTCCAAATCTTCAGCCCTCAGTGAGAAAGCAGGATGTTGAGTCGCTGCGTCTCCCTGTGGGTTTGGGTCAGATCAGACTGAAGTCCGACAGACGTCTTCAAACGAGCTCTAAACGCCGTCTGTTGTTGTTCCTCTGCTTTGGGACTCTCTCACTGGGATGTGGCTGCCGCTGGAGGCTGCAGTTAAACTGTTAAAACTCCCTGTCGGTTCAGCTCAGGATTCTTTCTCTTCAGTTTATCAGGTTTATCTTTTTTTCTATACCTGTTATTTATGCTCCATTACTTTCTTCTCTCTCTCTATCACATTCTTCCTTGCCATTTTCTTTTTCTCTCCTTTCTGCTACATGCACACAGTGACACTGGAGCCTCGTCCTCTCAAACATTTCATCAGCTTCATTTTCCTCTGTGCCTATTTTTGGTATAAAAGTAACATCAGCGCTGAGTTGGTGAACGCAACACGAGCCTAAAGCTGCGCTGGGTGTCCTTGAATGAATCCCAGTGAGATGTGAACACATCCAGAATAATTTAGACGACAGTTAGAAGTTTTTAGGGAGTTTGCCTCCTGCCCAGGGATGTTTTGATGTAATGTATGGAATCTTCAAAGACTTGCCTCACTTCATTAGTGCACGTGTGTGTGTGTGTGTGTGTGTGTGTGTGTGTGTGTGTGTGTGTGTGTGTGTGTGTGTGTGTGTGTGTGTGTGTGTGTGTGTGTGTGTGTGTGTGTGTTAATGAACAAGAACGTGTGCACATGTAAGAATGCATCCTTGTCCTCGTGCACATTTATTAAAGATGGTGGGACTCTCATGTGTGTGTGCTCTCAGGTGGACGAGCTGTACGAGGCGTTCTGCATCCAGAGCCGTCTGAGGGAAGGTGCCAGCCGGATGAAGCAGGCTTTCTCCTCCTCTCCCTCCACTAAAGGCACCAAGGAGAGCATCGCTGAGGTCAACCGTCGCTACAAGGAATACACCGAGGTACATACAGTGTGTGGGGGAAACCAGTGAGGATCTGCAGGGAAAATGAGGATTGAAGTCATCATGCTTGTTAACTTTTTATGCGGAGGCTTCCAAGTGTTTGGAATTGATCTGACCTTTGACACAAGAATGCATCTTCATAGTTTTTACTGACATTTTCAATATTCAAATATTTGTTAAATACAATTTTAATTTGTACTTGCTTGTTTTAAACTCTGACCAGTAGATGTCGCACTTTTAGCACCAGCACTACTTATAACAGTCTTATGAAGAAATATCAAACATGAAGCATCTGATAACAAATAAGCCACTGTGCAACATGTTCAAGATTTTATGAGGTTTATTTTTTGTCAGATCTTTACTGATACATTCATTAACAGTTTCTAACAGCGGACAAAACCTACAATATACTTAATCATACTGTACGACTCAGATTACTGCTTACACTGATTTGTAAACACTAATATGTAATGTCACATATTTGCAGAAAGACCTGTAAGTACCAAAAACACACACACACACACACGTCATCACATGTCCTCTGGGCTTAGAGCAGCCGTCCTTGCCTCTGCTGACGTGTTGACTGGATTTGTCAAAGTCCCTGGAGATAACTTGATTACTATTGTTGTCCTCATCACAAATGGCTGTGAAAGTAATCTCATCCGTCTGTCTTCTCCAGAACATGAGCACGTTTGAGAGTGAACTGGAGAACCTGCTTGGGGAGTTTCACATCAAAATGAAAGGTGAGATGAGAAGTCGTAAAAGAAAAAGTCTTGCAGCTAAGTTTGTGTATTCACAGATGATGATAATTTCTAGAATATGAAGCATGTTATGGTGATGATCATAGTAAAATATTCACTACACTACCGACGTATGGAACATGTCCACATTCTGTTTTTAAGATCATCACTGAACAAGCGCTGAAGTCTTTATCCTGGGAAAGAATAAAAGAAAGTATCTCAATCAAAAGCCAAGTGTTACAGTCAATCACCAGCATAATATTGAAGTAACACAAAAACTGAAGAGGCGCAGGATGACTCACTAAATCAGTTTTTCTTACGTCATGTCCAAATGTCTTTTTAAATCTACTCCATCATTCTGACAGGATTGGCTGGCTTTGCAAGACTCTGTCCTGGAGACCAGTATGAGGCAAGTTGTTTTATCATACATGTAACACAGTGATGTCAAGGGGACTTCCTGCATTTTAAAATCTGGGGCTTAGGCTTATAAATGTGGCTAAATTAATACAACTTACCAAAACCTTTGGAGTGGGTCCAGTGGATCACTTGTGGCTACAATGTAATCTTATGGGGCAACTGTGACAGTCCACAAAATGTCTATTCTATTTAGTCAGGACATTTTGTTAGAAGTAAAGATGATTCTTACTTTTAGTTGGGGTTGATGCAACTTAAGTTTTTTTCCAGCAGAACAAGATGTGTCCCCCCCTGCCCTGCTTGACATTGTTGCTATGGTGACAATGAAAGTTTTGCTCTTCCTTTCATTTTTTTTTTTCCACCTTCCCTTCCTTTAGATCTTCATGCGTTACGGTCGTCAGAGGTGGAAGCTGAAGGGAAGGATTGAGGTGAACTCCAGACAGAGCTGGGATGGAGATGAAATGGTTTTCATGCCGCTTATCACTGACCTCATCAACATCAAGGTACAGAGTACAGATGGATAAGTATAAAAAAATAACAAGAAAAGATTGTACATGCAACATGTGCAAGTGCTTTTTTCTACACAGTAGAGCTGTTGTGGGAAAAAAGTCAAGATTTTATTTGTTCCATTTTCTCACATATGATTATTTGATGCTTTCTTTGTCATATTTAATCAGTTTTGGGGTTGTGATCAGCATCATCACTTTATCTTGACATTTTAGGTACAGGATGAAAAATTAATTTTAAGAAAGCAATGGGCTGATTAATCGACGATGATGTATTATTTGCAGCTGTAAGGACTGACCCATGTCCTCTGTCTCTTTGGTTTGTGTATCATTCAGGCGATTGACTCATGATTGTTCCCAGTACAGATTTGTTCTCGATTTCACTGCAACCTCATCCCAACCGGATTTGCTGTAGATACACGTCTCTTTCTCATTTTTAATCTGCAGTGGAGGATGAGAGTACAGGATATATAAGACGATACACAAAACAAGAATTAATCTACGACTGCCTTGTGAGAAGAGCTTGGTAGATTGTTTTCCGGGCACATTCACTTGATGAACTTGGTTTGTGGTCCAATCAGGTGACGGAGCTGAAGGGCCTGGCCACTCACATGCTGGTGGGGAGTGTGATCTGCGAGACCAAGGAGCTGTTCACCGCCATGCCTCAGGTGGTGGCTGTGGACGTCAACGACCTGGGCACCATTAAACTCAACCTGGAGGTCATGTGGTAGTAAGTAGGCTCTACTGATTTTTAATGCCAGTCATCAGTTTTGTGTCTGACTTGACACAGTAGCATATCACATATTATTTATATAGAACGTTTAACTATGTTAAAAGATATTTTACATTGATTAAAAACAGAAAAAGCAAATAAGTAGAAATATAAAATGCTCATGAGAGTAACAAGATGTCGCTCTGCAATTTCCTTATTTTTTTATTTATAGATAATGAGATACTGATATACCACTGAAATTACTGGTTGATTTTGTTTATGTTGAATTGTGAGTTTTTAAATATAGAGGAGATTCATTTATTTTCATTGTCACCCACTAAAGTTTCAGAAAACTTTTAGTGGGTTGAGAATATTTTATTTTCAATTTGTAAAGGAGATAAATGTTGGATTTCCAGTTTTGCAGCCAAATATATATATAGAGAGCATTTCAACACTTCTGATGATGTCAGAAATGAAATGTTACACAGTTGTCTGTATTTGCTTAGAAGCATAGCAGTTAGCTGAGTGTTGACATGACTTGTAGTTTCCTGCCATCTAGTGGAGAAACATGTTATCGTCACCACAGTGACTACAATAACAAATCCTGCCCTGTGACAACACTAAATGAATGACATCACTTAAGCAGCGGGAAGGCGTTGGTGAATCATAATGCAATCACACTAAGTGCCTTGTTCCCGTTCCCCCTCCGTCCAGCCCCTTCGATGTCGAGGACCTGACTCTGTCGTCTAGCAACGTGAGCAAAGCCACAGCTCTGCAGAGACGAGTGTCCATCTACAGCCAGGGGACGCCAGAGACGCCCACCTTCCAGGACACATCCTTCTTTGTGAGTCCAACACACACAGACACACACCTCCTTAAGCATCACTGGTGTGATGGTGAACGATATTTGTTTTAACATGAGATTCTCACCTACAAATCTAAATACTGCCTGCTCCGAGGTTTCACGACATTTAGTTTGTGGCTCAATTTTTCCTGTTGATGCACTAATGTAAACGATGCCCAGCCCTTACTCCTGACTAACCCTCACCCATTTCCCTGCTATCCCCCTCCACTTTGCATTTCCTCATCAAACCCCCCTCTCCCACACTCTGTCCCACCTCACACGTTTATCCATCCCTCCTGTATCCCACTCAACTGCCCTCGCTCAAACATGCAACACCTCGTCCCGCTTGCTTGTGCAAAGAAGTGGCGGCCACATCCCGTGGAGCGCCAGCGCCTCTCCTTCCTGCACATGCTCAGAGACACCCTGCTAGAGAAGCTCAGGCGCAGTCGCTCGTTTGGTGACCTGGCCTCGCTTCGGCCAAGGCCCAAATCCAGTCTGGAGGTCTATGTGAGTGTGCTGTGGCCCCTTGAGCCCCCTAACCTGACTCTTGTGTGCCCCCTGACTCATTGACATGATGGGGATGAACGCCTCTGCTGCTGTGGACACACTTGGGACAGACCAGTCCCTGTTTGTGGGTTGCTAAACACCATGTGGGGCTGTTTGCATGTTTACTTGCATGACATGCGTTCAACTGTCTGTGTTCTTGTTGTGTTTCTCTGCTCAGATTCACTGTGATTCTATCCTGTTTGCACAGATGAGGACATGAAAATAGAGAAAAATTTAATTTTCTTTTTCCACTTCACTCATTTCATGTCTTTATCTTCCACATATTTACACTCCTGTCTCTTCTTTCAGTCCACTTTACCAGATGATGTCTTTGAGAATGGCGGCTGTGGCGTGGCAGAATGCAAGCGTCTCTCCTTCACGTTCTCCGACACCTCTGGTTCCACGGCCAGCCCCAGCCCCGCCCTGAGCTCCCACTCCCCCGGTCAGTCCAACCCGGAGATCACCGTCACTCCTCCAGAAACGGAAACATCGTCGACGCAAATCCTCCCGTCAAGAGAGGACTCCATCGCAGAGGAGCATTTAGTGGAGGAAGAGGAGGAGGAATATGAAGAAGATGGGGATACAGGTAGTAGAGGAAGCAGGGGCACCAGCGGCAGCCTCGCCAGTGATGAAGCTGAGGTGACAGAGGACTCGGAGTGGGAGCGCACCGAGTCCCAGCGAAACTCTGGCTCCAACAGTGGCTCCGCTGCCCCGTCCCTGTGTTCTGACAGCCACCTGTCTACGGTGGCTCCAGAGGATGTTTTCTTGGACCACGCTGATGAACTGAAACCCGTGGAACTGGACACGGAGGAGGGGGGCAGCCTAACCAGGCAGCTTGTGAAGAGGCTGACGTCTTCTGAGATCGTGCCCCCCAGCGGGAGCTCTGCAGAGGGTGGGGGAAGCCTGAGCTGGGCAGGAGAGGGGAGCAGGGCGTTCCTGGAGAGCAGCCTGGAGGAGGCCATCCACAGCCTGCTGATGAGGTTGGAGTCACTGACCCACCGCTGCCGAGAGCTGCAGGACCTGGAACAGGAAGTGATGCGTCTGGAGGACCTGCTCAAGGTGACTGAACCAGTAATATGTCCTTAATTTCTCGCCTTTTACATCAACACTTGTAGAAGGTGAACAACAAGGAAATAATTCAGGTAGATTCAGGAAATGTGTGTTGAGGGTCTTCCTGGTTGAATCCCAGTACTACTAAAATTGTCTAAAATGTGCTCTCTGTGAATGTAGCTCAGATTCAGATGCATAGAATCAACCTACAGAATCAAAAACTGAAACAATCTGCAGTTTATGCAATGGACTCAAAAGAGTAAACGATCATTAACGCACTATGTTCCCTCTGCAGTGTCGTCTCCCGGGCCACAGGAGCAGATCGTCCAGCCTCAGTCTGACGGTGGAGAGCGCCTTGGAGAGCTTCGACTTCCTCAACACATCCGACTTCGATGACGAGGATACGGGAGACGATAACGCCGTCCTCAGCCTCCCTCCGCAGAGATCTCCGCTTTTTGATGCAGATGGAGAGAGGATCGGGTGAGTGGGAGACATAGAGAGACAGAAATAATATTGCATAATCACAAAATCAATGTGAGAGCTGAAGTAGGACATCTGAGCTTTTGATGCTTGGTTCCAGGTCAAAAAACACTGTAAAAATAGCACAAACATCTGAAGGTTTTGTTCTTACAAAACAGAACTGCAGCTCATCTCTTTGCAAAAATCCAATCTCTGAGACAGAAATATGATGTTGTTCTTGTATTTTAGTGTTTGATTAGAAAGACTCTGATATCATTGCCTTACGTAATTAAAAAGCATTGGAGGAGCAACACACACCCTGTGTCCACACTGAATATTCCCCAATCAGGCAATGCAAACTTTTTTATATTGTAGCATCATTTCATAACAACGTCATCATGACAGAATTTAAACTGTATGATGATGATTTACTGGTCAATCTAAATAACCTGGAGATAGTGTCATATTGTCACTTTTTCATTATGTGGCATCGTATGAAATATTTTGGGAAAAATGTTTTTGCATATTTGTTAAGAGTGTTAAGAAATAACCTTCCAAGTAATATTACCACCAAGTTTTATGAAAATCCATCCATGCATTGTTGAGTTATTTTGCGGACACACACACTCACGGGCGAAAACGAACCCTGCATCTGGCTACACTGGAGAACAGGATAAGTTCAGTAGCTCTGTGCTGCTGCCTTTCGGTGGTGACTCTGTGTATCTACCTCTCAGGGGTCAGCATCCAGAAGCCAGAGGACACCTGAGTGAAGCCCTAACAGAAGACACCGGGGTCGGAAACAGCGTTGCAGGAAGCCCCCTGCCTCTGACAACAGGAAACGAGAACCTGGATGTGGCCATCGTCATCCACCTGCAGTACTGTAACCACCTCATACAGGTAGAGCTGCGTCTGACTCCTGGCAATGAATCTTTCAAACGTTTCATTTTGGCAGCATTAAACCACACGCACTGTAAAACCACACATTTGTTCACCGTACCCTTTGATTTTTAATTCATCCACAGTTGTTGACAAACGGGGCCAGCGTGTGGCAGCGCCGCAGTCTGCTGCTCAAACTGTCTGCACAGACTCAGCTGTTAGAAGAACTAGCAGAGATCAGTGTGGACAGACTGGGAACCATCACATCTGCTGCTGACGGTACGTACCAAGTGACCACCAGTCTGGGTCATTGAAAGATTCAAGCTGTATTAAACCAGAATCTCTATCTTACACTTAAAATATTAAAACACACACAGAATATTATGTGGTTGCAGGGTTTGCAGCCTCTGACCTTGTGTTCTGTCTCTCTCAGTCCTCCCGGGCCTCGCTGAGCGCCCCGAGCTGATGACTCTGTGGTCGGAGTGCAGCGGGTCTGCAGGACTTTTCCACACCACGCTGGACCGAGTGTTCAAACACATGAACCAGCGCTACACGGCAGCGCTGCAGGAGAGACACCCACACAGCGCTGACACAGGTCGGCTCATCCTTATTTAATTTGTGCAGTCAGACCACAGGTTATGCTTACAATTCTAACTGTTGTTAGGTTTCACTGACTGTAAGTCAGTAACCATTTTAAATATGCCCCTGGGGGTAAATGAGATCACTGCAGTTGCTAGGAATAGATAAAAGATGAAATGCTGTACGAATTCAGTTGCACTTGGTTTGAAACTCTTTTCTGATTTTCTCTTCTTCTCCTCTGCAGTGATTCCTGTCGTAGTGGGCGAGATGGTTGACAGGAGCGACCTGGTGACGCCACACGACCCTCCCGCCTCGGCTCTGTCCCAGGACGTCCTGACCGTGTTTCAGTTCCACAGCTACATCTCACAACACGAGGTTCAGGACATGGAGACGCACCTGGTGCACCTGGCCAGAGAAGGTGAGTGAAAGTTGTGGGAGACATGAGTGCTCAGCTCTCATTGGTTCTGTCTCAAGATGACTTTGACGATGGTTTTACCTTGACAAATAAATGAATAGAAATAGACATGTTTTAAGGAAGAATATGCAGTTTCAAACAAAAGTGTCTCTAAAAGAGATACCATGTTGAGGTTCCGTGTTGCTTTTCGAAGAAAAAATAAATCTGAATTTGAAAGGAAGTTCTATAATACATGTAGATACAGCTCCTCGTCTGATTTCATAAAATAATATATATTTTCTTTTAGACAAATTTGTGCTTGAATTTATATCATGTCCTCAATGTACATGCTCCCAAATAACCTTTATCATCACCACAACCTTTTTTGAAATTGTGACAGATCAGAAGATGCTTCCACAGAAAATGGATTGTGTGCAAATGAGCTGCTGAGTAAATGCTTCCATTTAAGTAAAAAAGACAAAAGATCAAAAAGATCTCACTGAATAGAATATTACAAACCCGCTTCTGACTCATTACCTCTCTGCTTGTTGCTCTACAAGTCACGTTTGAGTCTCTAACGTGTGGGACTGTGTTTCTCACACTCAGAGGTGTTTGCTGAGGCCCTCTGCAGTGGGGACTATTCTCGGTGTCTAGCGGAGCTGGAGGTGGTGCCTGTGTCGACCCTGTGGCCTAAAAACAACACCCTGAGGGCCCTGGCCTCCCTGCTCACCGCAGACGACCCTCATGTCAACGAGGTCGCAGCTGACTACCTCTCCTCCGGAGCGTCACACAGCCACTTCAGGAACAGGGTGAGTGGTGCTAAAGAGAGGTGCACTGTTCTCACTGTTCACTGAGTCTTGACTGATGCTACATGTCATGTCTGAATATGTGTGTGTGTGTTTACAGGCTGTGGAGTGCTACACTCAGGCACTGTCAGAGGCGGGAGGTCAGAGCCAGAGGGCGGCTTGCTCAGCTCTCAGCCGCCTGCAGGTCAGTGGCCTCTTGTTGTAGTTTCTAGCCACAATGACGAGGATGCTGGTGTTTTCACTGTGTGTGTGTATGTATGTGTGTGTGTGTGTGTGTGTGTGGACCCATTTTGTCACCACAGTAGCATCATACTGTGTGATGGTCAATGTTGAAGATATCTGCTCCAACCCATAATTACTGAGTCATTTCCAGACCAACACGTTGATGGGTGTAGTGGCTGGTGTGGCCTCTAGTCTCATCGTGTGTTCTTTTGTGGCAATGATTACATTTGAATAGCAAATGAAATAACAAGTCACCATCTTGAAGTGCAGTGAAAGTGGTTTCTGCCACAGTAAGACGTTTATCAATTCAGCGAAACTGTGTTTAGAAATAATGTTTCTGTTATTATTATTATATTACTCTGCTGTATTAGAGGAGTTATATCTTGCTGCTACATACATGTAATAAGATAGAAAAACATCTTTATCTAGACTATCATTTGTTGTATGTATTTGATGAGAACCAACCTCAGAGAGCTTGCCGTTTTGTCTGCAGGCTGTCGAGAGCATCAAGGCGGTGGTAGCACTGTGCGATTCAGCTGATGAGGAGCTTCGCCACGTCGCCATAGAAACACTACTCACGCTTGGTAAGTTAAAAAAATGATGGAAGACAAATGTTTTAGTTTTGTTTGTTGGTATGGTTCTATGAATTACAACATTACAACACTGATTCCACAACTGACAGCCATCATGAAATATTTAAAAACATTTCAAAGATGCATAGAAATATAGCATGTACATGTTTTACCAAGTTCTTGTGCATAAACTGTTTTGACTTCTGCTGGGAACAGATGATGGTTGTGACCGAAAGAGTAAATATTTGGTCCTAATTCAACAACACAAGAATAGAACTGAGGTCTGAGAGTGTTTTGTACACTGTTGATGGACAACATTGTTTGTTGAAGGTGAGGAGGGTCGGCTGGCGTACGAGCGGCTGGACACCGTACCGGGGGAAATGATCCGTCTGGGCACACGGCGAGGAAACGCCGTCACCACTGCCTTCTGAGCCACGGCTCCACCGAGAAGACGAGAGATCAAACTCCAGCCTGAGCTCTGAGGATGACACTGCCCCCTCAGCTCCACGCCACACTGCACACCTCACAGGCTGTTCTTTTACCGATCAGTTTATTGATCTCCACCTGCCGCATTAGATCACTGTTGTTACTGATACTGCCTCTTACAAGAAACTAACACCAAACAAACTGTCTTAACCACAAAGGCATACAACCTATACCCCTCCTGCACACACACACACAAATGTTATTCCGCCACACCTTTACTCCCGCACAACCCCCCCCTCACCCCCTTCCTCCCCCTGCGTTCTGAGCCAGGAACACTGGTCACGTTGAGTTTTCACTTGAGCACAGATTTGACGGGACACGAAGCCACTGAACGCTGCAGAAAACTGTGGAAACTGGAAGCAATGCGTCTTCACACAAACCTGTCGACAAACAACACGCCACCGCACACAACACACGTATCACTCACCCACTGATTTACTCATATTGGCTGTTGCAGCGTCAGTCGTGTCAAGCAATATTCCAACTATGACCTTTGTATAATCACTGTTTATCACACGTTTAAGTTGGTGGTTTATGCATCAGAGATGTTTTCGGCGCTTTCGGACGATTTGCACTGTTGTAACGCATGTAAATATGGCATATTTTACACAGCCGGTGTAATATATATATGGTTGTATTCAAAGTGTATTTTTAGGTTTTTGTTTTCTAGTACGTTCCATTTTGAGTTTCAGGGATTCTCGTGTGTTTTGTGGCGGCGAGGACCGTACATGTGTTGAAAGTGGCTTTGGAGAGAAAGTGAGGTGAAACTGTGAAAGAACGTCGAGCAGATTTAAGACCTCAAGTCTTAAACTCAAGTTTATCAGTGGAGACAAAAAAGGAAGAAGCTCAGATCTAAACTGCTGAGAGAGTGAACCTCGAGTTTTTCTCATACCTGCAGTCGAACAAGTGCAATTTTTCTGTACATAGCTGACGTGAGAAGACATTTGATAAAAGTCGGCCTTTTGACCATTTGAGCCTTGATGTGGTCGAGCAGGAATTCTCTCTCTTTTGTAAATGGTTTTTTTTCCTACCAGGTACGGAGCCACTCGAGGGCAATAAATTCAGTTTGCATGAGAACGCACATTCTCAGTAACTGTACGGAGAGGATGGATGGATGCGTGTTGTTTCGGTTCTTGGTAACTGCACCTTCATTCGGCGTGTGAGCGAATAGCCAGATGAGAAGTGAAGTGAAGCTTTTTCTACGAGAAGTTGCAGGATGGAATGTTTGGTGCGTCTCGGGTCGTCTCGTTCTCCTGTAACTGACCCGAGTTCAGCATTTAAACTTTTGTCAGTGTAACTGAACTACTGAGTCCAGTGAGACGATAAAACTCACATCTGTTCTCACCTCTTATTTATTATTTACCCCTCGAATTTCTAATATGCTTTGGAAGTTTTACTGTAACAGTGCAGGTGACTTTGTTATGTATATATTTATGTTGGACTTTTGGATCAGGTCGAGGACAGTTGGTTTAAAAAGGCCTCCGTGTTATTACCATGCAACTGATCTCATGCTTAACTTAAATTGGAGTTTATTTTGAGAGAATTATATTATATGGATTATTATTTTGGAGAAGATTAAGATTTGCTCATAGTCTAATAGCGTTATAGATTTGTTTTTCCCTAAAAGGTCCCGGACAAAATGGGACATTATATATAGGAAATGTTACTTTATGACTTAGATTTACTGTAACCAAAGGAAGAATTAATTTTTAAATTGTCCTTTAATTAATGCTCATAATTCATCTTGAAGAATGTATTTTCAATACCACATTGGCATTTTGGCCACAATGCTCAGACTCGTCTTTAGAAGCACAACTTTTAAAAAAAACAACAAACCCATAACATATGACTTTAACTACATTTGGTTCTAACTGCACAGTCCAGAAGCCATACTGATTAAAAACAAGTGGTAATATTTCTATGAAATGTATTTTTTTCTTTTGTATTATAATATGTAAATGTGTGAAGTTGTTGCTAAAAGCTGAAACTTTTTTTTCTATACAACCTTTTACAAAACATGTTTTAAGTCCAGTTACAGTATTTTGGTCGAGTATCTAATTCAGCTACTCATTCAGTGTCTACTTTTTTTTTCTCTTTTTACAAACTTTCAGTTGACCAGTGTTATAAAGTTTTGCTGTTCAATTCCTAATCACCACAAATACAAGTTGGCAAAAATGTGCATGTTTAATTATCAGGATAACTTGGTTGCTAAAATTGAACTTGATCCATCTCTGTAGCTTCTGTACTCATCCATTTAGTTGCATCCTCTTCTTCATTGTGGTCAGCAGCATTTACTCTGCTCATCTAAAGTTGCAATAAATTTTATTTTTGCATAATTGAAATAACAAAATTGTGGATTCCTTCAATCTTAAGGAGACCTGTTATTTTTTCACTTTAGTTTCTGTCATATCCTTGTATTAAACATGCTATTTTCAATGAATGTTAAATGGTTGCCTAAGAGTTTATAGAGCATTTTGTCAGCTCCTCATCCTCACACGTCCTTTTAATTAGGAGTTAAGTTTGACATTTATCAGCCAAGAATTACATTTTACTCTTTAGTTGGATAGTTTTGTAAAATTTATTTTGCCTTAAAATATATTTTTTTAATGTTTATAGGTACTGCGCCAGGTTTAAAGAACACTTTGTCAGGTTTGTTTACTGAAAGCAGAACTTGAGCTGCTGGTGATACAATCACCTCTGCACCATGTCATCACACATCTTAACTTGGACGACAACATTTCGCCAAGAAACAAAAGCCAAGATTCTTTTTTAAAAACGTGTTTTATCTTAAACAAGCTTTATGTACACAGCTGTTCTATAACATTGCACAATTTTTACAGCGTAAACCAAAACACTTCACAGGCCATGCATAAAGTAAGCTACCAGTGAGTGTAGCATGACTGCTTCTCCAATAAGCCTTTTCACAGCAGACATCAGTAAGAAAAACAGTAGTTACAGTTGAACTGTGATTATTTCCATTTACAGGTTGCTGACCTTCAACAGAGCAAATCTTTCACAGACACCAGGAGACAAAGGAACGCAAGAAAATTTGGTGCTGCAGTTTAGTGAGGATCCCTTTGTTGAGATTGAAACGGTCATTTTTGAGGTATTGATTTTTACGTTAACCTAAATTAACTGAAACAAAGTCTGTAGCCTGTGCTTAACTACTGACATGTCATCATGTCTTCCATTGAAAAAAGTTCTATACTGACTTAATTATGAACACTTCTTGGCCAAGAATTTTGCAAGTTGAACAAAACCTAAAGTCGTAAAACATTTGTTAAAATATGATGCATTTCAAGAACAATGCGGTCTGAACATAAATTACACTGAAAAGCCAACATCTCCAAATAGACGTCACTCTGGCCAAAATCGGCTGATATATTAAGACAAAGTCCACGAGATGCGAGAGGTGTCAGTTAATCCTGCTCCACTGACTCCTCTTCATCTTGTTCTTCTTCTTCTCCCTCTTCCTCGTCGCTGTAATCAGAATATTCATCCTCACTCTGGTTGGCAACTTCACTGCCATCTTCATCATTCTCATCCACATCAAGAGCGATGTCCTTCAGTTCCTCCAGATTATCTGGGCACTTTCCAGTCAACCTCTAAAAATACCAGAGATGCATTCAATTTACACTCAGTGCAAAGACATTCATATCATCTTGAGTAAATAATCAAAGAACTAAATAATTTGTACGTGCCAAGATTTTAATTCAGAGCACACCATCGAAATGCCTGTGATTAAAAATGTTATGTTTACTGAAGTCCCAGGTTTTAGTGTAGGTAACAAACAAGCAGTGCCACTGTGCCTACCTCAATCATATCAGCCATGTATTGGACGTGTTGTGCCAGCTCTTGCAGCTCTTCATTCTCACTCTTCAGTTTTGTTATCTGTTCATCTCTGGTCTCGATGTCTTTGTGCAACTGGTTTAAGGAAAGAAAAGAAATTTATTAGACGCGATGGGCAAT
The DNA here is from genome assembly GCF_024713975.1 of Paralichthys olivaceus. NCBI lineage: Eukaryota > Metazoa > Chordata > Actinopteri > Pleuronectiformes > Paralichthyidae > Paralichthys > Paralichthys olivaceus. The sequence continues at coordinate 9,214,582 of NC_091112.1, forward strand.
CTTAAAATCTATGGCACCATAATCTCTGACTAAAAATTGAGCTGTTGGTAAAAGGGTACTGGTCTCATCTGTATGAACCAGTCTCTAGGAATCAGGTTTATTTGAACAGGACTGGCAACTTCAGTACAAGGTCTTCTAAAGTAGAACAGATTTGAAATGTTTAGGTGCAGAGTTACTTCAATATTCAGTGCCAGCTGGACAAGAGCCAACCAAGGTTGACCCACCAGGAGCGTGGGAACAGCTCGACTGACAGCTAAACATTAGCTGCCTCTTAGTGATTAACTCACCTTCTCATTCTCCTGTAGAACATTGTACAAGGCCTTCCGTCGCTCATCGGCTACCTCTTTCCAGTAGGTGGAGGGAGGAGTTTCTACAACAGAGGAGATTTAAGGTCAAGATAAACCAAAATTTGAAATGACCACCATTTTGTGATACCAATTATGAAACCTACCTTTGACCATAAGTTCATATGCTTCAGTGGTTGTGTCATCAGTCAAACACTGAGTTTCCTCTGTTTGTGTGGATTTGACTTCTACCTTCACCCTCTTTGGACCTCGAGTTGGTTCTGCACTCCACTGTTTCCTTTTGGGAATGATCTTTCCTGCCTATAGAGACAACAAAAGTAATTTTATAAAATGTTTAAGACAAGGTGGCTAAAGATCCTTTGTTCAACCAAATGAACAAGGTATAAAAACTCTAATAATGTAAACATGGAAAATACACATTCAAATCAAACTGGTTTCAATGACAAGCCACTAAATACCTGAGCTGACCACCCAAGATCTTTGTTGACAGCTGAGGGCTGAAGGACCTGCAGGGTTTGTCTGGGGGTTCCCATTGCCTTATGAGATGATGTGAAAAAACTCTGGAAGAAAATCAATGACTCTGATTAGTGTTACCTTAACTGACCTCATCACAAACCAGATGTGAAAATAGTAACACATCCACAGGGCTTCCCGAATGAGAAATTTAAAACTCAAGACTGAGTTTCATGGGAAATAACACCTTGGGTTCTCATTTTCAAAGCCTCTGTTAATTAGGGTTTTGCATCACTTTGATTTTTTTTTTTTTTTTACACTCAGTTTCACTGTCACCATGGGAGAGGGCATGAGTGAAGCTGCTCGACAACACTGCTGCCATGTGAAACAGACCCACAGGTGTGGGAACAGGGGCAGGGCCTGAAGTCTTTCAACAACCCCCGTGGGAAAGTCTCTCCTTGAGGAGCATTACAGGGTAGCCAATCATCAGTTTGTTAATGTTTGAACGCTCCTTCACAGCTATAGTGTTTCAGGCCTGTAAAGGGTGATCAGTTGATGAGTGTCAGCTGAGGAGACAACGACCGAAACTATTCAACCTTCAGTTAAATAGAAATTAAAATACTTTAAGTTTGTTTAAATTGAAGCCAAGATTCCTCATCATGGAGAGCCTATGCATCATTTTATTTAGATTTGTCACTCTGCTCATTAAGATTTTAAATACAACCTTCATTTGGGAGCAAAACTTAGAAAGTAACATTTATCGATATCGACCATATGTTTAGCTCACTATACAATAGCCCTCTAATCAAGTATCTTGTGACTCAGTACAACACTGAGAACAGGCTCAGATTACCCGTCATGCAACACTGAGCAGGTCAATGTGGTACAAAAGGTTGTTTTCACACCAGGTCCTTTGACTTAGCAGGATACGCTCAGGTGACACCAACAAGCACGACTCCATTTCAAGGTTAATATACCTCAAGACAAAGATCCAGTATGAAACCCCAGGCGGCTGAATGAGCTCAGCAGTCATTAGTATACTTGCTGGTGTCCCCTACAGATACTGAGAGCTACTGGTTATTAATCAGATGTAACTTGCTTCTGGGAGATGCATCCTTTATTTAAACACATCATGATATAACATCCTGTTGGTGCATGCCCGTCCTAAACCTTAGCATTAGCACACTTTGAAGGGAGCATGACGAACCCACGATTAGTCACTTACCGTAATGTTCTCGTTAGACTTCTGTTGGCTGGGTCTTAGTTTTCCACTCATATTTGCTCTCAAGAAAAAAACCTGAGAAAGCGAAATAGGCAAATTACGTTAAACTGTACGTGTATTCAATCCTTTGGCGTGTGAAGAAGTCGCCATGTTTGTAGGAAACAAGTGAACCGAGTCGGCAACCGTTAAAAATAGGATGATTCCAGGGAAGCTAGGCTAAACCCAGCACGGTGTTGGCTTTCTTAACTGGCAGCACGTGGTAAAACACGTATAACACGGTTTTCATCAAGTATAAACACGTTAAATCGACTCACCGCTGATCAGGATCGAGCCACTTCTGGTGTGAGCTGATTCTCTTGTTGTGTGGCTCCCGCGCCAGCAGCTTAAATAACGCCCACTCGGTCACGTGACGAGCACGCTGAAGGTTTTTTTTTCTTCACGTTGTTGTTTTTTTTTTTCCACCCTCGTGCGGTCACATGTCAACACACGTCACATCTTTGTAGTTGCCTGGTGTGTGCGCAGCCATTTTGGGGAGGCTGCGGAGCGACGAGCTGGTAGCCCACTGTCAGCTGCTGCCCGAACACACACACACACACACAAAGAGAAGAAGCCATCGGGAAAACACAACGTTGGAAGCAGAAGCAGTGAAATATGGGCCCGCCGGGAGACAGGACGCGTCACTCGTCGACTGAGAGAACGGAGGACTTCAGCCTGGCGGTCGATTTATCTTGACATGGCATGCGGCAGGGCGAGTCGGGGGTTGTGACGACGGAAGAAAAGGGAGAGGAAGACAACAAGCGCAGCGAACGCCACGAAGCTCCAGACACGGAAAGGGCAGATTTGATCAAGCTAGCGTCTCTTTAGCCTCTCGGCGGTGTGAGTGTGGTGTGCTTCTCGGTTCCCTGGTTGGGGTTTTTTTTTGGTCGGTGAAGTTGTTGACGACGCACGGCTGAGGCAATTTTGCTCCTAGCTAAAAAAAAAGAAAATGCTGAGCACAAGCGAAATCAGCTAGTCGGTCGAGCCCTCTCAGGTCTCCGGACTCTCACAGCACTGGCAGCCACGTTGAAGCCAGCGAGAAGATGTAAACGCGTGGAAAGATGACCGCACGCTAGCTTAGCCCCACCGCCACACTCACAGGCCTCGATCCAGCCCGTCAGTCGGAAGATAAGATGTAGCTATAGCGTCGGTTCACTACTAGTTAGTGTCGGAAGTGAACGCCGAGGTCGGCCTGCTAGCTCGCCTTAGCTAGTGTGCTAAAAATACGCCCACGCCATGACTACGAGCACCGACGGGCCGTGGGCCGAATGAGTGGCAGTGAAAGTCAAGGAAATGTCAAGTTACCTTCGCAGTAGTCTTCGATGTTACCCGGTGCCAGCATCTCCTGGCATCTGCATTTACCTGCCATGTTCGTCCGTGTCCCCGATCCGCCTGTAACACGCACATAGCGACGTCTCCGCAGAGAAACAAACACAACGACAGCCATGGATGAGAGACTTTGAAATGACCCAAACAATAGAATATTTGTCTGCTCGCTAGTCTCTGTAGTCGTCCAAGTCACTAGCAGGAGTCTATACTGCCGCTATGGGTTTTTATAGTAGCAGCCGTTTCTGTTGATTTCATTTTTTTTTTCTCCAGACGAAGAGTTAGTCAAATTTGAGTTGCTCTTTCATTTAAATCCCTTGTCGATGGCAGGTTGAAGACAAAGCTCTCGTGGCTTAAAGTCATGTCTTGAAAAATGGATTTCTGATCAAGTAATTAGGAGATGTAGTATTTAGCTTGTGGATCATTCCCCTCCTCAACACTGCCCTAACACACACAAAAATTAAAGATGACTTAGTCTCGTTTCTGATTTGTTGACCTTTTTTCAGTTAGTAGTTAGTGGGTATTTCACTGATCAAACCTAAGAGTTGTTTGATGGGTTGTTTCTGCAAAGGGTAGCGAACTCCATCCTTTATCCAACGTATAGATACAAAAGTAGAGAGTGTAGCCACAATATTCTGCGCAAGACAAGAGCATCGCCATCAAAATCTAACCATGGGGGACCCGACTTCACGAAGAAATCAAACAAGAAATCGACTTCGAGCTCAACTTCGGAAGAAAAGGGAATCTTTGGCTGATCAGTTTGACTTCAAGATTTATATAGCCTTCGTTTTCAAGGAAAAGGTTTGTTGGCAAAGTGGAAGCCTCCAGTAATTCTTGGAACTTTTCCTCACATACACCTTGTGTATAAATGTCTCTTTCCATCTCGGTCTATGTCATTATGCAAAGCCAAAAAATTATATTCAATGTTTGTGTTTTTTCTCTTGTTTTCTGTCCTAACAGAAGAAGAAGTCTGCCCTCTTTGAGGTAGCTGAAGTTGTGCCAGTGATGACCAACAACTACGAAGAAAACATACTACGAGGTGTGCGGGATTCCAGCTACTCTCTCGAGAGTTCAATAGAACTCCTGCAAAAAGATGTTGTGCAGCTACACGCACCCAGATACCAGTCAATGCGAAGGGTAAGACTGGACCAGCTCAGGATGGGATACTTGGAAGAGAATATCAGTGCTGTTATAATATTGTTATTTCTTTACCAGGATGTGATAGGATGTACACAGGAGATGGACTTCATCCTTTGGCCTCGCAACGACATTGAGAAGATTGTCTGTCTGCTGTTTTCCAGATGGAAAGGGGCCGATGACGAACCCTTTAGGCCTGTTCAGGTCAGAACTTGACCTTTTTATCAGATTACTCAGATGCCTGTCGTGATTTGATTCTTATGTAACAGTTGTTCTCACTGAAGTTGTATTATTGAATTAAGGCTGTGCAGTGTAGGCAAAACATTTTTTTTTATCTTCTTATACTGATGGACTTTTATCACTTCTCTGCAAACTGCACTGGAAACAAAAAACAACTGACTTTTACATTTTTTTCTATTTGAATCCTTCATGCACAAAACAGTTAAATTAAAATAACAAAAGAACAGCACATCTGACAAGGTGGTCATCTTAATACATCAGCTATTGAGTGGCAGTACCATTAATAAACTAATTATTGGACTGGAAACCTTGTTCTGTCTGCTTTAAATAACTTAGTTTTGACATTCAGGCCCTATTCACATTGTGCAAAAACAAAAAATGGATGAATCATTTTAATTTGATGTCTATGGTCAACTATCCTTCATCTGGATGTAACAATATTTTCTTCTTGTTGCACATTTTTGTCCTCCGTCCAACAGGCCAAGTTTGAATTTCATCATGGAGACTATGAGAAGCAGTGCTTGCACGCTCTGGGTCGGAAAGACAAGGCTGGAATGGTCATGAACAACCCAACTCAGTCTGTATTTCTCTTCATGGATAGACAGCACTTACAGGTGAGTGAGTCAATTGAAATTGAGATGTAACCGGTTTGAAAGGCTGAAACCATGGACAGCTTTCAAACTCACTTGACCACAAACATTCTCTGTCGACCTCTGTTGCAGACTCCTAAAACCAAGGCCACAGTTTTCAAGTTGTGCAGCCTCTGCTTGTACTTGCCCCAGGACCAGCTGACCTGCTGGGGTGTGGGAGACATCGAGGATCACCTCCGCCCATACATGCCTGATTAAGGCTTCCAGCTCCACCCAGCCACATAGGGAAAAGCCCCTCCCTTTCCTTTTGCCTAAGCCTTCAGAAGCAAATTGATGTACTCATCTCCACCCGTTTCCTTTTAAAAGATTTGAACTTGTGCTTGGATCTCTCCTTTTTTCCCCTTTTTTGTTACCTACTCGTTCTCCCCTCCCTGACCTGAGGCTGATTCCGTTCCCATCCTTGGTTTTCTCCCTCATGTCCCAACGTTTCCCCTCTTCTCTCTGCCATCATTTTTGTTGGTTGCCCCATTTTTTTTGTTTTGTTTTGTTTTTTTCTCCCTCTTTATTCCCCTCCTACTCACTCATCCATTCTTGTTTATTTGAACCTGCACGAACATTGATTTTGAGTGGTTGGTTGTTCGCTTGGAGCCGCACTGTCAACAGCACCGGTCATTGAAGGAACTCTTTATGTTGCATCAGAACAGGAACAAACAATACCCAGGTCTTCACGGTGGTTCTCAGATGGACGTGTTTTATATCCTTGTTGTCATAAGAAAGGATTGTTAAAGCTTGTTTGTAATGTCATTGGGGTTTCTAGAACAACTTTACACAATCTTTTGACCAAGGACAGGTGTGATTAGGTGTTAAATCACCTGTATACACAAAAATAACAAGATGAACAATATTTGTCAAATCATATGGTGTAGGAATTGCTTCTTATAAACTGCCTTAGTTCTTTTTTTCCGCTGGACTTTAAAAGATGTTTTGGTGTCATTTGCTTTTCTCTGAAACACGCTAGGCAGGCCTTTGCTAAAATCTCAAGTTACTTGAAAGGCATTGTACACAAAGGTGAGACATGAAGGTCATTGTCACCGTTCAAGCTGGCCGTTCGTGCACTATTCAAGCTACTGAAATCTGATACTTTACATTTTGTTTTATTCGGGATGTGGGTTGGTGAGAAACTGAGATGTGTAAGATTTAATGTTTAACATACCTAACAAAAGTTGCTGAAAGCTAACGGATCTTAGTTTAATTTGACCTAGTAAAATTAAGATATTTCCTGCCATGCTCATTTAAATCAAAATTGGGTTTTGCAGGCTTGCTTGTCAAAGAATAAGTACATAGCACATATAATTTTGCTCATTGTTGATTCTGTGTGTTCAGTTCAAAGATTATAAGGCGTGTAACTTCTGTTTTTTTTTTTCTGTTGATGAATCTCAAATCAATACTGCTGAGCATATCCCAATACAGTGCAAATTCTGAAAGCATAACTCTTTGTCCATTTCTTTTATTGCATGTGCATGAGTCAGTAATACAGTAAGAACATCAGAATTGACTGACCACAGTCCTACATTTTCCTCTGTGACTGTTGATAACAAATACTCAACTGTTGTAACCAGCAGTGGGTGGTATTATGGCGTTCACTCACCACTTGTTTTTTACACAATATGTGACCTTTTCAAACTATTTACAGGCAAACGTTGGTTTAGTTTTTATCTCAGAGTCCCATGTTTTGACAGTACATATATGATAATGTATTTATTACAAATGGATCAGTGGGGCCAGTTTAGCTGCTGCCAAGGTGCTTAGTGTGTCTTCCTTGTGCAATAGGCTTCCCAGTGGCCTTGTTGATGAGGTCTACAGTGGCAAACGCCAGCGTCCGTCCTTGCTTAAGAACCTGAGCAGTAATGACGACCTCCTCTCCTATCTTGGCAGCATTCATATATCTGTAAGACAGTGCAGGCTGTGGTTAATTAATCTTCAACAGCATGGGTGGGTCAAGAAGCTGAAGGTAAAGGTCAACAATACATACATACAAGCCTGGAGGTAAATTCAACACTACATTTTATGACAAGCCAAGATCACACACACCTACAGGTTACTAGGGTCATAAAAATCATGGAAGATAATTAACAAAGCACGAAGCTGTAGATTCAATTAATCTTGAGCTTTATTCCTGGGTATTTAGGGGTTTTCAGTAATGAGAGCTTGAGTTAAAAATACTGCAATTAATATTCTGCACATGGTTTTATGTAGGTTATAGTCTTTTTTAGAATCAATACATTCATTTGTCAAATAATAACAAAATACATAAAAAATTCAAAAATATAATATATTCAGTATAACAGCGTGAAGAAAGCTTTCAAATAGCATTTGTTTTTACACAGTACATTTAATTTACAGGATAAATAACATTTAACTAAAAACTTGAGCATAAAAATTTTAATAAAAAGATTGAAAGGAATTTTTAGGTAAACCTAGAATTTCTAAGAACTAATGCATTTGTGGAAGTTTCTTAGTCTTAATGTATTAAGCATTTATGACAGACCTTCACGCTTCATAGTACATAAGTTATATACCATTAAGAACTATACCACCAAACCATGGAGCTCCTGACACAGTGTATGTTAACCCTCTGGTGATCCCGAGGTTTTAAGGGGATTAATCAGGACTATTATCGATGGACTCACGTTATGTTCATGTCCACACTGACCCCCGGGGATCCTCTCTCACTGTGCATGATCGCCATGGTGGAGATGACATCGACCAGGGTGGCTGTCAGCCCGCCGTGCAGCGTCCCTCCCCGGTTGGTGTGCTCCTCCTCTACCCGCATCTCGCACACCATCTTACCCGGGCTGGCGGACAAAATGTCCACCTGAGGAAAACACACGTGAAGCGAAGAGTGTGTGAGCGACAGAGACTGGAAGAACGGGAATCAGCGGGCGGCAGGTTGGGTTCAAATATGACCACAGCCTCGAGGAAAGTCCTTAAAACGGTGGAGAAATATCACAGTGTGTGTCGTTACCTTGCTCAACACTCGGTCGAAACCCGGAGTGTCCACCATTGCTCTCATTAATTGTTTTATCGAGTTTAAAGACCGTGAAACCATATTTTACTCCTGCTTAATACAACCAATGTCAAACTTCTGTTTACCTCCCACCGGAAACCACAGCGTGACATAATCCGTCCGGGTGAAACATGAGCTCCTTCTTGTTTGGACCTGTTGAAGCTAATGTGTTCGCTAGCATGAATATAAAGTAAAATGCGCAGCAACTGCAACTATATGTAGAAATATGTATTTTTAAATATTCACGTAGCGTAAAGTTGTATTTATTTGCTTGGTTTTTGTTTTAGTTTGTTTTAGCTAGCTATTTAGCAGCTTGACCCGGAAGATTTTCGCTGGTGCACCTGATAGAACTTGCAGAGCAAACAGGGAGCATGATATTTACATTGGATTTAGTTTCCCTGTGTGGTTAAATCTGGTGGCGACGCAACATGGCGTCCACATCTGACTCGGACAAAGCGTCAGTTTCTAACGTGGAGGAAAGCAGGAGCCGTCTCTGCGAGGAATTTGTGGCCATAGCAGGATCGGACAGCGCCGCGGCTCAGAGCTACCTGGCTTCAAATGGCTGGGAGATGGAGGTGCGGTGGTTAGCTTAGCTGCATCATGACCAGGGGACCTTAGCCTTTAGCTTGTAAACACTGCTCATTTCATTTCCTCCATCAGAAAGCGTTGAACTCGTTCTTTGAGGCAGACATGGAGCGGATATTCGAGGCAGAAGATTTTCCAGAGACGGACGCCAGGCCTGAAACCAAGAGGAAGAAGGTTGAAGAAAAACCTGCAGAACCATGGTAAGCCCACTTATTCCTGACATATCACTTCGCAGTTAGTTTCACCATCTTTAGTGAAACATTGCACATAAGTACGTTCCTGATGTGTGTAAAACGAACGATACTTGCTGATCTTGTCTGGTAAATGTTGGACAACCAAAATGACCCACGACTGAAGTGGCTTAAGATTGTTTTAAGACCCCTGAGTTTATCAAATTAAAAAAGGAGGAAAGATGTGACAGTTATAGTTATTATTCTGCTTCTGATTTATTTTCTGTCCTCTATTCTAATTGTTTTTGTAATACTTAACCCTAACCCCTTTTTTTAAATTAAAATGTAAATTACCACCTGCCTATATGTAAAAAGCCCATATCTGCTGTTTTGTAAATTTATATTCATTTCAATTCAAATCTGTGTTCAGACATACTTTGAAACTTACACTGTCTGTAAAATCTCCAGCATAGATTTGACCAAGGACAGCCCAGCCTCCTCACACAAACTGTCCGAGGAAGATGACGGTAAACTGTCGGTGATCTCCTGGAACGTGGACGGACTTGACACAGACAACCTTGCGGAGCGTGCTAGAGGCCTGTGTTCCTTCTTAGTCTTGTGAGCCTCTTTCTTCACTCTTGCATTTTATTGGCACCACTTGATGTTCAAATTATTGGGAGGAGGGCCGATAAGCGTTCTTATATAATCTTTGTTGATATAAAGTCAGCTGCAGAGCCGTATCCCTGGAGATACAAAGTATGACTCAACGATACATAATCAACGCAGATAGCCTTTGAAAAGTGAATTTTCTTTTCATGCAGATACACTCCTGATGTGGTTCTCCTACAGGAGCTCATTCCACCCTATGTCCAGTACTTGAAGAAACGGGCCGTCAGCTACTTGATCATTGAAGGTGCTTTATTTTAAATGGTCAGTGTTGGGTACTTAGAGTTTGAAACAGCAGGATCCATGTCTCAGAAAAGTAGTTCAGGATTCTGTAAAAGTTTCTACATACCCAGCATACACCACACATGTTTTTATACTGGGAAAAAAACATGGGATAACCTACAGACAAACTAGGTTATTTGACCTGCACCTTCTCTGTCCTTGTCCCTGACCAGGTGGTGAAGAGGGTTACTTTACTGGTATGATGCTGAAGAGGTCACGAGTCAAACTGGTGGAGAGCAAGATAGTAACTTACCCCACCACACAGATGATGAGGAATCTGCTATTAGCTCAAGTTCGTGCACAGACAGTCATCAAATACTACAAATAACTCAATTCTGTTCACCCCAAATACATTTTTTCTCTCCTTGAAAATCAGGTGGATTTCAAAGGCCAGAAGCTGTGTCTGATGACGTCTCACTTTGAGAGCTGTAAGGGCCACGCACAGGAGCGGATGAAGCAGCTGCGAGTGGTGATGCAGAGGATGAGGGAGGCACCTGACGATGTCACCGTTCTGTTTGGAGGGGACACAAACCTGAGGGACACTGAGGTTAGTAATTTGTCCCTTCAGTCACATGCAGTCACCTTTATTTACTTCTTTAGTAATTCTTAACCTGGCCTTCATCTCAGGTGGCCAAGGTGGGCCTGCCCTCCAGTGTGTGTGATGTGTGGGAGCGACTGGGCAAGCAGGAGCACTGCCGCTACACATGGGACACCAAAGCCAACAACAACAAGACTGTTCCCTATGTCAGTCGTTGCCGCTTTGACCGGGTTTACTTCCGCCCAGCATCAAAGGACGGAGTCCCACGTCTTGCCCCCGACCACATGGCCCTGGTGGGCCTGGAGAAGCTGGACTGTGGACGCTTCATTAGTGATCACTGGGGAATCTACTGCAGCTTCTCTGCTGGTTAGAAATGTATGGATTGCTAAAACATGCGAGTCAATGTCTAGTTAGTTTTGTGTAAAGTGAACCAGCATTGCCTCTGGGATGAGAGCACAGAATCAGTATCTCCTTTAATTTTCTCACCTCTGGTTGCCTGATTTTAAAGCTTGATTTGATTTGTTTTATTATTTGAACTTAAAATGGAAAAATAAATTCAGAAAGGACCAATAAATGTAAAAACAAGTTTGCAATGATTTGAGATTAACTTTTTTAGTTGGGTATGAAATTTACAGCCTTTACCCTTGACAGTGCAATCCAACCACATGGTCAGCTTAAAGGGTGCTCAGTGTTTCTACCTCCAGCAAGACTAATGCCCCATCTTTCCATATCAAAGGAAGTGAAAAGAAATCCAGGATCCACCCGTTTATCCAAATCCACTATAAATGTTGTTCTGGAGGGTTTATTCACATCACACGATCTTCATCAACAGTTGCAGCTTGCCCACTAATGTTCTAGTTAAATTCACTTTAGGGACTAGGTTCGGCCTGAAAATGATTATTCATGTGAGATTTTTTTTAGTTGTAACTACTCGTCAAATTGTCTGTATTTTAAAATATAGTTTGTAGCAGCAGGAAGCTTCAGTTACATTTTAGAAATGATTATGATTGATGTCAACAACTATATTGTATGAACTGGCAGCACTGTTAGTAATTTTGGCATCAACACCACTAGAGGGCAGTACAGAGTTATTTTTATATATATAAATATAAAAAGGCCAAACTACAAAATAAATACAAAACAAAGATAATCCAGAGCTTGATAAACTAAACTTTTTGATTTATATAATTTGTAATATCTGACAAGTACCAGATTTGAAAAAAGACCTATTATTATTATAGAATTATTCGATAGCACCTATAATATATATCCTACATTTTGACAATCTCTGAAGAACTGAGTTCTACATTAACCACATGTAAGCGCCACCTCTCGGTTCCTGACATCACTGTCAAGAGTTATCTCTCTGCGACACCCCCTAAGGTCTGAGAGGGTGTTTTCATGTTTGTCTGGCATATAGACAGTGCAGTGTGTTTGTTTTTTTACCACACAGTTACAGAGTGAAGAAGAGCTGACCTTAGGAGAGGACACAGATGTGACTGTTCCGTGGGATCTGGCGTCATCAGAAAAGGCCCTCCCTCCCTTTCTCCCTCCCTTGTCTGTCTCCCTGGTTTCAGATCAGCAAGGACACATGGAACGAAGCTGCCGCTCTTTAATGAGTTCACCTAAAACCTGCAATATGTCAATCTTAAGAATAAGCATCCCTTTCTTTCAAGGTGTCGTGATCATTTGTGGTATCATGTGGATATTTTCTTTTCTCTCTGTGGAGTTCAGGAGACACTAGGCCACCTGACACAGCTTAAAAACATGTCTCTTGATACGTCACGGTTAAAAAAATAGCTTATGCACCTTATCTTTAACTGGGATATTTCTGCTGCTACATATATTAATACCTTACATGCAAAATATGTTTGAACACAATGGATTTTCATGATTACTGTCCCAATTTGAATATATCTGATCACCAGTTTGATTTAAACAAAAACATATTTGTGTCTCTATCTCTAGGTTCTGCTTTCAGAGAGGATGATCACATGCATGGGTCCATACTGCCTTTTTCTAATGGCCATTAAATGATAATTAACTAATCACATGGACTCACATTGATTATAATTTCTCAGTGGTGAGCAACACAAATACACCATGCATTAATGTGTGCATCAAATCATCATTAGTAGTGTATTACTTTTGCATTAGAAATGTTTGATGTCATTGATGGACTGTTTGAAAAGTTATTTGACACACAGCAGATATATCAGAGTCATTTCACTTCCCAGCCTCATCCAGAGGTGCACCACTATTTTTCCTGAGCAGTTTCACTCCACAGCAGCAGGTCAGAGATGGTACAGATGGAGGCGACAGCTGTCTGGGCCAAGAAAGTGGTCATGTGATCAATCCGTCTTGAGCTGGATCCCCGTACCAGAGGCCAATCAACATCCCCCTCCTCCACAAATCCTTAAACATCTGCACCACAAGTTTCCCTCTGGATGGATGCATAGACATTTTTTTAATATATTATTTCCCTCTCAGATGTATTTTCAAGCACCAACAGCCTCTCAGATGTATTTTTGTATCTTTCCTTCCAAAAGCATAGCCCTCAGTGAGAGCTGAGGATTTTATTTGAGGCCTGTCAAAATGAATGTTCTTGGCTGTGCGTGGACGTATCTGTGCGCAGGCGGCGAGGCTGCGAGGCTGCGGGAGGCCCTTTGTCCTTTGAGGCTGGGTTGGATGATGATGGATTGGACACAGATATGACCCCAGCCTGACTGTGTTGTGCAAAGAGCAGCAGAGGAATCTGTGCTGCAGCTCAGCAGACAATGCAATAAAAAGCAAGAGGTGTCTGAGCTGTTACCGTTTGACTGATTAAATTTAAATCAAATGTATTATTATTATTCAGGTTAGGTTGAGGTTAGGGTCAAATTTAGAGTTAGGGTTAGCATTTTTATTTAGGTTAATTTAGATTAGGGGGTTAGGTTTAGGTAAGGTTTAGGGTTTTATGGGTTGGGTTATATTTTTTCTAAGATTAGGGTTGAGGTTAGGTTAAATTTAAGGTAAGGGTTAGTAAGTAGTAACTAGGGTTAGGGGTTTAGGGTTGTATTTAAGATTCTAATTAGGGTTAGGATTGTAACTAGAGTTAGGGTTGTAATTAGGGTTAGGGTTGTGTTTGGGGTTAGGGCTACAGTTAGGGTTGGGGTTAGGTTAGGGGAAATGAACCTCTCTCAAAAAGAGACAGGGGATGCACGGTCGTGAGTAATCGTGATTTGTAAAAATGTTGAATAAAACTTTTGTGCCCTTGGACAACGTTTCAACTCTGTTTGGTCTTCCTCAGGTCCACTATGGCACCTTATCCCTTAGGGTTGGGGTTGGGGTTAGGGTTGTGGTTAGAATTTGCAGTTAGGGTTAGGGGGTTAGAGCTAGGGGTTGGGGTTGCTGCCCCTGGTCCCAGGCACACTGACAGGGATGGCCGCGCAACGCACCACAGTCCAGCCCTCATTACCATCTTTAAAGTAGCCCATGTTTCCAGGAGATCAATATAAGTCAATGCAATGTCATCTGAAGTCATGGACTTGGACATGGACATGACTGTGTGTGTGTGTGTGTGTGTGTTTGTGTGTGTGATCACAGCACTGCTCTCCAGCAGAATCTAGCCAAACCATGTCAGACACCATCCACACGCACCCCCACCTCCCCCTGCACAGATAGCTTGTCACAGGCAAGGGCAAGGGCAGGCATAAGTGCCGCTCCACTCTATATCACCCCTTCCACATCCATCACGACTTCACTTCAAAATCGTGGCGACAAACTATCCCAGAAGCCAGCGTTATTTCTGGCCGTACAGTGCCGCTGCTGCTCCTGCTGAATATTTGAGGGCTGACAGTTATTTAGAGGTTTGCAAGGTAAGGGAAAAACCTTCTAAGCAAGAATATTTTGTCTTCTCATCACTTTGAAAGGACGAGGGATGAAGCCAGGTATGCTGGGATTTGGGGGTGAGGTTATGATGTGAGGGGAATAGGATTATGAAATGTGTGGCAGCTTAAAGATACCGAAGAGCTGAAACTTAACTTGTGTAGGGAAGATGGAGTTTCCCACAGATGCAATTATGTTTGGCGGCTTTTTCCATCTTAAATAACAAAGATGACAAAAAAATTTGTAAAAGCTAGGAAAAACATGGGTTTAGAGTTAGTTTGGCAACACAGTATTACATAAGGTATCCTACACTGGAGATTTAGTCATCCATGAGGATTGGGGAAGAATGGTCAAAAAGGATGCAGAATGTAATTCTTTAACATTAGAGGAGAGATATTATACTCATATTCATGATTTAAATGTGGGTTATTAAACATCACTTTCTTCATAGTGGCTATCTTTTCAGCTTCTGTCTGAAACGTTCCGCTCCTGTCTCTTTAAGCCTTGAAGGCTGAGGGATACTTATTGTCTCACGTCAAATTAACTCCACTTGCATTCCTCTTTAAGAACAGATCTGATAGTAGAAAAGTTAAAGGTGCTAGAACAAAAACAAGAATGTGACCAAACCATTTGTAACAAAGCCTGACAGGTTTTATTTTCTCTCTCATAAATAACACTGAACAAGCATCGTACAGCGATAAATATCAATATTTATACACTGTAAAATTCTCTCTATTACAAAATACAGTATATGTGTAATGCACTTGATACAGATGGGGAAGTATTGCATTTCATAGCACCAAATGGGACCCTTTAAAGTTCATGATCTCATACTGTAGTCCCTTGTAAGAGGACAGGTGTGCAGTTATGTCCCAGACCCAGATTCAGGTCTTGCGTGGGTGCCTATGAAATATACTTCCCTTAGGAATCAGTTGTTGCATAACTAGATCTAAGTTAAATAGAGCCCACCTATAAAGAACCAAAGCCTCTGCTGTAAAACTGCTTGTTTTCCAAAATCTTTTTTCTGGCCGAGAAGCTGAAATATTATGAAGCGTGTTTCACGTTTTTAAATTTTCGAATCAAACACTGTGTAACGTCCACTTCTCTCCTACTTCTGAGAGCAACAGCTGCAAGATTCACACTCTACTTGGAGAGTAGGTACACTGCTGTCAGATGAAAACCTTGTGAATTTATATTTTCCAATTAAGAACTAAAGAAAAACAAATTTCCATTTCTTTAAAAGTGAGGAATAGAGTATATTTCATGAAGCTCTTAGCCATAAAAACATGCTCTCATCCCTCTCTATGGAAAAGTTCAATTCAAGTAAGACGCTGGAAAAATGTTCAGGTGCAATTAGCAAGATTTTTCAATTATTAAGTGATCAGCGGGTTCAGGGACTCTCCGAACAAAGTGTTACGAAGCTGAACAGACTGTTCTGTTCTCAGAAGTGTCACCTCCACATCTTTGTCAACGCAGACATGTCTGTCAGAGGCATGAGGAGGTAAAAGGCAGGTTGAACATTGGAACGTAAACTTAGGAATGTTGAAACTCAATCTTACAGAGGAACGTGAACGAATAACGAATCAAATGCAGTTGACAAATATGTCTGGAACTTTGGATCCGAACAGCAACTCCTCAACAATTGGCTGAAGATCTTATCGGTAGGACTTCTATCTGATTTATTTTTTTTTTTTTGCTCTTGACTTTCAAACATTATTGCTAAATTCAGACAGGAAGGGGCCCTTTCAACCAACATATAGCATGAGAATAACTTGACATCTTTTCAGACTGACAGCATGGAATGTGGGCAAAACTCTGACAAACATGCATAACATAAAAATCCAAAAACAAAAAGAATTTTAAACAGATGTAGTGACATAAAAATGGGTATTATATAGGAGCCCTTAATATTCCTCAATCAGATTTTGACTGGGGAGCAGCATCACAAAAATTCATGTAAAAATAAAAAGTATCATCACATTCATCATTTTAGTGTCTATGTTGTGTTTGATTGTCAGCTTCTGAGACCCATGTTCCATCTCCTGACCAACCAAACCCCTTCCCACTTTAACTTATCTTTATGAAAATAATGTTGTCGTGGACTGTGCATACGAATATGCACAATGAGCTTTGTTGATGTGTTATTAAGAGACAAAACATACGGATTCTTCACAGGTCAGTTCTATCATTACCAACATTATTAAGTAATAAAATAAAGTCATAAGTCACACAGCCTTAGCTCGGGTGGAGCCAGTGTTACAATATCTAATAAACTTTATCAAATTATGGCACATAGAAAATAACAGCCTCTTTATCTCATCATATACTCCTTACGTAAGTAAAACCCCAAAAAACTGCTTTGTCATGCATGACATTTCATCTCTGATTAGTTTGGTTTCAGCACTGTAGTATATGACATTCACACTTCATCACTGATGTATTGCACAGCATTTTCAAAACTATCTTAAGCAAGAACTATGTATTAAATTTAAAAAAGCGAATGTAAAACCAAATCACTCATAAACTTTTACAGGAAAGCTCAGCGTCTCAGTTTCTGTAGCAGAGCAATGTGGCTATGCTGCTGAGGAGCCGCTCGCACTGTGCATTTCGACTTTTCCTGCCAGACCCGTTCCTGAGTTTCCTGCTGTGAATTCTTCTCCCCTCTCCAGCTGCTGCTTCTCAAAACTGCAGAAGTGCTAAAATGATCTGTGGGCAGGGGAGGCCAATTCAGCTGATGTGGTCATAAGCAAGTCAGAGAGGCCTGTAGGACTCACTGCTCCTCGCCCCATAGTCCAAAAATAAGACACTTAAAAATTAACTGGAGTAAATGGCCTAATTTGTACAAAAATATTATTAATGCCCTTATTATTTACATCGTAAATTAACATGGGATGTCAACAAATCCTAAAATGTCCTGAAATTAAATAAGAACAGATGAAGTATGAGATAAAGGTGCATAGGTTGGCATTCTTTTGACACTGAAAACAATTCCTTGGTTCTCTAGAAAGCTCCAGATTGCACATTCATAGCTTTAGCAGGCAGTTAATGCCAACTGTTTTTTTTTTTTACATGACTCACTCGCTCATTCAGCCACTGCTGATTTCTCTTGTCATCCTAATTTTATTGACATCTCCTGTAACAGTAAATGTCAAGAAGTACCTTGATGTAAATAACACAAATTTAAAATAAATTCCCACAATGACATACCTCAAATCTATATTCGTCAACACCTTTTCTTCAAAGGTGCCTGGTCCCAACACTTGTAAAAAAAAAAAAAAAAAATGTACCGACTGAAGACAAACAGTTTAGAGTCATTCTTCACATGGGTGAAGACGTACCATACCACCACCAACGGGTTTTGGGCTGTTTTCCAGAGGGTTCCCTTCGGATCTGTAGTTTTACAGCTCAGTCATAGGAGCTACCACCTCATGTGGTTAATTGACGTCACACCACATTAACGCAGTTTCCACTTCCAGCTGTCGCCCTCTTGCTGCAGTAGGTGAAGCTGCTGTGATTGGTGGAGGACCCGTTCATGTGTGACGACTTCAGCTCCATCTGGCATGCTGCGATGGCTGCGTTGAGCTCTACCTGAGCCCGGTGTACCACGTAGAACGTCAGGCCGATGCTGATGACAATCTGCACAAGACAGAGGAATTCATGTTTCGATCAAAGGGTTTTTTTTCTGGTTTATTCAACTTGTAGTGGTGGTGAACTGACCTGCCTCATATTCTGACGGGTTTCTAATATTTTGCTGTATCATTTAATATCCTTGAGGTATAAGGACAAAAATATTAGAATCACTTATCTTGCTACCAGATTCTCTAAAGCTCAATCATTGAGACCTTGTGTCTTGTTTAAACTGCACATAAACTGAGGAGTAAAATTTTTAATTTACCATAAATAGTGGGTTACGTTCCGGTCTATTTCTCAGCTGCGGGCAGTTGGCAGGCAGCCAGAGGAGACTCTGCGATGTTCATGTTCCACAAAGGCATATTTCCCAAAATGTAAAACTGTGTTTACAGTGACATCATTGTGCTGTTAAAAACTAAGCATGCATCAGACTGATGTTCCCATGATGGAAAATAAAAACAAAGAATCCATATGATTCTTGGTATCTCTAACAGCTTTCCACCAAAAATGTGAAAAAGCCTTCTGTGTTAAAACATGGTTTCAACAAGTTCAATTTAAAACCCTTTAAAGACCATAGTTAATTTAATTTAATACCTATGTCACAAACAACAGATATGAGGTAATAATGGAGTGCCAGAATTACCTATTCCTTATTTATTACTTATTAACTTGTCACATTATCTCACATACCACAGGCAGTGACAGTATCCATCCTTTTTCCCCACAGTCGAGCCAAGTGTGCTGAGATAAATTCTCTCAGGGGTGTGTGTAGTGTTTGTTATCAGTTCCAAGTCACTCTTTTATTATCTGTTTTTTGCAGTGTTATTACAGCATGCTAATATTCATATCATTATAATGGAGACAAAACAAACTATGCAAGCCACCATTTCTCTTTCAATTTTTTTATAGTACTCCAACTTTAATCAAGAACTACCTAAATATATATTAGGCATGGTATGTAATGTTTTTATGTATTTAGACTCTTCAGAAGATACAATTTTAGACTTTGGAAGTGTTCAGTTCTGCAGGAGACACCGATTGATTCTTGAACAGACCCTTGACCTATGAAAGTCACAGAGAAGCCTCTCTGATCCCTGAGTACTTGTGGGGATTAAATGAAGCTGAGCAGGTGTTTGAGATGTGGTGACAACTTGACCTTTGGAACTAGATAGAAATGTGGGTATAGTTTGCACAAGTTTATAGGGTTTAAAATTCGCACTCTGGCAGTTTACATAACTCAAGATTTAAGGAATAACATTTGCATCTGTTTTTGCAAAGTGGGATACAGTGTGAGAGGACTGGTAGATATGATATTTCAATATTAGGAGGAAAAGAAAATACACTGAACAAACAACACCTTATCTTTTCTGATCTGACATCATAGCAGTTTGACACACTGCTGTTCACATGTTGTTCTTAGAATGTTCAAACAGGTATTACAGCATATTTATACAGCATCGTCACTCTTTCGGGAACAACTCACCTGCAGGGTGAACACAAAGTAACCGCTGAAGCTCTGCTCAGCGATGACGTCCTCCATGGTGCGAAGCGTGGTGCCCAGGTAGGAGTTGAGAAGCTGGGTGGGCAACAGACCCACAGAGGAGGCCACCAGGTAGTTTGGCAAGGACACATCTGTGATCTTGAAACACAAGCAGCGATAAAAAAACAGGTTTAAAATTGAGATTAAATTACATGATTTAAAGATTGAAGTATGTAAGATTTAGATTACATTGATCTATTGGCAGAAATTGAATATGAAATAATCCTAGTGATGTTTTCACGAGTGTTTCATCTAAATTTTACAAATTGTTGTTTTCTTTACCCTAGAATGGGTCCTTTATATTTAAATATTTTATATTGACCTTTCTAGTTTCACTAGATATAGATTTTTATTTGGATCTGCACCAAGTTGCACACACACACAAACTAACAAATATATCAGTCCCCTAAATGTGCAACCGAATTATTCTCTGAGAAATCATTGTAAATGTAGGGGGAAAAAAACACCCTACCTATAGTCCTGGTTCTGCACCAACATTGAATGGGCTCTTTCCTGACCTAAACCACATTCTTCCACAACGTCTCATGGTAATCTGCAAAGTGGTTTTGTGTAATCCGGCTAACTAACAGACAGACAAACGAACACGGACGAAGGCATAACCTCCTCGGCGGAGATAACTACTGCAATGATTCCTGGGTAAATGAGTTCACACAGGATTAATTAAAGAATTAAAGTCATTCTCTTGTCTTCAACTGATGTTGGGCAGCATCTACTTCTTGGTTGCAATATATTTGTAAAACAATCGTTTTAAAACATTTTACTCAATTCACAATGTGTGACTAAATCAGCCATTTTCAGCCAAATTAACCACAAAAAACATGGAGCAGAGATTCTCAGATTCTGGTTTAATTCCTTACATCATGCTATCACACATCCAGCTCAGCATCTCATCTCATATCTCCAAACAGCCACCTAAATTTAAACAAGTGCATACATCGCTGTCACCCTTGATTAACTGATGACATAAGCTGATGCGTGTCTGTGCCTGCTGTGTGAGGATGTGACCTTGGTACTGTGACTACGCTGTGGCTGATACCAGCGTGGCAGAGGCAAAATGTTATCAGGACAAGAAGACATTTATGCTAGACCCAGTCCAAGTGTCTCCTCGCAGTGATAAATCCCAACCTCCACTCCTGTTATCACACAGTGAACTGATAAGACCCTGACTTACACTTCACAGGACACTGACATTATCAAAACCTGGTTAATTGTCTGGTTAATCGTTGGTTATTTGTCCTCTACGAGCATTTTTTATTACCACAATGTGATCATGTAGCCGTCGCTTCTCCTTGAAAGATTAACACTGACATGTCCACACTCTGTGTCAACACAGTCAAAACGCCTTCAGCTAATCTCTTGGCCTGGCATGTGAGCCTGTGAGAACTGCACAAGAAAAAATAAAAAGGAATGCATTCTCTTTCTCTGAGCCATCAACCCTTGAGTTGTGAGGCACATGTCCTCTGATGTCTCTTCCCACTCAGGCATGGAGCAGCTGTGGCAGGGGAAGGCTAGTCATTGGTATTTTTATAACCACGCAAGAGAATTCCCACTGAACGTCCTGCTCGTATCTGAACACAGTATCAAGATAATCTGCAAAAACAAGTGAAAAAACAGCCCATCCTTTGGGTTTGACCTGATTTATTCAGAGCAGTAGCGATGCAGCTCTAAGTTTGTGCTTGTAAACAAAACAGTAAGTAGGGTATCTTGACTGCTTAGTAAATCTCAGGCTTGCTTCTGTGATGCCTTTTCCCTTTGTTAACAGGACACAGCAGGTTTTACTCTTCATAATGAAGGTTGATACTTCGCAAATCTGCACAAACAAGTTTGACTGTAATTACAAAGCGATTCATCACATGATAAATTCCCCAACTGCTTCATTAGCTCATTATAATAACAGTAGAGCAATGGAGCCAGGTTAGCGCTGCAGTCATAAAGGTCATAATGCTGCAATAAGATAAAATCATCCTTAATTATCCAATTAGAGCTTTTTAAAATACATCTGAATATCTAGACTTCATCCTGGATTCACAAATATTTTTCCTGAGCCATCCCTTTGTTTTGCTAACTGCTGCAGTATCTGTGTCGTTTTAGGTTACATGCTATAATGTAGCATCGACCACTTCAGCAGAGAGAAGTGGGGGGCACAGTGAAATACAGCCTCACCCTGAAAGTGCTTACCAAGGGCAGAGAGAGACAACACATAACTCTACTTTGAGCCAGTACTCGCCCGCGAATAGTTTCACCAATTATTGTGGGGAATTAAGACCATAAAGATACAATATCAGATTGGCAGAATAATTAAACTCCAGGTGAGATGGATTACAAGGTGTGTGTGCCTGAACCCTCTGAGCCAGGAAGTGAAAATGTAGCAGAGGAGGCAGGTAGAGTGAGGGATTTAAATTATTAACCTGCTCCTGGTAGAGTCGGATACACTCTCTGGTGAGGGCACCATTCTAACATTTACCAGTCCAGTCCAGTAAACCATCTTTGGTTTAGTTATAAACTTTGTAGTATAATAAAAAAACACAGCCTTGTTGCAGAGACATGTATCTAAGTATATGACAGTTAATACACTACAAGAAATTAAGGAACAGAACGAACAGGTGTGTAGAAACTGTTTTACCTTTCCACCATTTGTCCAGCGGAGAGTATATTATATTATATTATATATATATATACGATATTTCAGAGAAACATTAGTTAATCAACACACAACAAAAGAAAAAAAGACATTTGATATGCCTTTGTATCTATAAAATCGACAATGAGTCAAAGTCAGACAAAGCACCTACACAAGTTTAAAATAACAATAATAATATGACAAATTCCAACTGGCCAGTTGAGCCAATTAAAAGTCGGCATTAGTGTCTGTTTGCTATTCCCTGTAGATAATTACCATGAAAAGCTCAAAAGGAATTTGTATAAGACAGTAAATTAGCTCTGCTTGTAATTAACAGTCTGACTGAGTGATTGAGTGGCACCTATCATGCCAGTGAGGGTGTTAACAGCTGTGCAGCGCCACATAATGTGTCTGTTCCTTTGACTTTGACAAAACTTTTACACCTTTACAGAGTGGAACAGAAAGTTCAGTGCTGAGTCCTGATCCACACTATATAGTTATTTCAACCTTTGCTCTCAGAGCTATGTCCTAACACAGAGCCTGAAGTAGAAACCAAAGACAAACAGAACCTGTTTTAGTCATTCAAACCAGAACAAACTCTGCTAGACCTGGTAGTCCTGTTTCGAAAAATAAATCTTTTCAACAGGTTAACTGCTGCCCACACTGCGGAAATAATACAGAAGAATCATTTATTTTTATTTCCATCCTGGAACTGCAGAATAATCCGACCTTTAATTCACAGTAGTATTTCCAGTGGCCCAAAAACAACTTGTGGGAGAACATGTTTTTTTAAGTTTCTTTGACTTTCTATTTAATGCATGTAGCATTTGAATCCAAGAATATTCTCAGATACCAGTGAATCAGACAAAGTACTAATACAGCAAAGTTCAGTGACTGTGCTGCTGCTTGCACCCACTGTCAGCTGATTCTGGGATGATCTCACATCACTGCTGCCAAATGACTATTTCCACTTATCTGAGGGGTTGTCATGTGCTAATGTACAATTTTAAAAACCAAAGCTATTTCTTTTATTATTATTTCTAACATGAAGCACAGCCACTAAACTGTATGTTAGTTCTATTCTATTGATTTTAACATATAATTTGAATGATACTATATGGAATATATTTATTCATTATATTTCCTCTTAACAATATAAGAAAAAAACATTTTGTAAAAGCCAGTTAATCGAGCTAATGGTTAGTTTATCTCAATTAATTTGGTGTCATCTCTCCTCACAGAAATGTGATTCAGAATTACTGATGAACAAAAGCCTGTAATAATCATGTAAAACAGACAATGTAAGACGGCAGCGCTGCTGTTGTTTCCACCTCATACGTCTGAGATTCACACATCATCATGGAATGATGACATCCTGGAGACAATAGGAAGTACTACAAAGGCGGTAATTTGGCAGCTAGTCAGGGGTGTGTGTGTGTGTACAGATGTTGTCACCATCATTATTTCACAATTATGTTAAATACAGTCACTAAACTTTACCTACGTATATTTAAAGATTAAAGATATATGAAGTCTGACTTGTGTATTGAGTACTCAAGTAGTAGAGGTAATAATGCAGTAAGGACTACTGCATACTCCTGGGGCGGTACATCAACATATTGAAGCGAACGTCACCAACATTTTTTTTCAAATGTTTCAAATTTTTACACATTTTGAAATCTGTGTGGGATATTGTTGTTTTAGGTTACTTTACACAGACAAAGATTTCTAATATTTTGATTGCCAATGTATGGAGGAAGGAACAAGAAAATAGAATAAGGTAAGAACTCTAGAAACTATGGAATTTAAAGTAAAAATTGCGACTCTGATGCAACTCAAGTGATGTTTATTGTCTAGTGGTTATGGGTGTGTGTGCATAGAGCTGTCAAAAGCCAAAGCTGAGCAGCCAATGAATCTCCACGCTGCTGAGAAATGTCTTAACAAATCAGTCACCCCAGAAAACTGGTTTTGCAGCATGCAATTACTATGCTTGTGAAGCACACTTACGTCATCTCCTTATCCTGCCTCGGGCCTGTGCATCAACTCCTCCACGCTTTGAGCTATGAATGCCTTTCAAGTTCCCTACTTTGCATCCACTTCTGCATGCTTGTGCTTCTGCTTTCCTTCATTATTTTAAATCTCTTCTCACCAAATCATTTTTGTATAGACAATGCAATTTTGTAGAAAACTGAATTTCAGGATAAAAGAAACCGACCACGGACATAAAGAGAATCTGTGAAATCTTTAATTTGATGATGGCTTTTAATCCAGTTACTATCGGACATGTCAGTAGTTTTAAAATGTGTGTTCTGTGTGGTATTTAAGTAGGCGAGAGTCCAACTTACCTAAAATAAACTGAACTTTGTACTTTGTAAACAAGTTTATCTTAGGAAACATTTCCATGTTAGTTAAATTGTCGTGAATTTAAAGTTTTACATGAAAGTTAATCAGACCAGCCTCATATTTTCAATGTGAGTATTTATCTAGACCGACATTATACCCTGTCAGTCATATTTTTCATGAATTATAAGTATGTATATAAGTACTTAACAGTAATTTACAGGTTTAGTTCTTAGCCAAAACATTGTAGAAGCAACTATTTCACCTATCTTGTCAATTTCTGTCTTTTTATTTCATTATTAAATGTTTAACAAGCTCCTCGCTGTTTTTATGAGACAAGCTAACAAGACAATTATGTGATGGGAATTCCAACTCCATGTGAGAGATATTATATAATCTCACACACTACATGTCCCATTTGGAAGTATCAATGAGTTGACTGTGAAGGGTAATCAGCCAGTATAAATTATTCATGACACACATGAAGGTCAAGGGCCTCAGGTTAAATGTAGGAGTGCAGCTGAGAGCGATACCCTGGTGATCAGCAACAATAAAAAACAACTGTTTTAACTTTGTGACTGATTTGTGTGTTTTTGATTAGTCAAGCCATTAAAAAAAATTGTGTAGTTCACGTGGTCAAATTTACTTTGATGAAAATAAAATGCTGACGATTTAATCAAGATTATGTTAAAAATCACAAAAACATTATTGACTTTCGAACTAAAATCGCTCTAAATATTTAAACCCAAATTATGCATTAAAACTGCAATACTTCAAACTGAAAAAGTAATTAATGTCCTTAGGCTACGATAGATTTGTTTCATCGCAGCACTTCCTCTGCCTACAAGAGAAATAGGGTTCATTCCTCTGGGGCCAATACAGGAAGTATCACATATAACCCAGCTTCTGGTTCCATCTCATTTCCTGTGAGGCAGGTTGCCCTAACAGCAAGAAAATAACTGTAAACTTTTAAAATCAAACCAAAAATCTTGAATGCAAGTGATTTGTTGAACCGTCTTCCAGCAGGTTAATGAGCCCTGCTCTTGGCAGGGCCACTGCTGTGAGTGGATGAGTTTATAATGGACACTGCATGACTGTCTAATGACCTTCTGACGGGAATAGGAAAAAGCTGACAGTGGTGTTTTTCATACTCACCGAGAAAACTGCATTTTGAAGCCCAAAGGGAATGGGGGTGAGTCTCGCTAAGGCCACAACTTTGAGTCCACTTCCTCCCTCCACCACTCGTATGACAGCACTGAGCTGTTCACTGTTCCCAACCTTGTTCAGCACCCAGTCGCTCAGTAAGCGCTTGCAGACCAGGTGGGCCACAAAGGTCCCTATTAAAACTCCCACCATGACCAGTCCCACGCCCAGCACAAAGCCGTAGAGGTAGCCAGCTGCCACATTAAGAACAATGTATCCCCATCCGCAAGGCAACGACACAATAATCAAACCAACTATGAAGAGAAAGGCCCCAACGAAGCTGTCCAAGCTCTCCACCCAGAGCAGGAGGTCCTTGAGGTATTGGCGCACAAGTGCGACCGAGGAGAAGCACACGGCGGTCAGGATGCACGCCAGCAAGGCACCCTTGAAGCAGAACGTGGTGATACAGCAGGGGTGTCTGAACTCTCCTCCACCACCGGCGAAGCTCGTCCCCCCCGAGTCACTGGTCACCTCAGGGTCATCGTCCGACTTCCCCACTCCGGCTCCTCTCTCGTCGAAGGCGCTGCAGATCAGGATGTCGATTTTGTCACACTCCTCTGTGGCAGTCCTCTGCAGCCAGCGGTTCAGCTGGATCTGAGCCTTGCCCACCGCATGCTTCACAAGCTTGGTGAGCAGCTGCACGGTCGTGGCCCCTGACACTGACATGTTGGCCCCTCAGATGAGCTCTGGGAGGGGGGGGGACCTGGATGAAGACCTGGAGACAGCTGGGATGTTAAAGGTTTCTGTCAGTCTCTACTAACTTTATGGAGGAGATGGCTTCACTCTGCAACAGTGCAATGAGACACACACGTGAAATCCGTCACTGTCCTTGGCCATCACACGAGGTGTGCACTCTAACCGTGTCTATCTCGGGTACACCCCATGGGCTGCGAGCCGGTCCGACCACTTGGAAGTGCCACTTTTAAAACCTCTGTCTGAGAAACTCGCCATGTTCAGAGTTGTCCCCTCTCCTCCTCCCCCCCCTCCCCTTCAGCCCCAGGACAGATGATGGAGGCGGTTGTCAGGACACGAGTTACGAGGACAAACAACTCCAACACGTCTCTGCACTGAGACCAGGAGCAGAACAAACTTTTTCCAGCAGCAGCAGCAGCAGCCACACGAAGCTAACGTCAAGCCACTAGCATGAATTACAGCGAGGCTTAGCTAACTAGCTCTGCGTGTGGATAAACTCCACGGCTGCATATCACGAGCTAAAGCGGACCTGCAGCTCCTCTTCACCCGGACAACAGAGCGGCAGGGTCGGGTGTGGACGACGCACTGTGTCGTATCTCCGGTAGCGGGCTGTCGTGCCTCCTCTCCCCGTGTCTCCTCCGCTGGAAGCCGCTGATCGGGCTCCTCTCCACTGTTTGTGTCCCAGAATGCCAAGTCAATCCAGACCACGTGACAGGCCGCCGCGCCCCCCTCCACCAATCAGAGGGATCCCGGCGGTCATCGCGAGATCTCACCACAGCCCCTGTTTGTTTTGGGTCGATCCTCTGAAACACTCATCAGCCACAGAAACAAGTAACTTTGCAACCACGTGACGCTGTGATCACGACTTCAGCTTCTACCGTTTCACTTTAATTATTCAAAGCAGCCAATGAGAAAGGATCAATTCACAGTGACGTTGTATCCAGTTGCACAGCAGCTAATAATGAGTTCTGTTAATTAGGAGGAGGAAATAGTTCACCAATGATTTTTAGGTCAGCATAATGGTGACAGTAGTGTTCACATTAGATTAGGTGGAGGGCCAGACAAGCACGTTTCTCATTGAAAGTCTGTGTATTATTTTATTGTTGTTCCTTTCTTTCATTATTGTTTTTTTCTTCATATATATTTGATGTTCTCTCATGTTCCAAATCGATAAACAAATCAAATCAAAAGATAAGTATTATATATATATATATACAGTATATATATATAATGTGCTCAAGTATAGATTAGAATCAGAATCTGCTTATTTGTCATGTATGTGCTATATTATTGTAGAATTTATATTACTGGATCATTACAATTGTTGAATTAAAACATAAACAGCATTTTTGTAGATGGTTGAGGTGCAGCTAAAATGTACTTATGTATGCTATAGTTGGGTTGTTTACTGCGTCATAATTTATAGGCTTTCATGTATCAATATCAATTCTCAATTCTCTGATAAGTAAACACTAGAGGTCAAAAGAAATTTTGAAAAAAAAAAAAAAATTTTTTTAAATCCCTCAAATTTTTTTTTGTTTTAGTGTAAAATATTATTAGATGGACACAAGTTAAGTACAAGCATTTTAAATAAAAGGGAAAATATATTATTTATTCAGGTAAGTTTTATTGATCAAACTGTTTTATATAAAGAAAAATGTAGCATACGCCATGAACTAAAAGTAATTGGTAATAACCAATGCATTTTATATTGATCTTCTTGTATACATATCTTCTTGTAGCCTGTTTCTGTGAGCATAATACAGTAACCTGAAGGGAATCTCCTTGCTTTGCATAAATACATTTATAATGAGGGGAGTGAAGCAGACAAACAGTGCATTCATGCAGCTACCACTGCTCAGCCCCTGGCTCGCCCAGCTGTGGGTGAAGGAAGGTGGTAGTCCCCAAACAAACTTTGTGCAGCAACTGTTATGACTGTGTGTCACTGAAAAACCTTCGACCCTATGACCTGGACTGTTGATGATATTGAATCCCTCTCTCCACGCACATTAAAAATGTAGCTGTATGTTGGATAATAGTATTTGACTGCATCCTCGTGGCAATCCACTAGAGGGAACTGTTATACAGGTTTTTACAAAAAGCCAGTCTCTTGTTTTCTTTAATTTTCTGCTCTGCATCCATGTGGAAACATTTAATAGATAGTCACAGTTGTTATCGATATGAATCATTATCAGGGTCGATTCATATCTTTTCAAACTTTTTTAACACAAATCTGGGGCTCACCAACAGAAGCTGCATAATGATTAATTTGTGGTTCTATTTTAACATATTTAAATATTCAATTTAAAAAGCAAAGATATCATTTAATAAGCATAATGCGTATTAAGCTTATTTTCCACATGTTTTCCCATTTCTTGTCAATGAGAATCCTACACATCCAGTCCACCGTGAATTAACTCCCACATAGTTGATTCTAACACTTTTTAAGGGTTTATGTAGCTCCACACTTTCCAGTTTCAAGTGTTTTCCAGAGTTAAATTTACATTCTGAAAATAATAAAACATTTAACTTTATGCCAGAGTTCCTTTTTCAACTCGTGTTAACGTAATACGTAGGGATTAGACAATAACTGTGTAGTTACATTTTTCTTTACTGGGTAGTTTCACTCCTTAATGTGTTCAGCTGTCTACACTGAAAAAAAGAATTAATTCCCTTGAATGATCTGGTAATTTGGAAGTGAAATCGAATTGTTCCTGAAATAAAAGGGATTAAATGCGATGACATATTCTGCTGCAAAAAAATCTCAGAGGATTAAAATATCAACTAATGTCATACACACAGCTTTGTCATAACATTTTATGAAAGCCCTGACATTCAAATTCAACTATCGCGAGTTCTCATGAGACCAGTTGCAGAAGTTGTGAATGGGAAACCACAAGTCTTCACGAACAGTAACTAGGAGGAGGAATGACAGAGGAGATTAAGGCTAAAAACAGGTTGTGAATGATGCCATTTTAAATTGAATTTGAGTCGGTGTGAGACACCACAGGAGCTGTATGGAGGCTTTTTGTCTGTTGTTTTATGTGTTTGATAAATTGGTCACCAGCCTCTCCAATGATAATGGATAATCCCCTGAAACTCCAGAAGTATTTTGTGGACTCAAACACTTCACCCACCCCTCCATCGGCAGAGAGCTGAGTAGATAATGAGTGAATTCTCATCATATGGCTATAAGTCTAGTATTTGTCTGTTACAAATGATCACGAATGACCCAGATCACATCTTGAAGATAAGATAAGATACTTATTACAGCAACAAAAGTTAAAATGAGGTCGACGAGAGAACATGTGAGCCTACTTCCTCCTTTCCTTTGTATTTGAACATTTTTAGGACTAAGATTTAAGGAAATAATAGGACATATTTCAGTGATGGATGCTGGAGTGAGCAGGTTTGGACTCATCACAACATCAACTAACACATGACAAATACAAAACAGAAACAGGATGTAGTTCATATGTCAGGAAGTATGGTAATATATTGTCAAAATAAAAGCACATGAATCTCAGAGATAGTCCAAAGAAAGTGGCAGTGTGAGTGAGCCCAGTGCAGAAATAAAGATCTCAGAATAATGAGATCATGTTCAACATTTGAAGGGACAATATTGCGGCCATTTTTCATCATCACATACATGAAGTTAAGGGATAAATGGTGGGACTTTACTTGGGAAGTGGTGTGTGTGTGTGATTGCTGTTGGTTTGACAGCAGCTAGGGGTCGCTGTGTCTGTGTCTGACCGGTGGCAGTGATCAGATAAGAGGCTGAAACACTCACATTCCCCTGCAGTTCACTTCTGGAGCCTCGTCTGTAGTGATGGATTGTTCAGAGGAGGTTCAGTCTGTGTGTGAGGAGCCCTGCGCTCAGATGGAGCTGAAGAAGGGGATGTCTATTTTCATTGATGTGAGTAAAACATGTTTAATAATCCTTACAGGAAAGAAAAATGACTTTAATATTCATTACTGCTGCTTACATTTTGTTTTTGTAGTCATCCATAGCTTATCAAAGCAGGAAAAAATTAAATGTACAACTATTATAAAAGCGTTTTTCTATGTATTTGGAGAAAAAGATGCATTTTTACTTTTCAAATGTGCGTGTCAGTGATTTATTTCTTAGAGGTTTTGTATCACCTCAGTTAATGTGGAACCCTGTTGTGTATGCAGGGTACAGCCCTGTTGTAAGGGATGAATGAATTTGACAAGCCTGACCTTTAATTTAGCCTCTTGTTTTCATAGCCTGGTCATCCATCCATATGTCGTTGTTCAGAAGCAAATACCAAGTCAATGAAATTCTTGACTTTTTTCATTTCTAATGCTAAAACCGATTTCTTTTATTTTTTGTTTTTATTTATGCCATGTATGCATCATTATAGTTTGTGATCTTCTCTCTCTCTCTCTCTCTCTCTTTCTCTCTCTCTCTCTCTCTCTCTCTCTCTCTCCATTTCATGGCACTGCTTTGTTCCTTGGGTATTTGCCACCTAATTATATTAAACCCATATTTATCCGCACTATGTTATTAAATTCAGTGTCTTCACCATGAACGTGTTTGTGGCTCGGGTGGATGCTCACATGGGAGATTTATATGAAAGCAGGAAGTCGTGTATAGATCACATCAAACGCCTCACTGATGTTGACGTATGTGGAACTGACTGACAGGGAGTGAAACCCCCGTCATCTTCACAGATGAGCTGATCGACGGCCTGGATTCTGTTATTTCTTGACTTCTCCCTTTACAAGTTTCTGCACACTGGCTCCAAAAGAGTCATTACTCCTGCCACAGGTTGTGTTTCCATATCTTCATCCTTTTGATGGTGTTTTGGTGCCAGAGTTCCACTTCATTAATGGATTTAATAGAGGGAAAATAAATCCATTCCAATTCTGGGTTTGATTGATTAATTGTACTCATTGGATGTAAAAGATTAAACAAGATGGAATGAGACAATGAGACCAAATCATAGGTTGTTACAGGGTTTGAAACAGTGATGGTGTTATTATTATCTGAATCATCAATGTAACACATTCACGAGCAGGAAGATGTATAGATGAGTAATTGGAGAGCTGGAGAGCTGGAACCAACATTTATTTCCATTGTTGATTAATCTGCAGATCATCAGCGACACAGTGAATAATACTTCACATTATCATCAAGCCTCAGACAATCTCATGAATTAAATCAAGTCCAAACTTAGTAGAGCACATACCTCTGCCAAGACCCAGCGGTCCCCGTATGACACCACAACCACTCAAGAACCAGATTCTTATTAAGATCTGCTCTACACACTCGTAAATATCAGTCCACTAAACATGCCTGAATATTTTGTCCGTCAAGATTCATGAATTCTTCTCAATTCTTAATCAAGGGGGATGTTGAAAAACGGTCCGATCTCACAATGTTAAAGAAAGTTTTTCCTGGATCTACACCGAAATCTTATTGGTTCTTTCCAGACCTGTAACACATCCTTACACCAAGTTTCGAGGTTATCCATTTAGTTGTTGTTTTAAACAAACTAACGAACAAATGTACAGGGGTGACAACATAACCTCCTTGGCGGAGATAACAATAGTCCAGAAAACAAAGATATTTAGATACTATATATTATATTATATCTTTACAGTATAAAGCTGGAAAGATCAAATATTTGGTATTTTTTTACTTTAAATTTGACTTCAATCTCCATGAAAACAGTTGGTGATGAGACTTGTTGATTAACTAAGCTATTGATCGTTACAGTTCTACGACAGAAAATAAAGACATTCGATTTGGGACATAGACGTGACGATTGATTGTTTCCATGTTGCAATTAACAGTGTTTTCGTTCCTCTGCCTTCATTCATTCCTCACACGGCCGCTCCGCACTGTGGCCTCGTACAGATAAATGAAGCTGTGCTGAAATCGACTGACTACTGATGAGAGTTAGATGTGGATAAAAGATGAGTAGAAACAGAGAAGCAGCAGGTCTGTAAGGATGTTGGACAGAAATGAAGTGATTGGCAGAAGAAATTTAGAGAATTATTTAAGTCAGAGCACAGGAGAGACGGCCAAGTACTAGAGAACAGTGGGTGTAGTTTTTAATTTGCTTCTTTATCCTCATGTCGCACCGAGCTAGAGCAAACCTAGGAGGGAACAATTTTGTTTTCACATTCAGTTTTACTTTTTAGATCTGGCGCATAAAGGATTATAGTCAGATTTCGCCTGCAGGGATGATGTGTAAATACACTCAGATTCTGCTTCAGTGCCAACATCACAAGATGAGAAGATGCTA
The DNA here is from genome assembly GCF_024713975.1 of Paralichthys olivaceus. Classification (NCBI taxonomy): domain Eukaryota; kingdom Metazoa; phylum Chordata; class Actinopteri; order Pleuronectiformes; family Paralichthyidae; genus Paralichthys; species Paralichthys olivaceus. The sequence continues at coordinate 9,247,388 of NC_091112.1, forward strand.
TTTTGAGATGGATGGCTCAACCCTTTTCAAGCTGATGTGGTCATTGCCACTCTGACTTTCATCTCGTCTGGACTGTGGGGCAGCGCTATCAATAATTTAATGACCCACTGCTTTTGAGAGTGTGATCGATGATCCCCACTCACACACACTCACAAACACACTTATTTGAACTTTGATGATGTGAAACCTTTGCTGACGATCCTTCTTTCTTCTCCCTCTTGTTACAGATTTTACGGCGAGCTGATAAAAATGGTAAATATCACACAAACACCCTCATGCATCTCTGGCATTAATACTTTGACGTCTGCACTACAGTTTGTGAAAACAGATGTACAAGTTCCTCAATTAAATTTGGATCATGACTCCATGGCAAAACGCTTTCAGTTTCCATGGAAACAGGAATCTGACTATGTCCACAGAGTCCCAGAATCAGTGTGTAAATGAAGATGGACATCAAGAGTTTTATTAGTTACTTTAATCACTGCAGTCCATTCTTAATATATCTGAGGTTTTAGAGCTGAAGGCTCAACACATATTCTGCTGTTGTTTCACCTTCCCTATCTTGTGCTTGTGAAGTGTAAAAATAAATAAAATATTTGTTGATAAGTAGAGACCGCAGGAGTCTGAATTCAAGTTTCTACCCATTCATCCTGGTCCAACCTGTGAACCTGAATAGTCAGATGAAGACAGTCTAAAAGGAAATGAAATAACACTGTGGATCTCCAGATTTTTTGGCACACAGGCCTTGCATTTTAATTTATTGAGTCTGATTTATGACATCAAGTCAGAATTAAATAAAATTCCTTCAAATTCCAGTGATAGCATTTTTAATCATTCGCAAATATGTTATACGTTCAATCTCATAAAGGAATAATTTGACATTTTGGGAAACATGCTTTTCCAGAGTAAGATCTTAAGAAGAATAGATGGATCAGGATGACAGCTGGATGGTTAAAGTAGAAGCGTATATGTTCTGTCAGGTGTTCATGAGACAGACGAGTAGAAGACGTGTCTAAAGAACCCCCTGTGCAGAGATGCTGTCAGAGCTGCTAATGGTTTTGTGCAGAACCAGGTTTGCCGTCTCTCCCTGTTAAAGTCCTTGTGCTAAGCAAAGCTAACCAGTTGCGAGCTGTAGCTTAATATTTACCACATGAACTCAAAATACTTGGAGAAAAAGATTTATTTGTATTTTATTTTATGAAATATATGATGAAAACTGGAATCCTAAATGGGAACTAGTCATTTTCACTGCATCCACTGCACAGCTGTGGTTTTAGATCCTGTATGAAAATACATGTCGTCTATTTCTCCTGCTGAGACAAATTTAATTTCACACATTTAAATGTTTTTTGGATCAGGAACAGGGATTATGTTTAAACTGGCATGTTAACAGACATCATTATGTCACACAGCTGTCCTCCCACCAGCAGCCCTCATTTTGAACATATTTAATATAAATGACCAAAAATAGCCAATTCAGAATTCATTATTCACGTGACATGACATGCTTCATAATTCAAATGTCTCACGCCGTGAGTGATTTCAGTTCTCATCATGCAGGAAAATAAACAACCATCACACGTCTTTGTTTTTTAGTGTTTTGCAAACAGCAACATTTATATGTCAGGTTTGTTCCCAGATTATTCCTGAGCTCACTGTGAGTCACCGTGTGCTCCATTTACGTGTGTGTATGTGTGTGTGTGTGAGCGCCTTTGTACATCCTTCAAAAGGGGCTCATGCTCACATCATCAACTGTGACATGACATTCATACTGAGCACCACCTCCAGAGCAGGTCAACGGTGAAAATTTAAAGATCACCACCTCACATCACACAGGGAAACACACTCGTGGAGCCTGGAGGCGCACTGAAATTCCCTAATGACATGTTATTGTACCAGTTTGTCCGTGCTACGGACTTCCAGTCCTGTCATTTCTGTTTTCTGTGATACAAATAAGCAACATTATAGAAACTGGTCACTTGGCCTCGCCGTCTGCTGCAGTCCTGACACCTTGTTGACATGCTGCATTTGTGCTCTGTCCCCAGACGATGGGAAGCTTTCCTTTGATGAATTCAAGGCCTACTTCTCTGATGGAGTCCTGACAGCTGACGAACTGCAGGAGCTCTTCCACACGATCGATACCCATAATACAGAGTAAGTCAGTTAATGTGTTCTCTTGGGATAAGCGTGAAGGAGGAGAGGTCAACCATGTGGATGAAATGGAACTGCAGAGGCCATTCCTTGCTATTCGGCAATATTATAAATATGCTTTAGTGTCTCTTACATAAACAGTGAAACATTGTTTGACGGATGGAAATATCAGGTCAACACTGTGACAACTGAATTTGTCTCCAACCAAAAAGGATTTGTCAAATATAATAATTTACTTAGATTTTGCCGCAGCTCAGTTTTTGTCTGCCATGAAAAAAGTCTTGACATGTTTTCAAGCCAAACTGGAAACACTCCCCAGGCTTAAGTTTTATAAGAAATCTTGTTTATGCTTGTTTTTTTTTAATCATTTTTTTCTAGAGAATATAATGTGAAAAATCACAAACATCCCAAAAGTGACTCTTGACTTAAAAATAAAATATTTAAAGGAAACTTTGCCACACGCTCTGAGGAGACTTTTCTATTTATTCATAAGCTCAGTATGACGGTGATATGAAGATGTGAAGTGAAGCATTGTGGGCAGTGGACTGTGTGTCTGTCCCTCTGCAGGACACAGGAGACTCATGTCAAATAAATGTCTCCGTTCAGCTGTCAACCTGTCGCACATTTTTAGATCTTACATGTAAGAATTTCAGACAGGCTGATATTACAACACTGCAGTACTATATTATAATTATCATTATTATTATTACTGCTGGGTATATCATCAGCTCCCATCCTCCTTATTCAGTCCTCTGTTATCAAACATTTTGTTGAACATATCACGACAATTTACTTTCATGAAATTGTGAATTTCCTCTCCAGGGGATCAATCAACATACATCTTATCCTATGTGTCTGTATTTACTTTTTTAATTCTTCGTCCAATTTTAAAGCACAATGTCATTGAAATAGATATAATATAATATATTAATGAACCCCACAATTTAATATTTTATTAAGTGGTTGTGGTTGATGTATATTATATTTACCTCAGCAAGTATAATGTTTTATTAATAAGCACTTTATTAATTATAGAGTACATCACTTTCATTTCCACGTCCCTATTCTTCTGATCAAGAGGCTCAGAAGAGGAAATTCTAATTCCCACCATCAGCACTTTGCATCAGATCTGACTTGAATCCAAGGTCTTATTAAATCAGTTACTGTGTGTGAATATTGATCGCGCCCTTTGTGTGGCCTTGTTATGTAGTCAGTCTTCAAGACTGCAGTTGAATCCTGTTCACAGCCACACAGAGGAGGCAGGGAGAGCAGGTCATTTCAGCAAAGCCAACAACATTTAGAAGAATGACAGAGGAGGGTTGAACATTTGCAGCTACGATATGTTAGCGCTATTTCTATTATATGGCGGGGGAAGATGAGAATTCTGTCATTAATTGTGCAGAGGTGTTTGAAACTTGAATTATTATTCAACACAACCTGAGAATCTCATTCTACAGTTTCTCAATCAAAGTGTCAAACTCTGGGTGTGTTCAATTCCCCTCTGCATCACTGTCAGTAGTAACAGGCACAACACACAAAGTCTTTCAGTGAGCAGTTAAATCTTCATGTGAGTCAGGAGATGACCAAAGTCATTAGTATTCATGTTGTCATGACCATTAGGTTTTAAAGAGAGATATGTGATTCTGGATCAAAGCCTTGCTAATGTGTTTATACTGTTTTTACATGCATGTATGAACCACAGTCAGTTTTTAGACTTTATTTAACTTTTCAGGCCAAAGACAGTAGTAATACAATATGTGTAGTAGCTACTGTTCAGTGTAGTGTGCAAGGATCTCTGACCCATGTTTGGTCCATTGGTAAATAATTTATCTTAAGATGTCAAAACATGCAAGTTTCTTTCAACACAAAAGTCAGAGTTTCATAATCTCAGTATAATATCTAACCTGTGCTTTACCTCCTCTGTTCTGGGCTCTCATCGTGTGGCTCTAAGTGTTTTCTCCTGTTTGGACCAATTGATCCCTGCAGCACTTTACCCTCTTGTGAATGACAGCTGCAGCTTGTGTGGAATAGAGTTAAAGCCAGTGTAATTCAGCACTGTTACACACACACACACACACACACACACACACACACACACACACACACACACACACACTCAGACCTCCTCCCTGAAGCACACCCATGCACAGACATTCATCACAAACAGCAAAAAGTTCTCAGGGGTTTCTGTTGAAGAATTCAGTGTCTGGCCTCTGGCTCACACCTCTGAGGGCAGAAAATAGAATTTAACTTCTTATGACATATTTTTACTTGCCCCCATTCGTCATAACTCACTCATTTACCAAATCACAGTCTACAGAGAAAATTGCAGATAAGAAAGATTAGTCTGTCGCTTCCGTTAACCTTGGAAACATTTGTTTTTAACTCTGTCAAAGAGGGGATGTTTCATTGGCGTTACACAAAAACTTCTGGAAGGATTATTTAATGAAACTTGGTGGAAGGATGAGGTATAGGTCAGGGAAGTACTGCATATATTTTGGTGTGGATCCGAATGAGGAGACGGATCCAGGACTTTCTCCCCCACTTTATTTAATATGTTTTTTTGACATTTTCCTTGATTTTGCTGTGAATAATTCATGGATCTTGATGAAAAAAAATCAAAATCCAGATCCAAATTTACATGTGGTTTTACAGTGTCACTGAGACAGAGTGCCATTCTAGTTTAATAAATCTTGTTTTATCTAATAATCTCGCATAATTTGTCTTTCAGCAACGTGGACACTGATGAACTCTGTGGTAAGTTTACACTTTATCTGAATAAACTCTGAATTTCATGAATAAGAGGCTTTTCTGTTCTGCTTGATTTATGTTGCTTTACCTTGCAGTCAGCAGCACCGTAGACTCAAATGCTATTTGACACTTTGCCAGCATAAGGAAAGAACCATGTTAGACGCGGTCACATGCTCTATGACCAAACCCCTGCAGGCTGTGTCACTGAGGTGTCACACAAATGCTGCTTCACCACAACACCTAAAGCCCTGTCCGACTTCTTTAACTCACAAAATGTTTCTGTCTTTTTTCGTCCTGCTGTTGTGAAGAGTATTTCTCCCAGCACCTCTGTGAATATGAGAATGTCCTTGCCGCCTTAGAAGACTTGAATAAATCCATACTAAAGGCCATGGACAAAACCAAGAAGGTAAGATCTGAATAAGAATCTGATGAACCAACACCATTACTCTAATGAAGCTGCATATTGTGTCTCTAATGTTATGTAATGGCATGGAGATGATTGTGTCTAAAGTGTTATAGAATGAAACAACACTAAAATATATTCATATTCCTTTACATCCCTGTACAACACTGATAACACACACACACACACACCTCCACACAGAAAACATCACACTGACATCTCATGTCGCGCACATAATGAGAATTTGAAGGGATGTTTGATTTACTCGCTGTGTGGCATGAGCTTCGCGCAAAACTCTCCCAGCATGCTCCTGTGATGCCCAGCTGGCTTCCTCACATCTCCCATTAGTCACATTTCCATTACAGAGCGAACAAGGACGAGCCGAGACTCATTCATGCACTAATTAACCACCGGAACAAAACGTGTTATGATTCTTTCTGCATTGAAGCCAACGTAGACAAGGAAGCAAATGGGTTACTGAAGAAATGCACTGTGATCATTTGTGAAACTGCATTTTATCCTCTTGATCTTAGTGTAACGCTGTGACATTATCAGAGAGGAGATAGAGGAGGTAAACGATGAGGACAAGAAGCGGCTCACTCCATCTGCAGGGAGAGCCTCTTTTTCTTTCTACCACTCACTCTCTGCAGTGTTTCATGTGACACATGACACACGCTGTGAAGATCTGCCCTGCTCTCGTCTCATCGGGGCTCCGTTTGGGAGTCAACCCACTCATTTGTCAGAGGTCGATTTTCATTAGCAAAGAAACAAGGTGACACATGTACACATCTAACTTCTGCAGTAACTAGAATGGCACGCAGTGGAGCACATACAGCACCTCTGCCAAGGCCCAACAGTATCAATTCAATCAAGCTAAACCACATTTCACACACTTTTCTCTAATTGTGTTTTTCCTCAATAAGTGCCAAGTTGTGATGAGGTGCGACAATCAAATTAGGCCTCAAATCATTTTGTGTTTTCCAGGAGAATATTTAAGAGCGGGAAGTAAGACAGAAAAACAGCACTGGACCATTATATTTCTCCCATTAACACTCCTGATGTTGTTTCCTCACAGACACACAACCACAAAATGGATATTTGAGCTCAAATGAAAATAAATCATTCTGCACAAATTGAACAGAAGTGATGAGTTATAGACCAAAGCAACAAATTTCAAATCACATCACTACACCAGACTGTGTAGAGACAGGATTTCACACCGCTGATGTCTCCTCTGGAGCCTTTTTAAAGTGCTTACTCCTTGAAGCCTCACTCTTAGTTTCCTCCTCTGCGGAGCGAGTGTGAAGCCATAAAACATTTCTGTGACCCTGAGTCACAGCACGAGAAAAGAAAAGAGGAGAAATGTATAATGTGTTGTATTTCTCTATTGGCTGAGGGAGGAGGAGAACGGCATTAGTCACACACTAAAGCCCAGTTGTCTCTGAATTGTACATGTATTTGAGTGGGTGGTCTGTGGCTGTGGATGTGTGAGAGGGGGCTGGCTGCATGTGTGTGTGTGTGTGTGTGTGTGTGTGTGTGTGTGTGTGTGCGTTGTTGAGGTGTTTCTTTTTGTTGCATTTGAAGATTATTCTGTTCTGTGTGAAAAACAGCCCTGATATTCTGAATTAACGAGATGAATTAAAAAATATCATACCCCCAAATCCTGTGAGAAGCTCTCACCAGTTCTGGAGCTACGGTTGTTGCTGCTAATCAACCCTCTGACAGTGCTGTGTGGTTACAAGCACAGTGTCAACAGAGGTAAGAGACTTAAAGTATCTTTAAATGTCTCAAACCCAAACCAAAATAAAACTGGATTAAACTAAACAGCCCTGTTTTTCTGAATAAACAAGATTATTAAAATATTTTTTATCTCCAGTGAATGCAATATGCTTTCATACCTTCATATTTAACATCCACATATTTCATAGCAGGTCTCAGGTGTTGCTCATGTGCACATAGAGGATATTTACTGAATACAGACAATACTAATAATGCAGAAATGTTTAATTCATCACTAAATTGGGTTTACTACACAAACTAGTACTTACATTCAGATGAGGTATTACTTCAGACTGTGTATTAAGATGGACAATGCGTCTCCACTTCTTCACAAAAATCTGCAGTAGTGATCCACCAATGGCAAATCAGTCTCAGCTGTCGATCGTGTTTCACACTTTTTTTAAAGCATCAACCAACTAATCAAAACCAAACTTAGAGGAAAAGAATAACACTTAATAAGAACAATATCAGATCTACCTGAAATGACAGAAACTATCTTTCCATCTTTCTCACTTCTGGGGACTGTCACATCGTCCATCTTTATATACAGCCCATGGCAAAAACAAATAAGCTCTGTTAAACTAAAAATCTAATTTAGCAAATCCCTGGTTTGAAACTAGTCTAAACTTTCTACGACTCTATCTTAGTGAGGAATTTCTGAGTAGCTGGTGCAACCCAGGTCCCAGTTCTGCCAAATCCCTGACTGTTGGTTTGTGATAAAGAATTTCACATTTTCTCACAGTTGAGATAATTGACATTGGATGGTTTGTGTTCAGGATTTAAAAAATATTGAGCTGATATCATTTGGCAGAGGTAATGTGATTTTAATCTTAACTACAGGGCTCATATAGTGGGATCTGGGCATCAGTGTGGGTCAGAGGCTGAATTCAAGGCTCTGTCTCCAACAAACCATTCATTTGACATTTTGTACGACTGAAAATGAAACATGAGGGGAAAAAAACAAAAGAATCAGGCAGACCATAAGCTGTTTTATTGGACACACACACACACACAGGTGTAGATCACAGGAGGTAATCTATGCTCACATGGGAGACAGGAGACTGACCTTTACCAGTTTTATTGTGACTCACTCTCTCTGAGTGAATGTGTGTGCTCTTGTACAGATATCTTTGTGAGGACCAGTTAGAGCCTACAACCTACAGAGTGAGGACATGTGTGTGTGTGTGTGTGTGTGTGTGTGTGTGTGTCCGTGCTACACCTCAACAACTATTAAACATGGAGCTTTTAAAATCGAACATCTTCCTTTAAAAAATGCTGCAATTAACAAAACACCAATGCTGCAATTACCAAGAGACCAAAACAGTCAAACACATTCATTTTATTTGCCTCAGTCTCTCAATCTCTCTCTTTTTCCCTTTCTTTCTGTGTCTCACACATTTCGGTTCATTCATCAGACATTCTCTTATCTAACTTGTATTTGTGTTTCCCTTTAGAAATCTATTGTTAATTGAGCGCACAAACACGGGTATACAAACAGTAAACTGTGTTGTGCCGAGCATCATTCACTGCGCTCTGATTTAATCTAAAACAACACTCAGCCTCCTGCTCTGGTCCAGGCACAGCAAATGTTGCCTCCTCAGAAAGCCAGTCAGTCTGGTTTACTCATAACGTATTGTTTGCTTTGGAGGAAATTATTTCTTAGATTTTGATTGAAGGTGCAGCTGATTGTTTCACATATTTGCTTTTATTTTTAAAATACTTTTCAACATAATATAATGTTTCTGTCACAGAAAGTAAAAAAAACACCTGAGTTTGTTCATTAAATCTGCACTCAGCAATATTTTTATATTAGGACTAAATGATTAGATGATATCTGTAGTGAATTATCAACATCTGTATTTTAGCATCTTTCAGCACATTATTTTGGTTCGTTATTGCAACTATGATTCTAAATCCACGATAAATTGCATAGACCCACAATCCCAAACTCTTATAATCTTAAATGAACACAGGCGTCATTTAATTAGCAGGGGGTGTCTGGACATTGAGTGATGCTTGGCTGGCAACATGTCACAGCTCTTGTTCTACCCTGTCGTCATTCTTCCTACTCTTATTCTCCTCCTCCTCCTCCTCTTCATCTTGACTGACAGGACTATCAGGAGTCCACCCACCTGGAGCAGTTTGTGACCCGCTTCCTGCTGAAGGAGACGACCAATCAGCTTCATTCGCTTCAAAGCTCGCTCGAGTGCGCTATGGAAACCACAGCTGAGCAGACTCGCCAGGAGAAGTGAGTGCTCTCAGGTCCCTCACAAACACACACACACACAAAATCAGCCTTTAAAACATGAACAAAATCTGTTGTACGGTGGCAACTATAATTACAGTGCCAGGCAACAAGATGGTTTCCTTCCATTTTAATTTATAAGACCACCTGCTCCTCCTTGTCTGCAGATGTCCATAATCCTTTCTTTATTCCATCACTGTGCACGTCCCCTCCCTGTTGGGAAATATAGGCAAATTGAGGACACAAATTAAAAAGCTATTTTCAAGACGTGAGAGAAATGAAATATGAAGAGAGTGGCATAACACACATGACAACATGGAAGATGCTGCTGCTCAAGTCAAAACAGAATCAAGGCATTGATTGATATTTCAGTCTCTTAATCTGATTATACCTTCTACAAATGTGTCTAATTCAACTTGGCTATACTAAGATTGATGATTAAAGTCTTTGCATGACAGTTCAATGAATAGAATACATGACTTTGTGTGGTTGAAATAATCCTCTTGTTTAACTGACAATGAAATAATGAATTCTGACCCTGCAGCTTTTCTGTGTGTGAGAGGAGTGGATCATTGGATCATTGATAATTAAACCTGAGGGGATTCTGTGCGTGTGTGTGTGTGTGTGTGTGTGTGTTTGAACGTTTGATCGGTCCGTCTATATGCAGAATTTAGGCGTGCCTCCTCCGGCGTGCTTGGTTTCATTAGTGTTGCTGGCTCACCAGAGTGCACAAGATTACATATACAATTGAGTGTGTGTGTTCCTGGTATATTTAAAGAACAGATGATGACGCACGTCTTTTTGCGTCCCCTCTCGTCACCTGTTGGCTTGATTTCTCACTTTAGCTGCAGCTTCAACAGCTTCACAGTGATTTATTTCAGACTTCTGAACCCAACATTCTCGAGAAACAGCAGATTTATCATTGTATTTGCTCATTAGATCAGGAGGCCCCAAACCTTTCCGGCCCCAGCCCCCGTGCCAGAGAAATGTTAGATATGTTTCCTGCGATGCTGTAAACTAACCTGCTGTCATCATCACCTCAGGAGTCACATGGAGACGAGCAAAATCAGAGGGCCGATGATTAGCTGCATGTTTTTATTTTCAATAGAACTATTCATAATTTATTAGCTCATATATTTTGATTAAAATATGATGTAAACAATTGTTCTTACATTTTTATTTGATTTGATTTCTGGGAATCATCTTGCAACCCTCATTGTGTCACACGACAGTTTGGGAACCATCATGTTAGATTGTAAAAAATACAGTTCAATTTCCAGCACAAGTTACTAATGCTGCCCTATTTGCTTTCTGGCATCTCTAATGGAAAAAATCCATTAAGCTACTAAAAATTCAACATTATCACCTCTCGCTAAACGAGTGTGTGCTTCAATAGCTCTGGTCTAATGGTGAAACAGTGTCTGAGATAGAAGTGAAGTGACTGTAAAGATTTACCATTGACCATAGGCACCATAGCAGGGATTCACAGTTCATTATTTTCTCATTAGAACAATATGAAGCGATCACAGAAACAATGTTATTTCAGTAAATGTCATAAATTGCAAGCTAATGAGCCATTAGCCCTTTTGGCTTGTATGAACTAGTTTTTTACAGAACAGAATGCAGCTTGGACGAGCGTCAAACCGAACGTTCCACTGAACCACACTCAGGTCAGACTGTATGAACGGTGATGTACTCAATTGCAGTGTGATGCAACTAGCTTCAGGAAATGAATGAACTAACTTTATGAATCTGTGAACCAAACTGAACAGATTCAGATCGGATTCATCAAATAAACCAAGTGTGCAGAGGTTAGAAATATTTTAACTGAGCTACTATTAAGAATAGTTTGTGTTGGTGACATGATTTTGCATTTAAACAGAGGTAGGTTTTTTTGTTCTCTCTATAATTTTATTTTTAGATTGCTTATATATACATTATGTATACATATACTGCCATTATTAGCAATACCTCTATTATTACAATTGCCATTACTGCTCCCTTCGTCTCTGTATTTTGTATAAATACTTATGCATTCCTTCAATACTTTTGATACCCCTGTCCATGTATGTTATACTGTCTTTTCTCATGAACGTTATGAATAACATTTTGGTAGTTTTTCCTCTAGACGAGGGTCAAGGGCAGAGGATGTCGCACGTTGTTAAGCCCTATACAAATTGTGATTTGTGAATATGGCCTGTACACATAACATTTGATTGATAAATGTATTGATTTTGAGTGCAACATCCAGTGCACTGTAAGTCCTTGGATGCTTCACTCAAAAGGGTCAAAAAGCTCTTGGCTACGTAGATTCTGTTAACAATTTGTGAAGGAGGAAGAAATGTATCACATTTTGAGACACCGCTCATGTTTATTTTCATAGGGGAAAACTATGGTCTTGAATAACTGACATTTGAGTCAGAGCGACCTTCACAAACTCCATTCCCTCCCTCTTCTCACCTCCCCTCAATGTCTCTTCCTCTCTGTTTCCCTCTCATGTTATTTCAAAGTGTTACTGCCCCTCGCTCCCAGAGCTGCTGCTTCCTCTCCTCCATCCATCCATCTCTCAACTGCCACACTTGAGAAAGTCCCCTGTGCTGCTGACTGCATTCACACTGCACTCTTTCAAACATCTAGAGGCTCTGGCCTGTTTCTCTAGTGGCTTTAAATAGGCTTCTCTGGTCAGGTATATGCTGCATGTGTGAAGAGACTGTGACAAACCACAGATCTTATCCATGGATGCTTGGCATGACTCAGGCATATGTATATTCTCTGAGATTTTCCTCCTCCTCAGTCACCTCCAGTCTCCTGCTCGAGTTCATTCATCAGATCCTCAATTTTATCCACATCCCATCAACCACCACAACACCAGACACTATCTATGTTACTTATACCACACACGGGTCTAAGCACCAAGTTAATAAACTACAGTAAATTCCCTTTACCCAAAAAGTGTAAATATGAACCAGCTAAGATTGTACGTAAGTAGTACAAAGATACTAAAGTCAAGTCTGAGTGTAATAATTTTGGATGAAAGCCTTTTATGAAGATCAAACATTGGCACACATTTAAAAATTCATGCATGTGAATTCACCTGCAGACACACACAGCGTATCCCCCCAGTCCCCCCGAGGTCTTGTCAGATGTGGGGCCGAAGTACTTGACAGCAGTAAGATAAATCTCAGGTGATGTCACCCTGCGGCTGCACGTACCTCGTCACTGCCATTAGCATCACTGTCAGACCTACATGATGAACAAATATACTGAAAACCAAAGAACAATTTTAAGACTTTCTAAATGTATTCTTAGTCGTGGGACTGTGGGCTTCAGTCACCTGGGAGCCAGCTTAAATAGTGGATAGAAAAAAATATGAGTCGGAAATATTGTCAAGCTCTGAAATATCTTGGTGAAAATCTAAAGTGGAGACAGAATATGGGAATGAAATGCAGTAAATTATCCAATATGCCAGAGGTTGAACTGGGAATTCAAAATATTATATAATGTATTATATGGTATATACATATAAATATACACACACTTATACTTGGTATAATTACACTGGAATCACAGAGTCACAATCTGTTTATGTTTTCAGCATCAGCAGAGACTTGAGTAAGGTTTTTTTCATAGCGGGGCCCATCTGTTTTGTGATGAGCAGTGAACGAGAAAAAGTGCACAGCAAAAGGTCATTTGATGTGAGTTTTACTTCACAGATGGTTTTAATAGTCACGCACTGTGTGTGTTCACAGTCACAACCTTTTAAAGAAGAAACATGCTAGGCTATTGTGATGTCAGGGTATTTATTGTCCTGTTGTGACCCCAGACAAGGTCCGCTGAAGCCAGAGGTGTTGTCCATCCAGTGGTCAGGTCGTCGTTCCAACCGGAGGCTCCAGAGGAACAGCAGCCTGTCGCCCAACAACCCGCTTCTTAGTCTCGTCAACTCAAGTGAGTTGATATGTTCGTTGGTTGTGTTTTAATGTGTTCAACGCACCCTGTCATTTGATGCATCCTGCGCTTCCGTCTATACGTCTTCTTGCTGCTTGGCCAAAGTCGGTGTTTCACAGGTCAGGGAGGGGAGAGATGTGGAGGGTGGTGGTCTTCTTGTGCCCCTGTGTTTCAAAGTGTAGATTTCAGAGAGATTTCATCTGAAAGATTTATCACAGACGTCATACAGCGATGTGACACAGCCTTGTGGGCGTCTTTTTCTCTTCCAGCGTAGGTTTCCTCCCACAGTCCAAAGACATGCCGCTCAGGTTAACCGAAGACTCTCAATTGTTCATTGATGTGAATGTGAGCGTGACTGGTTGTTTGTCTCTATATGAACAACGATGTTATGAACTGACAACCTATCATGGGTGTACACCTCTTCTCGTCAAATGTCAGCCCCCCGCAATCCTCAGTGGATGAGTGGTATAGCTGACTGACAGATGGATTTTTCAAGCCTTCTCCCCATCAGGCGCAGTCCATTTTCCAGCAGTTTAACTTGCTCTTTTACGGACCAATTTTCCTCCATGAGAGACTTACTGTCAGTGATTGCAGAGTGTAGGGCTGTGTGAGGCCCTGTACAGTGAACTGCAGCTGGCCTATAGTGCTTTGGCCTGTAAAGGGCATCACTGAACAGCATTTTCCCCAAATCCTGAAAAAGAGACACATAAGCTGCTTTCAGACCTGCACTGAACCCCAGATCATTTTGTGGAGGGGCCGTTTGTGAGGATGCTAATGTATGAGTGAGGAGGGAGGGGGAGTTTGTCTTGTCAGCCAGGAGGTTTCTGTGTTGTTGAACGAGTCTACTTCTGTGTCTTGTCATGTCCTGACCCAACCGTTTGGACGTCATCCTCCAGAGTTCATGTCTGAAAACAGCTGTAGATGTTTCAAGCTTCTTCCGCTCTTGAGATCAGTTATGAAACTGTATGGATTGTCTGGTGCAAATGAGGCAGGTCCTGCATTTAAGGGAGGGGCGAGCAGAGCTTGTTCAAACACACCACTGGTTTGCTCTCTCTCATGTCTCACTCCTCCATTATGGCTCCAGCTGTGGTTGCTAGGAGATCTTTGCAAACACTGCAGAGCCTCTATAAACTTCGATTACAGGCCTCAAAGCTTTTCCATTGATTCGGCGTGTTCCTGCGTTGCGTAACATAAAAGGAAAGCTTGAAATGCCTTCTGGGACATGTCTTCTATTTAAGTAGTGTCAAACAATCAATGGAGGATATGTGCTTAAAAAACAGTGGATGTATGCAGCAGCTTTCATCCCTGCACCTTTGTTGTTTACTGTGAAACTCCTCCAGGCGTTTATGATGAAGACAGCCAGTGGATGATCCAGGTCAACAGACTGCAGAAGCTGATCGACCGCCTAGAACAAAAGGTAGCTTCCTTTCTATGAACATTTCCCTTATCTCCTCGTACCTGCTTTTTCCCCTCCAGCCTTACCCAGTTCTTATTTCCCGTCTATCTCTCCTCTCATCATCACGACCATCTGGTCTTTACACCGCTTTCTCAAATTAATCACAAATTATGCCAAGTGGATTCAAAACAGTATCAGCTAATTTACTCAACAACACCTTCCCACACACAAACACAGACACATATGTACGAGGAATATGTGGGAAGGCACACAGCTGATATGTGTGTGTGTATATATATATATATTTATCATGTGTGAAATGTAATGTTAATTCTGGGATAAAGATATTTACGAGCCCAACAAAAAAAACTATTCACACAACTCATCAAATCAAAGTATGTCACCTTTGTGTTTACAGGTTTTCAAGCTATTGTGTGTTCAAAGACCTGGATTGTTATTTCCTTCATTATTTGAGCCTCATGTTGTTGTTGATTCTTGTTCTGCAGGAGATCCGTCTGGAGCCTGCTGAGGAGGAGGTCCTGGAGAGCAAATCGGTCAGTTTACTGACTTTCCCTTTACTTTTTCACTGCTTTTCTGTGGCGGCCACTTCACGTTCACTCTTATTCTCAAAAGACGGAGTGGTGCTGAGAGGGAGACCTCGCTGACAATAAGCGCTCAGAGGGTTGTCATGGCAACAGAAGGGATGAAGCTTGTCACAAGTGTTTTTTTCCTCCTCCTTTGCTCTGTCTGTCCCGATCTTTAAACTCAATGGTTAAAACTCTAAATATATTTAATACGATTCTTAAGATGAGGCTCATGTTCAGAGACCAGATATGTGATGTGCAGGTGTGTGAGATAGAGAGACAGAGAGAAAGAGAAGGAGAGAGAGTGCAGTCCTTCACCAATCTATTGCTTCATCACCGCTAAGAACCATATGACACAGTATATTTGCAGTGTAATTCATAACATGTGTGAAAATCTGATGGTTGACGTGACACATTCACACGAAGGCAAATACACAACTCAAGTAAGATTATTGACGAGTTGCTTAAGTTTTGGCTTTTACAGTTTAAACTGAAATGTTGACATTTTGCAATTACCTTAAATGTCTCAAAAATCCCATTCATTGTGTTTGCAACATCTAACACTGCCTCTCACATGAAACACACTGGAACACCAACATAAAAACTAATGAGATAAACTGATGGAAAAGGAGGAATATGAGAAAGATGCACTCAGGAGAGGAGTTTGAAAATAAAACAGGAAATATTGCACTTAAAGTGCAACAATATGAATTCAAAAACCATACAGAAGGCCATAAACAAAAGATCCAGTGAGAAATAATCAAAAGTCGACAATAAAACACAGAGGAGCAGAATCATGACACCAGACTTCAGAAAAAGAGTGTGGTGCTAAAATGAACTCAATTTGAAAATGTAATTTCTTGTTCAGTATATATGAAAAATGAGTTTCCACTGCAAATATAAAACACTGGCTTCCAATCAACATGTTCAAAATACTTAATTGGTTTTGGGGTTGTAGTATCAGATTCAAACCAACAATTTTTTTCATTATCAATTTATGTACGGATTAATTTTCATCAAGTTAAGTTATTGTTATTTAGTTTAAGTTGCAAAGAAACAAAGAAAAGCTCCCAGAGAAGGACTGGTTAGTATCGGTGGTTAAAATGGCTGAAGCCATGATGCAGCGCTAATATTACATTTCACTGTCATGTCACGTCAGCAGTGTGGTATGTCTTAGTGTGTGTGTGGGAATTAATCAAAGCCTAATTGATTTTTACACTGTCTGTCTGTGGGAATACATGTGCTGCTGAGAGAAAACCAGTGATGACCCTGCGATGGTGTGCATGCATGCGTGCATGTGTGTGTGTGTGAGAAAGAGAGAGAGGGAGAGAAAGTTTTTTTTTTAATTAGCCACTGAGAAAGAGTCCTGAGGTGTTTCATCAGTCACACACATCATTAACACACACCCTGTGTACTACAGGCCAACGGGCAAATCATTCACTTCCTGTTCCCATCATCCTCTCTGCCTCTGTCAACAATTCCTTATCAGCCACAGGACATTTTTCTCATGCTTTCTATTGTCATGATGTAACAGGTTTTCTTTGTTCCCCACCGTCCACATCTCTGCACAACCAGATGCTGATGCTGTTTCCCTTTTCGATGCTTTGTCGCACAAGAAATTGCTGCGGGGACATTAGATTATAGATGTAATCAATCTCATAGGGTTCTATTATTCAGTGCAGCATTAGTCACCAGTTTTGTTCTGGTAACACGTTCAGCCAATGTGGAACCCTGCCGGAAGAGTTTTTTGAATCCCCCTCATCTCCGTCAGACTCGCTCTCCACCAGAAGCAAGTTCTGACCCCTTTGTTGCCTGTGTGTGTGTGTGTGTGTGTGTGTGTGTGTGTCTTTACAGCACATCCTGATAGTCCAGAGGCAGCTCTCAGTGCTGGAGGAGGATCTGGAGGAGTTTCGTCAGGCTCTCAGACAGTACATGGAGTGTGCCTGCGCCCAGACTGGATGTCTACAGTCAGTTCTTATTTTCCTTGTTCACTTTGCATCAGGGATTTCTTCTCTTTGTGTTTTTTTGTTTTTTACTGAGGTTTAGAAAGAAGCGCGTGAGAGTACAAAAAATGCAACGGAAAAATAAAAATGAACCAGTCCCCACAAAACAAGAGGTTTAACATTGAATCATATTTAGATCGGTATGTTAGCAGGTTGATAAAATCTGATTTAAAACTCATTCTCATTCTCAAGATGTGTCATCAAGAGAGCAAAATAATTAATGCTCATCTTCAACTTTATCCAAACTTAAGACTCAATGGACAATATGACAGCTCCTCAAAAGTGAAGCCAAAGTGTCTTGATTGCCCCCTGTGTTTATTATTTATTATTTATTTTGATGGTATGTTTGCGTTTAATTCGTTTTTTGAATCTTAAAAAAAAGGTCCGCAAATGATTCATCTGTTAATGAATTTTTATCAAAATCTCGTTTGGAAAAATGTACAATCTTTTGAATAAAATTGAGTAAAACCTAATAAATAGAAACTGAGCTGCAGTGTAATGTACTGTCATCACCTCAGACATGCTCTGGTTTTAGTTTTGTATCCGACCACTACATGTGGTTTCGATACATGAAACAACATTTGCATTTTCGTCATCTCCAGTCATATATTTGAAATTTAAGTTCTTCAGCCATGTCGCCCGAATCGGTTAAATTCAGCTTTAGCAGAGGAAACTGAATCATTTACAAACCAAAATGCAGCCGCCTGAAGAACTGTGTGACATTTACATTTTTGTCTTGGTAATTTCTCCAATTACTCAGTCATGTTAACTCATTTTCAAGTTTACACGACTCTTAAATCTGAAGCAGAACATTTCATAATCATCATAATTCCAGTGTGAAGCCACAGAAAAGATGATTTGACAGATCCATGGTGCCTGCGCTCGGTCTGAGTGCGGAAAACAAGAGGATGTGTTAGGGGACATGATGTCGCACACTAATTAGTGATTGCATGACTTGAGCGCTCTCTTGTTTTGCATTTGGCAGCATCGCAGTGCAGCGACTGGCTAATGAATCACGCTTCATTCTCTATGAATTCTGGGAGCACAACAACTTGTGGAAGAAGTAAGTATTCGCCTGCACCATATGCATCATGACTAATGCACCTTGACCTTGCTCACATGAATCCCAAAATATTTTCTGTACTCAGTGTGAACCCGCTGAGGGGAGGTCTGGTTCCCACTGTGTTTAGAGACACCGAGTCTGTGAAGCATTAAGAAAACCAGACGACCATCACTATGACTGTGACCAGTGATCAGTGAGACCATAGATAAAAGGGAAACTGATACTAGAAACTTTAACTACATTTTTTAATGTATTTATGTCTTAACATGTGGCTACATATATTTTGTTCAAGATGCAATGTATAGTTGGTTATTGCCATACATTCAAAATGAAATTATATATATAAAAAACGCTGCTATACACTTGTTTTTAATTTGGTAACGGATATTTTGATATTAGACATTTTGTGCATCCCTGATAAATAGGAAATCTGCTGCTAAAGATCATAAGTCTACAAACATTAAATCCTTCACAATGCATATACGTTTTTATCGTAAGTGTATATACATGCATGTTTAAATGGTTTAATTCCAAATACTAATGTCTTCCATTCTGATTTTCATCCTTTTCTCCAGCCACCTGCAGACCAACTACAGTAAAACCTTTCAGAGGGGAAACGTGGACTTTCTGGAAACTCCTGAGACCCTAACCACCATGCTGGTTCCTGGTAAGAACATTCATTCATTACAGTCCTCAGCCCTCATCAGCCTCAGGCAACCTCTCACTGCATGCTGTGCAGACAAATGATGCATGAACCCACTGAAGTAAATTTAAAATCCAAGCCACGATGCCATCGATGTAAGAAAATCACTTCATGTTCCCACTCACAAGGGGCGAGAGCGGTGCTGAATAAATTTGTCAGAGCTCACTAAGACACACAAATACACAGAGGACAGCGAGCACAGTGTCTAATTGATTGGGGTCACATCAGAGGTCTGCATCTTTATTTTCTCTTTGTCTCCTCCTCAGCGTCGTGGTGGGTCCTCAACAACAACTGAAATCAGACATGGCCCCTCACTGATCGTCACTGATGAGTGCAGAGAGCAAACGGTCACCTGTCAACATGTCAGGAAGTCCACAGTGGCATGCACACATACACACACACACTCACACACACAGTAATTCAACACAACTCGTGCAGTCATGGTGATAGGAATAGATTTTATGACCTCCACGTTTCGTCATAGTTAGGTGGTAAGGGAAATAGCCCAGCGTCTGTGTGTTTGTCTACACCCCTACATGACGCTCTGACATGTGAAAAGCAATGACCTGATCTGACATTATCACTGTTTTTGACGTGACATCATCTGCAGCCCGAAGTAGATCGTGTGTGTGTGTGTTTCATAGATGACCTTTTGGGGACAAATATCAAACTAAAGACCAGTTAATTGGGGACGGTTTGAAAAGGTTGATTTATGTGTGAGGGCAAGTCTCCAGGAAACGAATGCAGGTCTATGTGATGTTCCCAAAAGTGACCTGTGATGACATGTTTCTTTGTGTGTGTGTGGGTGTGTGTGTCCTCCTGTACAGCTATCTTTGTGAGGACCACTCTGAGCCTACGACCTACGAAGTGAGGACATTTTGGGAAAGTGAGGACATTTTGGCTGGTCTTCACTTTCTGGCCCCACTTTAATGCACAATTTGGGGGTTAAGACTTGATTTTAGGGTTAGGCATTTATTTTGGATGGTTAGGTTCAGGGTGTGGGGCTTGGGAATGCATTATGCCAATGAGTGTCCTCACTAAGACAGAAGTACAAAACTGTGTGTGTGTGTGTTTGTGTGTGTGTGTGTGTGTGTGTGTCTCCCCATAATGTATTTTTAGGTTAGTGTGTAGATAATTAGTAGTTAAGGATTCAGTTAAGAGTGTAAGTCTCCAGGAAATGAATGTAAGTCAACAAATTATATCCTCTGAAGTCATGGAGACGTGTGTGTGTGTGTGTGTGTGTGTGTGTGTGTGTGTGTGTGTGCTCGTGCAAGATAGACAGAGAGGTATAATGAGATATAATTGTTTCAGTTGTAGCAGCTCATTAAACCAATATTCTGTGTTTAATGTGTCAAATTGAGATTAAAATAAATCTGTTGGTCATAAATAAAGACGATATATTGTTGTGTATGTTGTGTGTATATGTGTCTCACTCTTTAAAGGGCGATTGCCCTGAAATATTTGTCCCTGTTTTTTGGCGTCTCATTATATCTCCAAAATGACATGAAGTGTTGTCTGACTAACAGCTGAGATGTTCACATTTGGGCTTTCTTCATCTTCCAGTGTCAGAAATAAAGACTTTTAATCTAATAGAGACCAAATCTAATTGGTCCATTTGCAGACTGAAGACGATTTAATTTAAATTTAAAGTGTTAATTTGTGACCGCAAGCTGGCGAAAGGCTCATTATCTGACTCCGTGCTCTTTTAGCTGCTAAAACTGAGCCACATTCACATCCAGTGTGTTTGCAACTCAAGTGACTGCAAATCCTGCCACCTAGAGAACAAATTACAGAACTGCAGCTATAGGAAAATATACTGCTCAGAATTAGCCTGGCCTTGCTATTGTATCGAGAGAAAAAGTATTTAGGATAAATGATCTTGAATTTAGTGTTTTATATATAATCTGTGGGTCATAATTCCTCAAAAATACTCAAGAAATATTTTTAAAGTCTCAAAAGGTTTTAATCCAAATCCGAGTTTGTCACAACTGAGACACAAACCATGTTGATGTGGTTCAAACAGATTTGATTGAGCATTTGCAACAACCCCGCAACTTTCATCACTTTAAATTCAAATATTGCTAAACTTGTGAAGACCCTGTAAACCCTGTGAAGGGTTTGGACTGAGATCTGCTGATTCCTCAGTGTCCCTGTAGCATGCTCGTTCTGTGACCTTTGTCATTTCCAAATTTTCTTTCCCATCATTTCCTGTCTGCAAATAAAGGCATAAAAATAGGTAACCAAAAATAAATTAAAGGAAGAAAAAAATGGTGCTGTGATCAGTGCAGGGAAGTACGACACATCATCTTTTATTGAACTGAGCCTCATCTATTTCAAACCAGTAAGAAGAGCACAAGAAAGTACAGAAATAGCAACTCTCAAAAATAACTGCATCTGTTGTTATGCACAAATCTTGTTTGTTTTCATTCAAGACCTCTTATAGAAACTAAATAATTGATTAGGAATATATATATTCAGGGGCCTTTTAATGAGTAAGTTTGTAATGATGAAAAATAAAACTCATATTAAGATGATATTTAAAGAACAGGGCTGGTTCTTTTTAAGACAATGACTCATTAGTTTTTGAAGTTATGACTCATGAAACCACACTTTGTGGGTCAGGTTGATAAAACTCATCCAAATATGATGTAAAAATGATTGTTTGGCTCTACCTGAGAAAAGGGAGATTAATGATGAGACCTCCATCATGTAAGACACAGCAGTAAATAGTATTTTAAGATTGTGAGGAATGATCTGATCTTTCATTATTTTACAGAGGCTATGTGAATATAACTAATTATGTGCATCTTAATGAGTTTCCCTAATTTTATTTAATGACAATGAATGTAAATTAAAACTATAAATTAGTTATGAAATGTGATCTGCATCAGTAACTGCTGGATAGCAAATGATAAACAGAGAAGCCAGAGTGAAGACGTCAGCAGGAGTAAGAGGGGAAGACTACACTCAGGATACATTATTAATGTGTGAGAACTAAGCAGCATTTAAATGTAGCTGCAGCAGAACAGCACAATATAACATCCTGTTCATCTATAGTCATCCAGTGAATGTTCATGTTTCACAAGTTCACAAAGTAGACTTCAAGTAAACTTAAAGCCTGACGAAAAGTATACTTTAGTACATCTCTGCACATTAAACAACAAATTCAACAATTTAAAGAAATGCTTTTCAATTTGTCAATTAATGCAGTGATGAATACCAACCATGTGCAACTTCAATGTGTTCCTCTTCTGTCTGGATTCCTGTATGTGCCTTCAAAAACACATTAGTCCAAAACAAATCACAGCCGACAAAGACAACAAGCAGTTTTTACATTTTATTGATAAATTATCATTTTTAAAAAGACCCACAAGCCATCGTATCCTTCCGCCTGGCACTACACTTTTTAAAGTCCTGAATTTCAACTATGTACAAAGAGTGTTTTTTATATTATTTTCTGCTTCATCATCATCATCATCATCATCATCACATTCAAAACAAGGTTAGAAGTTGGAGCTGTGCCCACTGGTAAAAGGTCAAGAGACAGGGTGCTGAGTGTACAGCGATGCTAGCTAGCACTAGAGTTCACTGGAGGTCAGAGAGAGGCGATATAAGCTGCGAGGAGGAGGAGGAGGAGGAGGAGGAAGAGGAGGGTTTACATTCTAACGCACAGGCAGAAAGAGCAAAGACAGGAACACCATACGCATCGGCTACCACACTGAAACAGGAGAAAAATAACACTCTGTAACTGAAAAACAAAATCAACATGCAAACGTGAGTCTCACATTTTTCCACCAGTGAGAAGGCAACGAAAAGCGCAGTGACGGGCGCAGTGACGGGCGCAGTGACGGACGCAGTGACGGAGGTTGAAAATAACTCAGGGAGGAGGGTTATTGCTATTGTTCAAAGCTGCATGGCACAAACAAATAAACAAACTCCTGTTGATCTGATGCTCTTCTCGTCTAATACTGGGCAGCAAAGTTGGCACGCATGGATATTTAAGGGCGATTTCTTTTTAAAAGTCGATCATCATCGAGAGTTAAAATCATATAGCAATACTATGTCAGTGTACACAGGCAAGGTAAATGGTTACAATACACTTTGAGTATGTAGCTTTCTGTAGCTGGAGTTTTAACTAGCAGCAAAACAACACATACAATTGCATATAATCGTAGTGCAATGGGCAAACTGTTCTTATTTTGGTCTGGTCAGAAACAAAAGAAATCAACAGGGTACCGTCAGTTCAGCAGGCTGCTGATCAACTAAATAAAGACGCTCCACAAAGACCAAATCCAGTCAGTTCGCTAAACGATCATTTCTAAATCAGCGCAGGAACCAAATCATTTTGCATTGATAAAAAAAAAAATCACAATTTTTATCTTGATTCTGTATTTTGGAGGATTCTGCAAAACCAGGGCAGGATTTGAGTCTGTGTGGAGCAGGAGGAGGTCGATCGACGTACGAGAGGTTTGTTCAGTGAGCTAAAAACATTCCGAGACTCAAACGCAACGGGATACATCTCCCAACACACACACACTAACACACATACTTCAACCTCGTCAGCGCACTCTGCAGACGTTCCACTCCACTGAACATGACCGCTTTCAGATCTGAACCTAAATACTGGGGTTTGATCGTCCGGCCGTACAGGGCCGTGCTGAGCCGTGCTGAGCCGTGTCCATCCTAGGCAAAGCTGTTCTCCGGGTAGCTCACTTTGATTGCTCCCCAGTAGCAGGCTCGTATCAGACAGATGAGGCCCAGCAGGTAGGCGAATGCCCATGACACGTAAGTGGCGTTGTAACGACTGGCAAAGTCCCGAGTACCAACCTGGAGAACAGAATGTAGATTTTATTTCTTATTTCAAATGAAGTAATGTCAGTTTGCACACAGGCAAGGTAAATGGTTAGATTTACAAATTGATTGAAAATCGACTGAACTGATTTCCATTAAAGTTTGTGGAGGGTGGGGCATGACCGAGGGAGTACATTCAGATAAAGGGCAGATCCAGGATTTTTCATCTTTCTTTTCATTTCACATCTTTTTACTCTGCTGAGAAAGACGAACAAACCTAAATGTACAACTTTGCATGTTAGCAGACTCAAAATCAAAACACGAACAAAAGATCTAGTTTGATGACATCGTGCAGCAACGTGGAATCATGGAAATTGTTGCTTTCACCACCATTGAGGATGAAAATCTACCTGCAATTTAGGAGTAAACTCTATTCCCAGATGAGGTGAAATGTCCTGTTACCTTAATTAAATTGGGGATTTATAAGTTTGAACATTGTTGGAAACACTTTGCATAATGTCAGTACACAAGTCAACATGATAAATAACAGGTCTGGTTGTTTTTAGACATTTTAATAAGGATTTGTTACTTATCATATCTTCACTGCATTTTATTAATGTGCAACACTTTATTCAACTTCATTTTGCCTTGATTTGAGCCTCATACAAAACAATAATATAAATAATTATATATAATTTATAATCAGTCATCAGAAAAAACGTTAACATACTGCAACAAGATCAGTAGCACCAAGTTTAAATATGAGAGAGTATAATTCCTTGAGATTATTATGAAGTGATTATGTTTCTAATATGATTATAACACATTGTGAAAGTCTGATAAACTGTGAACACTGAACAATATGTTGTTGTTGGTACAAAATATAGTTAATGTTTATGGAACGATTCAGTGGATTAATGGGCAAAGCATAATTGTGTATTTATGTAATATTATGAGAATGAAAGTACAAAAACATTTCACAACTTTTGAAATTTTTATCCATCCATCTACAATTGTGTACATTTTCTAACTGGTTAATAATAAAACGTTTTTCGGGTTAGCTAACCAGTTTCTTTTTTTTAGCCCTGCAGCTCTATGGGTGGTGCTCAATCCATTACCTTGTTCCAGACTGAACCACTGTGCTGAGAAAATACATACAACATACAAAGAGGATAAAGCCATACTCACAGTTAAACCCACACCAATGAAAATGCAGATCATTCCTATGGTTATGTAAGCACAGCAGCGCCTCCTAGGGAGCGCACTACCAACAGAGGATCTGCAGGCAGAGACAGAAAAGCAGAAACAGGTGGAAAACAAGGTCAGTATGTGAAGAGATGAGGAAACACACTAAATGCACTTCATCTAACTTTTATGAGGTTATAATTAGAAAGACTAAAAATTAACTCTAAATATCAGAAACGGTTTCTTAAATATGTCCAACTCCGTCTTTCCCCCAGTGATCTCACTCCACATCACCCTGACATTGTGACGCATGAAAGCACCGCAGGCCGGTCACATGAGCAGCTCCATACAGACTCCATGCAAACACATGCACTGGCGTCACTTTCTTTTTTTCCTTCAACATTACTTTATTTTTCTTCTCTCTCTGAGCTCTCACATGCCTCTCATGTGATGGGACTCAGAGCGCTCTTCAGGAATGGCCGGTATTCAGATGGTTTAGGGAAGCCGGGTCACATGATCATCTTACCTTCTTCTTCAAACTCTCTCCCACTTCCACATTTCCATCAACTAAAGATTACTATTACTTTCATTATAACAACCAGTCTGACAGAGATTTGGTGCTTAAAATGGAAAACCTTTTATTTTAGTTCATTCATTTTTGCCAGCACTTTGTTACTTTGTTAGATACGTTCTGTACAAATAAAGTTATCATTACTATTATGACAAGTGTAAGTTGGGGGATTTTCTTTTGGAAAGGAGTTACCAAACCAGAGGTAGCTGTTCCTTAAGAGCATAAAATATCCTTGAATGACACAAACATATCTCAACCACCATTGTTTTGAACTCTGTCGTACAGGAGAGGGTTTCATGGAGTTAAGGCAGCGTTAAAAAGAAAATAAAGCAAGAAGGAGAAAGAGTAAAAGACATGGAAAATGATTCTGATAAGAAAAGATAAAAGACTTTGCACAGAGAGATATAAAGTGAGAATCCAAGATCACTAGTTCATCGTTAGGTTCACGGTAGAATGGGGCTCGGGGACATTGCCTGTCCAAACTTGACCAAGCTCAATAGGCATTCTGTTTTTTGTGACAAAATCTGACCCGAGTCGCATGATTTCCTTGATTACAGACAAGTCTCATCAACAAAATAGCTCAGCCAACGTGGCCAAACCCCCCAATATCATTTCAGTTTTCAAACCCGGCTTGAGTATCCACACTCTTGTTCAGGTACACTACATTATCTACAAATTGGTAGGTTCGATGGTTTCTCTGTTGGATGGTTTGTTGATGATTCCTCATCAGACATAACTTTGTTTTTTAGGTAAAATTCCCTTCTTCTCTTCTTAAGAACTTCTTCTTGTTGGATGATAACAAAAATATAACCTTTGGTAGTTTTTGCAAAGTTTGGAAGAGGAAACAAGGTTCTTTGTTTGCATTGTAAAGTGCAACACAGCTGCATATTTGGGATCTTATAAATTCATGAGGACTGGGAACATTTCCGGCATGTGCATGAAACCGATAACAAATACTATGACTGGGGGTAAAGATAGCCGGACATAAACAGGGTGGAGATATAAATAAACTGTCAACATACAAAATGAAACCAAAAGAATGAAACAGAGGCGAAGAGAAGAGACAATGACAACAGATTTTAGCTGCAGTTTGTTGTATCTGTTCACCCTGCGTACTGTACATTTTGCAATACCCACCAACCACTGCTCAACCTTGTGACCCCACCACCACCACCACATTACTATGACATGAACTGAGGCCATGCTTTAATTCCTGTCACACATTGAGATTAGCCCTCATTACCCCCACCCCTCCTTCCAAGAGCTAGAAATATCCAGACCTCTAAACCCCAACGTCTGACTGCAGTGAGTTTATCCTTAAAGTAAGCAGTGGAATAAAAAACACAAACTAACATCAACAAGCTGAATGATACCAAACTGTGATCTGGTTCCTCTAATATACAAAATATCAAGAATAAACAAGATTATTGATCCTCAGAGGAAAAGGTTTGGATGATCTTAAGAGACCTGACACACTAAAACTTTTTTAAACCTGCATCATTTGATGTTTATGAGCTTTGACTTTCACAAGATTAAATTAGAAAATCATTTTATCACATATTTTGATTCAGTTGTATAAAGAATATTCCCAAAGACAATAGAAAATAAAATGCAGATAGATCTCACACTAATCGAGTAAAGCGTAAAAGTAAATTGTGTGTTTCACTGTGACCTCTGTGTGACGTGTGTTGAATGAAAGGTTGATGGACTCACATTTTTTTGCAGTGGGGACACTTGGCGAGTGTGTTAAACCGAAGCTCCATCCACTGTGAGGAGACAGAGAAGATACACACTGTTCAGACACAGCATTAGAGAACACACGTGAACACACTACTGTCCTACTGCGCTATAAGAACAATCAAAGGAGGACATACCGGGAACAATCAGACATGATTATCTTATGATAGTTTGCAACTTGTAAATGGATTTATTATTCCTGTATTAGAAAAAAAACATCGAGGGGTTGGAAAACTCTATGACTACATGTCAATCAATTGTGTAATGTTAGTTGTGGTTGTCTCATTTACGGCTCTATTAAAAAAAGCAGTGTTACAAAAATGTTCATCCCATCACAGATCAGCAGGATAAGACGCTCCTATTGACACAAGTTAAATATGTGACTTTTCACATCTTCAGTGAAAGAACGATTTTTTAAAGAGACATATTTTGCTCATATATTGTGTTGTTACTTCAAAAGGTTTACACGCTCTAATGTTCAGACATCACTTTTCTTATATGTGATGACATGATTATGATGTGGAGGTATCTGATGGGTTGTTCAGGAGCTTCAGGGGCTCCCTTTATTGCTTTTTTCACTTTTACATATGTAAAAAAAGACATATAACACACCAGAGCAAAGAAAATCTTAAAACGAATAATATGTCTCCTTCAAAATAACTTATAATGGAACTAAATTTAAGATGAAAATAACAAACTGGCTGTTCAGAGCCAGATGTGCAAAAAGTCACGTCACCACCAGTGTAAATTAGGCCACAGATTGAGTCAGAGCAGTGTTAGGATGTTTGTTATTAGGACCACCAGTATGACCAGCTCTCTCAACCTGTTGGTGTGCTGGAGGGGAGCCATCGCTGGGCAGGCCAGACATTGGCTGGGATGACCCGGCGTCCTCACTGCCCTACAGACGCCAACAGGCAACAATGTGCAATGTCATCATACGGTCTCACGTTCTGCATTTCCCTTTTTTAAAAGTATCGAGATGTTTAATAACAGTCTGAGTATCCTCGGCACGGGTCGGCAGGATGACAACTTCATTTATTATAAGACTAATCTGCGAAACGCTGGTATGGCTGCAGGTTAGAGGGATATGTTTAATCTCTTGTGACATGTCATGGCAACACTGCACTAAAGTGGCACGTCAGACATTTTATGAGCCAGACAGTTGTTGGGGGGAACATGCAGGAAATGTATGACAGCCATTCGCAGTCACAATATTCTGTGTGTAAAACATGATGGAGGTTTTTTTAACCTTTAAATATAGAGTCAAATCCAATGACATTACGAAAAGCAACATGCTAATATGATTATTCATATGCATGTACCAACAACAACACAGCAACAAAATTCAGAGGTCAACTCAGTGACAAATTGTTGTCAAGGTAGTTTTATGTACCAGGAAGGTGTTGCCACAGTGACCGCAGACCACCCTCATCCCCTGAGGCTGGATGGGCAGCGCCGGCTGAGCGGGCTGCTCCTCTGGGATGACCATCACCGGGCTCAGGTTGATAATGCGTCTGCTGTCGGATTGAACACAAGCCAGGGCAGGGTTATAAAGGGTTCTGATTTCATAAAACTATCAAAGAAGTTGATCGTGTTCCTACGACAAATGAGAGATATGAGGATAAGACAGTCTGACTGTCCCCGCCGTGACCTACCAGTTTGGTCGAGGACATCCTATCCTCCTGGACGTGTCTTTACAGATGAGCAGGCAGTTGCAGGGACACCTAACATACTTCTTCCCTGTTGGGGGATTCTTGATGGGCTGGGAGAAAACAAACAGTATAGTTTATTTTAATACTATACATTATCTCTGCTTATGAATACCATGCATGACTACTAAGATGACCCTTGGTGACCAGATTTACAGGATAATCGTTTCTGAGTGGAGCCACAAGTCTGGACACCCTCGTCTCCCCTACTGAGGCCAGTAGGTCTTCAGCATGTGTCTGTGTCTTATCTCCTGGGATTTCACTGTTCGCTCAGTTCACACATACATAGTTCACTCACACACACCCACATCTCACCTCTTCACGACATCTGCATAAAAGCACACGCCTGGAACTGTTTCATTCTCACTCCCTCTGCAGAAGGCTCTTTGCATGCTGTATGATTGTCTGACCCTCCTTGCACGGAATAAATTATACTTAAAAGACTATTATTCCTCGGATCCCTTTATTTCTGAAGTCTCACCAGGTCACATAGTTCACCACAGTACCAACATCTGGTCGGGCTCTAATGGTCGACATTGCAAGAAAGAGGCCTCCAAGACAAATGGTTTTTACCGACAAATAACGTTTCATCACACAAATTGGTGCTGCACAATAAATCAGAGGTTAACACAGAAGAGAAGAACGACAGGCAGTGACATAGCGTCTGTACTCGACTGACTGTTACAACTGCATGATATCAACACTCGTTCATAAAGCTGTCAGCGGCCTCCACTTACCGAAGCTTCATTGCAGACCGTGCACTTGACCACGTGCTGATGCAGCTTCCCGTCCAGGTTGATGAGCGACTCGCACACTCGGCAGTTGATGACAGGCACACCGCCGGCGTCGGGGCTGGCGATGGCTGTGTAAGGAGGAGGTAGTTCGGCTTTGAGAGGAGGGCAAAGCAGACAACACACAAACAGCTGTTAATCGCACGCGTCTGGAAAACGTCAAGAACAAAGAGCTGGAGTTTTCGTATCATGTGACAGGAAACAGAAGCTCTGATAGAAAACAAGTTATGTTGTTAAACAAACAGGCTCAGTGACTCAACATGCAGCTTCTGTCTTCAAAACCGACGACAACATATCATGCAAATTATTTTCCTTTACTCATTCAAACTTATTTAACTTATTTCTGATGTTTTAGTTCAATCATTGAAATAATAAAACAGAAAACAATAGAATGCATGCTCATACAGCTGTGAAACAATACATCCATTACAGCCTCATTGATTAATCTGTTGTTGGCCAATAACAATGGCCCATATCAGCCTTTCATCGACATCAGTATCAGCTTTTATGTTTGTCAATATGTCAACATTTATTTAACAGAGTAATATTTAACATTTTAAAATATATGTTTATTTTCTTAATTCCAATCCTCGTGGAGTTTTCTTTTTTTTTAATAGTTGTTCACAATAAAGATTATAGTTACTGTGAAATATCAATACAATATTTGGACCACTCACATTTCACAGACACTAAACAGTAATATAGTTGATGTTGTGAGCAGCTTTGAAATAAACTACACAATCATCATCAGGACAAAACAAACACAAATGTAACATGGACTTTCTGATTCTGGTCCTACGATCCAAAACAAAGTATCACTCATAAGAGTGTCAGAACTTCCAGTTCATAGCAGTAACTTATTTTTGAATCTCTGTGACACAAATGTTATTTACTCTTACAACCAACTATCCCCTGGTCTGAAAGCATTGACAGTATCTTACAATCCGCAGGGCTCTTTCCTCATTCATGTTTTTTTCAGCTGCTCTCACTGTATGTGAACCCATGACAGGCTGTGTACAGCTCTGATTGCTCAACATGTGACTCCTCTCTGTTTGTCAGGGGCTAGCTCCACTCTGTATGTTTTAAAGAGAAACAGTCGGCCAAGTGATGCCAATAAATCCACCAGCTGCCAAACTGCAGAAGGAAATAACATGTACCTGAACAATTGAGTTTCATCTTTAGGTCATTTGTCATACCTGTACATGTACTTAATGTAACATCTGTAAGGACATGGAGGCAAATGTAAAAATGCTCTCTGCAACTGTTGAATGTAAAATCTACCCATGAGGCTGGACTAAGACTCTTGATTTGTTCAGTTGACTGATCAGCTGGATGTTCTGCTAAGTTAAAACATCTCAGCTAATGAGTCTAATAACACAACGGACCATATACGTTAAGAAGCCTTGAAACGCCAGGACCCATGATCCTGGTTTTATGGTCCAAAAACAAATGTAATCAACTCTATCAAATGTCCGACCTTCACAGACATGAAGATTTTCTCTTCATGTCTGAAAGAAACACTGTGAACTAACAACACTAGCCACTCGAATGACCTCTGTACTGTTTAATCCCACAGTAACTTGCTGTAATTGGTCTGCATTCCATGTGTTTTAATCAACTTAATACAAGGACTTTCACCAGTCATTAACTTTACTACAGTATCCAAACATATTTCATATTCTGAGGGATATAAAAACAAAAAGAGCCACGCTGACAGTCTCTCCATTCCTCCTCTATCATCCATAAATCTTCCATCTTAAAGGAGGCACATGATTTGCTAATCATCTGTGAAGAATGTGAGAAAAAAAACTAACAATTATTTCCCATTGGCTGTTCATTATTTATTCAATTAGTCAATTAAGGTAAAACTAATACTGTTTATAGATTAAATGTTAAAATATCCATAAATTCTAATCACATCTGCAATTACAGATATGGTGAAATCTAAAGATTTTCAATTGAAACAGAGAAAACACACGTTTGAGAAGCTAAAACCACATGCACACGTCTGATGGAAGGACCGGTTGTGAAAACATGAAAACTGCAGATGAAAACTAGACAGGCACTTATTAGAGAACATTCCGCTGCCAAGGCCCAACACTTCCCTATGAAACCACATTTACATTTACTGGATTTGGATTCTTTATGTAGATCTGCAATTAATTGATTTCAGTCCCAAAAATGACTGATTGTTTTCATCAAGGTCCATGAATTATTCTCTGAGAAATCACCAAAATGTGTCCTACCTCAATGTTGAAGAAAGTGAAAACAAATAGTGAATCCCTGATCTAGAGCCACACCAAAATGTAATGGCTGCTTCCTGCCCCACCCTTCCACAAACTTTCATGGGAATCAGTTGAGTAGTTTTTGCACAATCCTGCAGCTAACAAAGACTAACACAGATGAAAACATAACCTCTTTGGTGAAGAACTAGCGAGCAGGCTAACACTGGCACTTTTACAAAATAATAAAAAGTCATTTCCAGTAATATTAGATAATTGTTTTGATATATGTATAAAATGGTTTGATTTAGACAGAGATCCACCCCAGAAATATAAATAGATGTCCAGTCTCTTATGATGCTTCATACATAAATTCCCTCCTCCAATGAGACGAGTTGAAATCACAGGAACTGAGCAGACAACCCATCATCATTTGGTGAGAAATACAACCAAAGATTTGACACTTGCAGTATGAACAGGCAACACGTGGTGCAGCTTAACAACCCAGCTGAGTCATCCTCTACTATATGATGTTAATCCAGAATGTATGAGTATTCACATCTAAAACTTTTAAATCTTATATAGCGGTATAATCTAAAGTTCTGATCAACATGTCCTCAGCACTTTTCTCTCTCAGGCACCGCCACTGTTTCGACTCTAGTGGAGTGCATCGTCCTGATGCACCTCTGAAACACAATATGGCAGCTATACGTTTTCACCAGCTGTCCCTTGGAGCCAGAGGTAAGACGAGAAGACGCTTTACTACGACCACCACTACTTAAAGCTGCCTGAGCCATGTGTGTTGCTGCTTCATGTGATCATGACATGAATAATGTATGAATGTGAGAACTTAAATGTCTGAGTCAGTTGCTGTGGATATTTTCCTGAGTTTTTCCTGGCAGCCCCCCCCCAAATAAAATGTAGGCATTGTAAGAATGCAGCGGGAAAATGTCTGGAAAATGCAGGTGGGCGTGTTGATGACGTTCGTAACACACAACAGATGCAAAAATATAACAATTAATAATAATACAAATATGGTGTCGACATGCTTTGAAAACAAAGGCCCAGAAAATATGATATCAGGCTTATCCTTCATAAACATTCTAGATTGAAATGAATTGTTTTAGTCTTTTTGTGAGGTCTATTGAGAGTAAGAAAATTTTTAAATATGACCGACTTCTTCTTTATCTGTCAAACGAGGTCTCCTGTAACTGCAGCACATCCAGAGGAGGTAAATATTACTTTACTATTTTCTGCCATCTTGGACAACCTTTGCAGCCGCCTCTGTTTTTATAATTGGATAAATAAATGTTAAGTCATGATTAGATTGAGCCTTGAACAGGCTTCTGTTTAAGTGCAAAAATATTAAGCAAGTATGGCAACAAAATCCGAGCTTAGTGCCTTGACGCAGCCAACACCACTGGCCCCTCACCAACACCGCACTGTGCACGCTGGAGGACACGGCAGAGAGTGAATCACGACCTGTTACTGCTGAATTAAGTCTGACGGTAAAGAAAAAGTCATCAGGTAAAAGGAGCTGGATTCTTTCCTGCTGACAGATACAGAAAATATAAAGGAGTCAAGCACAGCAGAGATTGAACTGTCACTTCACAAAAAGATTAAAAGTGAATCAAAGCTCTTATTCACTAAAAGCATCTTATCATCATGGTTATTGTGTTTTAGGAAAACATTTCTGTTTGGGCGCTGTCGGCGCAAATTAATCCGTTTTACAAATTGGCTGGCCGAGGATTGTCGACCAACAAACCCAAAGAAACTGGAATTAGCTTCAATCCAGACAGCGCAGACAGAAACTAGGCCGTGAAACAGTCTGGCATTCGTTCAAGCTTTTTTTTTTTAACTCACTCATTGTTGTAACATCCAAAAGAGACTTTATCAGTTTACAGGTCATTAGAGTCCAGATTAATCCTGTTGTACCGTAAATCCTGTGAGATTCAACTAAAGAACAACATTTTTCTGCATTTTGTTTGCTCGACAGGAGCCGTTTGTCCTGAAATGCTCCGAAAAGAGCATCACACGGTCAATGAATCCATTCACACGTGTGTAGCAGGTCCTCGGAGTGTGGAGGTCATTGTTAATTCTAAAAGAGAACTCAGCTAAAACAAGTCATAAAATCCTCTGACATCAGAGACTGATGTGGATGTTTTCGTACAAACTTTTCTCAAGGGAAGCCTCCAGCAAAAACAAACAGCATGTGAGATTATGTATGTCTCAGAATTCTGAAAAAAAGAATTTGATGAGAATAAACTCAGAGCAAAGGTCGGCCCTTCATGGCAGCAGCTTCCAGACCTACTGGTTTGGGGGGATTTATGATCACGATTAAGATTTATGACACTGTAACCTACATTCAGCTGTTTACTAAGTGGACACTGAGTTTACACTCAATGCTTTTTATGATAGATGCAGAACATGCGAGAATATTCAAGCTGCCTTCAGGAGCAAATGTTTACAGTCCTGCACTCCTGCAAATCAACACACTGACAGCTTCCATTGAGCATGAAGCATTTCAGTCATGTCCTGCAATAGATTCAGCCCCAAAAACAAAGGGCACCTCTGGGTATTTTGTTGTTGTGCAGCTGGGAGGAAAGCCTGCTGGCCACAGCCTCTTTCTGCAGTGGGTCAATTCAACCCGTCAATCAACAACCCACAAAAATAATACCCAACATGCACTGAGGCCTTGCAGCGCCACATCACGACTGGTATTATCTGTGTTTTTGTGATTTTGGATGAAGAGCCTCAGCGGTGCAGGCTCCGGTGGGTCGTGATGGAGGCAGGTCTGCAGTAAAAAGCAGTTCTTATTGTAGGCCCCTCTCCTCCTCTCCTCTCTAACCCACTGCTCCACTTCTCACAGGGGGAAGCTCCACCTTTTTCTCGGGCTGCAGATCGACTCCTCCGCCGATGCCCTCGTCTTTCACTGCTGCAGTTTTATTTTACGCACGAACCCGATACGCCGCAGATATGATTCAGCACGCAGGCAGCCACAGAGGGACATGTCGTGTGTTTACCTCGGGGGCTCGAGTCCTGCAGGTACGGGGGCGCAGTGGGGGTCACGTTCCCGGAGTTGGGGCCCGACAGCAGCGGGGAGCGCTCGTCCATGCCGTCGGAAGCCATGTCAATCGCCGTGAGGAGGGACGGGCGGAGGTGGGAGCTCCGAGTCTTTTGCGCCCAGCGCGGAGGAGCAACCAGCGGCGGATGGTCGGTGGTGCCGAGTTGCTCCGGTCCGGCAGCCCCGGTGACTGCGCGCAGGAGAGGGGAGGAGCTCCGCGCCGCTCCCCGCCCCTCGCCGACATGGCCCTGGGCCCGGGCGGTGCTCGTGTGCGGTGATGTGGAGCTGAACACTGCACATCAGGGCACTGTGGTGGAATGTGGTTTAAAAACATGGAATATCTATAAATATGCATAAATGTTTTATCTGGATTTAATTCAGATGCAGCTTGTTAGTGTACAAATAACAACAGACCCCTGGAGGTCAGTGAAAGTTGGGGGAGCTGAGAGAAAGTGCAAATACAAACATCAAAATAAATTCACACATGATTTCTCTGTATTTATTTAAATAGACAACAACGTTTCATAACAAAAAAAATGAATTTGTGGGAATTGAAGAAACCAGAGATCTGTTTATTTGACCCACTGTTACCACAGATCAGACAGGCTACACAGAAAATACCAGTGAAATGGAACCAGCTTGTATTAACAAAGAATGTCAGGCCCTCTCCTGCTTGTGTGAAAGTTTTTCAACTGATTTGTTTAGTCCCCTTTTTGGCCTTGCACTTATAGATCTTTGTCACATTTATCAGGCCCTGGGCACAGACATGTTAAAGGCCCCAATAGCTTCTTTAGGGACAACCAAAACTCAAAGAGGCTTAATACAGATACTGGGGACATTAACTGGTTTGTGTTTCTTTGTGCAAATTTTGTGGTCATCCATGGTTGTTGTATGTCTTTTTGGGGATACTGTTACTGTCCCTGTATCGTCTTTTGCATCTCTGTGGGGTCATTTGACTGACGTTCAGATGGTTCTGGCTCAGTTGGACCACTTTGACCCTGAAGAGTGTGCTTATTGGTTTATTTCGATCTTTGAAGTTCAGCCCACACATTATAAGTAACTGAATATAATCCTGTGCAGCGTCCAAACCTTTTTTGTAGACAGTCTATGGTCCAAACAAGCAGATCAAACTCTGATGTTTGTGGTTCTGTGGTAAAAAGTAGTAATGACAAGTCTTTGCCACTAGATGTCAGTGTAGAAACACTGAAGAGGACCTGAGAGGGTCCTAAATATTTGGAAAGTAATTTCTCATCCACATAAAGACACAGAGAGGTTTTTATTCTGTGCACTGCAGAACACTGATTTTGAAATTAATCTAATTGTGCTTCGTTTGGAGACGGTTCATTTCTCTGTTTCTCTTTCTGACGGGTGTAAACCAGCCTGTGCAGCATATGTAACTATTTTTCTGGCTCTTCCGTCTGATGCATTTAAAGACCGACTCGAAACATGACTCAGACATCTTCATCTGAAGAAAAAAACTCACCCTTTGTTCCACAGATGGTTTGAAAATCATTGCCAGGCCTTAAATAACAACATCTGGTCAGTGTGGAGAGGGCTGCTCCACACGGTTTAATCTAGTTTATGCATCCCACTTGATCCTGAGATTAACTATACACACGAGAAGGTTGGTGTTGTGGGCCTCAGGTCCACGCCTCCCTTTGAAATTACGTCACCTTCAGTTACCAGTGCTAAAACATGTCCTCCATTCTTTGTTGCTTATGTCAGGATGTGCGTCAGGCACAGGCCACATGATTTCATTCCCTGGCCACAGATAAACCCAGATGATGTGGATGAATATCAGGATCCCCAACTTTAAGTGTGCAGATTCAGTGCATTGATTTTATGACAGTGAGATCACACGGTGTTTATGTGCAAATGTGATTTTGTAGACCTTTTTGGATTTGATTTGAAGGTTTAAAATTGAGCCAGATTCGGTCTCTGTTGGTTTAGTTGAGAACATTGTAAAATGGCTCATAAATTCCAGGAGCATGACACCTCCCACTCCCTCAGCCACTCCATTCATAAGAGTTTTGAGCAGCAGAAAAATCAACACTTCTAAAGAAGAACGTGCACAAGTTCTTTCTGATCCACATTAAACTTGTGCAAACACTCTCTGACCGGCAATGAAATGCAATTTCCCTCATTTCCTGCACAGACTGAGGTTAAGTCATTGCTCTGACTGTTTCACATCGCATGTTATGGGCTGAATTTTTTCCGACCAACCTCATCAGGAACCAGAGGAGCGTCGCAGGACTCACAGGCTGCTGCTTCTCTGGCGCTGGAGTTTTCTTTACAAGGTAAAACATCTACGTTCAGCAGACATGAGTGAAATTAAGGTCTTGTTGTTATGAAAGCGTTGTTTTTATTTGGGTTTAGTGTTTGCAGGGATTAGAAATGGTTCAGCTCCGGTATTTTTCCAAACCTTCTCCGCCCTGCAAACCAAAACAAAACAACAAAATACATGAAATATGTGCTGCAAACTTTTCGAGACGTTTATGTGAGTATATCTTAAACGACATATGAGGTTATTGATGGAGAAATATGCGCTGAAATTGCCAGGTTATTTTTATTTAACACAATTACCTGAAGGTAAAATAACCTGTCTGTGCTGATTCAGTTTGATGGACAAGTATAATAATATATTATGCATGCACATACATATTGTACATATACAATATGTATAAAAATATGCATATATATAAGTAACCAATTCAAATTTGCTGATCTATCAAAATGTTACCCTCTCTGACATGCACAACGCATTTGTGTTGTTATAAATATATTTAGATGACTAGATAAGATTAGATTTTTTCTTCCAAACATAAAAATGCAAGTCATCATTTTGCTTTTGTAAAATGAGCAAGGAGATTTGCTCTGTGCATAAAACAATAGCTTTATTACTGGAAAAGACATCACTGGAAAAACTGTTCAGTGGATATGATCATGACATTTTGGCAATGAATGGTTTTTCCATTATGTGTTTCACTCTGGATTTTTTTCTCTTTTCTGAACTTGAATCTGCCTCATCACTTCATGTTTCATCAGTTTAGAGATGCTCCAGGGGGCAGTGAGCAGGGCCGTGCTCTGCCTGTCCTGCTGCCTATTGTTGGGGGTCTGCCTCCCAGCAAAGGCTGCAGGACCAGTGGGCCCCCCTCCTTATATCCCCCGTGAAGAAGAGTCTGGGGAATCAGACGTGGAGGACTTGGAATGGGGTTCTGGATCATCTCTCCTGCAGCTGCTTCAAAGCTTCCCTGCTGACAGTCCCTTCATAACAGAGACCCCTGGAAAACCGGTGAACTGCAGCCAGAGATTCTGGTTGCCACCGTCCTCTGCAGTGTGCTGGGAAAACATAGCCGAACCTGAGGAGTTTGCCAAGTCCCGTCTGCAGGTTC
The DNA here is from genome assembly GCF_024713975.1 of Paralichthys olivaceus. Classification (NCBI taxonomy): domain Eukaryota; kingdom Metazoa; phylum Chordata; class Actinopteri; order Pleuronectiformes; family Paralichthyidae; genus Paralichthys; species Paralichthys olivaceus. The sequence goes on from NC_091112.1 coordinate 9,285,873, forward strand.
TGCAGAACAGGGCCGCCCTGCAGGCCGTGTCCACCACCAGCGGCGTGGAGGAGGGAGGGATCTCCTTTGACCATCAAGCCAGAGAGGAGGTGGAGGGGGTCCGCTCAGACCACTTGAGTATGGCAGAAACTATGCAGACCATGGAGAAGGTGTTTGTGTCACTGGAGGAGAAGAGGAAGGAAGGGAAGGAGCATGGGGTCCTAACAAAGTAAGATACATAGAACAATTAACCATTTACATCTGTGCTTCGAAGGAATCTCAAAAATGTTCCTAAATGTGTAAAGGTTATTTGAAGTCATACAAAATGAAGCTGCCAGGAACTTAACATTACCAATGTGTATGTTGGACATCTAAATTTATCTCGAAAATCCTAAATGAAATTACACCATGGCTGTTGTTTTACACGCAGTTAAAAAAGACTGTTGTTAGAACCTACAAGTACTTTGATTAAGTTCATTTTAAAAGCTGTGAACATGACATATCTGTCATTTGCTTGTTGCCATCATCTCTTCCAGCATGAAGGAGCATCTGTCCAACACCAGAGACACCATCAATGTCAGAGAGCACATGGTAAACCACCTGGAGCAGCAGTTTTCTACGTTAGAGGAGACTCTGCTCAACATGCAGCTGCGACTCAAGAAACTCATACGACAGTGACGATTTCACGGACCCGCTGCCTCTTTTTCTGCTTTTATCCGAACTGAATTGATCATTTTACATATTGAATAACGATGTAGCAAATGCATGGCCCTCTCAGGAATGTGTATGTCTGTCGTATGATGACAAAACACACGTCATAAGCACATTATGATGTCGTTTATTAACAACAGTAAAAAGTGTAACCTGAAATTTGCTGGGGATCATCTGGGAGTTTTAATGAAATCCAGTTTTGTATAATCAGTTTGTAAACATGATCCATAAGAGTTTATAGTCACATTAATGGGCTTTAATAAAACCATAAGACACGAAAATAAGACTTATTCAACTTTATTTTATTATCAAATCTAAACACCACTTTTGTAAAGGAGGAAATGCCTGTTACACACCATATGTGAGGCTGAGGGAGAATTTTCATTTGGAAAGACGCAGCATGTTCAGCTGTTCTGTAGTGAAGCTACAAAATAGAGGTATTTATGACCATTGGAATCACAACTCAAGGGCGTTAGGAAAATATATATTTTTTAAAATGATAGTATCATGCATAATGTTAACATCAGTGCATTTCACTTGGAAACCAGTGTTAGACAGCATCTCGAAAATAACTTGTTTATATTTTATTATTTTAGAGGCAATGATAACTGCTGAGACAATTATGTGGAATTAACTATGTTCTATGGAAGGGGGTCTGCAAATGGGTGGGAAAAGTCAACTTACCATTCCTCATAGTTATATTATATATAAAATAAGTCTTTTAGGATAACAGGCCACATGAAAAATAATTTCTTGCTCCAGATCTACTGTTTAAGTGGACCACTAATGAGCATTAACAATACTTTTTCATTAGCAGTATTTTTAACGGTACTCTCTATGGAGATAATCAGCTCTGCAGTTAAGTTAAGGGGTGGTTGCATTAAGACTCATCTAAGGCTGCCTTGTTCAGGGCGGTAATACAAATTCACCTTGCTGGCATCCATTTTTCATCATAGACATACGGTACAGCTTCTAGTTTCCTCTATGACTGTGTTTGTTTCAGCGCTGTGTGGCTTTACTTTCAGTTCCACATCTTATAACTTTTCCAACAAAGCCCGACAGCTGAACTCTGTCAATGTATTAAAAAGCACTGAGAAAGTTCAGGGTGTCTCTCCTGCCCGTCACTTCAGTGAGAGGCAGGACTTGTATAACTGATCCATCTGGATGTGAATTGCAGTCAGTGTACTTTGTTTAAAAGTCAGCATCCTCGTCTTGCATTTCCTCCAAAGATCTGAGGTAATCTCGAGCCAAGATCTTCTTAGGCAGGATATCTGTCGGTTAAAAAGACTGTGTTAAACTTATGACTGTTTGACTACTTGGGTGTACGATATCCTTCCTGTTAATGGGAGAGAGCAGACATCGGCTCACAACATCTGAAACGTCAGACATTATCCACATCCCACTTATTCCATGGTTGATAGATCAAGCAATGCAATAACAACAGTTTATTTCAGGGGTCTCAACTGCTACAACTAAAAAAATCAATCCTCCAAAAGTCTGGTCAAAGGTGTGATGATGGAAAAACAACACACACATCCAGTGAAAACAATCTAGAATGGGTGAGGGATCAACAAAACATTCAGGAGAGAGAAAATCTGTACACATAAAGTTCCAGCTACAGAATTGATCCCCCACTGATGTTTCTAGCACATTGTTTTAGAGAGGTGCCACATTAATAACGTTTGATAGGATGATCACACCAGCACTGATATAAACTCAGAGGGGTTCCAGGTGACACTCGTGTGTCAGTGTTACAGGGTCAGATCTGATGCTTCACCTCCGTCAGACAGCAGCCGCATCTCACCTGTGAGAAAGTGTAAAGTCTCGGTCTCCTCCGCGTTGTTAGCCAGGTCGCTGTAGGACAAGGACTTGGTTTCCTTCCCGGATCCGTTGTTGAACGAAGAGAGAGCGAGATGCTGCACAAACAGCTCCTTCAACAACAACGACAACAACAACACAACAAGTCAGCAGAGGAGAGACTCACAACGAGCTGCCCCTGGAGCTCAAAGAGAAGCCTCCAGAGGCTAGCGGGGCTAACCCCAGTTAGCAGCAGCAGCAGGTGGGTGATCTGAGTTAGCATCGCGGGGGTATTAGCTTAGTGAGCATCAGCTTACTGTGGCCTTGGTGGTGAGGACCAGAGCGTCCTGGTTGATGCTGGAAACATCCGGGGAGCTCTTCATGATCAGCCTCACCCTGGAGATGGGGAGGGAGATGGTCTTTTTGAGGTCGTCTTTATTTTGAGACATTTTCACGAGGACGCGTCGCCGCTCAGCCGGAACTTCTACTATTGTTTTGAACACTGACGCGTTAATTCTCCCCCTTCAGTGGAACTGTAAACTGTGGTAGTAGCGGCTGTCAATGTGGATTGCTGCCCCCTGCTGGACCGGAGGCGCGTTAATCTGAAAACCATTTTGTTTTTATATTTTGGTCAAGTTATATTAAATAATATAATTATATGAAATGATGTCTTAGATAAGTTCAGGTTGAAATGTTGAAAGGCATGTTCTGGTTTATTGCTTTTGTATTTGAATACAAAGTTGGATTCTGTTTTTGTTTGTGTTTCCCCTTACATTGTGTTCTAGTGTGTCAAAACGATTTTCATTGAGTTTCTAAAGTGTCCAACTGAAAGCTTAGAAGTAACAAATTCTCATCGTGTTCAAAATAATTTAAGTATTTAATGGAATCATTCTTGCAAAACAAAATCTCTAAGAGCCACTATGTATAAGATATAAAAACAAATCTGTTGAAGGTTATTTACAAATGCCCACTCTGTATACATAGTGTCTCTTTCACTATGTTAAAAAAAACTATCTCAATAAAATAACTTTAAATAAAATAAATTCAGAATTTCCTTTCACCTCCACAAAACTGATGCGCGGGGTCATCCGGTCCAGCGGCGGCGCTCGACTCCGGTCCAATCCCAATGCACCGAAGAAGAGCGGACGACACAGGCCAGCGCACAAGAAGAAGAAACACTGGCGCTCAGCAATGGCGGTGGTCTGGTGACACAAAAACAAACCAGTGTGTTAATGCGGTTGTTAGGATCGTCAGCGGCCTCATGTCGTAGCTGGTCGTGTGGGTGTGTCTGCAGCAGAGAGGACCCCGCGTCTCCGTCTCCTGTTCTCGGACACTGATGTCAAACTGCTCGCTGCTGCTCATTGTTCCGCACTGAACCGAACGCGTCTCTCCGCGCCGACGATGCCGCTGGGTCTGAAGCCGTGCTGCGCCGTCTGCAAGACCAACTCCTCGTCTATGTGGAAGAAGGGGAACCAGGGGGAGATCCTGTGTAACAGCTGCACCGGGAAGAGCAGCGTCGGGGGCAGCGCAGGAGGAGGAGGAGGAGGAGGAGGAGGAGGCTGCGGTGGAGGCGCTGGAGGAGCATCGGGACCCTCCATGTCCTCCAGCATTCTGCCCAGCAATGGCGGAGGGAAGCAGGTTGGTTCCTCTATAGAGATGCGTCTCTCCAGCACAATCAAAAGAAAAGAGCTGCATATTCGAGGTGTTGGTGGATCGTGATGGTGGAGGCAGCTGATCGTGGACTGTGTTTACAACAAGACTCACATACTCCACCATTACTGACAGTAACTCTTCAATTCATTTGTCATTGCTGCTCCCTTCATCGCTATCAGATATTGTCTTATGTATAAATGTTTAAACACTGACTCACCTTTCCATTGGGTTACAAACTTCTAACAATCTAATCGATGTTGTAAGGACTGTTATTTTGTTGATGTGTTCCGTTCCATCTGTTACACTTCCGTCTGTCCTGGGACAGGGATCCTCACATGTGTCTCTCTGAGTTTTCTACGTTTTTTCAACTGTTAATAGTTTGGGTTTTTTTGTAGTTTTTCCTGACTCTTGTTGAGGGTTAAGAACAGAGGATATTGCACCTTGTTATGATCTATGAGACAAATTGTGGTTTGTGAATATAGGCTAAACAAATCCAATTTGATTGATTGATTTGAATGTGAATAGACAGTGATGCAAAATGTTTCTCTTGTATAGAGAAAACTGTTATTTTGATGATTGGTAGAAATTAAAGTACTGTAGTCTAAGAAACAATAGCTACACTGTAGAACATTTGAAGTATAATTTATTTACCTGATGTGTGTTGTTTTTATGTCTTTAGAGCAAGCAGGAGATCCACAGGAGGTCTGCACGGCTGAGAAGTACCAAGTACAAAGCTCCTGCATCTGAGAAGAAAGTGTCCACTAAGGGAAAAGGAAGAAGACACATATTTAAACTTAAAAACGTAAGACTTGTATTTGATTTGTCAGCTTTATGATGATGATTATTTCTGTTATTCTGTCTATGAGTTTATGCATTTAACTGTTGTGTGTGTGATTTCTTTACTCAGCCAATCAAAGCACCAGAATCAGTTTCAACAATCATCACGTCCGAATCTGTATTTTATAAGGTATGGTGTTTATTCTTACCAAGGAAAAATCATTTCATTTCAATATCAGAAATGATCACACTGATTATCAGCATTTCCTCATCTTCTAGCAGCTTTAACCACCTTTGTCGACCAGATTTCCTGTGTATTCATCATCTATCTTTGTCTTTGTACCAACAGGGAGTTTATTATCAGACAGGAGACGTGATCAAAGTAACAGACGAAGATGACGGGAAGCCGTACTATGCTCAGATTCGAGGCTTCGTTCAGGACCAGTACTGTGAAAAGAGCGCAGCACTGACCTGGTTAATTCCCACACAGTCCAGCCCAAAGGACCAGTTTGATCCCGCGACATACATAGTTGGTGAGCAATGCAAAATGAGAAACGAGTTATGATATTTTTCTGCCTGTAGTTTCACTTATTTTTTGGGTCTGTGTTTTTTTTGTGATCCAGGTCCAGAGGAGGATCTCCCCAGAAAGATGGAGTACCTTGAGTTTGTGTGCCACGCCCCCTCTGAATATTTCAAGTCGTGGAGCTCGCCCTTCCCCACCATCCCGATCCGACCAGAGAAAGGCTACATCTGGACCCACATAGGAGCCGCACCGGCCATCGCTGTCAAAGAGTCTGCGGGGGGAAGCAGTTAACAACAGGACTCTGATATGAACTCGCTCTGTTGCTTTTAAACAGACATTTGTATATTTATGTAATATAATAAAACAAAAATGGTTGTGAAACCATTGACACTGAAGAAACCAGCTGTAACCACATTTCAAAAAGCTTCAGCATTGGAATATTACTTTTGTATTTAGTAATTAAAACAATCTTGTTTCCACTGTCTTGTTTGTGATTGTTTAAAAATATACATTTATTTAAAAGTTGAAAATCTCTGTGCACAGCAGTGCTTCTCCTTGGTGCCAGCCAGTGCAAGACCAATCACAATAAGAAAGTAAAAGAAATCCACCAGGATTGACATTAATAATAAAGCTTTTACAAAACACTTAGTTGTTGCTGAATATTGTTCAACCTTTTTTTTTCTCACTACTTTAGATGAAAAGTAAATGAATAATTATGTGCAGTCTTTGCCCTTTTTCCATTATTTTTTTGCTCCAAAGTTGAAATGTTTTATGGTCACGATTCATCAGCCTTGTTCTGGGATCAATGATTTTTATAAAAGATTTTCTGAAACTGAAAATGTACACGATTTTTTTTCTTCCTGAACTGCAGCCATTCTACAGGTGAGCAGCCACTGTTACGCAGTTCTACAAATGTCACTGATCAATCATATCATCTCATATAGACTTAAACATGAAAGTTTTAACATTCGTATGAGTCTTTTACTTTTATTTATTTTTAGTGCCATTTTTGATATACAACGTGAACGACTGCAAATTAATTATACTTCGTCTCAAAACAAAGAAGCCACAAAGAAACTTCACATATTGGTCTTATATAGCCAACAGAATAGGAGGCAGGAAGTGTGCTGAGGGGAGTTCTCTTGCTCTGACTCTACACTCTTTGATAAACACCCCAGTCAAACCAGACAGAGAGAGAGAGAGAGAGAGCGAGGTCTGATGCTCAGTAACATCAGGCTCATTTCTCCTCTCATGAGTTGGACATTATGAGTTTTCATTGATGAAAAAGGACAGAAAGGAATATGGGCAAGTTACATTCCAAACTTGGTGAGAATTTACATCAAATCTGACAGTTTTCAAATTAAATACCAACTATCTCACATCACATTCACTTGTCTTTACTTTTCCCAGCTTTGAAACGCAGACAGAGTCCTGAAGGTGAGACTATTATTGCATCACATCCAACTACTGTGCACTGACTTCAACCATGTGACTGTGTTGTTTTTTTATATGTATTTATTTTCCTTATATTTAAATTCTGCAGGTGATAGTCTGGCCCCCAGTGTGCTGACTTGTCAGGGAGAGCTGGAGCACAAACACAGAGGCAAACTGACAGAGGTAGAGATTCTTTTCTTATTGTTGTTATTATTTATGAGTACATTGCTGGTGATGAAATCTGGTCACATGATGATCACAGACGTTTAATATCTGATTAATTTAGATTTTGTAGCTTCTAAAAAAATAATGATCATTATAGATGTATCTGGGGGGTGTTTTTCCTCATGTGAATTTATCCATATGTGCATCTTAGGTAATATTATTTAAATTACTTCACTTGGCCTTAAATGGATTATGAGTAAAACCTCCAGAACAACATTATACATGCATAGGAGCTGCACAAGTAACCCACAGAGCTCAGATCTCATACTGCAGAATTAAAAAACAAGTAAAAACACAAACTTTGGCAGCCTCGTCATGTACTGCTTTAAATAAATGTCACTGCCCGCAGCTTTTGGACGAAACAGTGTCGGCTCACATCTCTTCCAAGAGACATAAAAGGTGTATGGAGGCATAGTCGCCTATATCATCCGCCCCCTCCTCCGTCCTTTCTCTATAAAGAGACTTTCAAGTCTGTGAAGTGCAGCTCAGCCACTACCCTCCTCCAAACAGCCAGCTCTTTATACAGGAGTGCACTGAAAGGGGGAAAAAAGTCTCCACATCTGGAACTGCTTTCCTTCTCCAGACAGAGTGTGGTGGGGGGTGTTTGGATGTGTGGTGGGCGAAGGGTGTGTGTGTGTGGGGGGGGTGTTTGCTTGCGTAAATGGCATTACAAGTAGACTTTAATGAGACCCTCTCATTCTGGGGCTTGGAATCAGAAGTTGTTTTCTAATAATCCTCATTCTTGTCTTTATTCCTCAAAGACTAAAAGCTGGTGACAGTCACACACTCTCAAACACACTGATTTAATCTGTGCAACCAGATTTATTATGGTGGAAATAAATCACAGATGTTTCCATGTGCTTCCAAGGATCACAGGGTTGGGTGAATCGTAAATTCATTTTAGCACTTGTCTAAAATAAATATAACAAAGACATGTTCACTCCTCCTCACTAAATACAGTATAATCTTCTATCACTGTAATCATGGGATCTGTTGTGAGTTATCAGCACTTTTGTTGTTTTAAAGTTCAGAGGATACACGTTTATTTTGTACCATGTTACACAAACGTTCTGGAAAATTGTGTAGTTGTACGGGAAAAGACGTCAACTCCAAGTTGTGTAAAGGTTGGCAGTGGAGTTTCTGTGAGTGTTAATAGCAGAGTGCTTCCTGTGGTTACATTTTCCAGCCTATTATAGTTTGATTCTCCATGACACTGCTGCTGTAACACTGTGAATGGCAAGTCTGTCAGTTTGAGTGCTGTATGAACTCTGTTTTTCCAACATTAGAAATAAGACTTAAAATGTAGGTTTTAGTAAAAATCGTTTTTTTTAAATAAGATGTGATTTATCAGTGATTTACATTTAACAGAACATTGAATCTCAAGTCAGGTCAACGTGTCAACAGCTTAAGTGGACAAACTCAAAAACATTAAAGACATGGATCTTTACTCCTCGTTCTCCTCTGCTGTCCTTAACTTTTATTTTGTAGTCACTGCTTCATCTGGTATCATATCATCAGAACTGATATTAATTATTATAATGATTATTATTATTATTAACAGTTTCCTTGAATTACTACACACCACAAGTTCAAGGATTGTTCAATGGGATGTGAAAAGTCACTGAATCACTTCCTCTTTCTCTCTTTCATGTTTCTCACAGAACTTGTGCAAGTCCGACCATAACTGCAACCTCAAGGGTGAGTACAGAGTAACATGCATTATAATGATATATCGCTCCCTCCTTATTGTGTAGATTCAGAACACTACCAGTTTGGACTTCTTTAAAAACAAAGATTAAATGAATTACAAAGGGACAGCATGTTAACACAATAGTGCTAACAGCTACTGTGTGGCCTTGAACGAGCAATCCAAGGAGGAAATCATACATTGTAACCTGTACATTTACAAATGTCAAATCTCTGCAATAATTAACAATTTTTTTCCTAATAGTAATAACTGTTGTTGTGCCTGGTTATGTGAGTCTGACAAATATTGTTACTCACAATTCATCTCTGTGCGTTTCTTAGTAGTTTTGCCAACAAAGACGACACATGACAAGAACAAGAACATTTCCTTCTGGGTCAATAAAGTGACAAAGAAGAAGAAAAGCAACGCTGGTGTGAGTGTTGATCTTAATGCTTCTGACCAATGGATTGTGGGATTTCTTTTGCAGGATATCAGATGACCGTGATTCACGTGTCTGGATAATTAGCATTTTATCAACCAGTGACCTTTTGTCTCAGGTGAATCTCCACCAATTAAAACTATGCTTTACAAGCTTGTGCAATGGAAGTCCATACAAGCCATGATCTAAACAAGCAAGCAACACATATACAGACACACTTTTATAAACACATGCAATAACACACAAAAGGTAATTGTGCGAGTGTTTGTTTGTTTGTGTGTGTGCCAGAATGACATTGTGAATTAGTGAACTACAAATATCATTACAGCGGCACTGAGCTTGTTATTCTGACACTATGTGCATGTACAGGACACACAGTGCGACACTGTGCTGGAGGACGACTCTCAGCAGACTTGGGTCTTCACACTGTACAATTTTGACAACAGCAGCCACGTCACAAAGGAGGTCACTTACTTTCCCCCGTTTTTTATCCAAATAATTTAAATTTAAGTTTCTCTGTACACATTGTGCGTGTGTGTGTGTGTGTTCTGCAGGGTATGTCCAGTCTCATATACTCCATGTCTGAGGTTCTGGAGGCCTCTGTGAAGCAGCCTTGTTTGGACAACACACCCCTGAAGATCAAGCTCGCAATAACTCCCTCAGCCGACCTAGAAAAGGTTTCACAAACAGGTAGAATTAAAACATTTTGCCATGGCTCTCCAAACCAACAGTGTAACATGTATAGAGGAAATAATGAGGATCGAAAGAGACACTTTGCCAAAACTGTTGCCTGGCTCAGAACTGTAGATCATGCAGATTATGATTTGATGATTTGATGGTTTTGTCTCTCTCTTACTGAAAACAGCCACAGAAAAGGAGCAGCGAGCGTCTCAGGAGGCTGGAAGCCCGGCGAGGAAACTTTACTGTGTGGATGAAAACATCGAGCGCAGAAACCACTACCTGGATCTAGCTGGCATTGAGAACTACACCTCTAAATTCGACAATACAGGCACAGAAACGACTATTTTGTTATGATGTTTGCAGACATCAGTATGTTAACAGCTCACATCATTAAAAAATTGTAATTAGATTTAACTGAAGTGAGTTTTCCTCTTTTTTTCCAGAGTCTCCCTGTCTGGACCCAGGCCAGCAAACTCAATCTGCTTCTCAGCACCACCCAGTGGCAGGAAGGGCGCACTGCATCTCCTCAGAGGCCCCTGGAAGCCCCTCAATCCTCCATTCTCTCAGAAATAAGCCAGTGTCAGTGGGTAAAGACAGGAGCAGAGGAGAGGGAAAGTTCTGCAGGCTGCATGGCCAACATCCAGCCTCGTGGTGCCATCCTACCCAGTCTCACCCCCCAGTAAATAGTCCCCCCCATCTTACCCACAGCAAGAGGCTTCGTTCCAGGGTGCAAGATGCTCCTCCGCCCCTGAGACATCCTGGTTCCCAGCTCCAACCAGGGGAGGAGAGGGAGAGGCCAAGTAAACTTCATCTCTCCAGTGGGGCCCAGAGACATGAGCATCATCACCACCACGAGCACCATCATCATCATCATCACCACCACTACCACCCTTCATAAACGGATTCCAAACACATGAAACTGATTCGGGGGAGAAGAGTTCCACACACTAGGTCCGGGAAGGTCAAGTCATTGTTGACTGAATGACATGTTTAACGCACTTTAAATTAACAGTTTCCTCTCAGGTAGAACATGAAATGTAAAGGTGCACTGCATAGGGTTGTATAATGCTTTTATTTTGAAATCCTCCCACTTGTATTAGTCTTTACAGTACAAGTCACATTTGCCCATTCACACAGACATGCATATAGCACTAATATACGTGCTAATATGTATGCTGCACTACTATTGTTTTACATGTAGACTGAAGGGGCCAGTGGATAACCTGCTCTATCTCCTGGGCCACAACACCTGTGTCTTCTCTGCTTGATGGTACTAGTATAATGCTAAAATTAAAACACATTATGTCTGTCATGTAAATGTTTTAGATCTGTTAATTTATTCTGACATGATGATATATTTATTTTCTAGAATATTAATTCAACCATAATTTGAACAATTCAACTTTTTAAAGTTCACACTTCATATAACAATCTGAAAAAATCAAATGTATTTTTCTCTTTTTGTTGATGGCTGTATTTACTCAATGTGAGCAAAAGATTCAGAGGAAATAAATCTCCTCAAAGAGAAAAAAACTGATGTTTGAGTATTTCCTCATTTCTGGGAACAATATGTTGTTTGTAAAAGTAATAGAAACTCTGTTGTAACAATAGGATACATTTCAGATGTCAAAAACAATGTCAAACATCCGTTTTTTTTCATGCCAGGGACAGCCAGTGACTGGAGACATTATGTTTTCAGGTTGTCTGTCCATCCCATTCTTGTGAACACGATATCTCAATAATGCCTTGAGGGAATTTCTTAAAATTTAGTACAAAGTTCAGTTGGATTAAAAAATAAACTGATTAGAACTTAGAGGTCAAAGGTCAAGATCACTGGGACAACACAAACCCTTTTTGCCTTATGAACTTATCTGAAGAACACCTTGAGAAAAATGTATTGAGGACTGAAACTGCACTGGTTGGCAGAGGCATAAAGAGTAGAGCAGGATTTTGTTTTTTTGATTGTCTCATGTCTCCACTGACACAAGCCTCAGTAGAACATGATGTACACTTTTAGAGGTAAAATATTTTTTTCTGAAGTAATTTTCAGAAGAAAACAAGTTTAGTCTTTTATTTAATTTTGTTTGTTTCACTATATTTGGATTGATCCTGTGTTGCATTTCTATTTCTGCTCTCACATTGTTTTCTATGGTCATTACAGCTTGTGTGTGTGTGTGTGTGTGTGTGTGTGTGTGTGTGTGTGTGTGTGTGTGTGAGACAGCTTTCCCAGCCACATTCAAACGCTCTTCCCATTTATCTCTCTGGTAAAAGTTGCAAGTAGACACCGTGTCCCAGCAAAAGGACGTGAGACAGCTGTTCCTAAAAATAACCCTCAGCCCGTTCACCTACCACGAGACCCCCGCGCCTTTTTCTTGCCTCACCACAGCGAGCCCTGTCCCAGCCAAACGCACGACACCCAGATAGACAACAGCAAGGGACACCAACAAAGCACAAAGCTGCGGAGGGAAGACACTTGCAGGCGGAGCTGTTTGACAGCAGCTCCCACTGAGAAACTTTCATTTGTGCAACAAGTGGGGAAAACAGCCTGGAAACATGAAGTCCCTGCGATTCCTGGCTGCCGAGTGTTTCGCTCAGACTGGTCCAACGGCTCTGGAGAACCTCAACTGTTTGTCTTTTAATCTCTACCCACTTCTCTTCAAGGCCTGCTACCTTCATGAGCAGGCCAACTTGCTGCACGCTCTGGTTCAAACTTGGCCTCTTCCTGAGCTCAACTTGCAAAGGCTCCTAGGAAAAACAGTCGACTGTCAGACGGACCTTACCTCACGCACCTGTCGGCTTTGTCTTGAGGCGTTTCTGACCGGCTTAAAGGTACATCACTGTTCGCAACTGCATCTGATCCTAATCTTGTCACATCCTTGCATTATCCAGGTTTTCAGTCAGTTGGTCCGAACAAACTTATATGAATTTTCTTTTATTTTCTTCAGGATTACGTGCTGTCTCCTCCAGCAACTTATGCCAAGTGCCTCCATGTGGTGGACCTCACTGCCCTGAAAGACATCGAGCATCAGGACTGTCCATGCCGCTCTACCCTGGGCCGATGGGCAAGAACCCAACTCCTGACCCAAATATGCTATGAGACCATTGTCGCCATGCAAGCCAATGATGTGTCCCGATCTGCCTTTGAAGTGTCCATTGACGTCCGTCTGAATGGCTTTGTTACAGGCCGCAACTATGAGCTTGTGGCTCAGGCCTTCCTCCTCCTCCGAGTCTGTCCGCTGAAGCTTCGTTTCATTAGTTTTAGGGCCGATTCCCTCGCTCTCAAGCAGCTCTTCTATGTTCTCCGGCTCGCAGAGCCCGAGTCCATCACAAAGCTTGAGGTGGTCCACAATGTTCCACTGGAGGCCCCACATCTGGAGGTGCTGCTGTCCAGGGTGGATTTCCCCAAACTCCAGTCTCTGACCCTTCCAGCTGGGGCGCTGGATGTTCGGAGGTTGGTCTCTGATGATCTGATGGTCACCATCGGCAACCTGCTGGCACAACTGAGCCTGACTGAGCTCTACATGGGATTCTCCACTCTAACTGGACAACTACGCAGGCTGCTGAGGTGAGTGAATAGACAGAGAACAAGAAGTCCTTTGCTTGGATGAGAAATGGATACTGATGATAGATGTCTCTGGTGTCCATCTTACCTGCACATTGCACCTTCATGAGCTCTAATGCAGCCCAAAATAAAAACCTCTCGCAGCATCACAGCACAAAGAATGGGAGGTATTTTGCTGTTAATATAGTTGAAATATGCCCGTGTGAGGACAGACAGCTGCTGGTGAGATAAACTTCACAGTTCAATTTGAAATAGAGCAGGAGGATGAAACTATGGTGGCCCTGAAGTGAAATTCACAACTGCAAATAATAAACCACAATAACAAAACACAAAACACATGGACAGTGCATCCATCCAATCAGCAACAAGTCTTTTCCGTTTGAAGTTCACGCCGTTGTGCTTTTTGATTTGTTGTTTTGGTTTGCATTTCAGAGCCACCAAATAAAAGAACATAAAATAGAGCTGTCAATAAAAGTCTGGCGTGTAATTTTTTCATTTATAATTTTAAACAAATTGCAAAATATGACAAAAAACAGACATACAGAAATAAATTCAATATTTGTTGCAAAGAGCAAATGACAAATCCTTCCTAACACAAACCACTTTAGTGTGTCTGCCTGTTACTCACTAAATAAAATATGTACAATTGTGTTGCAATATGCTTTCATTCAACACCATTACATTTCTCTATCCAGTCCTCTCAACACTCCTCTGCAGTGCTTGGAGTTGGCCAACTGCTGTCTGACCAGGGTGGACATGACGTACCTGGCCAACAGCCTCCACAGTGAGTTCCTGGTCCGCCTGGACATCAGTGGACACGACATCTTCGTCTCTTTCTCCACTGGCTTCCACAAACTGCTTGGCCGCTGCTCAGCCACACTGGCCAGCCTGGCCCTCGAGGAGTGCAACATCGAGGACGAGCACATGGACGCCTTCGCTCTCGCCCTCGCTCCCTGTCAGGTGCTGGAGGAGCTCAAACTGCTGGGAAACCCCCTGACCTCTGCAGGCCTGCGGAGCCTATTCTCCATGCTGTCTCGAGGTTTTCCAAAGTTAAGGTACATAGAGGTACCGGTTCCCCGTGAGTGCTACCCAGAGGATGTTACTTACCCTCTTGATGATTCAGTCCTACTGAGTTACAACAGGGAGTTGTTTCAGGAAGTCAGGGCTCAGCTGATGGGCATCCTGGAGGGAGGCGGTAAGGCGAATGTGAAGGTGTGCACACCAGTCATGGGGGCCTATGATCCAGACATTAATGAAACCAACAACGAGCTGGGAGTGTCTATGCTAAAATCTTTCAACAGTGTCATTGGGAACTTTATAGGAACCATAGCTGATGTGGACAACAGGAGATCACAGGCTCAGAAGGATGATTAGATATGAAATGAATGGCCTGGTAGAATGGGCTATATTTTATTTATAGTGCCAATGCAGTGTGTTATCAAACTGTCATCACTGTGATGGTAATCTAGATATGTTTGACTATATCATCAAACACGTATTCAATTGCTGTTTATTTATTGCCTCCTATAGTCTGTTACTCAAAGTGCAGACACAGATGAAGCTACTGTAGTGGTTATGTATAGATACAAGATATTTTGTTACCTGTATCTAATGTATATGTTATTATGTCTATATTCTGGTTTAAATGATGTATATAACTGGATTTGTAAAGTTAAATATCAAATATGCAACATAGGGGAAGATCCCATTTTACCAGGTGTACACATGCAATTGTTTCATTGTCATTTTATAAAAAGTGACACTTACAAATCTTTGAAAATGTATATTTCTTTAATGGGCACTGCCTTATATAGGTCGCATTTCATTTTAAATATTACACCAGGGGACAAACATGCATGGATTCAAGATGAGGATTAATAATTTGATCAGGAACCATCTACTTCTTCATCCACTCTTCTCTTTCTTTACGCTCACGGATCACCTCATTCAGATATGGTGACAGGTAGCTGATATCCTACAGGAAAAAATATAATTTGTTAGTTAAACCTCACTGAATCACTTTACACTGAGAATTCACTTTTTTCAGTCTGGTAGGATCTGGTTATTGGCAAAGTCACTCAGTTTAATATAGCTCACAATGTGAAACTAATAAAAATGCTGCAGTCTTATGTACCTTTTATTCATTCACCCTCAACAAAAAAATACCAAATAATAATGTGTTCAGTCTACCTCCTCATATTTCATCCACTGATCTTTAGGGAGGATCTGCTGCTTCATGTTAAGATCCAGGGCTCTCTTGATCCTGAACATCCTTTCGTTGAGCATTTTCTCTGGAAGCCTGTTCAGGGCCTCTTTCACATCTGAATCCTCAGTGATTGTATCATCACGCATTAAACCTGACACAGAAAACAAGAAAATGTGCAATGCTGAAGATGCTGGAGAGAAAATCAATAATACAAAGACACATGTTCATTCATTATTTTCTGACAAGCATGTTGTCGGTTGCTCTTTGCCCTTACCAAGCTTGCTGAAGCCACACATGCCATAATACCATTTGCGGACTCCAAGCATTAGCCTGCCTGTCGCTGCTGTGGGCAAGAAGAAAGACAGTATCAGTCACATAATCTGATTTTAGTGACAAGAAAATGTTTAAAATTGTGGAGAATGTGGGAAGGAAGGGTTCTGGTTCAAGCAGTGATAGAGTATTACTACTACCTGAGTACAGCAGTATTTTTCTGCCCTTTCAGGTAACTCACGTTTTTTTCAGAGGTGGAAAGCAACTAAACTCCTGTGCTCCACAGAATTTGATGGTTTGAGGCATAAATTGGTTCATTAAAATTTCTGTTAATTAAAACTTAAGGTTATAAAAAGTTCCCCAAAGATTATAGCACCTTTATTAAACAGTTCTTTTTTCTTTCTATATTAATCTTGTGGAGGGGTTATGACCTCGGAGTTGAGAGGGTCTGGGACTAAGTAGATAAATGTATATAAAAGAAGTCAATAAACGCAGCTACAGACACTGCAGTTGTATTCTGCTTGCACACTGATACAGCAGTTCTCAACCTGTACGCTGGTCAAGGACCATTTTCCTCAGAGGCAGCGCTTTTATTAATGATACTGGCATCACTGCATTATGATGATGATACTTTTAATTAAGTAGCATTTTGATTTGAATACTTCTTCCTCCACTAACACACACCAGCAAAGATCTGTTATGTGCTGCTGACTCTATGACTGAAACTGTCCAAGTCAACATTGTGAGACACACCGAGGACTTTCAGGTCACGCTGATTAAAAAGTTTTCACACGATAATAAGACATTGCAAACTGAATGACAAACAGTTGATAGCATGTCGATCCGACATTATACTATTTTCAACGCATTAGAATGACAGCAGAAACAACACAACACCGCCTCTTATGCTAACAGTAGAAGACATTAGATTAGCTATACATACATGAGCATAATGCTAAATAAGAGCTATACGCGACAGCAGCCGTCGGGTTAACATTTCGAGGAAGTGAGCGGGTAGATATAAAATAAATAAATCGCGTTTATTTCACTGTGATGATGAGCACCAGCAGCTAATGCTAAGCTAACGTTAGCTGCTCATCACCCTTAGCACAGCAGCTAGCTCGGGGACACAGAAGGACACACGCAAGTCAAACGCGCAGGGAGACAAATTCACACGGACTAAATGAACACGACGCGACGTTATCAGAAAAGAAACAGTCCGTTTAACACCACACACGTTCAACTGTCATTGGAAGAGTGGGTTTAAAACTGGAAATATCAAGAAGGGACGACATGGACATACCTGGTGCCCTCGACGCCATCTTTAACACTAAGGACGAGCGCAATGCATGATGGGTAAGAAAATGAAGTCACTGGTCGTTGCGCAACTTTCCATCGATGGTTGATTATTTAGTTTGATCACAAAACCCCACTGAATGTATGTTATCGACAGGTGACTATGTCATTCATCACTGGGAACTAAAAGAAATTCATGATGAAAAAAAAAAAGATCTCTGAGCTCAGGACTGATTTCATTTGATGATACATCAATCAGCAGAATAACACTGACGCCAGTTTCTGATTCTGCAGTTTAGGGAAAGTTAATTTTTAAATCACAAATTCTAAATGATGACAAGTCTTATTGTAGTGGGTGTTGAACAGGACCTGGTGTCACATGGTTGAGATTTGAGAAAAAGCAGTGAAATATACTTATTTTCTGTTTTTTGACCATTGATGCTTTAAATTTAAGATCAAACACATAGATTATATTTTTTCCCATCTTCGGAAAAGTTCCTAACAAAAATTGAATGTGTAAAAATTACAATATTAGTAGAACAAAAGTATTATGTAGCACAAGAAAGGGAAATGTTCATGTAAATTGAAAATACTTTGTGTTTGTACTTACTGCTGTTTAATCCCACCAAGTGAGGCCTGAGCTTTTTCCACATTGAAAATCTTTATCTTTTCTGATTACAAATGATTTTACAGATGATCATTTCACACAGTCCCTCATCTGAAGCAAATCCACAAGCATTCAAAACCTTTATCATGTTCATGGTCTTATTAGATGCAGTTGTTTTAGATAGAGGAGCTTATATACACAGTGTGCATTTATTAAACATCACATTTACAAAGCAAAGGTTTAATTCCAAACTCCATTTATGCACTACATTTCTTGTTTAAAGACATCCATGTATACGTGGTTTTGACTTTATGGTATTCATTTTACGTCCACTTTTATGCATCTTCATAAAGAATCAAAGTGTCTTTTGGAACATATAGAAATCTTCCAACGTGGCCGAAGCCAGTTCAGTGCAAAAAGCCTCATCTGGTAAAGACACCAGGCGGTCCAGGGAGATGTAGTTGGGCAGCGTTGTGTCATACTGAGCTTTTCCCAGGTACTCGAGGAACAGGTGGCGTTCTCTGATGCGCAAGTATTTGGTGTTCAGGACCTATGTGAGGAAAGATACTTGAATTTTAATTCTGAATATGGATAAATGAAACACAGATAAAATGAATCCCCTTATAGCAAACAAGCAGCCATGTAAAGTACCTGTGGGAACTTGGTGATCAGGTGGTGGGGCACCTTCATGGTGTTGTGGAGGAGGTCAAATATTTGAGTGAGCTTTCTTTTATTGGCGGTCAGCACTTTGGGGACGGCAATAACAATGTGTTGGATTTCATTCTCCTTAAAGCCAAGCTCGATTTTACAAACCTAAGTGGATCAAATTTAAACACAGACACAAACATTTATCAAAATATTTAAACACTGTATCTCAGGAGAGGTCACTTAAACCATGGATGGTCATTTCAGTACCTTCAGATTTTCTTTAACAGGCTCCAAACTGCCACACAGTAACCTGGGTAGACGAGCGACAATGTTTCGGGCCTGGAAAGAGAAACAAACACAGTTATAATTTGCTTCTTTCCATCAACAAATTCACTCTTGCAACAAACTGTGATGATACTTGGAAACAGACGCTTACATTAGAAGCACTGAGCTGAAGTTGCTGCTGATAAAAACCCAGTCTGTTGTCCATTCTCTTCACACTGAAGTTTAGCAGATGCGGAGCTCTGGATACCATGGATGCAAGAGTCTCAGAGCTGAACTTCTTTGACTTGAGATAGTTCACCCTTCACAAATGACCAAAAAACTAAATGTTATTAACAGAGACCTGACTTTTCAGCACTACAATATACAGCGTATGTGTTACATCGTTTTGTGGTGAAAATAGATGTTTCTTCGTATCACCTGGTCTGCAGGTTTTCCAAACTCTCTGTGAGAATGAAGGGGTTGTGTGTGATGATATAGCCAAAGCGAGATTCCTCCACCCCGATCCCTTTGAGAAACAGCAGCCTTGGGGCCACGTCTGTGTTGAAGTCCAGCCTCAGCAGCATGGAACCCACATTGGGCCTTTTTTCAAGCTTCCACAGACTCACACCTGAAATGAAAGGAATAATAGAAATGGGCGAACAGACAATTGCCTTTACAGTTCTATATGTGCTTCCAAACAGCTTTGATTTTATTACCTAGTTGTACCAGCTTGCTGAGTGTCTCCGACTTGTCAACATAGTCTCTAAGTGAGGTGGAGGCTGGAGGCATGGCTGCAGGAATAGATATACTGATGGCCTCTTCATCATTGATCTCCTCTAATGCAGAAAATTCAGCAACAGCATCCAGATCTGATAAATGAAGAACATTCAAAAGGAACAGATTCAACACCCATCAGTAAAACAATAGAGCTGAAATCAAATTATCTAAAAGATGGTACCAGTGACAACGAACATTAACTCAGAAATTCATCCATTTATAAATGTAGATTATTTGTGAATAACAGCAAATCAATATGCACCTAATGGCATCTGGTTTTCATTCACTGGCACCGCATCTCTGATTGGCGACAGGGGACTCTTGTATGCCACAACATCCGTTCTTGACAACTCTTCTGTGAACTTGTCTTCTTTAGCCTCAGTTGCCAGATGTTTGTCTGATAAGTCACTGTAATATAACATCTGTTGTTTCCACCTCTGTCTTGCCTGAGTTGTTCGGTGATTCCCTGTGAAAATTGAGGTCCCTTTGAGGATTCTGGAGGCTGCGCTTGAGGCCATTGTGCATTGTCGAACTAGAGTGTTTGAGGCCGGTGGAACGCTGCAAAGAAGACTTCTGCATCTTAGACACAGCTGTGCAGAGGACGACCCCATGATGACTCTGCAGAGAACAAATGAACATGGCACATTAAATCTGGTTTGGTTTTATATTGTCATAATACAAACCACATTTTACACACGTGTCCAGCCAGTTTATAAAAAATATTAATTACTATTATTACTATTATTTAAACTGCAATGAACATAAAAAAAAACAGTGTAGAGCTTAGCATTTATCTACCACCACTTGTATATATAGCCATGTGGTTATTGTATACTTTACTTGTGAGGCCAGTCAAATGCGATGGACAACAAAGATGAACTATTTCTAATCATACACATGCTTTTGCTCATGTGTATTTACAATAAACCATATACTATTGCAAACTGATGCAGTGTAGGATTTGTGGAATCATTAGTCCTCCCATTAGGACTTCTTGCTTTCCCGATGCAGATTCAAGTCAAACACGTTGTCTCAAGTTATTTTTTAACTTCATATTTTACTCACAGTTCGTGAATCCAAATGTTTTCATCCTCAGATCAGCCTCGGTCCTGACCGCGCAATGTCAACTGTTCTCACGTGTTCGATACCGGAACAGCTCAACGGAAACAACCAGGGATGTACCACTACGGGGCAAGTGCGGGGAAGAACTAGTGCATTTAACATACTTAAAACAGTGATTTGTTTTACGCAGGAACTATTTTAATGATACATTTCTAGTAAAGATTATTGTAAAATACCGTCTTCAAATGATTTTACGCGTTTGACTCGATAAATATAAATGTGTAATTTCGCTGGCGCCCCCCCCCCCGTGAGCTCAGTGGTTCGGTCCATCTCCAGGGTTTTCTCTGTGTGTGTGGGTTTCGCGGATTGTCACGTCATCCTGCCAATTATTACAGCTGTTAGCTTTAGCACAAGCTGCTAAAATAACACGAATACAACTCAGAAAGTCACTCCCAGCCGTGACATCATGGCCGCCGCTTCCTCCCGATGCCCGCGGGAGGAAGACACCAACTATAAACTACATTTCCGGACGATAAACGAGCAACAAGTGGATGATATCTGCATTGATTTCTTCTACAAGCCGCACACCATCTCCCTGCTGACGGCCACTGTGCTCAGCCTCATGTACTTTGCGTTCACCAGGTAAACGACTTGATTCCTCTTTGTTTCTGCGAGGAGTTGGTTAATGTCAGTTTCCAGCTGCAGCTGTGTCAGTGTAACACAAGTGATGAGTGTGTGGAGGACACAATCCTCCCTTTGTGAACATGTGCTGTGGTTCGTGAACAGGAATGATGAGCACTCAGACAACAATCTGCGAGTTGGTCTTTTTGTGGTGGTTTCCTTCTTCTTGGTCGTCAGTGTCCTGGCTTTTCCTAATGGTAAGAAACACAGCACAAGAACTGACACTCACACTGACTCCATCGTTCACACGTCGTCAATAAAGGTGAATATTCCTGATGATTAGATTAGATTCAACTTTATTGTCTCTGCACATGTCACAAGTACAAAGCAACGAAATGCAGTTTGCATCCAACCAGAAGTACTTAAACAGTGAATAAATATATGGTACAGTATGCTTAAGTATGTGTATATGCTAAACAGTGAATGAATATATGTTATAGATGTTAAAGTTAGTTAATAATGGAAGTTTTTGTGTTCTAAATCTAACTTTTTATCTGCTTCCAAAATATTAGGATTTGTTGCTTTTTTTTAATCTCATGTCACAGTAGATCAAAAATCTTTTGGTTTTAAACTGCTGCCCGGACACATTAAAGAGCAAGCAGGGGATTGTGAGTGAGTTTTTATTTTGTCTAACTTTCCTCAATAGGACCTTTCACCAGGCCACATCCGGCGATATGGAGAATGGTGTTTGGTAAGTCACTGTGCATCAAATTAAAGTACCGTATGTTTTCTGATCAGATCCACATTTCATGTATCTTTAACCTCACTTGCTCTTTTCCTGTCGTGGTTAGGTCTCAGTGTTCTCTACTTCCTGTTCCTGGTTTTCATCATCTTCCTCAACTGGAACCAAGTTAAGTCCCTGATGTACTGGCTGGACCCAAATCTGCGCTACGCCACACGGGAAGCCGACATTATGGTAAGAGGTAACAGTGTTTGGACTTATGGACACACATGTTATCTATTTTTTTTTTTTATGAGCTTTTTTTTTATCTGAATCAAACTGATTGTGTAATTTTTTTGTACAGATTGTAAAATGTAAAACTTTTAACTTTTGGTTCTTTAAATGAAAGTGACTTGATATAAGTTTTACTGGCACGCTAATCTTCATTTCAGTCTTATAGCACTAATAAAACTAGAGGACTTCTTCAGTAAACAAACTATTGTTTAAACATGAGAGCATACGTTGTTGTTGTACAATGTAACACCACCATCCTTAATGCGCTGATGGGAAGTACAGTTCAGCAGAGTTACATAAAGCATATTTTGCTTTTCTTATAGGACACAAGATCAATACGTAGGAATATTTCAGTTTGAGGAATAGTCTTAAAATTAGATTTCTTCTTTTGGTGGCCATTGTGATTTCAGGGCTCAGTAAATCTTCTTTTCTATTCTACAGGAATATGCTGTAAACTGCACAACGATAACATGGGAGCGCATCCTGAGCCACTTCGACATCTTTGCGTTCGGCCACTTTGCCGGCTGGGCCATGAAGGCTCTGCTCATCCGCAGCTACGGCCTCTGTTGGACCATCAGCATCACCTGGGAACTAACAGAGGTAACGTGTGTCTACTGTAAAGTTTCTGATGTAAATTATGCACAAATTAATGTGAAGTTCCAGCACGAGACAACATTCAACCCCCTGGAACGTCTGCAAGTACATGTAAAAAAACTAATCAGCTCTAATTTGTAGTTGCAGCTCATACAATAGAACAACGGTGCCTCTGCTCAGTCTGTGCAGGCAACAGGAAACGATTGGGGAAAAACCCTCTTAACAAAGCAGTGTTTGTGCACATGATCAGATCTGTTACCTCGACTGCTGCCAACTCTTGACAGTGGGATTAGATTACAAGATTGAGCCTGACACCAGATTTACTCATCACAGAACAGACTGTTTCACAGAGTTCAATGGTCCAACAAGATGTTAAATCAATGAAGCCATTCTAATTTTACATTTTAATGATTTTTTTTTTACAGCTGTTTTTCATGCACCTTCTGCCAAACTTTGCGGAGTGCTGGTGGGATCAGGTGATACTGGACATACTGTTGTGTAACGGAGGAGGCATCTGGCTGGGAATGACCGCCTGTCGCTTTTTGGAGATGAGGACTTACCGCTGGGCCAGTATCAAGTCAGTGCAACGTTTTTCTTTCCAGTTGATTTCTCTAAAATGATATACACTGTATATGGACCCAAAATTTAAAAATCAATGGTATCCTCAAGTTATCCTCCTGTTGAAAAGACTCCATTAATAAAAATTCCCCAAAACATAGTTGAGAGAATTTTTGAACATAACACAGAGGAAACCTGAAAGGGAACTCGTAGAAATGTATAGAAATAACATCACTTGGAACAAGAACTGTGCTCACACTGTGTCTGTTCAGGGAAATCCACACCACCACAGGGAAAATAAAGCGAGCCGTGCTCCAGTTCACCCCGGCCAGTTGGACCTACGTGCGCTGGTTCGACCCAAAGTCATCCTTCCAGAGACTTGCAGGCATCTACCTCTTCATGATCTTATGGCAGGTAGGCTGTGACAAAAAAGCCTGATTTTAGGGCTATGAGGAACATTTTCCTTCACTACTGATCTGTTGATTATTTCTTTTATATTAAGCGATTAATCACACATCCTCTACAGCCCCCCTCTTCACAGCGCTGTCCTGCTCTCCCTGTTTGTCAGGCCAGTCCATCTATGGAGAATCATATTCAGTCCTGTCTGTCCTACGCCTCTTATCTTCACAGCTGACGGAGCTGAACACCTTCTTCCTCAAACACATCTTCGTCTTCCAGGCCTCTCACCCTCTCAGCTGGTGTCGCATCCTCCTTCTTGGAGCCATCACTGCGCCCACTGTTCGGTAAGTAACAGATACTAATACTCTCTGGTGTGTATGAAGATGTGAAATGTTTGGGTTGTTCTGGTTAAGAAACAAAAAATGCATTGCTTTTTTTCAGGCAGTACTATGCATACCTGACAGACACTCAGTGCAAACGAGTTGGCACACAATGTTGGGTGTTTGGGTGAGTATCTCTGTCACTTCACTCCCTTTAGTGTCTGTAAACATGTTAGAAAGTTACATTAATGCTAGTTTTTCAAAAGTTGCTCTTTTATTATCACATTTTGGGTAAAATTGTCTTTAAACCATCTGTCAGTGAATTCACAATACTTAAGGGATATATCAGTCATCTGAAAAGTGAACTTAACCAACTGTGATCATTGACCTTGTTGGTATATTCTATATCACAATGAAGCAGCCGTGCCCACACTGGTTGGATATTTGATCAAACAAATCCAGATGAGAATGGGAATAGTGCCACATGTTCATCTCTTCCTGTTGATATGTGTTGACAGTGATATTTAGAGATAAACGAGCAAAGAAAAATGTCAGTGGTAGTAGTTTTTCATCTGTGTTTATTTTGGTAATTATTCAATTCTGTCATTTTATCTGAAATGTAGAGTACTGAAGTAGCTGTATTAAGATTCCATTTTCAACCTGTTCTTTTACTAGCCAATTGAAATTCATCACATTATGTAGTTACTGACCTCATCTCAGACACAAAGCGGCTGATGCCCTCTGTCTGCTCCAGTTTCCGTGGTAACGGTGCAGGCTCTGTCTGAAATACAGAACAAAGACACGACTCTTCTGTCTGAGGTTCACTCCTGCAGTGAAAACCCTTCTACATGACGAAAGGTCACACTGCAAGTTTTCCTCATAGCTGAGAAACGATAAATACGGATCACTATATTTCAAATGAGTTTCACATCTACAGAGAAGCTTCACTGTCATTAAATTGCATTGCTAAAAGAGGGAGGCATTGTTAAATACATCGGCCTGTGTTTAAAATCTCCAGAGGAGGAAAAGCATCCATCTAACTGTGCTGTTATATTTCTCCTCAGAGCCATTGCTTCCCTGGAGGCTCTCACCTGTGTGAAATTTGGACATGACTTATTTTCCAAGACACAGATTCGTTATGTTCTTCTGTGGCTACTCTGCCTGGTAAGAAACTACGTGTGTGTATTATTCAGGTTGTGGGGACTTTATTTAGAAAGTCACATTACGGTGGCAAAAAGTACGTGTGTTTTAAGATAAGGTTAGATAAAGGTTATTTAGGTAAGTAGTAGTTGTGTTATGTAATGTCTGTTAGTCATGGAGTTGCGTGTGCGAGTGTGTGAGAGAGTGTGTGTGAGAGAGTGTGTGTGAGAGAGTGTGTGAGAGTGTGTGAGAGAGAAGGACGTGCTCACATCCTTGAGCCCAGAATCTTTGCAATGTCTTTTTGAATCAGGAACATGAACCGTTGTTAATGTAAACTAACTTCATGGCCAATGATTAGAACTGAATGGAGATCATGATAATATTGACAGACCTCACAACAACAATGTCCTGAAGTATAACTGAACATGTTTCTGTTGAAGTGTGTACATGTACAACTTTGTGAAAGATCTGTTTTTTCTTTAGCAAGATTTCTATTCTTTTGATCACTTGGTGTATTTTCTTACATGTCTGGAAAAAAATCTAACCCTCAGTTTTGAAGCAGACCTTTAAATGTCTGTTGTGTGTTCTGTTCTTCTCCAGGCACTCATCACACTTCTGTGTTTATATGGGATGGTTTGGTTTGAACAGAATAAAATAAAGGTAGGATGTTGCCTTGGTAATCTGTAGCAGTCGTTTAATGAAAGCACATTTTTATTTATACCTGTTGTGACAGGCCTTGACTCTGAGCTTCCTTCTGTTTTCAGAGCCTCTCTGTGCAGTGTGAGGACTGTGATAACACCAGTGTTGTCAACTCCTGTGGCTTCATCCCAGACGTTGTTTTGGGTCAGTCTCATATCAGACAAACTGGTTAAGACTCTTAACTAAACTCAAAGCTAAATGTCTGATATAATTATGTGTTCTTCTCCACAGGTCAGAAAGAGACATCGAGAAGTCCACAACCCACCAAACAGAAGAGAGTCTCCGGGAGGAACAGATTAGTGAACGGACACGGAGGAAAGAAATACTGATGCCTCACATCTTCTCTGAAAGAGATGAGTGATGGACGCTCTAGGAAAAAAAACAACAATGTGAAAAACATCATGCACTTAAATCTTCAGAATAATTGTGGAGAGTTAAAGGATTTAATGAAACCTACAGACCAGAAGACAAACACCAAAACGCCAACAAGCCTTGACTCTCTATTGTAACTTATCAAGATGGTGATGGTGGTTGTTTGACTACAAAAACCCTTTCTCACTTGGACTACAAAACACTAACATGCTGACTTAAGCATCATTGTATATATTTTCTACCTGAAACTACTGAATGTTGTTTTACACTGTGGGAAACATGTTATGTCCAGTCCGGGATGTACCAGCTTTATCAATGTGGTCTGCAAACCCGCTCACACCACCGCCCGGACTGTATTTATTGATTTATATGCTATAGTCACTTTTGCACTTAATCTCTTTGTTCTGTTACTTTGCCCTGTATTTAAGAGATTGACTAGAAAAACTAAAGATTGGTGATAGTTAAGTTTGTTTACTTTTAAGTGTTTGTTTAAATAATTATTACCTACGCCAAGGACGTTTTCTTTGTGTCAGCAGGATTACACAAAAACTACGGAAGGCTTCCAATAAAACGACGTAGGTCCAATGGACGTGGGTCCATTCATTCATTTAAGGGACTAATATCTGAGTGTGTACAATTTCGTGCAGCATATTTAAGGAGACTGTTTTTGGTGGAGGCATCAGCTCTGACTGCCATTCTACTGTAGCTGCCTTAAATGACCATATTTTGCATTTATTTACAATATAGTAAACCACTGGTGTTATACTGAACTTCCTGCATTTCCTCAGTTAAAACATCAGGAAATATTTTTCTCCTTAAACTGGGAGAAACAACCAACAAGTCTTGTTTTTTTTACAACTGTTGAGTGTGATTTTTGCAATTTTGTGTTTGTTATTGGGGAGAAAGTAATACGTGTGTGTACAATGTTGTGACCTAAGACTGTGACATTCAATGCCATAGCACCATGAATGGTGACAATCAGTAAGGAGGAGAATCACACAGGTGAAATCATCCTTTACAAAGGTTCATTTTGAGTCGTAGTTTTAATACAATGTGAAGTTAATATGACCTGGTGACTCATATAGTTTGGATTAACATTTGTTATTTGTAATTTTCAATGCACTACTTGGTATTACTGAGCTTTGATTTTATATGTGTGTTTTTATGTACATAAATAATTGGGAAAGATTGTGGGGTATTTTTTTTTATAACAAAGTTTTTAAATGTGGATATTACAACACAAAACAAATAAAAAATTATTTCAATTTCCTTGTGACTTTTCTCCATATGTTGATCCATGCTTACCGTGTGACATTCGTTCACACACAGGGACATGATGCTGTTCAGTTCATCAGCACCACAAACTACAATCACCTTTCTACTACAGTTTCATGAAAAATTGAACATATAAGCCGCGTAACAGTAAATGATTTGAGGGCTGTTGTATTTAGAAGTCAGTTTAAATGACCGTCAGTGTAACTAATAAACGGGCGTATGAAAACACATACTTTTCTTGCATTCTTTCATATGTTGTACTATAAACTAGAGCCTGACCATACTCCTTACAGAGATATTTAAGTTTAATGACATGTTAACTGCCATTTCTTTGCAACACAAACCAGTAATACACATTAATTACATTCCTTAAACTATGTATTTAAACTAATAATTACAATACACTTAAAAAATAACAGGCTCTGTTTAAAAAGAGCAACAACAGAAAACATGAATTATTTTTATAGTTTTATTGATGGTAATTACCAATGGTTTTAATTATAATCACTCATCCAGTAATAATCATGGCTTTAAAATTAAACTGACTTCCTTATCATCCAGAGTCACCCTCGTCCATTTAAACACGCAATAGAAAAATATATACTTAATACTTTGTACAATACTGGTTTTGGTCCAAACAAAAGTGGATCAGAAAAGCCAATATACCTTTAGTCATCAAAGGCTCTCCAATTTGCATTTAGGCTTCTTTTAAATGGATTCGGGCAACTTTGAATATAGGAATTTACATAATAAATTCTAAAGACAAAAAATGCTGAATGCAGAGTTGGTAACACAAAAAAATTTCAACTTCACAGATTAAAAAAAAAAAAAAAAAAAAATCACTATTTACAGGTTTTATAATATTCAAAGGCCAATTAAGAGAGAGAGAGAGAGAGATAAAGAGGGAGAGGCAGAGAGAGGTAAAGGGAGAGTTTAAGGACTAAGGAAGAGGGAGTGAACCAGAGAGAGACAAGAGGGCACAAAAAGCAGAGAAGGTGAGCGAACCAGAGAGAGGTCAAAGATTCAAACATGTAACAGAGTTTTGAAACTATGCATTTACAAAATCTTTAAGGAGTTGAACGAGGACGTTAACCTCCGGCCCGGTCCAGCCTCCGCAGTGCATGGATACATCTTCCCCTCTCCTGAACCCTGCCCTCCTTCTTTCCTCCCCGTGTTTTTGTTTTTAAACATTCATTTTGCTTGCTCAGCCTGTGGTGGCCCTAACCAGCGGCCCAGGCGATAACTCTGTGGTTCAGTTTTCATACGCACACAAACACGCAACCTCAGCATATACAAAGAAACCAAACACACCTCAAGTCTGTACATAAGAGGGGTAGGGAAAAAAAACAAGCACGCAGCATTCACCACAAAGATTACACGCTCATCCCTGTACATACAGCACACTGCACTGACACCGTGGCTTCACCTCCAACGGCACCTTGATTCCTGTGAAGGAGCAGTCTAAATAGTTTGAAGGGTTGCCACTAGAAGTTCACCACACAGCTCTCACTACCTCTCTGCATATCACAGCTCATAACCTGATCACCCATACTAATTAATACGATTTTGTGTGTATACTCACAACTCTTGAGATTTGCAGCTTTGTAATTTTATTACAAAAAGTCATGCCTAAAGTCTAGCAGACATTTGCCGGTGTTAAAAATAAGATATGACTGTCTTGCTTGTTTTTCCTATTGTTTTCTAAGTCAGTGTCATTGCTCAGTCAACAGTTTTTCTTGTAGGTTTTTCTTAAGTCCTGTAGGATGGTCTCACATAATAATAGCTGTGGTCTACATGTGAAACCTTCTGAATAATCAGCCCAGCCTGCAGCCCCACCCATTCCAGCTCGAGCATAAAGCAGCCCCCAAGACTCCTCCCTTCTTCACATGCCGAGTCATTTCAGTGTAGACTGTCTAAGACTTCATTCAGCCTTCAGTGGGGATGTGAGTCAAGTCAAAGTCATGTCTGCTTTCTAGTTGAGTCCCTAGAGCTCTACTTTCTGCGCCGCACCGCCGTCTTGATCTTGCGCCCTGCGATCGCCTGCTGTCCACCAGGAGAAGCGGTGAAGGATTTTGCGGCCCTGGAAGAGCAAATTATGTCCCATAATTATCACAATCAATCACCACAATCAAACACATAGCATATATACAGAGAAAATTAGTAGCATAGCAGATAAATCAATAAGCTATATCATTAGTGTCGAAGTATTATCAAACACATCAGAAAAATAAATATGAGAACCCCTTTTTTAAAGATGTTACTGCTAAAGCTACAAGATTAAACCACTGAAATGACACCAATTCAATCATCGAAACAAAAATGTGGCAGTACAGCTTACTCTCAAAAGGAAACTAAGAAGGTTTAACGTACCCAATGTTGAATGCTGGGGGTTGGGAGTTGAAGTTGAATCCACCTCCAGGTGCTGTTGACTGGGGTGCGATGGAGGGGCTGGCAGAAGGAGCGGGAGAAGCAGCTGAACCAACTCCAAAAGTAAACACACCCGAGGTGTTGTTTGTGGCTCCGAATGCACTAGCTCCTCCAAACTGAAACCCTCCACCTGAAAAACACAAAGCACATTCACACATTAAAAGACACCTATCATTACACGTACATGTGATAAGTTTATATTGTGGGGATCAATAGCATATTGTATTGCAGATACAGACAACCTAAAAGGAAAAATGGTTATTTGAGTTACCAACCTGGTGCAGAATTTGCAGCTGCCCCAAATACAGGTGTGGAGTTCACCTGCTGTCCAAAGACAGGGGCTGTGTCAGTTTTGGCCCCAAAGGCGGGGGCCTGCGAGGGCGTGGCTGAGAAAGAGGACCCGAAAGATGAGCCAAATGACGGAGGCTGGTTGGCCCCAAAGCCACCAGCAGGAGCTGAGCTGAATACAAATGGTGGGGGAGCTGCAGATGGACCTGTGGGCGAAAGATATAAATATATGTTCAGATCAGAAATATAAACTTACGTTTTTATTATATATGATGAAAATAATTTACAGTTGTCAAAGAAGACCTGAATGATCACAAAGAGATACAAACCTGAAGATGAGGCAGCAGAGGGAGCTGCTGCTCCAAAGCCGAAGGAAGGAGCAGCAGCAGGAGGAGGAGCAGCGTTGGAAGAAACACCAAAGATGAAGGGCTGAGAGGGAGTTGGAGCTGGGACAGAGTTCAGAGGAGCTGCTGATGGAGCAGGCGGCTGGCTGTCCTGGTTCTGTCCAAAGACAAAGGCTTTAGCTGGAGGACCGTCACTGGAGGTTGCAACGGGCTGACCGAACATGAACGTGCTGGGAGCTGCAGCCTGGGTGGAGCTGTTACTGCTGCTGTTGCCAAACAGACTGGGGGTCGGGGTTGAGGATGACGAGGTGGTGGAGCTAGTGGTGTCGGTGGGATTACTAGCCATAAAGGAAAATGCTGGTTTTGGAGAAGCAGCAGAATCTGTTGGGAGGAAGAGGGAAAGAGTCTTCATTTTGTATTTATAGTATTTAAGCTTGATCAAGTTTGGCCAACCATATTTATTGTTATTGTGTATATATCAATAAATAATCTAAGCATACGAAACTTTACAAAAAGCCTTCACAAATGAACTACCTGTAGCACTTTGTCCAAAGGTGAAGGAGGGCTTTAGTGCCTCTGCAGCAGATGTTTCACTCTTGTCCGCTGGCTTGCCAAAGGCAAACGTGGGTGGAGGCTGTTCTGTTGGAGCACTGGGATTGCTGAAGGAAAAGCCACCTGTAGTGGCTGATGCTGGTGTCGCATCTACATCCTTACTAGCAGCACCAAAGAGGAAGGTAGACTGAGCTGAGGAGGCAGCGCCTTCCTTCTTTTCCTCCGGCTTTCCGAAGGTAAACGTGGGAGCAGCCGGCTCTTTGTCCGTCTGTAAGGAGCCAAACGTCGAGCCACCTTGTGGTGTGGTGGTCGCCAAACTTCGCTCTCCAAGTCTCCCAAAGACAGATCCGGCGGTGGTGGTTGTTTTATTGGTGTTTGCTGATGTGGTGTCGTTTGATGATGCAGCACTGTCGCTGTTGCCTTGAGAAGAAACAGGTGCAGTGAAATTAACAGAGGGTGATGTGGTGGTGTCTGCTGTTTTCTCTTCAGGTTTGGACAGTCCAAAAGTGAAGCCACCCTTAGTAGTGTTGCTTTCTGTACTTGATGATCCAGTTCCAAACACTATCCCATCACAGGCTCCGAACTTAAACCCAGAACCTGTGCTAGGCTCGTCTGACTTTTTGTCTTCACCAGAGGCAGTCCCAAATTTAAAGCCCTCACCTGAGCTGCCAAATTTGAACCCTGATGATGCAGTAGCGTCTTTAGAAGTGGATTCTGATGAGGAGATTCCAAATTTGAATCCACCTGATGATGATTCTGAAAACGAGCCTCCAAACTTGAAACCCCCAGATCCAGACCCTTCGGTACTGTCAGATGTGCCAAACTTAAAACCTCCAGATCCTGAGGTGCTGTCAGATGTGCCGAACTTGAAACCTCCAGAATTAGAAGAGCCAAATGTGGAGGAGCCAGCAGCTGTTGAACCAAATGCTGAAGAGAAACAAGACAAAAAAAGTGAGGATTTGATTTATGTCACATTTCAACTTCTAGTACTTCAGTCATCATGCATGAATAATTTTTCATAAAATACAAATACATCAGAAAATATAAATGTATATGCTACTATGCATCAAGAAACATTTGGAATCATTACTAAGATCAAAATTCATATGAACATGAAAATGTGAGTTGACTTTTCAAGTAATTTACTGATAACAGGAAGTTGTAAGAAAACTGAAAGTAGTCTGTTTTATGTTTTTACCTTTGGGCTCCACATTGGCTCCAGGTTTGGATGTTTGACAAGCAACACACTGCACATCAGCAGCCTTATTTTGGACAAGACAGACATCACACTCCCAGGCACCCTCTGGTTTTTTAAATATATCTCCAAAGTTAAACACTGGAGCAGTGCTGGCTGAGGATGAGTCAACTGAAGCTCCTGTAGTGTTGATGAAGAAAGGAAGATACTTCATTAAACTAATAATTATCTCCTAAATTACATTTTTTTCAATGACACAACTTAAATATATCAAATTACATAACCATGGTCATGCTCCGATTACCTGGTTTGGCGCTCGTGCATGCCACACACTTTGTGTCCTCTGCCTTGTTCTCTACCAAACATGTACCACATTCCCATGCACCCTCTGGTTTTTTGAACTTGTCTCCAAATCCAATGAGCCCTGTGGAAACAGGGGCTGTGGGGGTGGATACAGTCTTAACGGCTGAGAAGGCAGAAGGAAGAGTCAGTGAGGGTTTAAGTCCTGTCCCCGGTTTGGCCGTTTCACAGGCCACACACTTAACTGCATCAGGTTTGTTAAGAACGAGACACGTGTCACAGTCCCAGGTTCCCACAGGTTTGGAAAACATTGTGTCAAAACCTGCGGTAGTCATAGTGGTGGAGGTGGCGTTCATGCTGCTCTCCAGCCCAACCGAGGTTGTGGGTGAAGGCTTACTGTCCATAGATTTTGATGAGGATTTGGGCTGTGGGGTACTACAGCAAACACACTTTGCATCTGATGGCTTGTTCGGCACCAAGCAGACGTCACAGGTCCAGTTAAGCGGGGCATTGAACATATCACCAAACCCTGTTGAAGAAGAGAGGGAGGTGGTGGTTGTGGAGGTGGAGGTGGAAGAGGGGGCAGTGGATTGTGTGGAGGTCTGCTGGGGAGAAGTGTCTGAGCCTGCAGAAGGCTGAGTAATGGGAGAGGCAAAACCTGGAGAGAACAGGAGAAGGATTAAAACAACAAACTTGCAGATTCAGTTTTGTAAAACGTATGACCATGCGAAAACCCAAAGATTGTAGATGATGTGTCAGTGACTCTAACCAGGCGCCTTGAGAAGATCCAGCACGCTGCCCTGCTTCAGGACCTTGGCTGGTTTAAAGGGTCCTTCAAAATCTTCTGTGCTTTTGTTTGCTGCTGGCTTCACTGTAGAAAATATGAAAACAAAAGGATCAAAAATGACTTCTGTTACAGGAAGAAATAAGAATCAGGCCATAAGCAAGGAAACGCTCTTACCCGCTGCTATGGGCGTGGCCAGCTTCCCGTTAGTTATTAAGGGACCTAACTTTGCTACAGGTGCACT
Organism: Paralichthys olivaceus; assembly: GCF_024713975.1. Classification (NCBI taxonomy): domain Eukaryota; kingdom Metazoa; phylum Chordata; class Actinopteri; order Pleuronectiformes; family Paralichthyidae; genus Paralichthys; species Paralichthys olivaceus. The sequence continues at coordinate 9,319,598 of NC_091112.1, forward strand.
AAAGGTAAATCCAGCCTACAAACAGGAAAAGCAGATAACACTTAATAAAATGGAATAAAAAGAATAAAGGATGGAGAAATTGCAAAGGAAATTGCAAAAGAAATAAACAATTTACTTACTGAAGGGGAAAAGCTAGGTGGGCTAGAAGCAGTTGCTTTGACAATAGGGGAAGAAAATGTAAAAGGTACACAGGGGGGTGTGGAGGCCGTTGGAGGTTCCTGGAAAAAACATTAAATTTAGCCAAATGTTGTTTAGCATTTAAAAATTCACTTACAATGTAGTAAGAAAAGACAATACCTTGTTTACAAACGTTTCCTTAGTAGGAGTAACAGCAGTGGCGTTGGAGGCAGTGGATGTGGTAGGAGGGGGAAGAGGGGAGAAGCTGAAGGTGGGCAAGGTGGAGGTGCTGATGGGAAGTGAAATGGCAGGAAGGTCTGGTACCTCAACCACCTGAAATCAGAAACAAGCATGAGTATCGCTGTGCTGCATTTTGAGACGGCGTATTCTATATTGAGGGACTGCACAGCATGAAAATGTTGCCATTTCAAGGAGTGCATCTTTCTTGGCTGATGGTGGAAGGAGATAAAATCATATTTGATTGTCTCATCTGTATTTATGACTTTTGACTTGGTCTGAAAATAAGCCCAGACACTGTTGTGCTATAAAAGTACATTGTATAAGTAAGAGCCTGTTTCTTACCACTTTTCATACAGAACTGTTTGTGTATTAAACTGATAAACACTGGAAAACTAAAACCTAGAGTTAAGATATAGATAAATAATGTATAAGAAATTAATCATCAGTCTTGGAATCAGTCTCGTTGTTTCCTCACCTCATCCTCCTCGGGGCGTTTTGTGGAGGCTCGTGTACTGGTCCTCTCTCTCTTCATCTTGCCCCCTCCAGAGCCGACGCTGCTGGCTGCAGGCGTGCTGGACAGAGGATAGGCAGGGCCACTGGAGCCAATTGTGCTGATAGATAGGTAACAAAGGTACAGTAAGTACGATAGAGCTTCATAGAATTCACAGAAAGAAGTCAGACATCTGCAAGATGTTTGCAAATTTTCCTTTGAATATCATTATTGGAACTTATTACAATGCAAATTTTGGGATACATATCTTGTTTCCAAAAGAAATAATTGTGAAGCACAAAATATGAAAAAAAAAAAAAAAATTAAATGGTATCCTGGTATTTTGACCTATTGATACCAAATCAATCAGAGCATCTCTAATAGTGTTGCATCAGTACCTTTGGGATAGACCTGGGTTTGCTTTAGGGAGTTGAGGTGATTGTCTTGTGGGCTGTGGGAAAAATAGAACATAATTAGCACCAGAGAATGTATTAAACACAAACTGGTTATAATAAGTATGGAGGAAGAATGTTGTGTATAGTAAAGCAGCATTATGTGCCTGACCGTCTCTCTTGGGGTCCTGTCCACATTTCGGCCTATTCCTCCAGGAGTCAAAGTAGGCCTGAAGGACACAGAGCGGTTTCCTGACACTGAGGCTGCAGAAGGAACCACCAGCTTCTGCACCGGTGGGAGGGAAGAATCCATCTGAATTCAAGAGGGGCGATTAATAGTTAAAATCATAATGACCAAAGGTGACCTTTGAACCTTTGATTCTTTGAACCTTTGATTCTTTTTCTAAATGTCTTTTGAGTCCATACCAAAGAAGTCAATGAGTGTAAGAATAAAATACCATACACCATAGCATTAGTATAGCCTGAGTAATTGAATCCTCAACTCAAAAATTAAACCGCTTCCCAAAGCATGAACAGCAACAGCTCTACACTGACCATACGTATTGTAAATCACCTCACATCCAACAGGTTATTGAGGATGATAAGGGAATGAAACAATAGCAGCATTATCCTACAATATTGGTCTAAAGCTGTAAAGATTTATTGATGTTATTGCAGGGACAGACGGGTCCAAAGTATATATAATTGGGGGTTTACTTATTGTAATAAAGTAATAAAAAAAAAACTGTAGTACAGAAATACTAAACTAGATCTGAGGAAATTCATTGTTCACAGACAAGTTTTCAATAAAGTGCCCTACTGTAAAACCTAAGCACCTGTTTCAAAATCATTTACAGTGAAGATTCTTTTTTTGGGGACATACAAGGGTCAATACACCATTGTTGGTTTTACAAAGCAGCTGTCCCAGAGGGGAATGTCTGACAGTTATTACAGAGGACAAGTCCAGTCCAGAGCTGGAACAATAGATCAATGGACCACACTTAACACACAGCACATACACAAACATTAATGAGCCAAACAAAACGTGCAGTGCAGAATACTTTTGCTCACAAGCAGTTGCATGTAAGCACAAACACATACACTCTCACACACAGAGGTGAACAGCTGTGTCCCAGCTGAGGAGAATCCTGTTAACTACTGTAACTGAGGCCAGCAGGCAGTGGGACAGGAAATGACAGGAAGACGAACCACAACAAGTGCTGCTGAGTTTGTACAATGACACCCCTGTTTTATTCACATCACTGAGCCTTGTGACCCTTTTCTGTGGACTCCATTAGAAGACAAGTGATGGCTGTTGATGTGCATACACAAGCATAAACACATAACAGACACAAAGATACAATGAAATCAGAAGCTTCTCACACTAAATTGTGATTTGGAATAATGAATATTTGTACCTACCCGTTTCTTTTTTGGCTGGAAATGTGAAACATCTAGGTTTGTGCCATCCATCGACTAAAAATAAATTTAAGAATATTAGTTCCCTGCCCTTACGGAGTATTAATGTTCAAATATCATACAGTATGTCACTATTAATATATCAAAGTACTTACTGGTGACAGGGGGGATGAGGCTGCTGCTGGGATTCTCTTGGCATCCTACAGATGAGGAAAATGCAATATTTTAGACAAACAATTAAGGAAAATACTAAAATATTATGATGTTAAGTTTACATTAACAAAATATTAAGTGTCAAACCACTAATGCAGTTTAAATCAAGTTTGAACTGCAGAGATTTGGCATGTGTATCCATGCTTGTGTAAACTCACAGCCAGAGGGCTTGACATGCGCTCCAATGACTGCAGGATGCGTCTGGCTGTGGCACTTGTCACCCCACAGGGCTGAGCTCCAGCAGGTTTGGCCTTGATCTGTCTCCTCACTGGGGCCTACAGATCAGATGAGCCAATTTAGTTTCCAGTTTAATTAATAACATCCAGTCGCAAATCAGAACTTCACTGCTAACCTACTTAGGGCTGACAAACTTAAATGCCTAAAACATTGAATGTTCACAAAGAAAGAGTAAGGAACTAATGTTTACTATAAAGTAACCCAACTCAGGTTTTAATGTGTATGGTTCTCACTAGCGCACCTGGTATGGTGTTCCAGGACGCGTGCGAGAGCTCCTGACCGCCGCTGCCCCACCATACATGGTCTTCCCAGGGTAGAAGGGTGAATATCCAAGTTGGCTGGAGTTCAGTGCTGTGCTGTTTAATGTCGACTGCAAGAGAAAGGCTTACATTAATTAATATCAGGTTTAAGCAAATTCTTTAACTGTATTACTAATTAATGGCATCCTCAAAAGTAAACCCATTATTATATTAGACGTGAAATAAGAAAGTATGTTTAAATGTCTAGACAAGTAATTGAATGAATAAAACTGCAAAAATCTTTTCAGTATTTCAGCATTTCCCACAGATTCCATCGCAGGCAGATTGTGTTTAGGCAATAAATTCGCTCCTGGCACATGCACGCAGCTTGCTCCCATGTTCACCGCAAATGATAAACAGTACACAGAGAGGGCTGGAGTTATGATGTTTTTCACCTGCTGGATGAGTAACAGATATGATGGGATTTCTCCCTGAGCTCCTAATCTTAGGTTCAATATAAAAATGTGGAAGGGAAAATTTGACTGTGGTGGGCTGTTTGCTTCTACTAATAAAAGTAAGGTATAACATTTTCTTAGGCTATAAATAAAAAGGTTTGGAGTACCTCACCCACACTAAGTGCTGGCAGCACATCACTGTGACCCTCACTCACCTTTACTGGCTCCCGATCAAAGCCTGCATCAAGTACAAACTCCTCCTTCTCACCTATAAATCCCTCCACACCCTAGCCCCACTGTATTTAACTGACCTCCTCCACCCCTACACTCCACTCAGAAGGCTGCAGTGTTCAAACACAGGATTGCTCTTCATCCCCAACACAAAACTGCAAACCTTTGGAGAGAGAGCCATCTCTGTCGCAGTCCCCACCCTTGGGAAGTCTTTCCCCTCCGAAAATCTGCAACACTACATCTCTGGACAGCTTCAAAAAACTACTCAAACACCACCGGTTCACTAAGGCCTTTGGCCTCAGTTAACGCTCCACCCTACTATAAGTCCTGTTTATTTCTATCCTGTTTATGCAAATTATTTTCTTTTCTCTTTTGTCCCCACGGACATATGTAAAGCGTCCTTTGGTCTCTGGAAAGGTTCTATATAAATTCAAGGAATTATTATTATTAGAGTAGCAATATACCAGATCATACACATGACACATAAAACACAACAAATCACTATTTGAGGTAAAGAACCTCTATTTACACCTTAAAATGGTCAATGCAAAATGTCAATAAGATTGTGGTAAACGTGACATTTAGTTGTGTGCACTGACCAAATCCCAGAGGACATTTTATATTCAACTGGGTCACTGCGCTCCTGACAACCTCATTAAAACACAATGACACAAAATACCAAGTTTTGTGGCACCGATCAGTTCTTTCAGACTGTTTCTTTCCCCTTATTATACACTGACACTCACTGTACTGATGAATAGACACAGTGATACTCACATTGGAAGACGTTCCAAAAACAGACAGGTTGAATGCAGGCTTTTTCAGACTGGACTGGGAAGGCTGAGGCCCAGAGTTTGTTCTGTCCATCTCTGGGGACCAAAGCTGGGGAAGTGATGCCGTTTTTGAAGTGGGGACATCTGAAAAACAAAAGGAGATTAATCTCAGACCAGTGTGAATTAAATCAGAATTCTAGCTTAATCTCCATGCGTTGGAGAAATTAAGTCACAAACATTAACTAAACACGAGCCTCTACCTACTGCAACACCAATAATTGGTGACATTTATCAATTCTTACTTAAAGCAAATCTCAGTAATTTCTTCTGGTTCTGTGGTTGAATTCACTTTCTTTATGCTGCTATTCTCAGCGAGTGCAAAGAAATCCTGTTCAAACCAGTTCATCACACAAGACGTGTTTTCTGCCATTTTCACAGAAAGGCATCCAACTGTGTCCCAAAGAGACTCAACAGACTGTAGGTTTTCATTCCAATCAATCACCTCAGCAGGTGATTTCACATCTATTTGAGGGTGTGCTTTCATGGAAACTTTGCTGTTACCTTTGTCAGAGGCGCGGGAAGAAAACCCACTTGTGGTGGAGATGTTATCGTCTTCGTGCTGTGAGAGGTTGTCCTTGATTTCTTTCACCAAGGAGAAGCCTGTTGAAAAGGGTCCAGGGGCTGAGGAGGTGGAGGGCTGGGAGAAGAGGTTGCTGGAAACCCCCAATGTTGGAGAAGAGGCATCCAGTGGGGCAAAGTGAAGGTGGGAGCGACTCAGAGGGGGCCGAGAAAGCACATACTCCTGAAAATTCAGGGATGCCCGACTGGTTGAAGGCTCTGTGCATGAAAGGAAAATTACAGTTGAGCATGCTGGTACTGAGAATAATGGAAAAAAGCAATTGTTATGCAAGAGCTTTAATATTCCAGATAATCTGGGATGACCCAAGAGACTGAATAATCCCTCACCTGTGTTACTAGTGCTAGGTTCTGGGGAGTCACGTCCCTCAAGGGGAGGAGGTCCCTCTTCACTGCCATTGGGAGGAGGAGGCGGTGGCGGCTGGCAGTTCTGATCTGTCACTCGTACAGCGCCCTCTCCTTCAGTAGCATCTTCATTCTTGAAGTATTTCTGCAGCCAAGATGGAACGATGCTCTTTACTGTGTCCGTCACCCGACTGATGATGCCTGACTGCTGCTGATGAAACACATGGAAAAGGGAGATGAGGCAATGAGCAAGGGAATGAAATTAGTAAGAGACAGAGATGAAGATAGATAGACCAAACAAAGAACTTGCAGATATTTGTTCTTCAACCCCACCCACCCAAACAAGTTATTGATGATCAGCACATAAAATGTAAAACAAACCCATTTCAGTAAAAATGTTAATACTTGGACAGCTGATTATCAGGTGGATTTACATTTTAAATACCAACAACAATCTGAACAAATATTATTTTAAATACTGATTTTCAACTTTTATGTCAGAGGGATATTATCACTTTCAAAATGTCATTAGTATATACAAATGTCTGGACGTATTTGTGAAATTCAATGTGTACATTTACAGATTGGTGGGTGCGCTGCACAGATCAGGTTAACTGCGTGTTTATTTGCATATGGAGCGGGGAAATGAGATTTGATCACAAGTGGACACTGGAGACACAATTTAATGCCAGATGTGAAATGATGAATTCAGAGCTGTCTACTCAGATCACCTGAGACAGATTTTAATACCGGGCCTGAACGGGGGCCTCAATTTTGTCTGTTGCCAACAGAAGGAAAACTAATCCTGAAGCTTGTATTTATGATGTTCAAAAACAATAATGAGAACTGAAAACATCTGAATCATATAAAACAGTTGCTGGGATATTGTTATTTGCTGAACACAGCAAACAACAAGTGTTTCCCACAGAATCAGATTCAATGTGTGATGGCAGCTGGGTGTGTAAGTGTGAGAGAGAGTGCGAGTGAGAAAGTGAGAGGGCCAAGGCGGGGCTGAGAAAATCTATGCCCTCTACAATTAAGACAAAACACTATGATATGGATCTTTTATGTTTTTATGAAAAGTGCAAAATAAAATGGGGTTCATTATAAAACTGGACAAATTAGTCCATGGCAGGCGCCAGAGTCTAGGTAATTAAAGGGCAACAGTAAATTAACACTCAATTTGATTATTTGAATCAGCTGCACAGCACCATTTGCAGCGAGAAGTCATTTGTTCCAGTGCAAATCCAAATACAAGCTCAGTAGGACAGAAACTGGGTCAGGCACTGTTTGCTTCTACGACGCAGTGACCGAGTGACGCTGCTCTGTACTGAGGTCTAATACTGGACAAATCCTAGGCGATAACAAAGAGTCTTGACTCCTACACCCCACTAACACAAAGTAACTGCCTTTCCAGCTCTCTACGGTAGAATGCAACTATCTTGGTCTGAACCATTTAACTGGACTAAGAAGACCACTCCTGAACGGGTCTGCAGCTTTAAAAGTCATGAAAAGGCTGTAGTAGCTTGTGCAGTGTGCCAAACTAGCTCCTGTAGTTGAATATATGAGGATTTAATGCTGGTATATTATCCACTAGTACACAGTCTGTTCCACGAATGATGTCCACACAGGTTGGAGGAGATTTGGAGTTGCAGTAGAGGAGCACAAACCCAGAAACTAAACGTATGACGTGAATAAAATGACCAGATAAAGTTAAGGGTGTACCGAAGAGCAAGGCTGTGGAAAAGTCATCAGATAAGGCAATGCAGTCCCACATCTTTGTGAGAAGATACCACATGGAGAAGGGAAACGTAGAGCAAAGCTAGCAAGCTGGTGCATTTCTCAATGTACGTGTACATGCTGTTTAACCTCTAGTTGCTTTCAACTCCACATAAGAACCATTTGGGCCTCTTGCTTCCGTTTTATCTTTGAAAGACACCTGTGGGCCACCCTGCACTTTAACCTCTGCAACACACAAAACATTGACTAGTGAAGAATGTAATAACACAACAGTGGTGGATTACTTAGCCCCACATACAGTATTGTTATAAGGATTTAAGGGTGCCTCATGTCTGTTGTCGGCAGGGTCATGTGACCAAAGTGACTGGTGGTTGATGGATTCTGCTTTGTTGTGTCTCACTTTGAATATCCCGACCTGAGCAGATTTGTGAGTCCAGCTTTTAAAGCTAAGAGATCACATGAATGAATGAGATGAACATGTACTTTTACTCTTAATAAGATGATTTTGAGAATTTGGTTGTTTCATTTATGCCATGTGAAGACGAGAAAGACTTCCACTGTTGAGAATAAGTGATCACAAATGTTGAGTGATGAATGAAGACTGTGATGGTGCAAACACTGCATGTCTTATCATGCTCCTTCTGCTTTATAAGCAGCAGAGTTAAATAAACCCCTCAAATGTAGAAAAGCTCAATCTTTCAAGGACAATTGAGCATGAGAACGGGATAATCATTGTTTATGGCTCATACAGTCCAGACATTTGTATGAACTTCAAACTTCTTGTGTTTCTTTACTGTAGACTTACAAAAAAGTAAGTGAAGCCTTGGATTTAATAACTGGGTGAACCTACTCTAGCAGTAGTATCTTCAAACAAACTCTTCGAGTAGCTGTAGCTCAGACCTGCACAATGTTCAGGAGGAATTTAAGAGAACTGGTCACACAGAACTGCTTCAGGTCAGCCATATTCTTCATATTAACGAAATCCTCTCTTGAGGTCATTCCAGGACATCTTGTATCACCCCAATACAAGGTATTGCATAGTGCTGAGACACTCTTTGGAAAACTTCAGGCATGTTTGTGATGTTTTTTAGAGAAAAGTGGCATCCCCCGTTAAGTCCTGCCAAATTTTGTCTGCTGGATTCTAGGTGTACCTAATAATTTGTCTATTAAATGCATCTCACTGATCATATTTAGTTTAGTGTGACTTTCAATCTCCACACTGTAGCCAAGGAGAAGCGATGGCACCATTTTTAAGAGTAGATGGTTTCCCTCCACAACCTGCGGACACCGGCAGGCTGACTTTCAATCTGATTTGCAGTCCACTAATTAAACGTGATGAATGAAAAAAGAAGTTAATGGATCTCTCTAGTGTTGCGACACAACATTATGCAGAGGGTCTGCAAAAATCAATATTAGCATCATGGATCTGCTTCAACCATGTGGGTTTCAAACCAGCCGATGCTTCCTGCGCAATCCTCCTGGCTGGGATTTAGCTAATGGGAGCTAGCCTAACAACGTTTCCCCCGCACACCAACGCCACACTCTTACAATCCACCCACACAGGAGCCGCTGACATGTAATTGAGGACAATCACAACCTGGAGCCAAACGACCGTGTCACTCCAACTGGCGACGGTGCGAAGCTTCTGATCGCAAGAACACAAGACAACAATGCGTTTGCTCGCCAGTGCTAAGCACGCTAGCTTACATTTCCTACAGCGGCTAATACGCAGAATCCCACTTCCTTGCTTTGTGCTAACTTCGCTAGCACCAAAGAACTCGCCTGATGGCGCTACGAAAGCGTTCCCCCGTGTGTCATGTGTGCGCCTGCACTCCAACAAACGCCGGTTCACTGGTCTAAATGGCTCAGTGCGCCGTGATTTGACCTGTCAAGTCCGCCTGGTTAATGCTAACCCGTGAGCCAGACTGCTAGCTAACTAGCATTTCCCGGACATGCTATCAGCGCGTGGAGGCCACGAGCGCTAACAGTAGGCCCTAAAATGACTCCAAGCAAACAATAACAAGAAGCCGGGGCAAAGTGGAGCTGCGGTCACCGTACCGTCCTCGACACGGACTGTTTACACGAAAACTTCCACTCGGTTTACCTGTTTGCTCTTGGCGTAAGGTTTGGAGGCGATGTGATATCTCCTGCTTCTAATTTTCCCTCCACCCGTGGCCGCCATGGCTCTGTCGTTTGAGCGTCTCTCGGTGTTTCGGCGCCGGATAGCTGTCATCCAGCACCGCGCCGAGGCACCCTGGGTAATGTAGTAGCAGAAGGTAACAAAGAGCTTTGACGGGACTCTGAACCACATGGCCTCACCATTGGGTTATTTTGGGTCACTCGATTCAAAATGAGTACAGAACCATGATTTGAATCATCTTATTGTGTATGTGATCGATGGACAGTATAATGTAATCTTTCAGTAGAGAAGACACGATGGTATATTTCATTCTTTGCATCTTTTTACTTCTAATCCACCAGATTTTAAATGCACGTTTTTCATTACATGGATTTGATCCCATTTCATTTATTTGGCTTTGATTACTTGATACTTTACCTTTTAGTCATATTATCTATTCAAAATATAATTAATCAAAGTCATTAAGCTACATAGAAGCATTTAAATAGTTTGTATACAAAAAACATCAGAAATTGTTATCCAAAATTTATATATATTCATTCTGAAATATTTATATGGTAGTATATTTTGATGCTAATACTGCATGACTTATTACTTATCCACTATTGTATTATTTTTACTCTTCTGTGGTAGTACTTCTTCTACCATTCACTATTTTTTTATTAGAAAATCATTATATAAATTAATCTGGAGTCTGATTGTTGATAACTGGTACACATTCATTCTCAAATGAAAAAGGTGTTCATGTTTTTCTTTTTGCGATATCATTGTAAATTAAATTTCGTATTTCCAGGTAGGCCTTGGTGCTCACACAAGCATCTGATGATTGTTGAGGAAATATTATCAAATTGTCCCAGAATGAGAGCAGAGGTGCCAGAACCTGCATTTTAACTACAGCTGCCTGAACTCATCACCACTGTTATCTGGCCAACAAGTCCTTGAGCTCTGCATGACTCCAGCCCTCATGCCTTTTTACAATAGAGCCTGGTGAAGCACATTAGCACTCTGCTGCACCCCTGTGGTCTTTCCACAGAGTCCCCATTGGGTCATTTATGTAGATTCAAGTGTGGGTTTAATGCTACAGTGTCTTTTGCATTTGATATTTCACAGCTTTACAGAGCCTCATAGTGTCGGCTGTGGAAAAAACAGTCATGTGCAAATCTCCAATCAGTTTACAAATTAATGTGTAAAACCATTATGATCCGGTTCACTAATAATTTATAGACTGTGTGAACAGATCAGTCATCCAACAATCCATGGTTTACAAATCTGTGGGTATGTTCCAAAAGTTAGAGGACAGATGAACCTTTTTTTGCTGAACCAATGCAAAACACAATGCAGCATTAAATTTAGTTAAATTGACACAATGCAACTTAACTTATCATACAATATGATAAGATACGATAAGATGATTAAGATATGATAAGTTAAGATACAAAATGATGATAAGATATGATATAATATGATATGATGATTAAGATATGATAAGTTAAGATACAAAATGATGATAAGATATGATATAATATGATATGATGATAAGATATGATATGATATAATATGATATGATAAAATATGATATGATGTCATTGTGTAACTGATGTAGTGTGTCAGAGTGTGTAACAGTGTGTAACAGTGTGTAACGCAGCTGATGAAGTGTGTCAGTGCAGCATCACCCTCAGTGTTGACCATGTCGTGTATTTCCTTGTTCCTGGGTGTCGCCTCTTTAACCGGGTCACATTTATTGTAGCAACGGCCCCTTAGCGACGGGCTCATGGAGACTGTGTGTCCGTGAGTGTGAAGGAATGCCAGGCTACACGGTGAACACACACCGAGGAGAACACACACACCGAGGTGGAATTGAAGCTTCACATCGATGAGAGTAACTGACTCACTTCACATCGGTGATTTGTGGTGAATATGGGATGTGGCAGCTCCTCGAACACCGCGGTCACACCGCTCACACGAGAGGGGCCGAAGAGAGACGAGGTAAGAGCCGAGTCACAAATTCAGTGTGTGCAGTTTAACACCAGTTCATTTTGTCCAACGATATCCAAGTACACGTTAACAGTAATTATTATGAATATAACAATTATTATTACTTTTAGATTACAGTTGTTTACAATTTGTGTGTGTAGCCCTTAATCTGTGTGCTACTAAATAAAAAAATTCAACAACTATTAAAATACTATTACATTTTTTATGAGAATATTCTTTACTTAGTCTCCATGTCTGAATCTGCACCATGTATGTTAACTATTTACAGGGCGTTCACTTAGTATTCTACTTTTTTAAAATACTTTTCATAGGCAATGACATTTTTGTTTTGTTTGTGAGTAGAAATTTTGGTTGTTAAAGAATAGTAGCTGTAAAATGTCATTAGACAATATTAAATTAAAAAAAACACTTTGAACGAAATATTCAGGTTCTCAAAAGTAAAAAAAGAAAAGAAAGTAAAAGACCTGGAAAAAATAATATACATTGTTTAGATTCAGAAGTTTGCCAAAATATGGAAACCAATTTATTTGGCTCATTTATAGGCCTTTGTTGACTTGTGTGCATGAAACTGATCAAAAACAGTCTCTTAATATTAAGAGGCTGATTTATTGATTGATTATGCAACCCCTTTACACCCCCCTAAAAACTCTTTAAATATTTAAATATTTTTGCAAACCATTAAGAATCTCCTCACTGTTCATATTCATATCAGGTAACAACACCTGAAAAAAAGTTTTGGTAAAGGTACAGCTGCATTATCAGCAAAACATGTAAGTGGTCTTATAAAAGTATTTGTTATTTAGGAGGTTAGATTTATATGATATTTGATATGTTTGTAAAAAAAACATAATTATATTGATCATATAATCATATAATAATCTGAATCTGCAAAGCAATATAGCTTAACTCCCAGCATGGGGACCTGTCATTTCCTCTATATAATAAAGACAAACATGCCAACAAATAAATCAAACAGAACATTTAAAAAAATACTCAAGAAGAATGTTTGAGTAAATGTACATTGTTACTTTTAACCATACAGTCTATGCTTTTCACACTTAAATATAAATTAGATTATCATCAGGTCATAGATTTTCACAATAATAACAGAATACAGTTTTCTGAATTTTGATTTATTTCCTCTTCATTCATATTGTACTCTGTCAGGATGAGACAGGAAGTAAACTTGGTAACCGTGGAGACTCGGCCGTGTCAAAGGGCACCACAGACAGTGGGGTGGTGATGGAGAACAAAGAGATCCCTGAGTTACCTGGAGCGATGCCCAGAAAACTCCCTCCTCTGATACCTGAGCGTGTTGGAGAAAGTGTCGCAGACACAATGACACAAGATGGTGGGTGTGTTCAACAAGTGTGTCTCACTGAAGAGAAAATCCACTGCACACATCTTAAGTGTCTCTATTTGATTGTGGCTAGGATTGCTGCAGCAGGATGGTACAATGCAGGAGCGGCAAAAGTCCAGTGAGATCCTGGAGGAGCTGCTGAATCAGGGCATCATCCCGGTGGGACAGAGCAGAGAGAGGAGCAGCGTCGCTGGAGAGGCCTACAGCATCATGGTGGGTACTGTGAGGGAAATCTTACAGGGTGGTGGAATTGAACCGAGTGATGTCTGAGTAGAAGTGTTTATTCTCAACACCAGAGGCATCAGGGCGACCAAAGAAGATGAGCTGGACAGAGAAATAACAAGTTAACAGCAGTATCTGCATATCTGAGCTGTTCTTTCACAAAAAAGTAGAGGCCACGTACTGTCATGCTTCATGTGGACTTACGCTGTTGGACAAATGTATCTAAACCTTAACTCATCTTGCCAAAAAACATTGTTGTGTCTTCCCTAAGGTTAGAGATATTATGTACCTTCATACAGTTGTTATATGTGATTTCCTAATTCAACCTTGGTTCCTACAATATACTGATACTGTATTTTACACAAATGTGGTCAATTTACATAATATTTTTCAGACTTTACTCTTACTTTACTTTAATCCTGGGTTAGAGAAGCCCTAAACTTTAAAAGACCTGTAATGTTAAGGTTGGGCCCTGTCTCCCTCTGCTGTTTGTGCGTGTGTGTGTGTTTGTGTCTGTGTCTGAGACAGCTGGATGACAGAGATGTGGTCAGGCAGAGGCCTGCGAGATTGGAGTCCCTGAAGGTCAAAAACGAGCAAAGTCCCCCCAGCAGAGAAGAGCTAGAGGAGAAGATGAGACTTGTTGAAGAGAGACGCAAGGTACAGTGTGGTCATGTGTGTGTGTGTGTGTGTGTGTGTGTGTGTGTGTTTGTGCTAACCTTTTGTCTTTAAATTTTACTACTCCTCCCTTTCAGTCAAGGGAAGACGAGCTCAAGACGCGTTTAAGGACCAAGTCTGCGCGTGTCCGTGTCCCTGCCACTGTCAGTGCAGCAGAAGATGAAGACACATCCCTCACACCTGTGACACCCCTCACCTTTGACCCCACACCGAATCCACTGTTGCTCACGTCCGAGGGAAGAGAGTGTGTAAGAGAGGCTGGAGGTGATGACAGAGAGAATGAAAAAGGAATGGGAGTAGAGAATAGAGCAGAGAGAGAGGGGCGTGGAGATGACAGAGGGGAAGGTGCAGAGCAGGCGAGTGAGAACAGTGATGATGATGATGATGATGATGATGATGATGATGAAGAGGAGGAGTTGAACCAGGTGGTGGAGCTCCAGGCGGGGCAGCTCCTCACAGCCTCAGGGGAGCTGGAGTGTGATTCCACTTTTCAACATGTCGAAGACAAAGAGGAGAAATTTTAAATGATCACATGAATGAGCCAATAATCAGCACTAAGACAAAGGAAGCCAAAATGATTCCTTTTGCACATAAGGAAGGTAAAGATAGAAAATATTAAGTACAGTCAATGTTGTTTGGAGATAAATTGAAAGATGTAATAAAGCTGTGATTAGACAGATAAATTATTCTGATGTCAATGTGAATATCTAGCATCATTTCCACTGCAGGGAAGCACATCAGCTCGTAAATCGTTGTAATATCTTTGCTCATTGATAAGCACAAAGGAATATGAGGGTTTTCTTTTCTAATGCAGTGTTATTAAACTTTAATAAACATGACCAAGGTTTAATGCTCTTGCCAACATACCAAAATAAATTTTGTATTTTATTATAATCGTGGAAAAAGAATATTATCAAGTGCAATTTAGCATGTAAATGGTGAACTTTGGGCAGCTGGACACAAGATGGAGCTGTCTCAGTGGGATGAAGTTGTGTTAACCTCTCACTGGTCTTTAAAAAGACAAGGTGTATAGAGATTTGGTGACAGGTGAGGATGTGCCTTTTGAAATTAAGTGTAAGATGATGTTGTTAATAATCAATAAAGTTCACATTTTTCTCCCGGAGTTTTGTTGTTGTGATATAAGGGTGTGTGTGTGTGTGTGTGTGTGTACCAGTGATTAGTCTGCATCCAAAAGTATAAAACTTCATCATTAAATTGACTCATCCTTCAGGGTAAAATGTATCTTTTAGATTTGTTGATATATATGAGAGGTTGGGGGGTGTGTAACCTTGGTGTGACCATGCTGTGGGTATTCAGCTGTTCTAGTGACCTTTGACCTTTCATTTTTCCTGCATGACAGGTGTGTGCTACGGCCACATGAGTTAAAGTTAAAGCACTGACTACAACCTTTGTCTCGATTGTCCTGGGGGAAAAACAGTTTTGTATTTGAAAATACAACATTTTGATATTTGTATTCATTTAGAAACAGGTCCAGCAAACATGGGAGCCACATTTGATTGCAGACACATTTATCCTCCAAGATAATCCTTGTGTGTAATCTGTAACTATCATTTTACGTATTTCTAAAACAAAAAGTCTGATTAAAGTTTAAAATGTGCCCCAGACTGTTATTGTTTAAAAATATAAGAGGAATCAGATGAGTCAACATGTTGCTCATGAGCAGGGACAACAGGGCGATGCAACTTGAGCGGATCCCCATTGTGGAGCCTGTGAAACTGGATATCGGTCCTCCCTCTCATGACTCCAGTCAGACTCTAACCGGCGTGTGGCTGCATTAATAAAATAGTGAGCAAACAGAGACGCTGCAGAAAGACGCTCTATCAGGTTGCATTTCATTGTGATCTTCAGTGACGAGTAAGAGAGGATTTATATAGAGACCCTTTCGTGATACAGATTTTGGTTGTAGTTATCAACCTACACAGAGCACATCGGAACAGATGTAACTTCATTAGCATGGTATGCTGGACGACACCTAACTATGTTCCCACTGTGAATGTGTCAGCATGTGTTGTACGCAGTGACAGGATATAGGCCAAGATGCTCACAGAAGCGAAGCGGCCATAAATGATTCACAGCAGGGTTCCCTCTCACATTACTGGAGGTGAATGACTTCGTCCTGGCTGCTCAAAGGGAGATCCAGAGATCCATCCGTCAGGAGGCCAAACAGCACATCAGTTATTTTAATCACTCGTGCTCAGAGACATTGTTGAAATTATTTATAATTATTTATTATTTATAATCATTTAGTAGAATTATAAGTTACATATATGATTTTTAGATATGATCGAGATTCTGTACTGGACAGAGTGGAAGCCATGCACGATGGACACAGAAACTTGCCAAAACTTTTGTCAACCCCCCACATGTGAAGGCCGATCCTTCCAGCAGAGTCCCAGTGCTGCACCTGTCTGTCTGCTGCTGCTGTTGTAATGTGTCCGTCCCTGGGGCTGTGTTCAGTCCCTGACCGGCTGTTTATATAGGAGACCTAATCCACGCAGGCCTAGAGACACGAGGGACAGGCCTTTTTCAACAGTCCACTTCGGATTTACATTTTATCTCACCAAAGAGAGAAAAGACTATAAATAATAATATTGATAACAAATAACAAACTTGAGTTCTGCAGCACTTATGGAAACAAGAGTAATAAAGTGTTTTACAAAATACATGGGTATAAAATAATAAAAAACAAGTCCGTTAAAAGAGTTTGTAAAAGTGTTTCAGAGTTTGTAAAAGTGTTTTGAATTTTGTAAATTTGTTTTCTAAAATGTAATTTTTTTTTCTAAAATGTAAATTTTTTTTCTAAAATGTAAATTTGTTTGAGCATTTGTAAAAGTGTTTCAGTTTTTGTAATTTTGTTTTGCACTTACCAGCCACCATACTAGACCATACTGATGTATAAAAGTTATTACATGAATCTTTAAATCAACCCTCAATGTAACTGGCAGCTAATGAATACTCATTCGGTTTGTATTTATGGGCTAATCAGTGAAATTCACAACATATTCATCCCCCCTCCTCTCAGTCTTCACCACATCAGATTCATTCTTTCCTGATCATTGAATTAAACTTATTCTAGTAAAAAATGGCCTTTCTTCCTCCTCACTGAGTGATTTCGTGTGTGTGTGTGTGTGTGTGTGTGTGTGTGTGTGTGTGTGTGTGCGTGTGCGTGTGCGTGTGCGTGTGTGTGTCACGCTGTTGCAGGCTCCACAGCTGTTTGTGCGCGCCGGTGGGCGGGCAGAGATGGACTGAAAGTTGGGTGGAGTTTGGAGCAAAGCGCTTTTAGGAATGGGTCCCACAGCTATTTAGTTAGACAGCAGAGTTACCAAGAAGAGCTGGAAACACCTGACGGTCTCTTTGGGGACGATCCGCTCCACATAACTCTCCTCTCCACTGTCGGAAGATAAATCTACCTCCAGGCTTCATCTGTGTCTCGTTTTTCGTTTCGTTTTCTCTTCTGATAAATACAAAAAAAGTTACAGAGCCAAGCTGATCTCTCGCTTCTCTTCCCTTCATCCAAAGATTTGCTGATAAGGAGACATTGCACTATACATTTAATTTTTTACCTGTTTCTTATTTATTGTATTTTTTGCACTAACAATGCACACCACGCAAAAGGACACGACCTACACGAAGATTTTTGTCGGGGGTCTTCCCTACCACACCACGGATTCAAGTCTCAGGAAATATTTCGAGGTGTTCGGGGAGATTGAAGAGGCTGTGGTCATCACCGACAGACAGACCGGCAAGTCGAGGGGTTATGGATTCGTGAGTATCACTTCAAAACAAGTTTGATGTGCTTAAACCAAATTGTTCAACATTTTACGCACAGGGCTCTTGGCACTGTGCGTCTTTGGCAAAGCGCGCGTTAGTATCTCTCCCCTCACTTCATCATAGCTATGCTTCACGTATTTGCAGTCATGGGTGTTTATGTTAAGATAAGCAAGGCACCGTTTGAAATTTGTCATCGGTTTCTGTCACAATCACCGACTTGTGGCGAGCTGGTAATCGCCACTGACACTTCCGTGGAGTTGAAGTGAGCTGGCCCTCGCTGCACTGACAGCTCCAGAAAAACCTCACGGTGATTCGTTGTTGATATGACAGAGGCAGTTTTCTCAAGAGTTTCATCATCTCATTTCAGAGGCTGTTTACAACGCTTGGGAAATATTTCTGCTCCAACTTGTCATGAAACTATTTCAGACGCAGATGTAGAGGCGTAAAATACCAGCTGCTCTGTCAGTCTCTCTCTGTTAGCGACACTTTAGTACCTTTACTTGTGCATCGATATAAATGAAGCAAGACTATTCAAAGATTTTTTCCTTTTCGAAGATCATTGGATCATATTTGAGAACTGAATTTGGCATAAGTGTGTAGTCACCACCAGATAGCACCAATTTGTATGTTGCAACCAAAGCCTGAGGTAAACGTCTCATTACATCATCTTCCCATACTTGCTTTTGTTGCAGAAGTGTGTAAGAAGTAGAGAGAGTGTGCGGTAGAAAGAGACACAGTGAATCTCTCTGAGTGGAGCAATAAAGTTTGTAATTGGAGCGACACTGGAGCCATGTTCAGTCTCAGTCAGGCTCCCACTGCTGATAGTTTCAACACATCCACATGAGGGTGATGGATGTGTGTGCACTGCCAGACACTCACTGGTGTTAATGATGGCCACACACACACACACACACACACACACACACACACACCACACACACACACACACACACACACACACAGTAAGAGATAACAGAAGTTGAACACACCCTCATATACATAATGTTTTCTACCTTTGTTTTAAACACACGTCTGGTCACTTTAAGAGGCCTCAGTCTTTATTCGTCACCATATTCACTGCTGCCATGGCAACCTGTTGCTTCAGAAGGTCTGCAGAAAAAATATGAAAATATCAACTTTACTTTAAATATGTACCTCAATAATCTTTATCTTTTCCATCCTGTGCATGTATGTGCCTCCTTTCTCTGCCAGGTGACGATGGCGGATCGCTCGGCTGCAGACCGGGCCTGCAAGGACCCCAACCCGATCATTGACGGCAGGAAGGCCAATGTCAACCTGGCCTATCTGGGAGCCAAGCCTCGAGTGATGCAGCCAGGTAAAGACTCCTCAATGAGGATCGAAACATGAAGTTGTATTTTCAGCCAGAATTCAACATGACATGGGCAGATATGGTTGTTTTGTTGACCTCATGTTTGAATTCTCAACACAGCAAGCACCATGTGTTTGGAATCAGTAGTTGGTTTTATTAGCAAAGCAGCAAACAAGAAAATCAAGCCAATCCTTTCTGATTTTCACCTGAGGGTTAGTTTGATTTTCAGGCTTTCTGCAGATGTTAAGACATGTTCGGTGGTTATGATGTCATCAATTGAGGAGCATTTCAGTGACACGTTTATTTTGTTCCCTCTGTTTCGCAGGTTTTACCTTTGGTGTTCCCCAAATCCACCCTGCGTTCATCCAAAGGCCTTATGGGTAAGTATTCATAGGACTAAAGAATGTAGAGCTGCTCTTTGCTCGTATAGAGACACAATTTGAAAGTAATTCAAACATGTTCTGATTTCATCTTTTCTGTGTGATAATTGTTACTATTGGTCTGATATTTGTTTTGTTTTTCTCCAGTATTAATAATTGCTGATAATTAATGGTGAACTTTAAGTCGTATGTGTCTCTGCATCACTGTTTAAGTCAGCCAGTCAAACTGCCTTTTCTAGGTTTGCCTGTTTCTGGAAATATGTGTGTGTGTGTGTGTGTGTGTGTGTGTGTGTGTGTGTGTGTGTGTGTGTACTTATACCTTTGTGAGGACCACTTTAGGCATAGCTCTTACAGAGTGAGGACATTTTGGGAAAGTGAGGACATTTTGGGCCTCAATTTTTTTAATGGACTGTTTGAGGGTTAAGACTTACTTTTAAGGTTAGGTTTAGAATTAGGTTATGGTTAGGCATTTAGTTGTGATAGTAAAGGTTAGGGTTAGAATTAGGGTTGGTTTAGGGGTAGGCAAATTCATCTTTGTGCATTTGTTAACAGGCCTATTGACTCTGAGAGTCGTTGTAGGGATGTTGTTGGTGTTGTGTTTGAAAGGATGTGAGTGGATGGGTAGCTCAGTGGTGGGGACGCCGTGCACCCCAACCGAGAGGGGCGGTGCAGAGCAAGGCAGCGAGAAGCACCACCTCCCTCTCTCCCTCTTATTAAGATAAAATTCATAGATAAATTAGTTCAAGCATAAACCTAATCCCAAAGGTTGTCACAGGTATCATTCGTATGATCAGACAAACACACATAAAAAGGTGTGGCATATAAATATAATCCACCAAAACACAAATCAATGGCTCAACTGGGTTAGGCATTTAGTTGTGATGGTTAATGTTAGGGTAAGGGGCTTAGGAATGCACTATGCCAATACGTGTCCTCACTAAGATAGAAGTACAAGAATGTGTGTCTGTGTCTGTGTGTGTGTGTGTGTCTGTGTCTGTCTGTGTGCTGAGTGGACACTGATGGAAACTTCCAGCCTGACTCAATGTTATCTATCTTTCTCTGGTCCGACAGGCTCGCTCTCGGTTAAGCTAACTGCTGCTGGTTTGTGGAATAGTTCTGCGAACATAGTCACAGATCAGAGAAAAGGAATTACCTGTAGACTCAAACACACACAAACAAGCTCTGACAATGGTGATTATAGATGCATGTACGTGGGTTTCATTTGACTTTTTATTTTATTTGAATAGAGCCTAGAGCTTTGTGTGCAGTTATGAAGTGGTGTTGTCAGCCCAACAGTGTGCTTTCTTACGACAAAAAAAAAAAGATTGAATTTTTGGGGTGTTCTTTTTCTTTTTTGTGGAAGCGTGTTAACTTTGCCAAGAAAGAGCAAAGTTGTTTTTATTTATTATTTATTGCTTTTAACTTGTGGTTGACTTGTTTTGTTTAATGGGATGTGTTATTTCCCGTGTGTTATTATGGCTGTTGGAGTGAGTGCTGACTTTTCTATGTGGAATTTCTTTTTTTTTCACCCTCCTTTACCCCTTCACTGTCTCCACTCAACTCCTTTACCTTCAGAATAACAGAACCCATCACTGCCTGTGTGTGTGTGGTGTGTGTGTGTGTGCCTATAGCATCTTCTCGATGTTTCTGGTAGTTTGTTACATTAACACAATACACAATTTGCGAGAGACAAATTCAACACGTCTGGTTCTGTCAACTCATTACAACTCTCTCTCTCTCTCTTCCGTTCACCACACAAATATCGGAGACTTGTGGTCATGTAGTACCACCAGAAATGTGGATGTTTTGAAAATGAATGAGAAGGCTATCATTTAGAATGTGCGCTTCATGTTTGTGTGTGTGTGTGTGTGTGTCTGTTCACAAGCACACTCATTTTCAGCTCAGCTCAGCGCACCAAAGTCTCCAATGTGACACAAACAAATGTCTGGATCTCTCTCTCTCTCTCTCTCTCTCTCTCTCTCTCTCTCTCTCTCTCTCTCTCTCTCTCTCTCTTTTTCTCTCTCAGCGAGCTTTCGTCACATGGGCTTGTGGTGTTAAGGAAAACAAGCGCACCCATTGTGCCACACAAAGCCCCGAATGCTGATGCTGCAGTCGCATGAAGCTCAACGTTGTGTGTGTGTGTCTGTGCATTGGTGGGGGGGGGGGGGTCCAGTTATGGTGCAGAGCTATCTGTCCCTGTCATGTAAAAGCAGAGTCAAGCCATTTAAACCGGGTCAGAGTGGGTGTTTCAGGGGCCAAATAAATGTTCTTACACATAGACACGTACACAAACCATCTCATCTGAACCTGAACCTGTTGCTTAGTCTTTCACACATGCTAAAAATGCTGCGTTCAAATATACAGCTTCATTATAGGTATATAAAGGTTCATTACTGATAAAGGCTGATTTGAGGACAGAGTGTAATACGTGCAGGACAGCTTTTGAGAGTAAGAACGGAATTGTGAATTCAGTAATTAGTTAATTATCAATCAAATTTTATTTGTCTGACCCATATTCACAAATCACAATTTGCCTCATCGGGCTTAACAAGGTGTGACATCCTCTGCCCTTAACCCCCATTGACCGAACCTTTTAACTTGGAAATAAATGTATAAAACCTCAGAGAGAGTCACGAGGGATCCTGATTCATCACTTTGTTGATGGAAAGAAAACTTTTTTTCAAAGTTAGTTAGTTCATACTTATTATTATTATTTAACTTCCCAACTTACTTTATCAAAGTAACTTTCTATGTGAGGTTGATGAATCAGGCCGTGTGAAACTAGGCGCCAGATCCATCTGTGACTCCGTCATCATAATAAAAGTCTCATGAGTGACTCTATCAAAGCAGGACAGGTTTGTACTTAAACCCTCTTACCCCATCATACATTTGTACTTGTGTCCTGTTCCCTAAGTGGACGGCATGCACGATGGAAGAGAAACTTTATTTAGCCGTGAACTTTAACGACCTCTTGGTTGCGTGAACATGAACATGGCATTCCTGGAAAGACACACACACAGTAGGACACACTGTAGGCAACAGCGTAGCTTCAGAAAACAACCAGAGTTAATGTGATATTTTGCTTTTTAATGACTATCTCTAAGGAAAAGATGGTTTGTACTAGTGAGCCACATTAGATCCTTCATCCAGAGCTTTGCTTCTCATTGGTAAAACCCTGATCTTTCTATGTCATGCACACATGGATGTGTCTGCATGTTAGTCTGTGACATTGGCGATGAGAAATGAGAGACAAGCAAAGGTTCAACCTAGATATACACAGTGTCTGATTTCATGTTCACATGCCACTGGACGTCCTTTTAAAGTGTTACACATTTTAAACATAGTTACATTCCGAGCTGCAGCCTCTACAGTTGGTCAAAATTATGCAACTGAACAGATGTTTCTTTAATTCCATGAGACTTATTAAATCACCATAAAACATGTTGTACAATCCACAGGCAGCTAGTTTCTGGGCTATAAAAGACATGTATCAGGCTTTTATGAATTTACTCAAGAGCACAGGCAGAACACAAGCCAAAGGCAAGATGACACTATAACATGATATGTAATATTTTTATTTATTAACAAAATTAAATTCTTAAAATCATAGACTTGTGATTTTGCAGCATCACCTGTAAAAGCTTTGTGAATAATAGGATTTGTTTGCCATCACTCACAGTCCTCTGATGTTTCAGCGAGAGTAAAAATTTAATTTATTTTTACTATAATATAAGAAGTTAACCGTATTTCTCAACAAGCCTATTTTAAGTCAATCTCTGAGCCGTTCAGCGATGGACTGACAACAAATTATCCTCTGGAAGCAATGGCCAACTTCTATTGGGGACAGAGTCAAAAGATTATTCACAAACAGCATCATTTGTTTTAGGTGTGTTAGGCCCAGAAGATATTTTGGCTAATTGAATGCAGATAAATTAAAAAGTCCTTAGCCGATGCATTTTGGTCGGAGTGTGGTCGAAAGCGGGCAACCAACGCCTGCTCAAACGTGACTGGTCAAATCAGAAAGACTTCAAACTCCCAAATCTACAGATTGTGCATATTCACATGTAGAATCTGTGTCTTTAGAGATTCATTGTGTCATTTTACTAGCCCATCAGACATTGTTTGTCATCAGCCTCCAATTTTTCCTCCTTGTTTGCTGGGAGCGATTTATTCAGTGCTCATTCCAGATAACAGCCTGTGAAAGTCTCCCATGCACCGCAGTGTGTGTGTGTGTGTGCATGTGGAAGTCTCTTCCTCAGCCAGTTTTAGAGATGGCGTCCAGTGAAATTGTCTTGGAAACCTGCCTCACCCTGCTGAGTCTCATTAGTGTGGGTTTCAAAGAAGACATGTGGCGTCACATGATGATAAAAAATTATGCTTCTGAGGATTTTCACAAAATGTGTGTGTGTGTGTGTGTGTGTGTGTGTGTGGCAGTGAAACCATCGTACCCTTATGTAAAAGCCACACCACTCGCCCTCTCCCTCACTTTAAACTTTCCCCTTTTCCTTCTTCTGTCTTTTCAGTTGAGTGATTGAGTGTGTTCCCTTGTTGTCGTCCTGTTTGTACTCAGTATAGTCAAATCGGACTTTTTTTTTTTTTACATATTTCCTTCTCTGTGACGCCTCACTGTTGTTCTGTTTTTCCTGTTTTTCTCTGGCCCCACTTGTTTTGGGTTGAGATGTGGATTGGATTGGATAATGGCGTGCTGACAATAGGGTTGCCACGATAGATCCCGCAACATTTTTACCGCACCTTCCTCTTCTCTCCCCATTCAGACTCTAAAAGCAACCACCCGATGTTCACTTACGCAAACTCACGTGGTTTCTCAGATTCTCTCCCAGCAGAATTTTGAGCGTTCAGACAGTTACGCAGCTTTTGTTTTTGAGTCTTGTGCAACAGATAACGAATAGTTTCCATTGGTCTGCCAAGGCTGGTGCTTCTCAAATTGACTTTATTTTCTCTCTGACGTGGAGGGGGGACTTTCTCTTTGCTAAATCAAACACTCAAATTCTCATGAGATTAAAGCTCTCAGGTTTTTTTCCTCTACGGCCAAAAGCTCCCCTCACTCTCGCTGTCCAATCAAGTTTACAGACCTTATAGAATCTGTTTGTGGAGGGTGGCAGGATAAGGCTATGTCACGGACGGTAGAATGTGCTCATTGTCCATAATTGTTTATTTAATTGAAACATCCCTCTGGGTGCGGAGCCTCGTCCCGGCTCCCTCCCCCCCACTGCCTCCCCCTCGGCTCTTTGTCCCGATACAGAGGGGGAAATGGCCAGCAGCGTCCCTTTTTGAAAACTGTCCAGCTGTCAAAGTGGCAGTGACATTTTCACAATGCTTCCCCTGGGTTCATCTCCTCTGTCTGCGCCCCCCCGTGCGCCCCCCCCCCCCCCCCCCCCCCCCCCCCAGCAGCGTAAGCCCCTGCCCCTCCCTCCAGCAGACGGAGAGGACGGCACCACGGCCAAATCCACATGTGACCCGCTGATGGGCTGCAGGTTAAACATCCCAACCTCCCCCCTCCTCTCTGGATCTGTCTCCACACCACAAACTGACCCAAGCAGACAACACGGGATCTGTTTCCCATGTTATAGCTCATAGAGAAAATTATTTCACTACTTTCTCAATGTGATCATACAGATGTGGACCTCTCAGAACATTTGAAAGGTTCAATTAGCAGCCTCTGGGTGATCTAAGTTTACCTCACCTTCCAGTTTTGTTTTCACAGAGAATTCTATTTTGGCAACCCTATATTGTTCTAATCCCTACTAGCAGGCCTTTCCTTGGTGTTCTTGACTGTTGGATTGGACTGGGGCTGGGTGGTGGGAGGGCGCTTGGCCGCAGTGTGATGGATTTGGGTTTCAGGGTGTTTGTTGGGGGGTCTTATTCTCACGTTTGATGTGTGATGATGAATCAAATTAAACCCTGATGTATGTGTTTGTCCCACAGCATCCCAGCTCACTACATGTACCCTCAGGCCTTTGTGCAGCCTAGTGTGGTCATCCCTCATGTGCAGCCCACAGCCACTGCGCCTGCCACCGCTTCCTCCCCTTACATTGACTACACCGGAGCAGCCTATGCGCAGTATTCTGCTGCGGCCGCCAGCGCCGCAGCTGCTGCTGCCGCGTACGAGCAGTATCCCTACGCCGCATCCCCTGCAGCCGCAGGTTACGTGGCCACCACCGGCTACGGCTATGCAGTCCAGCAGCCTTTAGCCACCGCCGCCCCAGGCTCGGCCGCCGCCGCAGCTGCGGCCTTTGGTCAGTACCAGCCTCAGCAGCTGCAAGCCGACCGAATGCAATAGCAGCCACTGCAACCACTGGACATGCAGCGAGAGGGGGCCCGTCCCCTGCCACAGCTGACGGGTCAGGAGACGAAGCGAAGGAGGAAGGTAGAGGGAGTGGCTTTAAGGGCGGACGTGTCAGCAACTCAGAGGCAGAGTTGCTTTAAAAAGGTGGCGATGAAGATGATGGTGGTGATGATGAGGGTGGTGGTAGTGATGATGATGATGATGATGTTGGTGATGATGATGGTGAGGTGGGAACTTTATACGCTAACGTTCCAACTTGCTGTGCTTCAACCAAAAAAAATTTGAAAATGAAAAAAATTTGCAGAACAAATAATGGAAGGTGATTTACTTTTATAGTTATCGTTATTACTATGATTATGATTATTATTATTATTATTATTATTATTATTATTATCATTACAATTATCATTGTAGTAGAGTACCTATTTCTATAGAAGAAATGCAGGAACTAATCCCTGTGGTTGGTATAGGTGTTCAACTAAGCCGTAAAGTCCTATTGCTGTCTTTAACGTTAGTGTAGGAAACTGTTCTCTTGGTTATTTGATGCCCTCGTAACATTTATATTTATTACTGTTATTATTACACATTGAGGGCTTCTTGTTCTTATTGTCTTTTCAAGTGTATTTTTTGGAGTTAATATTTTCTGATAATCAGGGAAATGGAACCGTTTCCAGCGTGTTAGCTATTATTATGTGATGACCTCTGTCAGGAAGTCTAGGAGTCGTAACATGTTGTGTCAGACATTTGAAGAACTATCTTTTTATCTTCCTGATGCTGAATGTCCCTTTTTTTTACTCTGTGTCTCGACCTCCTGATCTATGCAAAGAAAACAAATCACCAGGAGACAAAAAAAACAAAGAAAAGACACAAAAAAAATGAAAAAGTCATCAACTCTGACTTGACTCTTGGACTAACAGGGGACCTGGCAAACCAAACAAAGGCACTGACAACAGGAGAGAGAGGTCCACAGCGGCTTCAGACAATGAGAAACACTAAATCAGTCGCTTTTTCCACATGTTTCACTCACACGTACTCCGAGAGTTGCACACATAGCAGTCGAAAAAAGACAAAGGCGACACAGTGGTGTTTCTCTCTGGCTCCGGGATAGATGGACAGAAAGAAAAAGAGAAAGAAAGGAAAGAAAGAGGGAGAGCGAGCAGCTGCTGGTGGGGGTGGACAGAGCCGCCGCTCCAGCGCCACACAGACGGATCACTCTGGAAAGAACGCATCACTTGTGCTCGTTTGTTGAGCTGTCACATTTTAATCCCCCGGCCGGAGCCCATTTGGGAACCAACTTTACACCCCTCCACCACTCGCCCCTCCACCCGACACAGTACCCCACAGTGGAGCCCCCCTCACCCCCCCCTGCCATTCAGCCCTGCCGCCGTCAGCACTTCCACCTCTGTGCTGCTGTGGCCCGGTGTCAGGTACACACTCACAAAACACACACACTTTTCACCAAAATCCCAACAACAACTGGCCTGCCTCATGTCTGTCAAGAACTAGGTGGAGAGGACAAGGGGGGGGGGGTTACTCTCTGACGTTGTGTCTGTGTGCCTTACGTTTTTTTTTCTGCTATTTAAGAGAAAAGAAAAGCTGAAAAAGAAGCGATAAATCTACTATTTAAGATATTTATTTTTGAGGGTTGACGATGTTGACGCTCTGAGAGTAGACACTTAGTGGCGGTACTGTATTAATAATATGACTATGTACTCATCTCAAGGCATATATAAGTTATTGATTAGTTTTAGTAATATTATTATTATTATAATTATTATTAACATACTCAACCAAAAATGTTGATGTAGGACTTATTTAAGATACTGTTATGTGCACTGTACTTTTATTTTCTATCTTTTTCTGATTCTTTAGAACATGACATTAAATATTAGCTTAATGCCTTTTGTATGGAAGAACTTTATTTAAAATGCAGGCCTGTTTGCATGCACATTGTACTCTGCCTCTTCTGTGTTTAGACAAAAGGAAAAAAAAAAATTTTTTGACAAAAACAAGCGAAAATGCTGCTTTCTCCACTAGAATGTATAGACGTCGTCAAGGTTTCAGTAGCCGTGCTTCTTTTTGCCTTAATATTCATCGAGATGGGCTATTTTACACTGTTGGGAATTTTTATACTTGAACTATTTCTTACAAGGGAAATATGAAAAAATAAATGACAAAAAAACTTTTGAAGAAAGCTTTTCATTGTCACTGGATGAAGGCATGTAAAGTGTTACTATTTAAATGCAAAGGTCCTGTTGATATAAAGAATTCAGAATTTCAACACCATTTAGTCAAAAATCAGAATAAAATGTTCTATATTTAAAAAAGCGTGGTGACATTTCTTTTCCATGAAGTCAATAATGAAGGTTACTTGAATTTCAACACATCCTATAAATACATCCTCATGCTGATGTTTCCTGGAAAGATTTTCATCTTGTTATATATTTCTATATATTTCCTTTGTGTCTATGTGCATCAGTATTTATCTTTGGTCACAGCTGCAAGCTGTCAAACACACCACACACCAGGTGCTCCTCCTCTCTGTGAAACCATCTTTCAGGGGCCGTTACTTGAAAACTAGTTCTCACATTACAGTCACACCCTCTGACAGTTTGCATGGGTACCACTGACGCATGATTAAGTCTCTCAGGACTCAATGTCTATCAATGATTCATCATCTCTAATCAATAAGTCATGCTAAAATGAGATTGCTCCAGTGGGTCTGTCTTATTCTGCTCAGCTCCAGGGATTATTTTTGGTCCCCGGTGAAATGTAACACTGTAGATGGGTGATCATGACACAGCAGGGAGGCAGCAAGGCCTTATGGGTGAAATCACCACCCATCCATGCTCATGATTTAAGGGTTGTTATTTTTTTGTTTTTTACTTGCTATTGACACAGGCCTGTGTTACTGCTCTGAAGAGACTTGAACAGGGGACAAGTTCTCAGCTGTCGTCAGTTAGAGATGTATCTCTGGTTCGAAAGTCAATATTTTGAGTTAAATTTAACTAGTGCTCATTGGATAACAATATAATTAGTTCAACCTTTGGGTTGCCAGGTTGTAACCTGACTGATCAAAATACTTCAGTGACTTATAAAAGGAGAATTCCACCACTTTTACACATCAAGATCAGTTCATTTATCATGAGGAGCATCACTCCATGATGACTTCATGGACATGTCCCAGTTGGAGATATGAGGGTTTTTCCAGCAGCAATGACATGTCCCCACTTTCCAAAAAGAATGACAACAGATCAGTGTCAACATATATTAACTTTTAGGCACATGTGAATGTTACTAAAATGATGAACACATTAATACTCCCTCTTTAAAATAAGATTGTAATTTATAAGTATATAATCAGTAACAGAATTAAAGGGGGTTTCAAGAGTATATGTACACATGCGTGAGTTCCATGTAGTATGAATTAGCGTCCGGCTGTGATCCCTTGCTGTGGCCTTGACCTTTAACAGAAAATCGATAGTGCAGGTCCTGACCACATTGCCAACAAATGTGCCAAGTTTCATCCAAATTATATTAAAACTGCCTGAGTTATTGTAGTGACAAAAAGACAAATGCAGCCATAGCACCATACTTATAATTCATTATTAGTTAATAATGAATTTAATAGTTAATGGTTAATTTTGGGGAACATTGTGCCGTGTAAATTAGCTAATTTGACTAATCATCTCATGATGACATGGTTAGCCGCAGCAGTAACCATCTCGAAATAATACATGAACACTCATGGATGATTTCCTTCAACAGTCTGAGCGAGGAGGAGTTTAAAACATTTGCTTCCTGAGGCGAGAGAAATCGCAGCATAGCTTCAAGTGGAGTTAAACTTTGGTGACCTTTGGCCCACGATATTTGCAATCGTGTATGTGTCACCGGGCCCTTAAACAGGATACAATCATGTTGCATCGTGGGAAGGAGCTTATGTTTTTGGAGCTTGGGATTTAAAATCTGAATATTTTGGTCTCTGCTGCAATTTGGTTAAAACTTTTAGTTGTTTAACTTGTTTATCTCAAATCCCTCAACTTGATGAAACTTTGACTCTAAATCCTCAGTACAACTTCCCTAAACTTGAATCAGGATGTAGTCAATATTGGATTGATTAATGTTGACTTATTAAGGCTTCAGGATGTGACCTACAGTGCATCAGCAGTTGATATAGAGTCAGGTGGAAACTCACTTCAAGGAAAGTGGTGCCAGACTTAAATGGACAACACTTGATATACTGCTGTTCCCATGTTTAAGGGGAATTCCAGGTTAAGGAGATTCAGACTCTGGCCCAATGATGATGATGATGATGATGAAGGTGCATGTCCAGGTCTGTTTTCCTCAGAAGGAACACGTGCACATGTCTTTTTCCACAGCGTCCATCACTCGTCTATTTTTAGTGGGGCTCTGTGAAGCAGCCATGTTGCCTGCGGAGTAAACTGTCCGTGCGCCCCGGAGGAGCCACTGCGGCACTGAGTCATTCTCCTGATCCGTGCGCGCTGCGCTCTGCGGCTCTCAGGTTCACCGTGTTGCTTATTTAGGGCATCCCGGAACTGTACCGGTGCTGTGCGCAGCTGAGTGACGGGACAGGGCGGCAGGAGAGGACCGCAGGCGACGGAACACAGCCACAAATCCAGTCCCGGGAAATTGACGCACTCACACAACAAAACATCCCCAGCAGAAATTATCTGCGGACCAGAAGAGGGAGGTAAGATGTCCCCGTACTGAGCTGTTCTTTTTATACTGAATGTTGTGTTTCGTGGTGGGGCGGAGGGCTACAGTCCTGCAGTGGTGCTGTGTGATAGAGATGTGCAATGTTTGTGCGCAGAAATATCCAAACAAAGTCATCTTCACCTGCTTCCTGCTTGTGCGTCACATGCGTTCTGACATGTTTGGCACGACGTTTACGCACCGAGAGAGCGCACTGTATTGATTTTATGCTGTTTTTCTTTTACCTCTACCTACTCTCTGGAGTAACGGTGATTTTGGCTTCTCACCATGAAGCACCAGATTTCAGGAGGGGCGATGAAATTCCTGTGAGCTTGCCAGTGCAAAGTCATTAGGCATGATCGTGTTTGGCCCGAGACACAATGTGGGATGAAACACCTGTAATGATGGGTAATCATGAGATTCAAACAGCCCATTGATGTTATACATTATAGATGGTTCATTGTGGGCTCTGCACTTTTTGCATTTCAAAGTTAATTTTTAAACCAAACACTGGTTCACAGAACATCTTACACCCTAAGGTCCATTAAGTAGCTTAAATGAACCAATTTGCTAAGGAAGATCATGTGATATGATCAAAAGTCCCACAAAAGCTAGTAAAAAAGCTACTAGGCTTCTCAAAGGCCTAAAAATAAATGCTCTGTCTTTATAACTGATTTCATAACTTCTCTTTATTGAATATTAACCACAATCAGGAAAACCTACAACAAAAATGATCTATTTCTTAATTTTAATGACAACATTTTAAAATTAAAAACAAGATCCCAGGTTTTTTGTAGACGAGACCATTACCAACACTATAAGGTTTAAGTGGCCATGGAGTAGACACATCTGTGGCTCAGGAGTTAGAGTGGGTCATCCACGAAGGTTGGTGGTTCAATCCCAGTGTCCATGGACAAGATACTGAACCCCAAATTGATGCGCATAGATGCACTGTATGTGTGTGTTAATGGATAAAGCACTTTGAGTGGTCATCAAGACACTTAAAATCGCTATATAAATACAGATCATTTACCTTTCACTCGTCTTATCAAGCATTTATGTGCTGAGAGTTCCTTTATCCAAGCTCCCAGAGTACAGTGCAGGACACGGAGACCTGTGTTTGAATATCATACAGTACAGTCAGGCCCATAGCAGCACACTCTGGGCTGTGGCCCAATATAGCCCCAAAGATCAGATACGGGGCCACAGGGTTCAGGAGACATGTGCAAGTCAGGGTGAAGTCAGTAATATTTTTCCACTCTACAGCGACATGTGTGTCCTCTCAGCTGTTGGTCGGGGGTCTTTATGTGGCAGAGGCTGCGGCCCACCTGTCTGGAGGAACAGTCGGAGGAATGTTCTCGTATTATGGAGTCTACAGTCACAAACAACAGACTCAGGACTGATGAAAATGTTTAAAAGAGCAATGATTTCTGAGACGTTGTGCGACAGTAATGTATTTCTGATGCAACCAGCAGGCTTCCCATTCAGTTCCTATGGTGGAGTCTAGATGAATATGGAAATCTCCATGGCAATACAAAGACATCGCCATGGATTTTGGCTGCTTTTTAATAAAACTAGTGCAGCTGCTGGGGCTGCTTCTGTCTCATGGTTTTAAAACAAAGATTAAGTTTGTTATTGAGCGAGACAGTGATTAAGTGAAGTGTTTTGAACTTTGGATAAAAACAGTAGTTGATTGAATGGCCTCGATTTAATGTTTGTAACAGTAACCATGGTGCTGACACAAATCAGTCTTTTGTGTCTATAAAATATTGTAATTAATAGCCTTGTAAACGATGAATATTTGATTCTTCATGAACAAAATCACCAATAAATCCTTTTTAAAAGATGTTATTACCAACAACTTATTATAATAAACTCAAAAGTCTGACTCCACGTACATTGTACAGTCCGTGTACATTTCCTGGGGCAGAGTTGTTGGTTCATCTCTGCTCTCTTGTTGTCAGCACACGTGCAGCCCTGCAGGTTCCAGGTCTTGCCTATATGAGCTGCTGGGAGCCCCAGATCAGAAATAGCAGCTGAGTGGTGCGACAGGCATCTGGCACTGCTGAGAGATTTCTCCAGAGAGATGAGTCGTTGACGCCCATCAGGACATGTTGGCTGCTCAGAGCACGTAATTACTGGACATAATTTAAAAAGATTACAGACAGAAGACACCATCCAGGCTCCAACGTTTACTCACTGCCACAGAGATGAGGAGCTTCCTGGTTTTTTTTTATACATCGTCTCATAAAAACTAATAAAATGATCTTTAATCCAAGGGGCGGGGTTGTGTGTTGGACACACAGGTAGCAGGTGTCCGATTAGGAAGAGCCTGTTACCTAGCAGGAGTTTGTGTAAACATGCAGCAGCTTGCTGGATTGAATTCCACTCGGCTGACTCATAAATATTGGAAAGAGGCCTGCGTAACCTCACGGTGAGATGATGGCGTTCGATGTATAAATATTTCCCCACAACCCTTTTACACTTGTGTTTTGAATAACTCTCATCTTTCTTCTCATCCTCGCTCCAGTCTCTACATCTTCTAATCCAATAGTGTGATTGGTTGTGTTTGGTTGTGACTCACACAGAGACAGTGTTCATAAAACCTCACCACTCTGGATATTTAGTTGTATATTCAGTTTGACTCTGCTGCTGATATGGTCCGGCTCAATGACAACAAGAAGCAGCAGAGTGAGAAAGTGAATCCCTCTGGACTCAGTCGTGATCTTTTCATGTCGTGATCAATAGATTTAATCACAATCACCAAGCTAATCACAAACCTCAGATCAGAAACATCACAGTTCAGCCTAAAAAACAATTCCCCCTTTTGTTTTCCAGGTTTGACAACATGGAAGGTTTGATGCTGCGGCTGGAGCGAGCTGTGACTCGTCTGGAGCAGATGTCCGTGAACATTCAGACGACCAGTAGCATGGCGAATGGGGACTGTGTCAACGGCATTGATGGAGGCAAGTCTGAAACTAACCATTGACTCAGAGGGTTGGGGGGGGGGGGGGTTGCACACAAGCATGAAACAAGCAAGTAAGCAGTTCTGTGTTCTTAGGCACGTCTCAGTGTGTGGACGCCTTCAACGTGCTGCTCAGCGGTCCAGTGTCAGACTACCTGAGCAAGAGCCGAGCCATAGGGAGCGAGGTGGAAAAACATGTGAGTGATTTTGTGTGTGTGTGTGTGCGCCAACAGTCATCTGATGAAGGATGAATCACTTGTAGACACACACCTGTCCACACACACTTCATAAAGACACA
Source organism: Paralichthys olivaceus (assembly GCF_024713975.1). Taxonomy (NCBI): domain Eukaryota; kingdom Metazoa; phylum Chordata; class Actinopteri; order Pleuronectiformes; family Paralichthyidae; genus Paralichthys; species Paralichthys olivaceus. The sequence continues at coordinate 9,353,302 of NC_091112.1, forward strand.
CACTTATACACAGATGCTGCAGCGGCTGTTGGAGACAGATGTCGCCACAGCTGCTGTCATAGTGATCTGCAGCTACAGTGCAGCGGGGGGGTCGCTCTATTGCTCCCAACAGTAACTATTAAATGGGGGTCTTCACCAAATTTTGCATGATCCCCTTACTCTTTTTGAAAAGTGCTAATGTATCGCTGCTTTTTAAAGGAACGATACACCCTAAAGAAAGAAGAACACCAGTTTGTTCGAGTTTCCCTTTAACTTTTAAAACACCAGTGAGTCCCGTTGAGGAACGGAACACTCACCTCACCAAATTCGACACTGCACTTCACTGGGCCCTTAACAATACACATACCAAGTGTGGAGCCAATAGGACAAATGATTCATGCGTTTCAGATAGATACAGACACACAGACCACCAGAAGAAAGTGTAGGTTTGCTTTTATTTCTGCTTCATGAAAGCCCTTGTGACAGTCCATTCAGTGGACATATTCTAATTAATAAACAAACTCAGTTTTTTCAGAATCTGCTCTCATTTGAATCTTACTTAATGCTGATCTCCTCTGTAAAGGGATATCTCACTGATTGTGCACTTGCGCATTTTTTCTATCTGCCAACTAAAATTCATTGGACGTAGATTTTAAAACAAACAGGATCTTGCTGTGATATGTTCAGCTTTGGAAAGATATCAATGACCATGATGTTCCGGCAGAAACAAGGCAGTTTGTGTGTGTGTGTGTGTGTGTGTGTGTGTGTGCGCGCGATAGCAAAGGTTTCCTGTCCTCTACAAAGCCAAGGATGGGAGTATGACTGAACTTTGACTTTACATTCATCTATCAAGTTGCTAGTCGACCACCTTTTCCTATTTGGTAATGACCCGCACTCCCACAGAGATTGTGTTTTGTTTTAAGCCAGCTGGCAATAATAGCTGTGTTATATCGTTGGAGTAAATCCAACACATCAGGGAGGGCTTCAAAACAGAGGAGTAAAGACAGACGGAGAGAAATTCCCTCCCTTGTAGTTCTCGGTCTGAACCTCGAAAGACAATTTCTATGCCTGTGTCCCATCAGTGCATGAGTATGTGAGTGAGAGCCAGAGGTGGTTTCTTTAAGTTTGTAGAACTCCTTTTATGGACAAAGCCTCCCTGGTGGTTCCCTTGGCCCACAACTGGAGGTCTCACACACACACACACAGACACACACACACACACACACAGAGAAGCATGCACAGGACACGGCTGGCTGGGTCTTACCCAAACTCTGTGTGTGTGTTTGTTTTGTATACTCGCTTTTCTATGTGCAGCACAGACAGATTTACCGGCTGTAGTTTTATAGGCAGAGAGAATTAACTAGCAAACTCTTTTCTTTTCAGGGAACTGCAGCTTTATTTAACAGGCACAGTATAACACCCATGAAATGTGTGATGCTACGTGTATTATCATCCTAATCTATCTGTGTCTGACTCTTGATGATTGACAGGCGGAGCTGGTGCACAATGCCCTGCAGACTCAGAAAACTTTCCTCAAAATGGCTGCCACGCACCAGGAACCCTCGAAGGTAATTGCCACGGAAACCCATCGATGGTTAATAACTATGGCGACATTAGGTGCACTGTGACTTTGAGATTAAATTGAACAAACAAACAAATTACAAGAATGTTTTTAAATGTATTGGTTTGTAAGAAGTAAAATGCTAAAGAGAGCAACCAGCCCAGTTTTAAGTTATATAAAATTTAGTATATTTGGGATTTATAAAAGGATTTGGAGCCTTTTCTCTGATCTCATGCCAATGTGCTGTTATTCCTTTTACTCTGAAGCCAGGAATGTAAAACAATAGTGTAAACACCCTTGTGGCCTTGTGTTTTAAGGAGGTGACCATGAACTGCAGCATCCATGGTCTGAGGCTGGGCGGAGACCTTAGATATGTCATTCACCATGTTCTCATTTCCTGTCATCTCTCGATTGTAGTCTCTCTCTAATAAAGGCACAAAATGACCCCAGAACTCTGCTGTACCAGTGGCTTGGTTGCCAGTTGCAGGCAACAGTTATTCCGAGTTTTACTTTGACATCATCTGACTGTGCTGACTGAGAAACAGTGCAACAAACAAAACCTTTACAGTCAGTTGCAGTGTGTGTTTCTTGTGGCATTCAAATACAAAGTGCATCAGATGTTGCACATGTAGCAGCAGCTTAACAGAGAGATGAACAGTATCAGAGTCCAGTGGGTCAGTGTGTGTGCTCCCCTCCTGTGTTCCCCAGCAGGCCGGCCTGTTCACAGAGGGATTACCCTGCTCTTTGACTAAGAAAACGCTAATACAACACATTCCCAACATGTTCACGTATAGAGAGAAAAGAGGGTGGGAGAGAGAGCTGTGTGTGTGTGTGTGTGTGTGTGTGTGTGTGTGTGTGTGTGTGTGTGTGTGTGTGTGTGTGTGTGTGTGTGTGTGTGTGTGAAAGAGAGAGAGGAGAGCTGATATGATATCATCCCATTGGCCTTCTGTTTGTGTTTTGTGTGTGTGTGTGTGAGTGTGTGTGTGTTGCAGGGTCCAGAGAGCCTACCAGGAAGTGATTACTCCCTGTCTGTCAGGTCATTGGTGGAGAAACTGTGAAAAGAGCGTTTGGTGATTGTCAGAAATGCAAACAAGGGAAGAGAGAGGGCTTTACAGAGAGAGAGAGAGAGAGACAGAGAGAGAGAGAGAGAGAGAGAGAGAGAGAGGGCTCGGTGAGTGACATGAGAGAAGCGGAGATGAAATATGCCTTTACTAGGTAACTCCAAAAGAAAAATATGGAAAATGTCTTGATTTGTCTGCGTCACTTTGCTCCCCAACACATTTGACTTGAGATTTAAAAACAAAAACATTTGTCTCCAGATTAGATTTTGTAAAGTTCTGCAACAGTACAGATCAGATAAGATGGTGCCATGAAAGCTTTGCATCACACAGTAGGTCTTTGCACCGAAGGGTCAGAGCTGTGGAAAAAAAAACATGAACGTGTCAATGTCAGGCGACACAGCGGTCAGCCTCAGAGCACGAGGGTTCTGGTTCGAACCCTGTGGATACTCCGGCTTCCTTCAACAGTCTAAAGACATGTAGGTGTAAATATAAGACTGGATTCATGTTGGTTCTTTCTGATTACTAATAAAGATGTGAGGTGTGAATGGCTGTCGTCTAGCTGTTGTTGGGAGACCCCAGTAGCGTGGGACTTTGCCTGGTGTCTCCTCTGCTGCCACAGGATTCAGTTGGTTGGAACCTGCGCTTGAGTGTTTGCTTAAACATACTTTGATTGGCCTGACTTTATACGGACTTTATACCAGGAGGCCAGAGGTAGTAAGTCCCCAGATAATCCGGAGCCTCTCACTCGAACATTTGCATTCACACGTGCAGCTCCTCCAGAGAAAATACAGTGGATCTGCGGAGATCAGTGCATGTTTGAAAGCAGCTACACAATAGGGATCTAGTGTAGATGCAGTCACGGGCTATAGAAGCTATTTCACCTCTGCGTGCACCTTGGCATTAACTGAACCAGAGAGAGATCACTGCTCTGCTTCTGACAATAGTAACTTTCGTATGACGTCGAATTCTGAAGTAGTCCCATTAGTGCTGTCAAAGTCTAACAAAATGATTGCCAACAAAATAATCAACATACTTTCCAGTCCAGTCATTTGAAGCAAGTTCATGGATGAAAAAGCTCAGAGTCACATTTCAGATTTTCTAATAGGCAGATGAAAGAAAAAACGCCTCCGAGAAAATCTGATGTCTGAGGCAAGCTGAGGACAACAGGTCTCCACACACAGTCAACATGACACACAAACCTATGAATACACTCATACACTCACTAACACACACACACACACACACACACACACACACACACACACACACACAGAATACCCCCCCCCCCCCCCCCTACAGTACAAACCATCACACATACACACGTCTGCTGATATCCCTCATCAATGTCTAAATCTGTATTCCTCAATCAGGTTCAGAGGAAGAAAAGTGTATTTGACTCTTGCCAGTGCACCCCCCTGTCCCTGTCCACACACACACACACACACACACACACACACAGCTCTCAAACGTCTGGCCCTTCTCTGCAGTGCAGCACTGTTGTGCTCTCTGACTTTTTATGGGCATGTTCTATATTTGAGCCTGTTGTCAGTGTGTGTGTGTGTGTGTGTGTGTGTGTGTGTTACAGCTAGATAGAGTGTGAGACAAAGAGAAATCGAGAGAGCCTTACTTTTTTTGCTTTCTCACTCTCATGTGACCTCAGATTGGACTGTTAACTCAGTTTGTGTGTGTGTGTGTGTGTCCACATTGTGTTAAAACCCCTCCTACAGCTCCATTGTTGTCCTCTCCTCTCAAACTTTGATCCAGTGCTTGTATATGAAGCCAAGGCCTCAGACACTGATGTGCTTTTGTTAACACGCTGAGCTCACTCACTGCCCATCAAAAAAAAAACAGTATACGCCACTTTTGATCCCTTTGTCGGCTCATTCTCTGTCTGCGTTCATGAACGGCGCCATCTTGTGCATTTAGAGCCAGAGTCTGCGCAGTAACAATCGGGGAATGCGGCTGTGGTGGCGAGGTCCCTTTCTTTGACAATCATTTTATCTCAAAGATGGTTTCTGTCATTTTTGTTTTCACACTGATGTTTGTGCAAATTCTTTTTGAACTAGCACTGATTGATATTTGATTGAATGATGAAATAACATGTTCATGACATGTCAGCTTGTTTTTGTTTTCTAATGATACAATTAATGCTGCTTCTCTTCCTTCCAACACCATCATCAATGTGAATAGTTCCTTAGAACTGACAAGTTACTGAAGGGTCTTCCATGGAAAATTGACGCTTGGCTGCAGCCCTGACTTGATGCCTGCTCTACTAGAACATTTCAGTTGCTGAGCCTGTGGGAATATGGCCTATGTTTTTCCTTTTTTAAATAAGTCCTCTGTGCACCCTCCAGTCATTCTCCGATTATTTCTGTCGTTTTGTTCACTGCATAGCTCGACTAAATGACTGGGAAGTCAACACTTTGACCACGGCACTGACGCACAGAATACACAGAAATCAATTGGACTAAAAGATGCACTGATTTTAGAGGTCAAAGGTCACCCTCATATAACTATGTAGATAAAATTTGCTGTAGGGCAGTAAAGTTTGTATTTGAAGGAGTTGTGAAATCTTTGTATGTAACTACACATAATGATATATGATGTAAATGGGCAGTTGTGCATAACGTTTGCAGTAGACTTTCTACCAATATCTCTACTTTATATTAAGTTTATAATTGCATGATTTTAACTTGTATATAAGGGTTTTACTACCCACGAGTTTCACACACACTGCCTCATAGACATTAGCTGGATTTAGTAATAATAAAAGCAGCTGGACAAGCAGAGAAAGGCCCATCTATTCCAGCTTATGGAGATCATGTGCATCTGATTGAGGGAAGAATCTGTTGGAAAACAAGGAAAGTTTCTCCTGCGTCTCTGCACACAAGAATATATTTACAGAGGCAGACGTATTATGCATTTTTCTTTAAAACCCATACATTTACGTTTATTAAACAAATATATACACAAACATTGTTAAGAAACTATTTTGTCACAGCTCATTGCCTGTTAATGCTCCACAGAAAACACAGAAAGCTGCTGCAACAATTTTCCAATGAAACACTGTGTTCCTGGATTTATGTGTGTGTGTGTGCGCGTGTGTGTGTGTGCGCATGTGTGCACGTGTGTATGTGAGTATATGTGTGATAGGTAAACTGTAAACACTGGTGGAGCGGTATGCCTTACAAGGCCAGAGGGATCTCCCCATGAACCGAGGAATGTTTGCAGGGACAGAGTGATGAGGGGGGGAGCTGGGAGCTGAACCGTACTGTGGCTGAGATCTGGAAGATCCACTGGAAAAAGGCTCTGGCTAATAAAATGAGTGACTGTCCCGTAGCCTAGTTTAGGAATTACTGGTTGCATGGAGCTGGGAGCAGGGTAAACGACGCAGGGATGTAAAATCAAAAGTATCTCAAACATCTATGAATGATGTATTTAAAAGAGGCATAAGAAGGATTTCTGTGGTTCTCTTGCCATCAGGTTTATTTATGATTTGATTCAAATGTAACATGACGTTTGTAGGACTCACACTCCCAATCCCGATCCTCCCTCCTTCACATTCCATCCTCTGTCACCGGAATCTCTTCCTTGTCTCCTGCGTCCTCCTGTTCCTGACTGCTTCCTTCTTTTGCAGACGGAGCTTCACGACCTGATGAAGCCAATTTCAGATCACATCCAGGAGATCCAGAACTTCAGGGAACGGAACCGCGGCAGCAGCCTCTTCAACCACCTGTCAGCCGTCAGCGAGAGCATCCCCGCGCTGGGCTGGGTCGCTGTGGTGAGGAATGACACAATCCTGATGAACACAAAGACAGTGCAAAATGTACAACTAACCACTCATGAAAAATACTGATTATCAGAAAAAAATAAACCAGAAATACAAGTGGAAACATCACGTATAACTATTTAAAATCTCAACTCAAACACTAAAAGTTTAACATTTAACATATACTAAGAGACAGAGCTATAGATAAACTCCTCCCTTCCACACTGAGTTTCTGTTCCTCTCTCCCGCTGACTTCTGGAATGAATATCATTTAGATAAAGATCAGAATCTCTCCTCTTCACCTCTTCAATAAAAATCTTCAGCTCTGGCTCTGGTCAGTGTACGTTGCTGTCAGGAGCTCACTTTTCCACACAGTGCTTATTAAACATGTCCGTCTCAGACCTTTAAGTACAAGATGCTCCTCTGTTTTTCTGTGTAATGATGAACAGATAAAGGCCTCACAGTGTTTGTGTGTCGGTGAGATGAGCCCTTTTCTCTCGTCTCTCTCAGTGTCAGAAGCCGGGTCCCTACGTGAAGGAGATGAACGACGCCGCCACCTTCTACACCAACAGAGTGCTGAAGGACTACAAGGAAACGTGAGTCCATGTTCACAAGCATCATGATGCACATGTCACCAGGGTGATGTCTGTTTTTTATTTGTTTGAATCAGATGACCCAGAGCAGTCTTTATTCTGACAATGTAAAGATCAACAGACTAAAAAACAGCATTTAGCAGAAGAAATATAACATGTGAATTAAGAAACTGTCCATACTGTTACTGGAGAACTAGAGTCTCCTGTGTCTGCAAGATGAGGAACAAAAGAACAAACTAGAATAGTAGAGCTCACACCTCCACCAAGGCCCAACAGTCCTTATCCTTAAATCCAATCAAAGTGCACCAAATTTCACACACTCGTAGATAACCTTCCATGAATTATTATTTTTATTAAAAAATTGAAAAAATAAATCTTGTGATGTTTGCGTAATCCTGCAAACGGACAGGGAAAGATATAAATTTTTTATTTTTTATTTTGAACTCAACTATAATCAGACTCACATGAATCTGGTGAGGCGGTAAGCAATGCGTATCACTCTTATCAGTGTTCCAGTTTTCATCTGAATATCATATATTTATCTCCCCCACCTCCTCCCTCCAACAACCCTCCCCCTGCTCCCCCAGCGACAGACGCCATGTGGACTGGGTGCGCTCCTACCTGTCGATCTGGACCGAGATGCAGGCGTTCATCAAACAGCACCACACCACAGGCCTGGTGTGGAGCAAGATCGTGAGTACAGAAGCATAAGTATTTTCTGTGTTCAATTAAGTTTTCAAATCAAACACCTACATTTATCATTAATACTAAATTAGTTTTACAATTTCACACCACATTCTCCTAAAGAATAAGACTGAAAATGTGATGTATGTTTGCACTTGCTCCTTCAGGTTCCATCGTATCTAACACATCAGACTGAAAACAAGAAATCGCTCCAAAAGCCGCTTGTTTATTATCTTCGCAGTGTTTTCATTAAGTTTCCATTCACAGGCCGTGGTATTTTTATATCAGAGCTCAAATGGACTACTTTTTTTGCGTGCATTTCCATTTTTAGTTATGGAGCGACCGGTTACATAAACCGCTGCAGAGAGCATGAATGAATAAACGAGCTTCTCCTCGGTGGCTGCACCCCGCGGTTCTCCGCAGGGCTCACGAATCCCCTGTCACTCCCACACTCACTTCTGTTTATGGATGTCTCTGCTCTCACACTCGCTGGATCCCAGAGATTACGACGACAACTCGAAACCAAATCCCTCCAGGCACACTTGACCTCCTCCTCTTGTCAGATACGAGAGTCTTTTTCTTGTCTTTATTCACTTAGGGGAACCTGGCTGTGTTGCATGTTGGCGTCTTAAAACCCAGACATGAAGTCATAGTGCATGTCCCATCCACTAACATGGAGGAGGTGGGTTTATATACTGCAGCCATACACGAGGTAGCAGTCGAGATGTTTTGGCTTCATTTTTGGGGAGACATCATCATTCACTGTTTTCCAGGCTTTATGCTAACCTCTCTTCTGGCTGTGTGTTAACCATCACCACACACATCAGTGCAATCAATCTTTGCACATCTGCCAAAAAAGTTCAACCTGCTGAACTTAACATGAAATGATTAAAGCCGGAACCGTGAATAATGGTGAACAACTGTGCTCACATGTGTGTTTTCTGCAGAAACTTGAGAGCCTGCAGTGGCTGTGTGTGTCAGCTGTCGCCCCTGCAGTGTGCATGAGCGACACAGTGAACATGTGCGTACAAGGATGGGAGTGTGTGGCGCTAACAGGTGGTCCTCAGGGTTTGCTTGAATGGAGGTTTTCTTCACAGAGGAACCCCCCCCTCGACAAAGAGCCTGTGTACACACGCAGCCTGCGCCGTAACCTAAACTGCAGGGCTGGTCCCCGCTCAGCCGTCATCTGCTGCTCAGATCGGGGGGGGGGGTTTAATGACACGCTCATACTCTGACATGCTCAGGCTGACATATGGAGGTGGATTTACCCACAAAAATGACCAGATTACATAAATTCCTCAGAACAGACTTAAAGACGTTAAATATTTCATTAAACTTTACTGAAATTAAAAACAATCAGATCAGGATTATCCCCGTTAAACGTCTCATTTTAATAACTAGTCTAGAGACTCAGACACTTCTGTGTTTTGAAAAATCCACTTATACTGTTCAAATTTTTTTTTAAAACACCTCAACAAAAAGGTTATTTTTCTATTTCCTCTGTGCTTTTTCTACGTGCACACAAATGCACACATGAAAACAAAGAAGCAGTCAGAAATGTTTACAGGCATACACACACACACGACCACACAACCACACACACACACATACATGCAGTTAATCCAGTGGTATGTGCTGAGCTGTTTAGTGTAACAGGTCTGCATTGTTCATCCATGATATGTACGACACATGTGCTTCATGTCAAAGGTCAAGTAGCCTCAGCTGTACTCATAAGTGTTTAAAGTGACAGTTCAATCCTGTGATCCCCTTTGATAGGTGTGTGTGTGTGTGTGTGTGCGTGTGTATACTTCTCCTTTAACATGACTTTTATTTAACTCAGCAGTGTAAAAACTGCAGGTGACTCTAGTTAGAGACCTGATGAACCTCATTACATAAACTCAAACAGCTCAGACAAAAACTAGTTTTGATTTTTAAATAATTTCATTGACGAAAAGTTTTTTTTCAGTCAACGAACGAAATAAATTCAGTTAACAATAATATGAACCCTGAAGCCCAGCTTATCCCTACATTTAAAAAAACAGAATATTTTGCTTTTTTGAATAAAACGCTATTAATTCATAGTCAACTAATGGATTCAGCTCTTTTGTTCAGATCCATTATAGATCCTGGTGATTCCAAACACATGAAATATGTGCATGGAATAATGTGAAAGGGCATTTCATTCATGGTTATCGTCACGTAACTTCAACACAGAGCTGGTGGCACAGAGGAAAAACAGTGTGTTTGCTGCTGACAGGAATAAGATGAGTTTTAAGTGAAGTAAAAGTTCCCCTCCTCATCTGATAATGTCTTTAAACCTCTCTCTTGTTCTACATGTTCTCAGTCACACACATGAACCCCATGGTCAATGCTGACCCCCACACTCCCACATTCCCTAAGCAATACTCCTCCTGCTGGACATGTGTATAACTGCAGCTGTTATCCTCAGAACACCTGTTGCTCACACACCACATTGTTGTTGGATCTTTTTTTTTTTTTTTTTTTTTTTAATGCCCCAGGGCCCCATTGCTCCTCCCTCTCTCCTCAACTCCCCCAAGGCCCCCAGTGCTCCCTGCCCCCCGCCACCTCCACCTCCTCCCCCCGGCCCACCTCCGGTCTTCACGGACGACGACCCCCAGTCTCAGGTGGACAGCGCGGCGGCACAGCACTCGGCTCTGTTTGCTCAGCTCAACCAGGGCATGGACATCACCAGAGGTCAGTTCACATAACCTGGAAACAATGAGCATTAGAACTGAGGATGTCACGTTTTTCACTTAGATGCTGTTTGATATAAAACCACGTTCAACCCTCATGTGTCTGTGCAGGTAAACTAACCTTATGTGGTAGAGGTGGTAGAAATCTAACCATGGAATGAAATATAGATATTATTATACTTTTTTTTTTAAATCCTTTATATTTTCCTGCCTGTGAATATGTATCTCCTCCATATCTCTAGGTCTGAAGCGTGTATCAGACGACCAGAAGACCCACAAGAACCCAAATCTGCGCTCTCAAGCTGCACCGACCAAAACCAAATCCTCGGGGGCTGCGACCTCATCGAAAGCAGCCGCCCAGAAAAGGCCCCCGCTCCTGGAGCTGGAGGGGAAGAAATGGAGGGTGGTGCGTGACATGATTACGTCATCTTTCAGGGGTTTTATACCATTTTCTCACGTTTTAAATATTACACCACTGATTTTTGATTAAATCTGTTGTTGCAGGAAAACTTTGAGCAGAAACACGACCTGCTGATTGAGGAGACGGAGCTGAAACAAGTGGCCTACGTCTTCGGTTGCAATAACTCCACCCTGCAGATTAAAGGCAAAATTAACTCCATCATCATAGGTGAGATTCCTCCAAACTAAAAATGTTTGTCAGTTTATATTCATATTCACTCATCATAATTCTCATTATTCCACATGGTTTGTTTCCTCAGACAACTGTAAGAAGCTGGGTCTGGTTTTTGAGAATGTGGTTGGGATTGTGGAAATCATCAACTCCAAGGCGATCCAGTTACAGGTGAGTGGAGCATTTATAACTAGGAGGGTGCCTGGAGAGCGTCACCGCCAAGGCTGAGTGGCCACGTTATCGCCGTATTTTATAAGCTTGTACTGAGATCGGATACATGTACCATGTACACATCATCTTCCTGCAAACTGCTTCTGATTTCCCGTTTGTAGATTTTACAACTATACATTTTCTTTCATTACGATCACTTGAGAAATTCCCAGAAATGTAAAAAAAAGAAAAGAAAAACAAAATCCTTATCTTGCAATATTAAAGAAAATGAAAAAAAATCTGGATCTGCCCTATTAATTAAATCTAACCCAAACTTTCATGGGTTCTTCTCTGGCCCACACCCTTCCACATCATTTCAAGAAAATCTGTTCAGTCATTTTTGCATAATCCTGCAAAGAAACAAACCGACAAAGGCCAATGAAAACATAACCTCCTGGTGGAAGTAAAAGTAAAAGCCTTGACTTCAAAAGACAGAATATTAAAGAGCCTGAAAATTGGACATAACGGCTCTTTTATTACATATTCAATACTGGTACCACATACTAACTTTTAGATTTTAGCCTCTAATTAAACTCACTTACAAAGTTGCATCCAAACACATGCAAACTGGAGTTACGTCAATTGGAGACTTTAAATAGAAGGCTGGGATTGGTTCCCTTAAAGGAGAAGTGGTATAGATGTTAGATGGATGGAGGAATTGATTATAGTTACAATATATATTGATTAAACAGTTTATGCCACAGATACAGTACATGTCAGTAGCTGAGACTCATCTCTCTCTGCATTGCAGGTGTTGGGAACAGTCCCGACTCTTTCCATCAACAAGACGGAGGGCTGCCAGGTGTACCTGAGCAAGGACTCCCTGAACTGTGAGATCGTCAGCGCCAAGAGCTCTGAGATGAACATCCTGGTACCTACAGGAGATGACGATTATGTAAGTGTCTGAGATAAAGAACGAGAGGCAGGACTATCGACCTCTGAGTGTGTATTTTAAATTGAAGTTCTTCTTCTCGGTCGTTTCACAGAGGGAGTTTCCAGTGCCGGAGCAGTTCAAGACCGTTTGGAGCGGCTCCAAACTGGTGACAGAGCCCACTGAGATCGCAGGCTGATCTGAAGCCTCGTCATCTTCACCACCATCAAATTAAAAAACACATACATGTATCTTTCTGTCCCTGCGAATCTATTGAACTTCAGAGGCATAAAAACCCAGTATAACCAGTATATTTACATCCTCTTACATTTCTGTGCCATTGCAATAACTTTTCGAAGTGTATTTTAATGTGCTCTTTAAATGTAACGTGCGCAGTCATTAAGTCAAGTTAAGTCAAGTTATATGGAAGTGTTCAGTGTATTTTGTGTAAAAGCCACTTGTTTCACTGGTGCAAAATAACATCCAGATGAACATATAACATGAAATAAATATTCAACTCATCTAAATACTTAAAATACAGACAGTAGCAGTTACACTTCATCATTATCTGTGTACATCACTCTATTTTGTACTAAGATGCAGCATGTGGCACCAGCATAGGGAAGATCTCCACCACAAATGCTTTTCAGATGTTTAATTTACATGATGACGATTGGATGGAATTGTGTTTCATTTTTCAAATAAAATCAAAACTCTCACTTCTGGGTTTTTATGTTATTCATTGGATGTTCTTCTACTCACTTCCACTTTCTTTATCATTGTAGTTTTTGTATTCTATTATTCTAGTAATAATAGTATTCTACCATTGATGATTTGTTGATTTTCCTCCATGCTACAACATAGAAAATGTGTTCAAACGTCAAAATGTTAACCTCAATTAAAGCATAATCGGATGTGACTTGGTGTGATTTGAACGTTTATTTTGAAATCAAAAGCATTACTATAGCAGATATTCATCACAGCAGAGTATAGGTCACTTTTTATGCAACTTATTTAATTTGGTTCTTCACAGTCTTCACTACATATAATCTGGAGAGACATGGATGTAAACTGATACTTGACTTTAAACTCAAGATTATAACTAGCTTCAGCTCAAGCCAGCAGTGCCACCGCAATTTCTTCAGAAACTGTATTTTCTAATTGCTAAAAGAAGTTGCACCTTGTGGGACATCTCAGTGTCATGCAGATTAAAAAATATAAAAAATACATATAGTACCACAGAAACAAATTTCAACATGAAAAACTGGAAAAGGAGCAAAGTCATGAAAAGTCTTTTTAGTATTAAAAATGTGCACATACAGTTAGACTGCTGGTGTTTCAAATGCACTCATCAGTGTTTAATCACCATATTTCCCTGAGAGTCTTGAGTAAAGAGCATCTCCTCCTCCTCCACTGAAGACTTGTAAGAACTAGTTCTCACAACCCCAGTGCTGAAGTTACTTGGATCTTTGAGTGGACTCCTGACTCTATGTGCTATCACCCTGAAGCCTTCAGAGTCCTGGGTAAACAACATGGACAGACTGTCCTCATCAGCTTCTCTGCTTTGCTGCTTTCGTGCTGGTTTTTTAAAGTTGGCACTACTTGGTTTTGTCCACTTGAATTGTGAGATGCTGCTCTCATCATCATCAGTTCTTTTCCACAGTTGATCTCTGATGTGTTTTCGGGGTGATGCAGTTTTTGCTTCTGTCCATTTATTATTTGAAACAGGTTCAATATGAGAGAAAGGTGAGTGCTTACGAGGAGACTTAGAAAACAAATACCTGCTGTTTTCTTTCTCATCCTCCAACTGAGAAGAATAAGAATTTTTGAAGGATTTTTGAGTCGAGGTTTTTCCCTTCCGATCCATCTGCAATCCAAAGTCGCCCTCACTTTTTAGACTGTTTAGGAAACAGTCACTAAAATTCTCTTCTGTTGTATTTTTCTGATTATTCAGGAAAGATTCACTGTCAGAATATTGGCTGTAGGTGAGCAGTGGGTCCTGGCTCCATGCCTGTGGAAGAGGCTGACTGTCATCTGGTAAAAAGGAGGTGTCAGTGAACCTCCTCTTACTCTGAGGTGGGTTTAACTCCTCGGGCTGCTCTTCCTCAGACTGACAGTACGAGTTCTGTGTTAGGGCTGTTTCACCTTGCTCCAGCCACAATGTTTCCTCAGGCTCAGTCACATTTTCACTTTCCCACTCTTTATCCACACCAGGCTCAGAGTCAGAGTTTTCAAGATGTGCTCCTCGTCTTCGTTTTGTCCCTGATGCAACAGGAGCAGTTGAGGTGGATGCTGAGGAGGAGGACTGCATTGGATCCATGTTTGGTTTGTCAGAGGCGGACTTCTCATTAAGATCTGTTTGGTAGATGGAAAAAGCAAGCATTCAGTTATCACAAAGCAGGTCAATGGTCTACTGCAGCTTTATCACCTTCTTCCTCAATGACTTACCTCTGGGTTGAGGTGTGAAGAAGGCTGATATAGAGCTCTGTTTGGTTTTTGGCATTTCCATTTTAGTCTGGGTGAAGTTGAGAGCCACAGCCAAACTATATCCCCCAGCTTCAGCAAAGGGGTTCAGCAGTTTGGAAATGGGACGACGGGCAAGACGTTTCTGAAATGAAAGATGAGCAGAATGATGTATGTTCTTAGTAAAACACTGAAGAGCAATAATATCATGAGAGAATTTTGATAGAGTTATATAATCACAAGTGCACAGTGCTAAAAGATAAAGACAGAGAAAGAGAGAGAAAAAGGCAGTGCAGAGCTACTATGAGGAAAGATTTTACCCATTTGAAACAAGTCTCTATCATCATATGGTGATCAGTGTTGATATAGCGGCCACAAACAAATCATTGTAAGGGAAATCAGACGAGTAAGACTGTTCATTCATTGTGAATCTGTAGCTGGTTAGAGTTGATCAGCTGAGTAAGCAGTACTTCATGTGTCCCAGACCACCTCTGAATGTGGTTTGAGTGATTGGATCTGTGGACACATGTTGGTGCATCCAGACCTGAACTTAGAGCTGTCCACATGTGTTCAGATGCTAATATCAGGTCTGAACAGAATCTCTAAAACAGCTTACACAGGTTTTTTTTTTACCTGTTTAGCTTTTCCTTTAAGTTGCACAGTGTCCAGCCAAACACCACACTCCTCTTGGGCAGCAGCCTTACGAGCTGGCTTGGAGGTCTTCATGGTGGAGACTGGATGAAAGCTATCGAGTGAATTAAATAATAGAGAAAGTGATTAAAATGAACAAAACAATCATATGAAAACACACTGCAGGATTTATCAGGATCAATTCACACTTATATAATAGTTCTGAGTGAAAAAGACCGGTGCTAGCTCTCAGTTAGCTAACTTCAAAAGTAGCTAGGTGGTGTTCAACGATCAAACATCACGCCATTGTTTAGGTTCTCCTCATAAATGATATCATATGACGCTGGAGCTGACCTGAAGGTGGCAGGTGGATGTTTCCAGCTTCCCTTCGCTCCGTAATAATAGTTTAAATCTCGGATCTTCTCTGTTCGCTCTGAAGCGCGTCTTCGTTTCTGTCTGTTTGAGTCTGGCGCCTCGGCGACGGGCTGCCGATGACGTTTGACTGTCTGAAAACCATAAAATACGATAAAACGTTGTTTTAAAAAAATATATTTACTGCAAAATCCTATTAAAAACACGATGTACAAAAAGCCTTAAAATGATATAATTTCGTTCAACGCATTTATGTGATTCTTTTTTTTAAAGTGTTTATTTTAGGTAGGCAGAGTGAACACCTAGTATTTTGACGTGTGCCGGGGTCCTCGCATGAGGGAGTGTTTACATCGCGTCACAGCAGTTTGTCGAGGGGGTGAGCTAAGAGTCTTTTAATTTCTCTTATTAATCACTGATTCTGAAAGAACACTGATATCTAATGGGTTTACTAACTCCTGCCGCGTTAATAGTCGCTAGTACAGAGTCTGGTGTCCAGCTAACTGTGGGGCCGAGCTACTATAAATCATAAAGGAAATGCTTACGAGCTAGCCTCTGAAGCTAACTTCAGGCTAGTTCGACAAAACAGGACACTGGAGACCTGGTAACCTTTGTTCAGCGGGTATATTTACCTCAGATCCTCGGTGGATCTGTTTATTTGACTGAATGACAGCGATGAATGAATACATGTTTTACACCTTTACAACTGCAGGTTGAGAATGAGGCAAGAACTGATTATTACTTTCGTTATTGATTATTCTGATGATTACTTTCTGAACTAATCGATTAATGCGTAACTGATGTTATTAAACCGTCAGAAATGCCAATCCTAACTTCCTGGAGTCCGGGGTGGTGTCTCTACATTGTTAGTAGTATAAATAAAACAGTGTCACATCCTCTCAACTGACAAACTGAGGAATGTTTTGGTTATTTGCTTAAAATCGTCTGAATTTATCAAAATTTGATTGCAAGTGTTCGATTTTTAACTTGTTTTTTTCATGCGCATTTCTATGTTGGTGGAGGGTTTCACCAGAGAATGAATTGGGTCTTTCCCTGTCCAACCATCACACTTCTGCACCACACAGACACAGAGCTTAATAGAATTGTATACGCTGATTTGGTTTTACCCATGGAACCTAAATCTCCCTCAGATCAAAATTAGGGGAGATTTGGGAACTTTTGGAGGTGACTTTGGCCACATCTGTTTTGATACGAGTCACAGGGGGATGGTTTTCAGTGTGGCACCAAAGTGAGATGATTTGACACAGAATGACCCAAGGGTGTTAGAAAGAATCTATTATACCAAAAAGTAAAGTTCACACTATTTGTGGCTTTGCTTGAAGCTGCAAGTTTTTCAGTCAAACTCTGCTCTCCTTGTATCTTGTTGACATTCAATTCTAACAGTGATAATTGCCCCCAGCCCAAGCTTAGTAAAATAAAACCTGTTTATACATGGTTGGATATTTGACTTTCCCAGAAAATGAATTAATCAAAATTATTAATCATTTATTTGACAAAGAGTAACATTATTCTTTTTACAGATCAATTTTAAAACATCAGCATCATGTTCCACGGGATACCAGTGACAGGAGTTGTAGGAGGAGGTAAGACAGTCAAATAAGTTTGATAGCTACAGTTTTAGATATCAGATTGTAGAAGCATCAACGTTTCAACAGTAAATTATTCTAAAAACATGTCATTTTTTTTCCATCAGCTCCGGCCAACAAACCTGAGTTATATGAGGTAAAAACTAATATGTTTTTATTCTTACTCTGATCTAACCTACCATTTATAAGGTTATTTCTACAAGATATTCCACTCGTTAGCCAGAGAAAGTCTTTAACCAAAAATCATATCTTTTCAGGAAGTTAAATTATACAAAAATGCAAGGGAACGAGAGAAGTAAGTGTGAAATACGTTTCCAGTTATCTAATCTGAACAAACTGCTACCCAAGGCTTCATGTTGACAATTTTGTAACGCTTCTTTATTAATCGTGTTCCTTAAGGTTTGATAACATGGCAGAGTTGTTTGCTGTCGTCAAGACCCTGCAGGCCTTGGAGAAGGCTTACATCAAAGACTGTGTCACACCTAATGAGTAAGTTATACCTATTTTTAACATGTTGTTTTAACAAGTCGGACAGAATACCACTCATGACTTTGATAAGAAGTTTTTATTTATGGTGTATTTTTCTGTTTCAGGTACACAGCTTCCTGTTCTAGACTCTTGGTTCAGTATAAAGCTGCATTCAAACAAGTGCAGGGATCTGACGTGGGCTCCATCGATGACTTCTGCCGGAAGTACCGAGTGAGTTCTGAGCGCAGATTGCTTTTATCCCATTTGCACAATATTTTAAGATGCATTTTAATTCTCTGATGTTACCTGAGTACAGAGCTTGTCATATTGTTCCTTAGCTCGACTGCCCACTCGCCATGGAAAGGATTAAGGAGGATCGGCCAATCACCATCAAAGATGACAAGGGCAATCTGAACCGCTGCATTGCAGACATTGTCTCTGTACGTCCACTCTTACTTCCATCATATTAAACAGTCAGTTAGAGTCTTATTTTGGATGTGTTCCAGAATAAGGGTTGTTGCAGTCGTGTCTTTGCTTGAATGATTTATTTTGTTCCAATTTAGCAGCAAGTTACTGAAGTGCTTTCATTTAATTTGGCTGATCCTCTGGTCGGTTGCCAGCTGTGACCACTGCCAACTTTTAACTCAGCTCATACAATCAGACAAACGAATAAAATCAGAGGACAGATAATTTGTTACCAGGAAAGGTTGTGTGCCCTGTTTGTGTTGCTGACAGTAAAAAATATTTCTTCTTTTTGCTGATTGCGTAAGTTTGAAAAAATGTTGAGCATTTTCTCATTGTGTTTCACTTTCTCTCATGTTCTCCAACCTTTAGCTCTTCATCACTGTGATGGACAAGCTGAGACTGGAGATCAGGGCCATGGATGAGGTAAAGGGAAACGTGCAGACTGTTGGCAGACTCATCACACGGGCTACTTAAGCTGATACCTGACACTTCTTTTTCCTTTGGTCCAGATCCAGCCAGACCTGAGGGAGCTGATGGAAACCATGAACAGAATGAGCAACATGCCTCCAGACTCAGAGGCTAAGGACAAAGTCAGCCTCTGGTCAGTTAGAATGGACCACCCAGCATTTATGTTGTAAAGCTTAATGCCAATGCAGTGCAGGGTGCTATGCTACTGTATGTAAATGTAGTCACTGTGACACACACATACTTACTAGTACAACAGCTCTGACAAGTATTCTTCATTTGCAAGGTTTATAATGTTGTCAAAACTTTACAATAGGTGTTTATTTGACTTTATGTTTAATTGCTGAGGTCATAGTTACTGGTGCTCTTTTATTCCATTGTTGTGAAATGTTTACTTCATAATAGGAAATGAAGTGGGTAAAACATTAGACCACTGTTAACTGCAAACTCACTAGAAAACATGAAGTTAAACAAACACCTGCCTGAACGTGTCCATCAAACTTTTCTTTTCAAGGTAGAATTTATGGCTGAACTGTTTAATTGCATTTGATTAGATTTCAAAGGTGAGTGTGAGTGGTAGTCTGAGTTCACCTTTGATTGTGCAGCTGAGCAGTGTCAGACCTCTGTGAATTTCTTGTTGGAGTTCAATCTGGCAACCATCACACCAAAAGAAAACTCACAAATTCATATTTATTTATGTTGGAGCACAGTGTTAATTGTCATAATAACTTGAAAAGTATTATGAAAAGCAGTGTGACCTGATGACTGCTTGCAGGCGCTAAAATCTCTGCACTGCAGTAGCATTGCACTCACACTGCTTCATGACAAACCTGCATTTTAAATCCACAATTCAGCTTCACTATGTTCAACAGATACATTTTGTCGTAATTGCCATCTTTCTTGATCTCATCTCGTCAGGTTGACCACCCTCAGCAGCATGTCGGCCTCAGACGAATTGGATGATAATCAGGTGCGCCAGATGCTGTTTGACCTGGAATCGGCCTACAATGCCTTCAACCGCTTCCTCCACTCCTCATAAAAAATCTGTCCACCCTGGAACCATGTGTCTGACTTAAAAACCTGCTAAGTTAAAATAATCTCTACTTCATCTTTTTATGGTTATTGTTAAGGAGAGGATTTGTCTGGGAACAGGTTTACTCTCTTCTGATTCTCCATTTATATCCTTATGTCCTTTCTTCACATTTGTTCCCTTTGTCCTTATTTATGTCGTGTACATCCACCACCACCACTGTTTGTGGTACATTGCGCTGCTTGCAGCCTCGTCCACTGGGCTCTGCCTGTGCTTTGAGATCCTCCATCGGCCTGTTTTCTAGCCAAACGTGTCTGATAAATACTTTAACACTGGCTATTTGATTCTGATTTTGACAAAACAGTTTGCTAACTTTGTACTGTAGTTTAAAAAGAAAAGGTATAATTTTATACTTGGATGTTGCAGAGCACCAACACAGAGGCATGAATCAATTATATTGGGTAAATTCTGCCCACAAAATAAAGGTTGCAACAGCAACAACCTTTGTATTATTGGAAAGATAGAAATATATTTTTTCCTTTTTGGTACCCTAAATGTATCCACTATCCATCACTGGGGGACAGTTTTGTGTTCTATGCACCATGATTGTGTTCTATTACACAGGTTTTGCTGGAGATTTATTCCATAGTTCATTAAAAAATAAGCTGAAAGTTCAACTGATCAAATGGAGCTGAAATAGTTGTTGGGAAACATTATCAGTCTGCACTCTAAATGAATCATTATATAGAAACTGTGGTGGAAGTTAATGTTTTTTTTCATTTGTCTACAGTTTGTCTTCTGTTAACACGCCTAATCCATATTTCCTTTAGAAGTGAGGGTTTGGCCACATGAAGTGGGCAAAAGAGAGGTGGACACCCCCCCTCCTTATTTTGCTTACTAAATATGTTTCAACCCTCAAACACCAGTAGGGAGAACATATTTATTAAGATTTATCATGTAAATAATAGTTTTGATTTTTAAATAAAAGCATGTAACATCTTTTTAGAAATAAAGTTGAAAAGTCTACCTCTGACTTTGTGTCTGTGTGAATAAGAGGGAAATGTTTTTATTCATTTGGGGAGTCCTAGAGGACTTGGCATGCATTTGAAGAGGCATGTGTGGATCTCTTCACCTCAGAAAACATGACCCATTGTCCTCTGTGTGTTTCCCTTGTGCAGACTAAGGGGTCATCTTTATGATTTCCCTCAAATCCAGCTCATAATACCCACACTTCACATGGTGAGATTGTCAAATCACAGGGTCCTCTTGGTGGGACCAAAGTGGCCATGGAGGATTTGGCTTCCAGACAGACCTCCTGTCTCAATTGGGTTGGAAGGTTTGATAACTCTCAGAGATGGCGCCTCCTCCTCCAGTTTTGTGGTGGTTTGTGTGATTCTGCCTCTCAGCAGCAGGTGAGAGAGGGTTACTTGAGCATTACCAACAGATCAATCCACAGAAGTCATGGTTCTGTGACTTATGCCAGCCTTAAGGCAATGACACGCAGGTAGGTCACAAGGTAACACGTGACTTTGTTTATAAGATTTCCTCCTGCATGGAGAGGAGCCATATTGCTTTCTGCTCCGGAGATCTTTATGGCATACATGGCATACTATTGGTTGGGGACTTGTGACCTGCACAAAAAAAGAACAAGTCAACATGCACTGACACCGACAGTCATCCAGGAACTCACAGGAGCGTTTGTGTTGCGGCTCCTTTAAGAGGCAGGCAGAGCGTGTTCGTTACCAAGACGACACAAAAATGACACAACTCCTCGGTTGGTGTTTGTTTGTCAGCAGCAGCGAGGAAGTCTTCAAACTCACATCTCAGCTGTACAACAGAGAGGAAGTCTTCAAACTCACATCGCAGCTGTACAACAGAGAGGAAGTCTTCAAACTCACATCTCAGCTGTACAACAGAGAGGAAGTCTTCAAACTCACATCGCAGCTGTACAACAGAGAGGAAGACTCCAAACTTACATCTCAGAGAGGAAGACTCCAAACTCACATCCCAGAGAGGAAGACTCCAAACTCACATCCCAGAGAGGAAGACTCCAAACTTACATCCCAGAGAGGAAGACTCCAAACTCACATCCCAGAGAGGAAGACTCCAAACTCACATCCCAGAGAGGAAGACTCCAAACTTACATCCCAGAGAGGAAGACTCCAAACTTACATCCCAGAGAGGAAGACTCCAAACTTACATCTCAGCTGAACAGAGAGGAAGACTCTCTCTCAGCTGGACTCATAACAACTTGAAATGTGGACACATTCCAGCAACTAGACGGAAAACTAACCTGCTGCTTCCTGACCCCACCCCGATGAACCAAACTGTGACTGATCAATGAACTGGATGCTGCAGCTCTGACCAAACCTGGTTTTTGGACATTCAAAGTCTGTCGATCTCTATCTATCGTCTGTTGGATATAATCAAAGAGCACGATGGAGACTTCAGCTTGAGGAAAAGTAGGAGCTGTTGGAAAAATGAGTAAAAAATATGAATCATCAAACGTGTCTGAGGTGGAGGAGCATATTTCTCAGAAGTATGAAATCAAGAAGAGACTTGGGAAGGGGGTGAGTCAAGTGTATTATTATTTAAATTGTTGAATATTGAATGTCACTGATTTAAATGATTAATAACTTAACAAAATGAACGCCTCTCTCATTAATGCACAAAATCACTTTCAGTTCCATTTCAGTTTTGTTGCACAACCCACATTTAGTTTCACACCGTTACTTTTCTACCTCAAAAAGAAATTCCTAACATACTCCAGACTTAAGGTCCTCAGTGAAAACCAGTGTTGCAAGCAAAGGGGTTTATTAACTCTGGCAGGACAAACTTTTCTATCTGCAGATTAGCTGATTTGTGTGTGTGTGAGGACACTTGCTCCCTTCAGAGTCCCTTACCCCTTTTGTTTTCCTCTCTGCCGGCACAGTCACAGCCTGCAGGGCTAAAAACAGCCTGGTTTTCTTTCCACAGCCTCTCCTCCTCCACAGAGACTGCACAAATTGGTGCTGTGGTTTCTAAACATGCAGGTGGGAACTGCTGCCACGTAGACAGGTCATATTGGCTCATCAGGCGTACCTGAGGGTGACTGTGACTCAGGTTACACAGCTGTTCAACCGGTTCACAGTTGACAGAAGGGGTGTTTGCATCCTGTGCAGAGATGCTTGAGGGCTCGGTGCTAAACGACTGTAGAAAGTCATAAAGTGGTTCCACAGGAAAAGTTTGCTTTAAATTGTTCTGTGGTTTCGTTTCTAACCGATTCTCTTCTCTGTTTCTCTCACCTGGGTTTGACAGACAGTTACCAGTGTTGTCTAAATCTGATCCACTCCCTCTGATGACAGACTTTTCCTCATTTCATTACAATAACAATATTCTCTGATCCTCTGATGCTTGTCTCCCCTCACCATAAACAAAGCTGTAGCCACTGTCGTGGACACAGAGGTCACGTCCTTAAAATATCTCTGGCAGAGTAGAGAATATGATCATACAGGGGAACTCTCAGCTGTTTAAAAATTATTTTTATAAAGGTATGTTTTACCATTTACCTACAGTTAAATGTAATTAATTAACCAAAGTAGTAAAAATAGCTGAATTTATAGGTTTCTCTACAATTATCGGATTATGTATGACATCAGTATTTCTAAAATCCTGGCGACAGCCCTGTTTACAATGTTCCCCCCATTTTAGTTTGCTCTATATATCTTATGTTTGTTTTCAAGTTTAGTTTTTTCCCATCTGCCAACATAGAGGCTGGATTAACGTATCCTTTGTCTGTCTCAGGCCTATGGCATCGTATGGAAGGCAGTCGACAGACATAGCGGAGAGATCGTGGCTGTGAAAAAGATCTTTGATGCCTTCAGGAACAGGACGGATGCCCAGGTGTGTACTGTCTGATCTACAAAAGAAGTTATTATTATAATTATCTATAAACTTTGATCGTGATGACTGTAGAGCCACCATGTATGAATCAGCTCACTCACCGGCCCACATAAAAAGATGCGTTTGGTTAATGATTACATGTTTAGTCTGTGTTTAGTCTGCCGAGTTTATTGCTGCAGGTTGTTTGTGAGATTCATAATATGACTGATGTGTTTTTTTTGTTTTGCAGCGGACATTCAGAGAAATCATGTTCCTTCAGGTAATGAAAAAAATCTGATCATTTCCTTAGTTTAAGACAGACCTCAGTCCCACTCTCTAACTTCTCCATAATTTATTTAGTATGTTTTAACTTTACAAAGTATTAGAGACAAACTTCTCATGACAAACAGGAATCATCAGTGAATGAGCTCCATCAGCGATTTGCCATCTCACAAGTGAAAGTCCACATAAAATGCTGTTTATACTCCATTTATCCATTAACAGTATATGTTAATTGCTGTACTTATTAACAGTCTGTAGCTCTGCTCATATTACTGCAGCAGTAATACCCTGACCTTCCTACTGTGACACAACACAGTTATATTTCCTTGAGTGTTTCATCATTTTTATTTTCTTGCGTTACATATTCCTGTCTCACTCATTATCTGCTGACCTTCATACGTGTGCCACCGCCCAGTAATCAGCTGCTGTCATCATCCGGTGAAACTCCGGTTTTGTAGTGACTGTTATGTAACCTCTGTTGAAACGACTCCTGTTGTTTGCACAACCCTGACCCAATACCTGCCAGTTATTATAGGTCAAACAGTAGCCACAGTGCACAGTATGTTCTCTGTTGTTTCACTCGCTTAAACTCTCTTTTCTTTATGCAGGAGTTTGGTGATCATCCCAACATTGTCAAACTTCTAAATGTCATCCGAGCGCAAAACGACAAAGACATTTACCTCATTTTTGAATATATGGGTGAGTGTTTATTGCTCGACATGCGGAGCTGCTCAGTTGTGACACACAAATAATCAGTGCTGATGGTGAGGGCTGCAGTGGCTCTTCTCAGTTTTACTTGGCACTGAAAAAGGCTGAGGTGTGTGTGTGCTTCTTGCTTCCCTCGGCCGCCTGCTCCCTCTTACTGCTGAGTCCACACATTGGCCTCCCCCTCTCTGCAGTCTAATCCATGAGTGTGCA
The DNA here is from genome assembly GCF_024713975.1 of Paralichthys olivaceus. Classification (NCBI taxonomy): domain Eukaryota; kingdom Metazoa; phylum Chordata; class Actinopteri; order Pleuronectiformes; family Paralichthyidae; genus Paralichthys; species Paralichthys olivaceus. Next base: position 9,377,933 of record NC_091112.1, read on the forward strand.
CCAGCATCACAGCACAGACCTCCACTGTTTCTCTCCAACATCTTGTTTCCTGGGTGCCTCTAAGTGTGTGATTACTGAGGAGGGCTTGCACTCCAATCATGGGCTGATATTACTATGGCAGCCATATTAACAATAACATGTGCTCTCTGCTCTGATCCAGATTCTGACCTGCATGCAGTGATTAAGAAAGGCAACCTCCTGAAGGACATCCATAAACGTTATGTGATGTACCAGCTCTTCAAAGCAGTAAAATACCTGCATTCAGGAAACGTTATCCACCGAGACCAAAAGGTTTGCCACTGACTCTCTCAAATGGATAATACTTAGGAATAGTAATATAGATAAAACATGAAGCATTTGATCACATATTAACTTTTTTTTGTTCTGTCTAAATGCAGAATGCACTGTATACTGTACTAGAATAGTACTCAGCAGAGTACACACCTTTGCCAAGGCCCATCAGACCCTTATCAGTCAGACTGCACCAATTGCTCACACTCATAAATATCAGTTCCCTAAATGTGCCTGTTTTTTTCATCAAGATCCATAAATTATTCTGTGGGATAAGGTTTTTAAAAAATGAATGGGTTCTGACCCCCCCCCCCCATATAATAAATGGCCTTTGGATTGATATGTGAAAATCTAACTTTTATTGTCCTTGTGAAGATTGTTTCTCTCTCCTTTGTTTCCCACACAGCCGTCCAACGTGCTGCTGGACACCGACTGTGTGGTCAAGCTGTGTGATTTCGGCCTGGCCAGATCACTCAACCAGATCCAAGAGGACAGTGGGAATCCAGCGCTGACAGAGTATGTGGCGACGCGGTGGTACCGAGCCCCTGAGATCCTACTGGGGTCCACAAGGTATTGACTGTTCTGGCTGACACATCTTCAACATGGCAAAAGGAATGGAGGAACAGAGTGCCTTTTTTGAGACTGTAACAGGAGTACGTCTCGTCCAAAGGTACACTAAAGGTGTGGACATGTGGAGCCTCGGCTGTATCCTGGGAGAGATGCTGCTGGGAAAAGCCCTGTTCCCTGGGACATCCACCATCAACCAGATAGAGAAGATCATGAGTGCCATTCCACACCCGAGCCCAGAAGGTGACAAACAAAACCTCAAACTATTAACACTTTCATTTTACTTAATTATTAACCTTTCTTTTTCAGATGTTCTCGCCATCAAGTCTGAATATGGATCCTCTGTCATTCAGAGAATGTTACTGAAGTAAGAAAATATTTTCCTCTTTTTCTATTCTATTGTGGAGTTTATGTTTTACTGTTTGTAGCATATTTTTTTCTTTATCAGGTCGTGTAAATCTGTTCATCTAAGTCACCAACAACACACATATTGCATGTCATTTAGTCAGCTCACATACAAAGATTTGTTTATACATGAATGCAGACTGTGTACAGTTCATGCTTGGCCTCTTTCTGACTTTGTCACTCCTGGTGCAAGGGGAATTAAAAGAGGAGTGACGTTAACATATTATTTCCCCTCCACTGGGAAGGTGGTGGGGCTCATTACATGCTCACAGCAACAGATTATTGCAGAGATGCAGTGACGTAACAGTGACAAAGCAAAATCATAAACCAAGCAACAGCAGCTTAAATAGGCTATCTTGTTGCAAATGGTTCATTTGTTATTTGTTGTATAAGAGATATTTGAGATGGCATGAAGAGTCAAATCCTCTACTTGGACTTGCTTGCAGGCTTTGCAGTATTTCAGAGCTTTGCATAGAACAGTATGTGTGTATAATGTAAATATCTGTACTTTAAAAGGACCAGTTAGGTTTTATTTAACTCTTTGTAGTGGAAAACTGAAAACCTTAATTTGGTTTCATATTTAATTTCAAATCTCATGTTGACCCCCTGCTTGTCTTTTTTTTTTTTAGCTTTTTTGTATTTAAATCTAACTTATCCTTTCTTTGCCAGACCACAGGTTCCTCTAGAGGATCTTCTCCAGCCGTCGGTGCCTCCTGATGCTCTGGACCTACTGAGGGGTTTGTTAGTTTTCAACCCAGACAAGCGTCTGACTGCAGAGCAAGCCCTCCAACACCCATATGTAGCCAGGTACCACGGAGCACGCATTCAGACTGATTCATGGACTAGTAACTGTGGTCAGGTTTTTTCCAGATTATATTAGAGATGTCTGTTAGTCTAATCTGTCTTTTCTTATTTAAGAATTTTGCCTGTTCTGGAACAGGATGTGTAAATGTGTATGTGTTTTTATTTATCTTTTACTGTTTTCTGTCCCTGAGGTTCCATAATCCAGCGAAGGAGCCAGCTTTTTACTATGATGTAGTGCTGCCAGTGGACGATGGGGTACAATTATCTGTGGTTCAGTACCGCAACAAACTTTATGAGGTAGGAAATGAGTCAAAGATGATCAGGAAGCATGAAGATTTAACTGATTTTTACATAATAGATCATCTTACATTAGGTTTACTGCAATAAAACTCATTACTCAGTAGTTATTCCATCACACTGATGAAACCGTCTGCATCTTCCTTTTCTTTACCTGCAGATGATGCTGGAGAGGAGAACCAATCAGGGGATGTTAAGACTGATCCAGCCGAAGGACAGAGACTGTGTCAGTAGCAGGGAGAGGCCCAGTGTGGATGATAAAGTGGAGAAGGGGCCGGTGGCAGTGAATGGAGATGGTCATGGAGACAATGAGGGGAAACCTCTGCAAGAAACGTCTGATGAGAAAAACCACGTGCCTTCGCATGCAGCCGTTGCCAACCCTGTACCTGTGAACGTATCCACCCAGCCGGCTGCGGAGAAGAGTCCATTATCAAGCCCAGCTTTAGGAAAACCCACATATAATCCCATCACACATGCCCCAAGTATGTCTCTATTTCCACAGGTCCCACACCAAGCCTGTTGTTAAGTGCTTTTTAAGTTTTAACTGTAATATATATAAATATAGCATGTTGAAAGTTCTGAAAGCTTGTAATTATTTTTGCTCAAATTTGAAATCTTGTTTATTTGCTCTTTTATCAGATTGTAATTTAAATAGACATTTTGTGAACTTTAGACTTTTTTCATTTAACATTTCAGTATCTAGCTTCTTTTTAAATGTTTATGTATGGTTGTATTACTCAAATTAAGATACTGAAAAGGTATTGCTTAGGTGTCAATGCAGAACAAATTACCACAAAAAGATACAGAGCCCTAGATCCATGCCTTCACAATAAAATGCAGACACATGCATTTTCCATAAATCTATAATTTTCTCATTCAGAAAACACAAACCTCATCTTCTCCTCATTCAGATGGTTATGACAGGAGTCCGGCTGCTCCTCCGCAACACCACCACTCTACTGCAGCCAGTAGGACACTTTTGGGACAGACCAGTATTGGAAATGCAACTACACCACCAACAGAGGGCGCTACCACAGTAAGCACCAGACCACTGTCCACTTACTGTTCACTTTTGTGTTCTTTTGTTGTTATGTAATCTTGGTGTATATTATTTTTACACCCTTTTTATTTTTGATAATTCGCATTCACTCCCACGTTGACTCACTTTGAACCTCATTCTGTCTCTTCTCCCTCCTTTCATTAGTCCATGGACCAGATTCTCCAGCGTGGTCGCTCAGCCCCTGCGGCTCATAACCGTTCCTTTTCCTTGACGCACAACCAAACGCAGAACAACCTGCTGGTGCGTAAGGATGAGTCACCTTTGACCTCTGGACTGTCTGTCACATCTGCACGTCTGGTCAGTTCCCTGCACCTCATGACATGTAATATATGCAGGATGCATTTTCAGGCTGTTTTCATGCATGAAATGTAGATTTTAAATATAGAAAGCAAGAAAATTCATGGATAATTTAAGGTTTTAAGGAGCTTTACATGTAATGGCTGTTAGGACATGTCTAAATTTCTTTTTATTCCCATGCAGAACCAACGCTCCAACCCTCAGGTCCATGAGGCTCGTCCCCCACCGCGGTTCAGCAAGAAAGTATTTCAGAGTAACTGTAACGTGGCAGCTGCCGGTGACCCTCGAGCCAAGCTTGGTAGTTATTCCCAGGCCTATGGCACGATCAGTAAGACTGAACTGGACAATCTGCTTCGAAATCGTCCTTCCAACAAATGACTGCTGTCCTGTCAGTGGTTACATAGAGCCTGGGTGGCACGTGTCTAAACACACAACAAAGTCTGTCTTGTGATAGGATGATAGGCTGGTGGTAAACTGGAAGAAATGGATTAAGGAGAAACAGGTCAAACACATCTTGTGCACTGTGAGTGTAACAATGGAGACATGGATTTTCATTCTCTGTCTGTGACAGTGAATAAATGTTTGTACAACCCACTGTGGCTTCATATTACATTTATCAAACTGTACCAGCAGTAAAATAAACTATACAAATTTGAGTCATTTTATAAGTTTGACTCTGCAGCTTTTCTTATAAGACTGGATTATAAACCATGTGTCAAAATTCACATGACAAATATATTTATTTTATCCAAAGATCTCAGAAGGAGGCTGTAGGGGCCCAAACTAGACATGAATTGATTATATGCTACAAGCAATTGCATTCATGTGTGTGTATATATGTACATCTTTAACCTTCTGTTACTGTTTAAAGTTACACAGATAAAATACTGAAAACTGCACTTGCAGTATCTACATTGCCAGTTTAATGTACTTTACTGGCATGATAACAGAGCACAGGACTGAACTGTTATGTACCATGTGGAACTGGTTCGTGCGGAACTTCCCATCGTTGTATCGCACATGTAAAAGGGACAGCGCGTGTTGATCTCACATGTCGCCGTTATTCAAAAATACTGCGTCATGACTTCAGTAAGTTGTGTAACGTGACCGTTCGGAGGTTCCCACACGTCACGTGGCCGTTTCGTGCGGTGACGTCAGCGGCCCCATAGTCTCCATCGTCCCAGTTTCGTTCTCTTCAGATCGGCCGCAGGAGGAGGAGGAGACGGTGTGTGACGACAGCTACTCTCCAATAAACACTTTAAAGGTGAGCGGGTTGAAGTTTAAACACTGTGTATCAGGGATGTGCCTGTTTTATTTGTGGGAAACTGTTATTATGGATGCGTTTATTATGCTAGCAGCGCGGCTAACTAGCGCTAACTAGGTTAGCCGCTCAAGTCCAGCACCTGTCTGGCTCCAGTCACTTCTCGTTAGCGGCGAAATAACCAATAAAACACATTGACTGTATACATGCAAGTAAACCAGTGAGGCTATGAAACGAGATGGCAGCCGGGTAAACGTGGGGGCGCGGCGAATGGTGGCCAGCGTTATCAATGCAATTCACCGGGAGGATGCATCATGGCGAGCCAGCGAGCTGCTCCTGGACACCCACCGCCCGATCGATGTCGGGTTGATGCGTGTTCTGCAGCAATGGCGGTGATGATGAGGGGTGTGATGGAACAGACGATCGCGGTGCTGCATGTACCTGCCCTTATGAGGCCTGGACATGAAGCTGCGCCCGCTGCAGGGTGCAACATGACAGCCAGGCTCAGTGTTTATATCGGGATCGAGTTTCTGTTTTGGTTTCTGTCCTGCACAAGCAACAAATAAAGCGCCTGTCATGGTGGCCCGGATTGCTTTCCTAACCATAGTGTGATCCATTTTATTATAAAGACCGGGTAAAGAAAAAACTAAATTGAATACACGCTAAAAACCAAACAAACACTAATGAAAACACAAGCAACTTGGCAGAGGTAACAAAACATATCGAGTTTTATTTATTTATAGCAATAAAACAAAAGTTCAGTTTGATATGTATATCAATATGTTGCTTGTGCATTGTGTAGGAACAGTGAGAAGGTATACCACATAATTAATTTTAAAGTTCTTCCTCAGATTTGTAAAATGTTGCTGTTTTGTAAGTTTGTGGCAGTAAGAAGAGTTTAAACCCACAACATTCACACAGTTTGTAGACTTGGAAGAAATAATAATGTGACATTTATCATGATAAATATTTAATGTTTGGTATTCAAATTCTATTCATATTGGCCTTCCAGCCTTCCAAATTAAAATCAGCCAATTCCTAAATGGAGAACTGTCCTTTGCTGTTTATAGTGCAGAACCACTATTGTCTTTACCAACTCTTCCATAAATGTTTCTAATTTACAGGTCGATTCTGTTGTTGGTTGGAGTTCAATTTTTATAACGTGTTGAGTGAAGCTAAGGCCACATACCAAAGCATGACTTATATTACCTCAGACAAACAACCTCTGTGTTCCTCCCAATAGCTCCCAGCCAGAGCAGATTAGTTTTATCTCCTTATAATATAGTTATAAAAGTCCAGGATTTTGCTGAAAATTGAACCAAATTTATCTGAGTGTGTGAAGTCAGAAGGCTGACACTAACCATACAGTGAAGATGAGCTATAGTGCCAACATCTTGCCAACTCCTTTGACATAGTAAGGACTACACGATTTCAGCTCTAAGCTCATGATCAAATAGATTTGTTAGAGCCATGGCTTTGCTACGGCAGTATGTTGTAGTCACATGGGAGGAGAGAAGGATACACAAAACAACAATGAGTCTATCTAAATGTGTTTTTTCTACATCCAAGATTTCATTCACTGTGGCAGCAGTATTCTTGTCGTACTTCACACAAAGTGCAGCCATCTGTCACAAGGTGAGGCGGTTGACACAGCCAGAGATGCTGCTGACACGGTGTAGCATGATGACGATATCTAACCAGATTGCTGCATTGGCGTGTAGACAGACAGACTGACAGACACAGGACAGCGAAGAATTTATCTGCTTGGTGGTCGCATTTAAATCAAGACACAAGATTTGTATAATTATCCTCCTCTCAGTGCTTTATGGAGTTTTGTTAAAATTCTGTTGGTTCTGTGGTTGTGTGTGTGTGTGTGTGTGTGTGTGTGTGTGTGTGTGTGACAAAACTGAATGGCTTAGTCTTTCATCATGTGACTGTGAATCAGCATTGTTGATGAAACCACTCTGTGATGCTGCTGCTTTTAGAAAAGGTTGTAAACTTAATATTTAAAACAAGTGGGATTTTTAACACATCCTCCATCAAAGATCACACTTCTGATTGTTTTGGCGCCACATATTGTGACATGTTGACCTCTGTGTATGCCCCTCTGTATTGTCACCATTTCCTGGTGTTGCTCAGGCACGCACATAGCATGTTGTATATGGGTTTGTCAGGGTATTGTGCTCGCCTAATTGTGTAAACGTGGCTCTCTGGTGAGCCCACTGAATCCCTCCCTTTAACCTAATTCCCCCAGTGATAGCTATCTATCAGCAGAAGCCAGAGATAGTGTCACTTTCTTTATCCACAGTGTCGGGCCGTCTCTCCAAAGAGGATTTGAAATCTTCTACGTAATGCTTGTAAAGCTGTACAAACAGTCTCAGAGCTTCTCAGACATGGAAGTGAAACTATTGTGGCGGTGGAATTGACCCTGTGCACTTGGTTGGCAGAGAGGACAGTAACTTGTAATGCCTTTTACTGATGAGCCTGAACCTTTTTTACTTTTACTTCTATTTCTATAAAACAATTTTTAACAGCCTCTGGTTTCATTAAACCAGCTTCTTTCTTTAGTGCTCACATGGATCAGTGACATAAAAATAATCTTCTACTATTTTTAATAATCGATTAGATTTAAAATTTGTTGCTTTTGTTTGTCTTTTCTTATCACTGATTGAGTCATTGTTGGTAAAACAAGCTCATTGATGTGATCTCCCTGGGTTTAAGGCCAGACAATTAATCAAATCATGAAAACTAAAAAGTATTTGTTTCAGATATAGAGAAGTTAATTACTTGTGTGTGTGATAGCAATACATGTTGTTTCAGCCCTGTTGACCAGGCCTAACATGGATGGCAGATTCTTTCAAGTCCTGATTTACTTAAATGCTTTACATGGACATTGGACAGGGAGTGGATCACATGCTTTGACGTTGCATATCACATTATCTGTTAAGGACACAGGGATGACTCAGGTTCATCTCTGGGTTTGTTCACTTTACAGATGTCTTGTGTGAAACAACAACCCCCCTCCCTTACACAACCACTGTTTCTGTCCGGAAAGCCGAGAGGGATTTGACTCGTCCAGACAATTGTAATCTGTAATGATCTTAATGGAGACTGTCATTATAAAGTAGAGCCAGTGCGCGCTGTGTGTGTCCGCAGTCTCAATGATTAACAGTCAGGGATCATGAGGACGCATGCTGGTATGTGACGTGTGTTGCATAATGCTCACCGTGTGTAATTCAGTGTGGGAGGAGAGGGATAGAGTTTAGTATAACAGTGTCTGGAAAGGGGAGGGGCACTTGTGATTGTCAGTATGTCAGGTCTCTTCCCGAAGCAAAGCAGATTAATAATGCATTTGGTTACCAAGGCACCACCTGCACCTGTGGTAACACTGTCCGCACTGGCGTGGACCGCGTTTGTCTTCTTGTTCCTCTCGCACCATCCGTCCCGGCTCCATGTTCCTTTCCGGCTAAGTGCGTGTCTTCAACTGACAGTTTTATACTGGTGTGATTGTCTCCTGGGATTTCTTGTTTTGGTTCCTACTGACATCAGGTTAGTTCATATTAATGTGATTGTCATATACATTTGAGAATGACACAGTCATTTCAAAATTATGTCTAAAGGAGTCACTTAAAACCTTCAGGGGCTGATTTATTGAAGCTACCAAATTCAACATTGCTCATCAACAAAAAAATTGCTTTTTAAGAATAATTCTATTTCTCTTGTTTCACAGATTTTTCTTACTGCAGAGTGAGCCTTACCCCACACCATGTCCCAGGACAAGAGTGGATACCCTGGTATGGGTGAGACCAACCCTCTCCATAACAATGTCTATGGACCCCCTCAACCAGCTTTCGGCATGCCCCCTCCCAACTACAGCCAGGCCATAGGGGGACCTTACCCACCAGCAGCTGACTACGGGCAGCCAGGCTTCGCTCAGGCAGGCCCAGGTTTTGCCCCAGGTCCTTACCCTCAGATGCCTTATCCTCAGATGCCCTACCCACAGGGACCCTACCCTCAGGGGCCTTACCAGCAAGGAGCCCCACAGCCAGGCTTTCCTGGAGACCCCACTGGTGAGTAGTTAAACTAAAGTAGTTTGAGTAGATGAGTAGATTTTTACCTTACAAGGTCAACCTGTTTTTGTTATTTGATACATGAATATGTCACGGAAGTGATAAAAAGTGTCATGGCCAAATTGTGGGGCTGTTTCTGATATACCAACTTTCAGTTTCTTTGACATAAACCTCAATGGGCTCAACCAAAAATGTATCTCTTTCCTCCAACAAGCTGTCTCAGTTTCCATCTGAAAGTTACCAGTTTGTTGATTGATTGTCTGCAACTTAAATGCACATTTATATCAAAATAACTTTGCAGGCAACAATACAAATTGCTGGCTCCACTTTAGATCACACTCAACACAGATGGGCAATTAATGAGATAAGCAATCCCACACATGGAGTGTGCTGAAAAAAACATCCACTTGTTCAGCCAAGTTCTTTTTAACCTCTAATTGTTGTCATGTTACTCTTCACAAGTACCTGCTTGCAGCCCTGGTTACCATGGTGATGGGCCTCCATCTTACTATGACAACGAGGAGTTCACCAACTCTGGGTTTGAAGATAAGACCATCCGACAGGCCTTCATCCGAAAAGTAGGTCCTTTACCATCCTTTTTCTTTAGAGATTAAATGGATCTAATGTTAATGTAATTATCATATGTTATGTCGGTTAATACAAAATATACTTTCCATCTTTAAAATTTGCCTAATTTCTCTTTCCCATCAGGTCTTCATGGTTCTCACAGTGCAGCTGCTGGTCACTTTTTCTTTTGTGGCTGTGTTCACCTTTGTCGATGAAGCCAAGACCTTTGTGCGACATAATCCGTGGACATACTATGTGTCCTACGCAATCTTCTTTGTGTCACTAATCGTCCTCAGTTGCTGTGGAGACTTTCGCCGCAAGCACCCCTGGAACTTGGTTGCACTGGTAAGAACTTCACACCAGTCTAACAGGGGGCGGTAAAGGAGAACACTATACTAACAATAACACTGTTTCCGATTCCTGCAGATTTCCTCTTCAGCATAAATACTTGTTATGGCCCGGATATAGGGGTTGGCTCATCTGTATGCTATCTTCTGTAAATTTAACTCTATATGCAGCTGCAGATATTTAGAAGTGGTGAATGAACTAAAGTACTGGAGAACTCGAATAATCAGACATTTTCAGAGCTACAAGCCCCACCCCTAAACTTCTTGTATTTTTGGAAAGTACTTCACCCCTGAGCAGGGGGAGGTGGTTAAAAAAAAAAAAAAAAACATTTCCCTGGATTTTATATAAGGCTATGGTCCCTGTGGACCTTCCGAAGGTTTCTAGTTCCTGGGTACTGCTCCTCAGTTTAAAAGCAGTTTATCTAAGTGAGAATGGGAGCTGGGTTTGAACTCTGTCAGCTCTCAGTTTTAAACACATATTTGTGGGACCTTTCTTGTAAACAATGGAGTAGATTGTCTTCCTTGAGAGACAAAAAATGTACTCAAATAATGAAGAAGTATTTCTGATCCAGTAAACTCTGGCATATAAACATGGGCATTGAAAGTGTTTCATGAGTCGTGTTCATTTGCATACCTTCCTGTGTCTTGCAGTCCATCCTGACCCTGAGCCTCTCCTACATGGTGGGTATGATCGCCAGCTTCTACGACACAGAGACCGTCATCATGGCTGTGGGCATCACTGCAGTGGTCTGCTTTACTGTGGTCTTGTTCTCTCTACAGGTCAGTGGACACAGACTGCTGCTGGAATAAATGTATTTTAAATGTCTACACGGACAAATTACATTTCTATTTGTAATCTAGATTTGTGTGTCACTTGTTTTTATCATAGCTCATATTTTATAATACCTTTCTCTCTTGGTCTTTTCTGAGCATATTTTCCTCTGTTGTTCTTTCCCACAGAGCAAGTATGACTTCACTTCCTGTCGGGGTGTGCTGTTTGTGTGCCTGATCGTGCTGTTGCTCTTCTCCATCCTCTGCATCTTCATCCGCCACAGGATCCTGCACATCGTCTATGCCTCACTGGGGGCTCTGCTCTTCACCTGCGTACGTTTCACACTGTGACATCATTTTGGTGAAGTTTCAATAAGGGATAATTACATCGACAGAATGTTAGAAGAGTAAAGCAGAAAGCAACAACCAGCGATTTAGTAGTTGTTTAGCTACTTTCCTTTGAAAGTATCTGTTAAAGGCCGTTCAACAATATTTTTATAAAAAACATCCTCTACTTCACTCAGTGGGGATACACAGTCCCGTCATATGCTGGGTTATTACCTAGTTCTGTTATACTAGTTCAGTATCCGTTCGAAATGTGCCTGTCTTTGTTACTAATGTTCTGCGTCACTCTAATAGTGTCTGGATGACGGTGCAGAAACTGTTGTTGCAATTGTTTTGTGCCTTTCTTAAAACCCTGGCACTCGCGCTCTGTAAACTCTCTGGGTGCTGGACTGCCCTCTCATGCTAGCTCAGCCTTTTTCTCCATACCACGTAAAAAGGAGAAGAACAATGTCAAAAGCAATATCGCGAGTACTCTGTCAGTCTTGACTGTATTATGACCATGGATATATTTTGGTAATGTTATTGTAGCATCTAAAATTATCAAATATTTATAGAACTTGTATGTCCCTCATTTTAGACCCAAGGTTTCTAAATCTTTTGGAATGACTGATTTCATCCTTCTTCCTCTCTGCAGTTTTTGGCTGTTGACACTCAGCTTCTCCTGGGCAACAAGAAGCTGGCCCTGAGTCCAGAGGAGTACATCTTTGCTGCCCTCAACCTCTACACTGACATCATCAACATCTTCCTCTACATCCTGGCTATTGTGGGACGCTCCCGTGAATGAGGCTCCACCTTGAAAGAAAAATGAAAGCAGGGAGAGAAAGAGCACCTCCCCATTATTGTGAAATGTCTTTAACGTTCCCTTTTATCGCTGACTCCTTTCACTTTTTTCACCATTTGACTCCTAATTTCCTCATACACTCACTCCTTTTTAATGAGGTAGTAGGGCTGTGGAGGAGATGCAGCTGGTCATATAAGGCAGCTGAGCGGGGCGCTATTTATCAAATTGCCGTTGATGACAGAATGCGATGATCTGTCTTTTCCTCAAGTTAGACATAACTGCTTGCTCTAACTAACTGCTTTTACTAACACAACATAGTGTCTGTAAGTCCCACCCAACCCCTTCACCACAGTATAATACATGTTATCCTGTGAGTGCTCGGCATTAAACAGAGATAAAAACGGGTGGGGAAAGAGTGGGGAAGGCATCTGTAACCTTCATTACTGATGCAAAACGTTTTTGCCTGAAGAGTGGAAATTAGTGCTAGAAATACTTCATCCAATTTGTCTGTTTCCTCCAAAAGTGTCTCTCCCTTTTCAAACTGCTGGTGTAAAGTAACTCTGCATGGCAACACTGGAAACACAACTAAACCTGTGTTACGATTCTCTAATCCGACCGGAGGAATATCTCTAGCTTGCTTGTCACGGCTGTAAATAGTTATGTGTATTACTTTATATGATGCCATACTGCCCCTGCCACTGAAAGGCATTCTGGGGCGATTCATATGGATGTGCTGCTTTTTGGGAAACGTGTGCTCTGGTCTCAGAACTTTGCTGACCCATTATAGTAACTAATGATTTACAATGGCATAAGAATGAAGATCGGTGTTGGATGTGTCTAGCAAACATGAACATAGATTAACATTCAGGAAGTATATTTTCTTGTTCTTTTCAAAAGGAAGGAAAATTCTCGTTTCACAGCTGAGATGATCAATTATCTTTTGTTGTTTTTCTTTACTGTCCTCACAAATTCCCTGTTGTCTGTTCATCAGTGTGAAGTGACATTTTAGTGTTATATTTATTTTTTCCTCCTTACAAATGTGAAATATTGAAGTGCTGGAATTTCTAGCCACTTTTATACCAAGCTAATCCAGGTTTCAGCACTACTGATATTCTAAAACAACTAATGTGAAGTCAGTGGACCCTGATCTTGTGGGAATAGTACTTATAACTTTTCTATTTATTACGCTTGACATAGATGGCGGGGTTGCTTTGAAGTTGCTAAAAGTGGTGTTAAGGAAAAACAAAACACTGAAATGTGACTGTGCTTAAGTTTATTGAGAGACCATAGCATACTGGTTGCATAACATACAAAGTGCAGCAGGCTAAAGAAATCAATATGCACTGGAAGCCAAACAACTCCTACACACACAACTTGAATGATATATTTAACGCTAAGATTTTTAATTCTGTAACTTCTGTTTTGAATTTTCACTTATTGCATGACACTTTCCCCCCATTTGCATGTGCTGATGATGCACACTGTACAGGTATTACAGAGACACTGTTGTTTGACAGCCCTGTTAGACTTTTCTGTTTTTTTAATCTTGTGTTTGTATCTAACTAACGTGTATGTGTGTATATACAACCCCTTAGTGAATTGATGTGTATAGATAAAAGTAAGTTTTGGGCTTTGTAGGTCTGGTTGCATTGTATATTTGCATTAAATCAAAATGGTACCACATTACTGGACACAGCTATTCAACAAAACTGATGCAATGTAAAGGTGTTAACTTTGTGTTGGTGAACAGGAAAGTGCAAATCAGATAAAGGACATTTAACATCCAAAGCTATTTTGAGGGCTGTGCTTCTGATTGTTATTATTAGAAAACTTAATCAGAGTATAAATAAATTGGAAAAAATATATATTTTAATTGATTCAGAGTATTGGCGCTTTTGAATAAGTTGTCAGCTACAAATAACACGTCTAAATTAAAGTGTGTATTTCTTATGCTCAGTTCTCAGTTTATTAGGAACACCTATCTCAAACTAATGCAATCAAACACACTAGTCCTGCATTAAATCCTACCTCTGTGACGATCAGCCACGCCACAAACTACAGCCTCCATAACAATCACACAGATGAATAATCCCATCTTTCACACAGGATAATTTATGCAGGACTGTGGTGTTAGACCACATTAGTTAAACCTCAAAGTGTTCTCTGTTCTTCTTTCTTCTCTCACTCTTAAAGGTTCAGTGTGTAGAATTTAGTGACATCCAGAGGTGTATACTCCTCATCTCACCCTCCCCTTCCAAGCATGAAGGAGAACCTGTGGTGAACTTCGTTTGTCATGAAAACTCAAATGGTTTTAGTTTGTCTAGTTTGGACAGCAGTAAAAGACATGGTGTCCTCCATAGAAAGGACCCCCTCCATGAAAATATAAAGGGCCCATTCTAAGGTAAAGAAAACAACAATTCACACCATTTAGAAGAAAAACACCAGTGAAAACATCACTAGGATTATTTTATATATTTAATTTCTGCCTCAATTTCACCTAAATGTTACACTCTGAACCTTTAAATAAAGATAGAATCTTCAGAATCCTGTACTAGTCAGGTTTAAAACTTTTCAACAGTGGATTTGTTCTTAAACATCAGAAGCAAACTAACATAGAAGCTTGAATGGCTCCAGAATATATCAAAGCATAAATAAAAGCTCAAAGAACAAGATGATGATCATTTCCTCTCAGAAAAAACATCCTTCTATATGATCTACATTAAAATCCCAGCAGTAAAAATGAATCACACACAGACTCAGATCATTATCCATTGTTTACAATGCATTTGGAAGCAATAACTCTCTCTCTACCAGCTGCAGCTACGATCTTTATCTTTAACCAGTAACTTACACAACTGTTAATAAATCAATATTATTAGTAGTTTATTATTCTGCTGCTGTGCGCGTGTGCGTGTTTGAAACTGTTGGCGCCAAACGTGACTTCCTCGTGTGCGCGCCCCTTCAGCAGCAGCTCGGAGTGAGGTCACTGGGTCAGCTGAGGAAACCAGCTGGATCAACATGAGCACGTTCTCAGGTTAGTTGTCACACATGTAACTCGAGCTGCAAACCAAAACCAGTGGCTGACTCACATCCATTTAAAACGACAAAGAAATCTCGGGTGATGCGGTTATCAATAAGATTTCTCAGCTCTGTAGCATCACCTGCTAAGATGAACTTTATAAAACTGGTGGTAACGGAGAGGCAGAATAGTCAGAAGTGTACACAGTTACTGCTGAATCATTGCCAATTAGTGAGGGACATTATCTTATCTTTTTCATTTCTTAAGCCATTCATGTTAGCTAAGGGGAAAACGTCATCAGTTTAAGCTAAGAGCTAAGCTAGCTGCAGTTTCACCTCAGTTAGCCTGAAGCTAACGCTGGTGTTTGAATTGTAGTTTTTCCGTGGTCGCTCAGTCTGAGCCGAGACAAAACCGTAGATGTACCGAAAAGCTTGGGAGTTAACTTCAGCCCAGCTCCCTCTTTACCATGAGGTTAATTATCGTAGCCTGAGAGTGAAATGTACTGTGGGCAGGAGAGCTCAACGCACCGCCAATTAAGAAAAATAGAAATTTGAATGTGTTGTGACTTTTAGCACTCGCCACAGTAGAAATGGCTCATCAGCTAGTTAGCTAGAACATAATGTCATGTACGACAACAAGTTTTTCACTCCTCTGACATTTCTTTGTGTTTCACCATTAGGATTCAACCTTGAGGAGATGGTTAACATGACACCACTGAAAACAGGTAAACCAGTCACAGCTGAATGAAGTAGGCCATACCCATGAAAGGTTTTAAACAAGGCTGATGGGTCTTTATGTCCTTCTGTCAGGTCAAGAACCCCAGGAGCCCAGAGTTGAACAGCTGATGAGCAAACTGAGGTGGCTCCTTCAAGGTAGAGTCTGGCTTTGGATTCATTCAAATGCTTTTAAATAGCAGGTGATGTAACTTGAAATGTCGTTGGACGTAGAGGGTGGACATGAGAATATCATCTACACACTGTGACTGTGCTGGATTTACTCAAACTTACATCTTCTTTTTACAATTTAACATTTTCATTGAAGTGATCAATCTGTTGCATTGCGTCAAACTGTCTTTATGCCACCATGTCCACTTATTCAGACTAATAAAATAACAGCAGAAGGATTTAGCTGCACAACTTTCTTTACAACAGTTACTGTTTGATTTTGAAAGTCGTGACTATTTATTTGTATTAAAATCACTGCTCGTTAATGCTTTTATCACTATTATTAGATATCTTTCTTTCTAACATTCACTGAAAAGCTTGTTTCCTCCGTTTTGTATTAGCACCAGTTACAGTCTCTCAAAGAGTACAGGTGGAACAAGAACATGATCTGCTCCGTACTTCCGTCTTCGCGTTGAATCGCGCTTGTGTTGTTCTTGCGTGGTGTTGCAAAGCTAAAAACGTCAACATTTTACGACTACTCTCTATTTATCGTACATTATTTACTTACAGCACTAAAATACTTCATCTAAGCAACTATCACACAATATATACCCACTTTTTATTTAAGATGTTAACTCAGCTCGATCGGGATCTGTGATTTCTATCTTGTCACTGGTTACTCTTTGTGGAACTACATTTCCGCTTCCGCCAGAATGTCGCGGTGACTTTTTTTCATTGAATTACGTGAAAATCGTTTTTCAACGACCACGTGAACCACGTGTCGTTTATTCTAATGACACCAGTTGATCGTACACAGTGAAAACGCGTCAAACACGGAGGTCTTAGCTCGAACAAAGTCTTTGCTAAAATGGACCAATAACAAGGCAGGTCGAGCTGACGTCATGCTACTGAACACGCACTTTCTTTTACGGTTTAAGCAAAACAACAGCATATAGAAGAAAACACAAAAAAACAACTATCAGGATCTGAGTTCAAGGAAGAATGCGTTTAAGTACATGTAACTAGAAACAATTCAGCACAACCACGGAAATTGAAACCATGAGTGAGGTTGCCGCACATACAGATCATAGAGGAACAAGAGACGATAATGAGGCATCTTCAGTGAGGTACATCCTTACCTGTTACTCTCTAAGGAGAGTATCAGATCATGATGAGTGGAGAACTATGAGATATGATTAATGTCTCCGTCTTGTAGGGAACTGCAACACCCTACAAGATCCATTCTGATCCTTTCTTCAATGTGAAAAAATGAAAATAGTTAAATAGGAAATATCTGATTAAAGAAACCTCAATAACTGCTAAGCTGTCATTTAGACCAAATACCAAGTGACTGACATTAAAAGTAAAATGCTACCCTGGAGTAATTGTCATCATTGCAGTCATATTTTTTACACTTTTCTTATCTTAAAACAACTATTTTCCTGAACAACACAATATCTCCTTACATTTATGTATAAATGTTTTTCTACTTGCTAGTAAGGTCATCCTGTGCCACATAACATTCTATATAAACCTAAACAGTGAAAGGTGTATATTATATATATTCGTCTTTTGCCTGTTTTATAATTTATTCTTGTCTACCTCATTCTGACCTGCTTGCTGCTGTAACAGCTGCATTTCCCTGGTGTGTGGATCAATAAAGTTTTATCTTAAGTCATCTTTAACTCAATGTAGATTTATGTTACACTTAAAAATAAATAAGTTCTTATAACGTCATAACAATATCATTCCAACTCTTATGACAGTCAGCAAGTTTGATTTACATTGTGTTTTATTCAAGGTAAACGAGCCCTGGAAGAAGAAATCAACGAGGTGAAATCAGTCTGTGACTCTCTGCAGAAAGAACTGGCCACTTGTAAGATACAACATCACCACTAATCCTTTTGTTTGAGCCACGTGAATTGTACCCACTGTTTGAAGTTGTTGTTTATTGTGACCTGGCATTTCTTTGATTTTGCAGTGCAAACTGAAGCTTACCAACTGGAGGGAATCCATAAAGAAAAAGAAGGTACAGGTGACAAACTGCTTGTGTGTAGTTAAGTCCTTACAGTCCAGTTAGTGTTCAGAAGTCATAAACTTTAGTTAATGTTTTAGTTGAGTATGAAAATAAGTTGTTCATCTCTTTGAAGATGCACCAACAATAGACAAATGAGCACATTTATTAATAATGTTTTCTTCAGAGTTGTGCAGGAAGCTGCAGTTCCAGTGTGAGGAGTCTGAGCAGGACTCTGCCAGGTGAGCTCCACACCAGCCAGATTCATACGATTATTTCATGAGGTTCAGTGTTGTTCTGAAGTCTAAACATGATCCTTTCACTTTCCTTCTCCATGTTTTTAGGCCTTAAATGTGTATTTATGATGTTTAACACTAGGTGGCAGCAACGACTCAGCCAGCATCCTGAATATTTGTTTTTTCGTCGTTATGTAAAACGTTTCCTGAAGAAATATTAATGTATTCAGACTTATTGAAAGCAACACTCCTGTTATTGGGTTTGTCAGCTTTTAGATATTTTTCCTTCCTACATAATGTTGAAGCCTAACACTGAACAACTGAAATAAGACACATTTTTATTCAGTGGAATATCGACAATCCAAGCTGGATATTAAAAATAATAAATGTATTTGTGTCTCTGTAATCACTGAACAAGTCCAGTGTACACACTACATTTATATATTGCACTGGGTGATTAATCGTGTTTATTTTCTGCAGACAGTTAAATCAGAACCAGCAAAGTGAGGAACTGCTGGAACAGTACAGATGTGAAATCCAGGAATACAAACTCAAACTGCGGAAGCAGCGGTAATTTAATTGCTGGTGCAGCTAATTAGTCTATATTGACAAACACCAATTGAAGAGTTTTGAATATGTGTTGTTTATACCTTTTCTTTCACGGCAGGATGAAGTTTGAGAAGCAACTTCATCAGCTGATAGAGCAGCATAAGAATCTGCACTCCATCTTTGTAAGTTTTTGGAAAATGCCTAAAATAAAACGATGAAAATGTGACTTGTTAGTATCTGTTGTCCTTCAAATTGTTATTTAGACTCCAGAAAGGCTCCCTGATGAAATACAAACTATCGAGAGCACAAAGAGTCAACTGATATCAGCTGGTAAGTACCCACTAAATATCCATGCAAGTAAACTATCAATCAAACATTTCCTTTTGAACATGAATGTAGTATTTTCCGTGTCCAGCCTGTTCGATGTGGCCTTGTTCTGTGATTCTTGTAGAGCAGCTGAAGTTGGCTCAGCTGTTCCGCCTCGATGAGGAGCTCGACAATGTGAGGAAACAAAAGCAGTTGGGAGCAACAGCTGCAGAGGCTGCGGAGCAGTAAAACTACATGTGCAGTGGTGGATTTAGTGAATCAGAGGTAGTAGTGACCCACCAGAATCTTAAGGATTTATACCACTGACCTCAAATTAAAATGTTTGCCTACTTAATTCTATTTATTCCTGTGTTGTTAGCTATTTTATCAGAGTAGTTACTGCTTTTATATTAACAGTTCTTCAAAGCATGTGCTTATTTTTTGATGAGAATGTAACGTGTAATACTTTAACTTCTGTGACCAGCGAGTAGTTTTTTCAGATAGATAGATGCCAGTAGTTGTATCCTGGTTGCTACAATGTTCATTTTACTTTTAATATTGTGAATTAATAATATATTATACAGGTGTTCTTCAGGTTATCTTAAAAAATGTTTTTTTTTAAGTGTTGAGACATATTTGTTAAAATTGTCTTATTTTATGTATTTTAGGTCTTATTTGTATTTTATTATCTTAAAAAACATATAAATGAAAACAGTAAAGCCACCAAGACAACACACATGCCTACTGTGTACATGTCTACACAGCCACATTCAATTTCAGTTTAGACAGATTTAATGAGATTTAATAAAACACTTTTTGCAGTATTTCAAATACAATGTAATACTATCTGAGGTTTTAAAAAAAAGAACACATTTACCCTGTACAATTGTTTTCCCTTAATTAATTACTTTTTACAGCCAAGACCACATGCTTACAGTTAAAAACTGACATAAGGCACATTGATAGTACAGCAAAGGTGATCTTAATCAGGTTTGTTATGTATAATATCAACAAGCTCTCTTTATATAAATACTGCATGTACAATATAATCCTGCATATAAAAGATTGTAACCCCTGAAGTGTTAGTATAGAAAAAGATCCTCCTAACTTTTGATTTTAGAGAAGAGAAACACGCCAAACGTTAAATGGTTGATGAGCCGGGAGCTGCACTTTAGTAAAACTAAATCTTTGATTCAACAGTGTGACCAACAAAGAAGTTAAAAGTCCTGTGCAGGGCGTTGTTCTCAGAAGCTGAATGTCTTACATAAGGAGGCATGGCCCTGCTCCAGTACGCAAAATGTACCTGGTCTTTTATTCTTCCTTGCCTAAGAGATAATGACTAACTTGTCCATGAAAGAAAGATAAACAGGGGCACAGTATTGAAGAATGTAAAAATTGTCTATTTTTTACACAGATTCATGTCAAAGATAAGTACTCAATATTTGTATTTACATTGTATAAGACAGACATTATTTTAACCCCCCTCCCTTGATGAAAGCTTTGAGCCTCCCTCTCTAAATGGTTTCTTGACACTTTGGACCCTGAGAAGTGGGTCCACTCCTTAATAGAAAGGTGCATAACACTCTCAAAAGGATAAAGTTCATTAGAGCCTTACAATCAAAACTACTACTGCTGCTGCTGCCTCTGCATTAGATTTACACATTAGAAAACACATTTTCTCAATTCCTGATTTGGTCTCACACTCCTTATAATTTCACATACTTGCCCTTAAATGTTCACCCTTCATCACCCTCTTTTCTTCATATCCTCATCTTTACTTTCTCGGCTGGATTAATAATAGTCTCACAAGTCTTGGTAATACCCCCGGTAGGTTATTGGCACATGGGGAATCCACTCTCTCACATTCAGGTTCAAACAAGTCCCAGCTATACTTACACATACAGAAACACACAACACTGGTACCACACATGGGCAGTGTTTTACTGATGTTTTTTGACTGACGTGTATCTATTTTCTTTTCCAGGGTACAAAATGTACTATCTTTCTCTCACCCGCTAACTCTCTGTCAGGTTCATACAAGCTCATTTACAGGTAAAATGCCCAACCTTTTTCTGGTAGATGCAGCATCAGCCCATGCAGCCGGTATGAAAGTAGAGGGGCTCATCTTTCTCTCACCATATAAGGTTAAAGTAGTACCAAGTCTTGGCAAATGGGCACATTCCAAACTCAGTGACTTTAATTTGTTTTCAGCATTTTTATACATACGTGTAGTCTTTTCAAGTTTTATTACTCAGTGTGAAAATCCAGGAAAGGCTGCAGTGTTGAGCCGAAGAGGTACTTTGATAGTGTCGCTGGACAATGGGTCTTTTTTCCATCATCTTGCATAAAAAGTTTCCATTTAAAAGGCCGCTCCTCCATCTTTCGTTAACCCAGGCTATTCCCCATCTGTTAACAGAACAACAGGGAAATGAAACAGAGAATGAACCCACGTTTGTGTCTCTTTACCCTCCACCTCCTTGTTATCAACATTATTGTTAGGCTTCAGAGGAAACTCTTAAGAACAGTATTCTACTTAGCTTAGTGACACTTTAACCAATAAACAAAGCTCAACCTAAAGTGATGTAATAATCTTTAACGATGATATATGCGTATATAAAATAATGAACATTAGCTCATCCACTCAAATGTGACACTGTGTCAAACATTCATCTTATTTCTTCTTGCGAACTAGCTTAAATTCTGAATTCAAAAGCAAAATGAATCTGATCTCTACGTGATTTTAAACCTATATGGCTCATTAAGTAGCAAAGACGTTGTTCTCAAATTTTTTTTACATCTGGCTCTACTGTAACATGATTCAGTCTAAACCCACAATCCGACTACTACATTTACTACTTTTCATATCACTTAACATATTTGTCATATCTCTTTCTACACTATCCCTGTACACAACAAACATCAACCTTGCAGTGATAGACTACCTCAAAGCGGCTGTAGACCTTCTTCTCCTTCCTCAGACTCTCTATCCTCTTCAGCAATCCCTCCCGCTCCTGGATGTTACCCGGCGGTCGCAGAAATCGATTCTTTTTTATGGAGTTCTGTCTCTCCAGCGCCTTCTCCACTGTATCTTTGACTGCTTCCGCTTCTTCCCGCTCTTGACGGTTTTTCTGGCTGTTGGCCGAGATCTGCTCCAGAATGACTTTGGTGTCATCTCGTAGGTTGCTATTGAACAAAACAGAGCTGCCTGGGGCCTGGTGTCGGGACAAGCCTGACGTCCCTGTTGATGTCTTGTGATTTGCTGTAGTTTGGTTGGTAGTGGTAGATGCTGTGTCATAAGCTGATGAACTCTGCTTTGTGCTTGAATCTTCAGTGACCTCTTTAACCATGCTCATGCCCTTATCATCTCCTGAAGATTTCTTTTCTTTTTCCTTTGGTCCAAGGAAACCCTTTAGCCTCTGTGTCTGCTTCTTTAGGAAGTCGAGTGTCTTACCCTCACCTTTTCCCTCACCAAGTGTATTGATGGATGTATTGGATCCCGTAACTTTTTGGAGACCTTCCTTACCATCACCAGGTGTTAGAGTTGAAGAACTATGAGAGCGGATCTTTTTGAGTTCACTCTTCTCTGCATCTGTGGCATCTGTGGTCACAACCTCCTCACCACAGGAGACGCGACGAGGGTTCAGTCCTTTGAATTTCAGCTGATCCCTTCTGAAGAGCTTTGGTGAAGGAAGAGGCTTTAGAGACTTGAATATATCCTTCTTCTGACCCTCTGAGGCAGTCTCCTCTTTCTGGGTTTGAGATGTCTCTGGAGCCTTCGGGCTGACATAAGGCTTGGGACAGATTATAGAAGGTTTAGAGGAACTAACTGAGGGTCTGCGAGTCAGCTCTGCCAGTTTTGAGGAGATGTCTGGCTTCTTTGGTTCAGGTTCTGCTGAGCCAACAGAGACAGTTGAGATTTTCGTAGTTGTAGTTTTTATCGGAGGTTTTTCAGAAAGGTCTGGCTTTTTTTCAGCAGGCTCTGGGGCTTTTAGTGCGGACTCTGTCTCCATCTTTGGAGCTTTTCTTTTGGCAGCCAAGTCTTTGAAATACTGTAGTCGACTAGCCGGGTCATTAACGTTCAGAGATGATGATGATGTTGTGACTTCAGATCTTTTATCATCCTTGTTAGTTTTCTGAGGTTCCTCTTTTGCTTTAATCTCATCTTTCAATCGAATCTCCTTTTCCTTTTCCAGTTGCTCTTTCTTCTCCTTTTCCTCCTTCTCCTTTTCTTTCTCTTTCTCCTTCTCCTGATCTTTTTCCTCAACCTTCTTTCTCCATTCAAAAGGCTCACGAGACAGTGACCTTCTCTTTTCAAGTATCTGGGCCACAATCGAAGAGGTGCGCACTTTGTCTAACTCCTCATCTTGCTCTGTGGCTGGTTTTAATCCCAGGCTACCACTGTGCATCTCTGCTTTGGAAGATGAGAATATTAGCGAAGAACGGAGACGAGAGCTACGTTGTAGGAGTGGATTAACACGTGAACGAAACGATTCATGTTTGGACACAAAGAGATCTGTAGACTTTTTCCCCTCATCATCCACACCCACTTCCTTTGCCCTCTCTGGATCTCTCCCCACTTCCAGGGCATATGGCTTCAAGTCACTGACTGAGGGAATCAGATCATTAGTTGTTGTTGGGGGAGATTCTTTATTGCTGCCCTCAGTTAATTTGGGCTTTCCAAAGCGTGGTTTCAGGACGTCTGGTCTTGGCTTTGAAGGAACTGTAGGTGGCTCCTTTATTCCAAAGCGAGAACCTGAATTTTCAGCAGCAGCAATGGGCTGCTGATCTTCAAATGCATCAGGCCCCAGTGGTTGATGCAGGCCTTCTTCTCCTCCGTCCTCACATGTGCTAAAATAGGAGTGGATTCTCCAACTCCTTAGGCCTTGCTTAACACTTGGATCTTGATCCTGCTCTTGATCAGATTGTTTGAAAAACTGTTTCTTTTCTGGTGGGTGGGGCTGTGTAGGTGAGCTCTGGCAGGCATAAGCCTGACCAATTGTTGGCCTCTTATGGGCAGATCCTCCTCCATATCTTCCAGCTAAAGGAGGCGCCTGGTGACCTTCAGATGCTATCAAGTCCTCAGATGAAAAGTAGTCTTGGCCATAATGTCCCGGTGGAGGCTCCTGATCTGAGCGAAAGCTTGATTCTGAATACTGGTCAATGGAGAGGTGTGAAGGACGCCCTCTGAGTCTGTCGTAGTGTCCATGGCCAGAACCTGGCCCAGGCCCTTCACTGTAGAAATGGCTACTTTGGGAATGCTCCCTGTAAAGAAATGACAGTGATTCTTATTTGTATGATTATGAATTGTGCTCACATCAGATGACGACTGTGAATTGATCAGATATTGAACAGTTTAGGAATTAAAGTGCGACTACCTGTGAAAGTCTGTTTCATCCAGATTATTCATGACCCTGTGCTTCATGTATTGCCTTGAAGATGAGTAGCTTTCCTGGGTTCCCTCTGCATAGCTGTGCCTCTTGAAGCCAGTGGCACTCATCTCCATCTGCCTGGACACTATGGATCTTCCCTGCTCCAGGAAGGACTGCTGCATACGAAACTGTTGCTGAGAATACTTTCCAATTGTAATTCCTGCACCAGGTTCAAGGGTATGACGAAATGGGTCATTCCTCCGGAAGGGAAGTGCAAGGTTCCGATCAGAATCTCCGTAGGGGAAGGCAGAAGGAAGCTCAGCCTGCCTACGGTAAGTTATTGGGTTACGCAAAGACTGGGTCCTCTTTAAACCAAACTGGCTGCTAAGGTAACTGCTGGTGTCAGAGTGAGTAAGTGCTCCATTTGACGGGTCAATGACTAGAGGTTCTGACTGAGCAAAGAGGATGCGGAACTCTTCATCAAAGGTGGCGACCAGCTCCCCAAGGAAGAGGTGGGCAATGCAGCGGTGGATCTTCTCATAGGACCACATGAAACTAACAGAGAATAAGTTGTTGAGAATAAGTTTACAGATTGATGGGCAGGGTAGACTTGTCAATTAAGTAGACTCATTGTTAGCAATTAACTAACTCACCTGTAGTTCCCACTGAGTACAGCGTTGCAGTCTGCCAACAGGAAGCGATCTTTCACTTGTCCCTTAAATGATTTCCCCGTCCGGGAGTAATAGGTGGTTCCTGCCACAGTCCTGACACGCATCATCTATAAAACCGAAAAATCATGGACACATACACATTTTGGTAAGAATTATGTGTTTCAATTTAATAAAAAAAGGAATAAATGCCACAGGATTGCCAGGTAATTGATAAATCTTTTGACAAAATTTTACGTGAAGCCAAACTTACAGGTATTAAGTCCAAGTTGACTTTGCAGCTGATAACCATAGACGCAAAGTGATGGGCTTCCTGCTCATCCAGTAGAATGTAAACAGGAATGTGGCGAGCTGCTGCATCCAAGAGGTCAGCAAAAATGTCAACGTCTGTAAACATGTCCATCACCAAGGCAATAACCTGGAACAGAAGAGCAAACCAACTAGTCAAGGCTTGTTCTGTATAATATGGTATGTTGTATTCTGGTAATAATGTTCTTCATTTGCAGAAGCTCTGGCAGAGGCAGCTGCTTATTGAGTTTATCAGTAAAATAAGATAAATAATAGAACATTATACATTTAAAAGCACTGTACATAATATAGTATATACAGGTTTATGACATAGTGCACAAAGGTTAAAACTGTAAAATTAGGATTAAATATTATATAGAATATTGTATTAAATCAAAATACTCAACCCTTAGTCTTAGTAAGGCTCTGTATGTTTCGGCAACAAAAGAAACATCAAAATACTTATATAATATAAAACTTAAATAATAACACAAATTAATTGAGTTTGTTAAATTAATAAGTTTTACAATTAAAACAATTCATTCACCAATTCATTTATTTTTTTCAGTCATTTAGAAAAATGGATGTGATTTAAAACAAAGTTTGCATTTACTGCACAAAGATTATCAGCAATAAAATCTGTTTAATTGGTAATTTTATATACCAAACCTGGGCTAGTAGGATTAATGACCCATGTCTCTAAGAACCTGTTTGTCCTCTGTGTATATTTTGAAACACTTCACTTGTAAGTAACACCCTCATAAATTGTGTCCAAAGTAAAAGCAACAGACATAAAATCCAAACACAGACAGACATGAAGGAAGAACAGCAACATGACCCACCACACTGACTGGTTTGACTGCTCATGACATTTAGCATACACTGTATTTTTAATTTAACCGAAACAATCATTCATCTGAAGGGAGTGGTAGCAGTGGCAGATAAAAAGTAAGATTAAACCAACTGCTTTCAGACATGCACTAAACTCTGCATGTATGAACGCAAATTCCGAGTGAGATGCTCCCTGGATTCACCATGAGTGAGTGGGGGGGTTGATAATGCTTCTAACACACAAAAGTAATAAGAAAAACAAAATGAAAAACAAATCTCTCTAGCTGAAAAACAGTGTCACAGACATAGAAGACACCAACGAAGATGTCAAGAGAGTTTGTGGTGATAAGACATGACACCGGTGTCTGTGTGAAAATCACGTGATCTCTGCAGCAGACACGTCCCTTCCCGTCTCTGTCTGCTGCACCCGGCTACTCTCGCCTGAATAATGCGGAGGATTTGTTGCTGTAGCGAACGCGTCTGTAAAGAAAACCTCCGCCTGCGTTATGCATGTCAGAAAAGAGTCACTGGCAGCCATTTATCTCAAGTCTTTTTTTCAAGAGTTAACACCTGATATGTACAGTACAAACTGATAGGACAGAGAAAGAGGACACTGGTGTGTTGATTAACTATGTTGTGTGTTTCCCACCCGTCCACATGGATTAGAAATTAGAAGAATTGTACACATCCCTACACAATAAAACAGGCTGTTTGAAGCATGTTTGAACTTTTGCATATTCAATAAAACTAAAACTTTGATCTCCTCTTCAGATCTTTTATCAGGAAAACCTGTTGAAAGCAAACTGGTTATGCAAGTCTAACACATTTTTGTGTCATACCCCTCCCTTTTACTCACCTGACGTGCATTCTTGATGAGCCTCCTGGCCTGCTCCTTGATGCTTGGCATGTCTGGGTCGGAGGGGTTGACCAGAGTCGTGACCTCTGTGGGCCCAATGAAGCTGTGCTGAGGCCAGCCCAGGTCCAGCCCTGGGGCAGGCAGGTCAGACTGCATGGGCCAGTAGGTGTCGGAAGAGCCATCGTCATCAAGAGCTCCCTCGTGGTACGTCAGCTCTGGTAAGCTGGAGCTCTGACTGGGCACCTGGATTGTGGACTTGATGAATTCGATTTCTGGCTGTGCCAGGAAACTGACCACATCTGCGGTCTGGAGGAACTCATAGTACCCCTGGTGTGACAGGAGACACGTCCAAGTTAATAACATCATAAAATCTAACATGGTATTTCATTGAATACTATCATTCAACAATAAAAGACACAATTATGAAATGGCAGTCTTACCTGTGTATCGTTTTCTATCAGGGCATCGATAGCTAGACGGTACTCCTCACGGTAGTGGGGGGGCAAGTAGTTCGGATCATGGGGGTTTTCGCCTATGGATGAACTCTGAGATCGGTGTGCCATGGTGGAAAATGGACCCAAGGGGAGGATTCAGATGAGGAGAGGAATTTAAACCTGTGCAAAAGATAGGAAAAGGGTAAGGGACATGAATTTACCCCAATATCTGCAAATTCCCATTTTAGAGAAATGTCATATAGTATTCTCAAATGTCACAGCTAAAACAATAAAATATTTCCATGTTTAAGTCTGTTGCTTGAGTAGATGCAATTTCTGTAAAATCCTCAGTCTACAATATACAACAAGATACACTCACATTTTAGCTAAATATTTCTTTCAGGCGATGAGTGGAAGAAACCCTTTGTGTGTGAGGACAAACAAGCAGTCAGGTTACCCCCCACCTCATACACAAAGTGTCCATTGTTTCCGAGTCAAAGCCTGTGTAGTCAGTTTAACGAATACTCCTTTCAAATTATCACACACACCTTCACCAGTAAACAACACCACATGATTACACTCCAGCAGTGTCATGTCTGTTTTCTGTATTCTACCGTGAGGCTGGTGGTTTGTTTCTATTAATGTCATTAATGTGAATACATAATAGAATTTGTTTGTATTAAAATTAACTTTACAACATTTGTTTGACTTGATGACACTGGACAATAATAATATAAGAATAATACAAATAATATTTTTTCATTTCCAACTTAACTAGACAAAATATCTGAGCTCTTTTAAAATACTTATTGTGCAATGCATCATGTATGGCATCTTATATTGTTTTTATTTTATAGTAAGACTGTGATTAAAAGTTAAATTGACTAAGTTCTCGTTAATGGCCTCATGCATGCAGTTTAATTTGATGTTGTTTGACGTAACATTAGAGCTTTAATTAGCAAAAAAATATCCTGTGATAGTGATTAACTGAAATTCAATCTGGCTTTGTGAGAAAACCATATAAAAGGTAAGCGCGTAAAAATAAACAACAGGACATGAGACGTACAGTGGGAGGAAGAGAAAGAAGAAAGTCAAGTGAGAGAAAAGGCACGCTTAAAGGGAGAGGTGGGGACGGCACGGAGAGCTGTAAAGACAGGTTCTCTCATATCTGCGATCAGAGAACTCGTCACGATGGTGCATCATGCTTCGCGCTGCTACTCAGGCTCTTATCCCCCAAAATATGTGTTGGTTATGGCAAAAAAATGGATTGAGGCGAGAACGATGAGTATGTTGTTAGTTATGTCATCATCACTGGAACTGAATTAGGCAGTGAAAGGCACATTGTTGCGTAAGAATTTATGAATGTGTGATTGTTTGGGTGGATTAGAAAGCAGGGGAGTTTAGGGTTCACTTAGCAGATCATCAGAGCTGAGGGACGACTTCTCCAGTGATGCACATGTCAGTTCATGTAATGAGGATTAAACTCACGAGATACAAAAGCAACAGTAAAATAAAGTCCCAGTTAGAAAATGCAAACAGGTCTAAACTCCAGAGAAAAAGAACCAAGCTGGCATTCTGTTTTTTGGATCAGAATCTGGCACGAGCCAATTACAGAAGTGTGCAATAAGCAAAATCACGTAGATAGCTCAGCCAACATGATCAGGCCTGACTGAAACCTGCATCTGATTTAAATTCTTTGTCCAAACCAGTTCCCAGTGGGTCCTGACAGGCTCGGGTCAGGTATCGAGCAGAAACTTCATGAAAATACAGGACAACAAGAGCCATGGTTAAAATTAGGGCAGCTATCATTTTATTTGCTTATTCTTTTATTGGTCAAATCATGACTAACTCAATGTCAATTGTGCTTTAAAGACAATGGCTGTGTATGGTGCATGTTTGGCCGTCATTATTTGACGTTTGTTAATTATTCTGTGAGCAGATCATCATTGCAACATATTCAGTGTTCAATGTTTCAATTACAACACCCAACACAGCAATGTTTGCGTAACAGTAGAAAAGTCTAACACTAAACATGGCGGTGGAATGGCACATGTCCCGCCCCGTTCCCGTAACAGCCAATCGCTTGTTGAACTGAGAAACATTGCAGGTCGGCCGTGTTGTTGCACTGATGCAAACGAGCAGTTGAAGTTCGTAACAGTTTCAACGATTGGGGGCAGTGGGAGGAAGAGGAGGAACCGTATTTAAGCGTCGGACATTAAAATTTAGGATTCGCTCATTCGCTCTGGATTAATCAGTAAAAGAGGTTGGTGTTGTGAAACCTTGCACATGTGTAGTGGAAGTGTAACTAGTGGAGAAAAGAGCGTTTTAAGCCTCATTTTGAAAGTGAGTTTTTACACGTAGGGGTGTTTTTGTGTTGGTGGCCTGGATAGGGGCCTGACCTTGTTATCCTGAACATGAACAAAGATGGCGGCTCAGAGGTGAAACTGACCTATAAGCATTAAGGTGTTATGCACCATTAACTGAGCCAACCAGGACAACCCCTCATTGATATTTCATGTGGACCTGACAGCTGCACAGTGGATGGGTCATCTGAGGGGTTAACAAACCAAACTGGACGTGTTCAGTGCAGGCTGGTTAAGATACTTGATAAAGAATACAAGATACAGGGTTTTTTTTTGACTGCGTATTCAAATCACGATGGAAATGCACAGGAACTTCTCAGTAACTGCGGTTGACTGGCAGCCTGACAACATAATCAAGGTGTGTGGGTGTGTGTGGGTGTGTGTGTGTGACCTGAGGTCAGTGGGAGGGTGAGTAGGTGGTTTTTAAGGCATCATCTACCTTTTAAAATGTGTGTTTATAACATGTTTATTGTAAACTTCCACATATTCTTTGGTAATCAGCAAAGGACCCAAGTCCCGACCTGCAATCACTGGGACAACCCGGTTTAGTCAGAGGTCTGGTGAGTCACCCAGCAGCTCGGCTTGGCCTCGCCTGGGGACACTGCTCCGTGGTGATTCATCTGCTGGCAAAATGGCTGACATCCTGTTTCCTTATTCATTTCTATCCATCGTAATTAGCTCTTTGCGGTGTGCTGTTCCCCTTTCCGCTGTTCCATGGTGGACGTGAAGGCACACTGGGCACAAATGCATGGAATCATTTTACTCGTGCCAAGTTTCTATGAGACACAAGCACTTGAGTTCTTTATTTTAAAGGAATCTAACCGCCTGGGGACTAATCTGTACATAAATTGACTGAGGTAACAGAATCACATACCTGCGATAACAGTCATAAACGGAGAGATGTGCACCTGCCTGTCAAAAGCAGCTAGAAAACCCTGCAAGTGCCTTCATGAAACGGTTAGTGAGGCTGCTATTGTCTTTCAGCTAGAAAATAGGAAAACTCACAGGAGGTCAGGGATCAGTGCAAATCCGCCCTGAGATGAACATGAGAACTCAAGAGCTGTAGCTCAGAGCAGGGTGAAGAAGAATAGCACAACACAAGAGGCCCGGCAGACTTTCTGAATCTCACCTGGCCGACAGGTAGGATATTCAAACAAATACTTTTGCTTTGTTTGTTGTCATGGCAACTGCAGCAAGAATCAAACTGAAGAAGTGACACATGGAGATCTTCCTCTTTCTGTCCTCCTTTCTGGCTTTAGTTATGAAACTTTCTGTTGCCCAAACAAGGACGAGCCAATAAACAGTAAACCGCATTGAAACACTAAACCGCCTCGGGTCAGGCGGGCGGCAACCAACTGCAGAAACTGGGGCCTGATAACTCCAATATTCAGAAGCAGCCATGGCTGGCTCACCAAGCATGTAAACGGCTCATTCTTATCATTCCTGCCTGAACGCTGACATGAGGAGAGGTAAGGGAGGGACCGTTTAATGTCTTGACATGTGAATCGAGAAATTTCCTGCGGAGGCACAAACTTTTCAAAAAACTGTTTTCACCACTCTCTCCGTCGCACACGTATCTGAACACACCTCACTAAACAAACAGATTGATCTGGCATTCCTCCTCAGTCGATTCGTTTTGTGTTATAATTCAGTGTGAGAAAAGAATACCTGAGAACAGGTTTGGAGGGAAGAGCCAGTTGTGTCCTGATGCTCCTGTCAGGACGTTTCAGTGCCACGTTTTGTCAGATTAACACACACAAACATGAGATACGAGCAAACACAAGAGCGAGCGAAGCTTGTGTATCATCTCACATCAGTGTGACCGCTGAATGCCGCACAAAAGACAGCTCAAGGTCAGGCGAATGCATGCTGCATGTGTGAAAACACCCGGCAAAGTGTATCCTCCCTTTTTTCTAACCAGCAGCAGTGCAAGAAAAACAGGTCCACTGACGTCCTCGTAACTTTTTCCAAATGCCTAAATGCCTGCGGTCAGCTCGAGCAGAAGACAAGAAAAATAGTTTTTACATTGCTTTCCATTAAATATTGCTTGCACCACTGCAAAGAGATACTGACCCCTTAATGAATGGGCTGCAGGCGTGGCCATATGGATAGTGTGACAGGGTCAAATCTGCACACGCACCACAAAAAAGCTGGCTTGACAAACTTTTCCCTTCAAATTATAAACAGATGTTGGTCTATTCCTGCGCAGTGACTCACTGAATGAATTTAGGCACAGCTTTTAAAAAGTTACGTTTAAATCAGTGTTTTCAAGATTGCTCTTTTTGCTTGTAAAGTTATAATCAGAGCCAATGGGAGGACAGCATCTTCTTCTTCTCCTCGTTCAACTGACAGAGCTGTATGATTAGAAGGCCAGGGACGTATATTATCTCACCATTTATCCTCAGGTTAGCCTAATGGCAATGGCGAACAAAGCATTGTGCAACTGAGCCATTGCACACGCTTGTAAAAGTGTCCCTGCCTTTTCAAGCACAATTCATCACCCACGGCTCCCGGCAGCACAACACAGACAAAGCCTCCTCGGTCTCAAACCATGTTATTTCACCAAGTGGCTGTCCCCCCCCCCCCCCTCTTCTGTGTCTTCAGAGCACTGTGGAAAGTGGGCAGCACAGCTTGTCGGAGCCAGCCAACGCGGAGCCTTCTGTGTGTTTAAGTTTGTTTCAACAATACTGATCTGGGTTTTTTTCTTCACAGCGGCTACCTGGATGACTTAATCCTTCCAAACAACAAGCTGCCGATGAGTAAATTCACATGCCTTTCTCTTTTTCTCCCACTCACATTAAAGACAGTGAGTGACAGATAGAAAAAGAACAGAACAGACATAATACAGTTGGAAGAGGATCAAATTAAGTGGAATAGAAGAGAGCAAGACCCAGTTGTAGAATAGAACAGTGCTTGTTTGAATAGATCAGGGCTGTAGAGGAGCCTACATTGATATAATAAACTACAAGAGAAAAGACATTATTAGTTTAATGTTTGTTTGAATAGATCATAACAGGAGGATAGTCTACATGTATAGAATAGAATGTAACAGAGTATAATAGAACACAATAGAATAGAATATAACAGAACAGAACAGAATAGAGTAGTGTTTGAATAGGACAGGAGGGTAGTCCTCATGTATAGAATAGAATAGAATTGAACAGAACAGAATAGAATAGAACAGAATAGAATAGTGTTTGAATAGGACAGGAGGGTAGTCCTCATGTATAGAATAGAATAGAATAGAACAGAATAGAATAGTGTTTGAATAGGACAGGAGGATAGTCTACATGTATAGAATAGAATAGAACAGAATAGAATAGTGTTTGAATAGGACAGGAGGATAGTCTACATGTATAGAATAGAATAGAATAGAACAGAATAGAATAGTGTTTGAATGGGACAGGAGGATAGTCTGCATGTATAGAATAGAATTTGACACAACTAGAATATAGTATAATAGAACAGTATAGTGAAGAATAGAGAGTGATAGATTGTCTTTATCCCAGGTTGCACACTTCGTCTTTCTTCCACTTCGTACCTCCTGTAACTTCGCTGCAGAACTCGTCTCCTCTTTGTGTTTGTGTCTTGAGAAGCTCGGTGTCGTCTTCTCCAGTGAAACCTGCCGGTGCGCGTCTCTGTCGCTCCGTCGCCTGCGTCCGTGCGTCACATTCCTCGGATCGTGGTCGGATCTCCCACCCTGACCCCCCCGGTGTATGTGTGTGTGTGAGTGCAGCCTTCCACCGGCACCACTGAGCTCCGGGGCCGGGGCTGAGCGCTTCGCTCGGCGGTGTGGGATCCTCCGGGAGCCACCGCCACTACAGGCACGGAGCTGAAAGAGGAAGAAGAGGGCGCGGGCTCCTGTCTGTGAAGGCAGGGCTTTCCCACCGGTGAGACTCCTCCCAAAGATCTCTGGAAACAACGAACCCATTGGAAGTTCACTCCCAGTGGCATATTTCAAATGTGCTGGCCTTTATGTCATGGCTGCTGCTGCCTGGTGTTTGATCCAGCAGGAGACATCTTTCTTGTGGATGTGACAGTTTGGGTTCGAGCCAACTATGTTCTAGTAAATCAGAGGATTTCACCCCAACCCACTGACTCTTTACACTGTTTTGTCCTGGTTGTGCAAAGAGCTTATGTGTTCACCCGGTTCACCCCTGTCAGTTTGTTGGGTTATTTTTCAGCAGGATTACGTAAAAACTACTCAACCAAAACCCACCAAGAAGATTGCCAACTTGGTATAAGGACTGTTTTTATATAGTCTTGTCTTAGCAAGCGCTCACAAGTCACCTTCACTCATTTATTCCAACACAATCATAAGCTGTTTTTGGTCGTGACCTGCAGATAAAGTCCGGAGAATAGCAACAAATCCTCTGCGTTATTCACCACAAACTCTCTTGACATCTTTGTTGGTGTCTTCTATACTTATAGATGTATGGCTCTGCTTCTTCACCTGGAGATATTTGCTTTATTTATTTATTTGTTTTCAAGTTTTGTTGTGTAGTCACATTGGATTCTTTCTCCTGACTTTATACCAGGGCGCCAGGCGGAGAAGCTCTGATCTGGAGGCTCTCAATTGGACATTTGCGTTTTCACATTAGCTTGTCATCCGGAGAAAGCGTGGAGAGTCTCCGGAGTTCAGTGCATGTCTGAAAGCAGCTTCACATTCATTCATTGTCGTCATAATCCTCAGGGGCAATTTGAGGTTTGGTATCTTGCCTAAGGTCACTTTGGAATGCAGGCTGCAGGAGTCAAATGTTGAGGCCTTGGCCAAGGAAAAACCAGTTAAAATTAGGTGTGGTTGTGGATATGGATTACAGATCAAATTGAATTGACAAATAAATCATTCATGTTATCAGACCGCTATAAGAAGTAGACAATCATGTGTAGGATTGTTCGTTCTTGGCCTGTTGCACTTGGTAACTTACGTTATCTCTTTGTTTCTTATGTTGATCGTCGTGTTTTCACTGATTAAATGTTAAATGTAGCACTGTAGTTCCTCGAGAAACAAATATGTAATCCTTGCTGTGTACTTGTGTATGGATAGTTTGACATTTAACTTGAGTCTTGAGTGCCTGGAGGATTATTAGCATCAGGCTTCAGGTTAAAGCTGATTTATGAAAGTGGAAATAACACACATCTGTCACTTAGAAATGCAAAATGAACAAACTCTCTCTGAAACAAAAAAATGTTCTTTTTCCAGGTCACGTTCCTATCTCAGACATTGTATAAGTCAGTCACCGATTGTTTTTCTCGAAGGCAAACATTCTTGCTGAATCAGCACGACTCCGACAGTTCCTTTTGTACTCTACATGAATCCTCTGCAAAGCCTGCCTCCTCGCTGCAGGCTGTACCGCTCACTTTCTCCTTCCTTTAATAATAAGGGCTGGATTTGGGAAGCCCATAGCTAATGTCCAAGAGCACACAGTGCATGTCAAGTAGATCCAGGGTTCAACTGCTGGTCTTGAATGTCCCCATGCAAGTACATGAACCATTATTTGTATGCTATACTAGATTCAGCAGACATGAAAAGAGTCATGATTATTTCACATGAATTCATTTCTGATGTTTATTGATTGTCTAATATAAAGAAAAACAACGTCTCAGTCTCAATCATTTATCAATTCCTTTACCTTTCCCCTCATTTTCTTTTAACCACTTCTCTCATTCTAAATCACCTTCTCTATGTGTGATTTATAATACGCCACAATTCCATGAACACAAGGTGTAATACAGGTTGAAGTGTACTCCAGTGTGTTTGCACTTTATTTGGATTGTACTTTGTCCTGAAACGTGTCTATCAGACAGAACACACCTTGTTTCATGGCCTCTGATATCAACACACACACACTTGGGAGTGTGACGGTGTTCAGTCCTGCTCCTACGGGTGTGCCTGCTGCTTGAATTTCTGCCTGAGCACCTATTTCATACTGAGTTGTTGGACACACACACACACACACACATTACGAGCCATGTTTTCAAGGTCTCTCTGTGCCTGTTTTTCTATTCATGCAAATGTGCAGAATTCAGTGTGACAGAGTTGTGAAGCGATAGTTTGCATGCAGGTGTGTGAGAGCCACAAACCGACTATGACAGTGCAATAAAACACAAAGTACTTTGTGTGTGTGAAATGATTTGACAGAAGTGTCAGTGCCAACAGAGAAAGTCTGTTCACATGAACAAGCTCTGATAATAAATATTAGCAGGTATACAGGCACTGAGACGCAGGGTGCGGCCACTCGACGGAATGTGCTCAAGGCATCTTACCACACCCAACCTCAAACTCCTTTCCTCTCCCTTTCTCCTTCTCCCTCTCTCTTCCGTTCTCCCTCCCCTCTCTCTCTCTCTCTCTCTCTCTCTCTCGTTCTCCCTCTCTTTTTATCTTTCTCTGTGCTCCTGACTCAGCCTCTCTCTCCCCATCCTCCCTCCCTCCTCCCACCTGGCAGTCATTGAACAGGTTTGCAGGTCCAGGCAGAGTCCGGGGCAGCAGAGAAATCCTGGCCTGCATCTCTGCATGCCTCCAGCTGAGAACTCTGTTTTATCTGGATCCACTTGAATTTGAACTAGCTTTATGTAGATATATGCAAGCAGAGTACATACTCCAGAGGTATGTTTAATAGATAGAGTGCACAAATGCACATGGCCTACAGAGAAGCCTACTGAGTCTTTACTGGATGAATGATGATTACTTTCCTAAAACACGTTCCCTCATTAGTTGTTTTGGTAAAGGTGGTGCAGAGCATTATCTAACACTGTGGTTCAGAATCTGCCATGAGTCATCTGTTGGGTTCAGTCTGTATCATGTCATTTTTAGGCTCATCAGTCCAATTCAGTGTCCCTGCATGCACAGTATGGAAACACTGTGTGGACTGAGGTGAATGCACAAAATACTCCAGCACATCTATAACAGCTTAGAGCACATCTTTCATAATTTGGCTTTTGGGGGACATTAATTAATCAGCTTCAGAATGGCTGGTTGGTGGATTCTGTCACTGTTAAAAAGAAATAGCCTGTGTTTCTTCATTTCTAGTCTTTATGCTAAGCTAAGCTAGGTGAATGCTGGCCACACCTTCATATTGATAGAACAGCAAAACATGTGTGCATTTTGTCAAACTGTTTCTGTAATGGTAATAGTTAATAGTTAAAAATATAAACTGGTAGAAACCAGTATGATGCAATTACACATATGAAGATATAAATTACATGGACTTAAAAGTCTTTAAAAGTTGAATATTTTCTGCACAACTAAAGATTCTAAAATTTAGATTTTTCACAGGCTATGAATTTTTACATGTCTTGTTTACAGTCCCACTGCATTGTCTATTATTCCATCCATCCATTCATGTATACGTACATACATACATTATCTATACTGCTTTTCTTTAGACAGTCGTAGGGGAGCTGCAGCCATCTTCTATTAGTTCTCCAGTTTAATATCTAACATCAGCTGAGGAAAGTCACACATACGCTTGAAAGCAAGTGATGGAACATGTGGTGAAATAGTTATGTCAACATTGAGAATGAAGTCTGTATGGTGTTTGCACAGTCTCAGCTGTAGTCCAATGATATAGTATACACCCAATCACCATATAGACTGTGAGATAGAAAGAAAGTGAAAGAAATGCATGAGCGATATCATATTATGAGATAAACCAGACAGTATAAAAATGGAGAGTGGCTCAGTGTTTTCCGGTTTTAGGACAATTTGTTTTGTTATTTCAGACAATGTTGAGGGTGCTGTTCATTTTCATTCAACACTTTGTGGAAACTTTCATCCACTTGAACTTTCTATGTGCATGGCGACAACACAACATGTTGCTTTTGTTCCTACATAGATTTAATCAGCGTCTTGATGGATCAATAGAAATTTGCTCCATAGAAAGATGATACAAAGAGGCTACTCTGTGAGTGTGCCCTTGTCCGGTCTCTCTTTCTTCTCTGTGTTTGGGGCCTGCATCTCTGCGGCCCTGTGAGTTTTCCCAGCATGCTTTTCTCACGCTGTAATGTCACACCCGAGTATAAGGTGACTCTCTGGAGCCTGGGGCTTTGAGGTCATTTTTACACCACCCTGCCTGCAATAGAGGTGCACACGAATGGCCAGTTTGATGCTATACAGTGGCTATATGTAAGGGTTACTCTGTGTCTGAGTTAAGTGTGTGTGCACACAGATTCACATGCCAATGAGACACTACACCCTCATTACCACCCACCATATAATGATATGTCATTTCACAGTTTCTCCAGTCTGCGTCAGGTCTAGTGACTGAGACCCTACGAAAGGATTTTCCTGACAAGCAAGAGAGTAAAATGTCATCCTTAATGACTGAAACTAAAAAATCCTTAATATAGTTAGATGAGAATTTGTGTATATGTGTGTGTGTGTGTGTGTGTGTGTGTGTTTACCAGGAGACTCCAACATGTGTTACACACAGTTTTATTTCTATTGGGTGGAGAATCATTGCATGAACAGCTCAGGTACAGAAGGAAAGTACCCACAGTGAGCGGGTTTTTTCATTTGCAGCGTCACTGCATACCTGTGACAGGTGTTGCCATTTTGCAGCTATTATTACCACTCATGAAATGACAGTAATGATTATTTAGAAACACTATGCATTACTCTGCAGACAGGATTCACGTCTGAGTATACAAGGGTTCTATCCATCAAACCAGCTCGACTCAATCCTGCCATTACTGGCATGAGTTGTTGTTACGAGTGTTACTAGCCCTAATTACTAATGACAGAAGCTTTGAATAGTAAATCATTCAGGAGCACATGAAGAATCCGCAGACTGAAACAAAACTTTCCAGTTTTTTTAAAAACATTTCTTCACAGGAAATCCTCCATTGAACATAACAGAATGCTACACACCCACAAAGTTCCTTGTGAAGGCTTGGTCTTTACCTTTGGACTTTCTTTCAACGGGAGGTGCACAAGGACCTCAGCGAGCACTCCAGTGTCTTACAGGACGTTGATGTTGATAATGTGCTTGAGGTTGAAAACATCCATGTAACCAAGGTTTAGGTGTGAAAAGCACTTTAGAGGTTCAAAAATAGAGGACAGCAGCACACCAGAAACCATCACAGTGGAGAGGTGACACAGATCAGTGTTTGCAGCAACAACTTTTGGTTTCCTTGAATGTGAAATGCAGGCTGTAGATGAGAGAGGTGGACAGGACTGAGAGTGGCATAAACATGAAGCAGGACGCTGATGGATATCTGTAACCAAACAAAACAGGTGGGCAGATGTTGTCTACAGCCATGTCAAGAGGGCAGTGTTGAATTAGTGCATACAAATATTCATTCTTTCAAAATGAACAGCATTTAATTGCCTGTACACCTTGGGCAAAATTAAATCAGTGTAATACAACATCCCTGCAATAAATCTTCACAGAATTCAGTTTTGTTGTTCTAGATCAGTGTTGATTTAACTGAAAAGGTTGTTTTTTAAAATCAATTTAACCTCCCATTTGAATCGGTGTAGGCCGATATATTTAGTTCACTGTGAAGTTCCTGCTGCACTTAAATGTATATGGTCAATACAAGATGCCTTGTGAATCTTTAACTTTGTTTCATTACTTGTTCTCTTTCCTATCAGCTGGGTAACCACCCCTGGCTTATCACCAGGAAGCTATTATTACTAAACATTCATAGTCTCTTTCTGACATAACAAAGTTGGTCATCTGGGCTGTATGGATAAATTGAAGACCACTCATTGTGCAGTAGAGGTCTTGCATCACTTCAACAACTGGGAAGGGAAATCTTATTATTGGTTAAAACCCCTGCCACAGTTGTGCCACTGTGAAATTAACTTGCAAAACGAATGTGTTTGGACTGATCAGCTCATCAGATTTTGCAGAGCTCCAAAATCAAAAGTATTTTTTACCTCCACCAAGGAGGTTGTGTTTTCACCCCTGTCCATTTGTTTGTTTGTCAGCAGGATAAAGTGAAGAATACCAAATGGATTTTCACTAAACTTGTTAAAAAGGATGGTACATGAGACAAGATAGAGCCTGTTTGAAAAAGCAGTAGAACCTGCAATTTTATATCACTTTCCAAATAAAATCCAGCAGATTCAAATGTGGTTTCATTGGAGGACTGTTAGGCCTTGGCAGAGGTATGCACTCTGCAGAGTCACTCTGAGTCATTCTAGTAACTTATTTTAATGAAAACCTTAAAAGATTCCTCAAAATAAATGTTTTCCCTGTGCGCCAGAATATTCCACCCTTGTGTTCACCCGCACTGCTGTCATGTTCCCCTCTGCGTTTTGGTCTGTGTGAAAACCAGCAGCTGTGTCATACTGCTCCCTAGTGAACAGAACTGGATTGTGTGGAATGAGTTTCCCAGCTGAAACTTACACCACTTGCAACACATTACACTGACTGCTGTTGCTGTAAATGAAAACAAAACAGAAACTTGAATGTGAATTTGCTGGAAGGAAACATTTTGATTGAAGTATTTGAAGTATGAGGAAAAAACTGTGGTGAAGAAAATGAAAAAAGTTACCAGGAGAAAATATGAGATAGGGAAATGGTTTTAATGTCTGGGGGAAATATAAATATGAACAAACAGCAGCTGAAAATTAAAATGAGCTTTAAAAGAGTTACTTGGCAGGCTTTTAAAAATATTGACTTTTGTCATTTAAGGTGTTGGA
This sequence comes from Paralichthys olivaceus, assembly GCF_024713975.1. NCBI lineage: Eukaryota > Metazoa > Chordata > Actinopteri > Pleuronectiformes > Paralichthyidae > Paralichthys > Paralichthys olivaceus. Next base: position 9,418,264 of record NC_091112.1, read on the forward strand.
TACATTACCTACTTTACAAAATCCCTGCAGCCTAACACAAGTAATTAGGACGGACAGAAATTATGTTTTACACGTTTTTATATATTTGTCAATGTGCAAAAAAATACAGAATACATGAAAAATCCAACACGAATAGACAGTACAGTCCAAACTTACAATGCAAGATCGACCCATTTAAACATGAATTAAAAGAAATTAAATATCAGTAAAATAACAAAGAAGTTAAAATTAATAATCAAATATAGAATACATAATAGAATATGATCAATAATAACAGGACATTAACTTTAATCACATAACATAATTATTTAAAGTAAAACACTTTGCTCACTTGTTTTCATTTTAGGTAAAGGTTAATGTCTGAGTGCAGAAAACAAATTCAATCATAAAATCAAACGTCATCATTGTTTTTAGGTGATCCTCATGGAGCTTTGCGTCACATGATGCACGATGGGCTTGGCGAGATGGAAAACGAAACTGTGATGGTAAGTTTCGTTTCCGAGATATCAGCTGATGATGAGACACAATAAATAGAGACTGCTGCGCAGACGACATTACAGACACTGCTGCAGAGGTCGAGGCATCGTTTCGTATCAGCTTTGGTTTTCAGAGACTAGAAACTTCAGATATCTCACCATCGAGGAACCATGAAGCGACCTACAGGTAACGCTGAGTACTTTGTGCATAGTTTGCTAATATTCTTCTTAGTTTGGTGTTACGTTTGTTGTGTTCATTTTGGTGCCATTGCTGCAACGCCTCCAGTGTTTGGTATTTACACCGTTTCTATATTATAATAGTAGTTCATTATTATTTGTATTAGTTAATATTGATTTTAAAAGAAGGGTGTTTAATATTAAAAGGCCTATATAATGTAGCTTCTGCTTCACTTTTGCTCAGCTTCCATGCATATAAACAATCTAGAACTTCGGCCCTGACTTGTTCTTTAACCTTTTTTCAGATTGGGTTCCAGCCTTATGGCGGGAAACTTTTGAGGAATTGCTGTGTGAAGACAATGAGCTGGACTATGGAGATGAGTGGACTTTCAACTTCAACTACAGTCAGAACAACACAGTCACCAACGAGGAGAGGAAGAGAGGCTGGAAGATCTGCTGCCAAAATGCCCATGGAGAGTATGTATCCAGCTCCATGTATATAACTTTACAGTATATCATAGACTAAAGATGGACAACATGACAGTGCCCCAAAAGTGAAGCTGAATAGTCTTGACCGCCCCCTGGTGGCCGACTGCAGTAAACTTGATTGGGCTTGGACCAAACTATACTTTTTTCTCAAACATGGTTTCTGTCAGGTAGTTCCTATCACACTGATGTATGTTCAAGTGATAATTTTCTTTCAAGTTTTTTTTCAATTGTTTATTTGATGCAATACAAATGCAGTGAGAGGTCATGAACAGCTGAGACTGACTTGTGCCTGTCTTCCTATATCCCTCAGTTTCAAGTGTGCATCCTGCTCCAAGACCTGGCACTCGGCACGGGTAGTGGTGTTGTTTCGTTACAGACTCCAGAAAGGTCGGGGGACAGTGATCATGCGACCCTTCCGTCAGACCTGTCGCAGCTGCAAAAACGAGAATTATGAGTTCTGTGGTTTTACCCAGGAAGCTGTTGAAAGTACTTTGCTCAGGCTGTTTTCCAAAATTCGGAAGAATTGCTACGGGGAAGAGGACTCGGACGCTGACAATGACGATGGTGACTTATCGGAAAAAAAAACCAAACCCCATGAGAGCCACCTGTGTGAGGCCTGCAAGTCAGGCATTTGCACTCAGGATGATGACTCGTAGGGTGTGTGTGTGTGTGTGAGAGAGAGAGAGAGAGAGAGAGAGAGAGAGTGGCTTAGTTTTAGGATGACAGGTGCAGAGACTCACAGTTTGACAGTTTGTGCAGGTGGTATGAGATGCACATGTTCTTTATCAATCAGTCAGAAGTTTTTTTTCACCATTTATTTCCCTGTTTGCTAATAAGCCGGAATACACAAAAACAACAAAATTGATTTTGTAATGGACAGGACCCCATGAAGAACTACCTTAAATTTTGGAGCAGATCCAGGATTTTTAATTTTTCTTGAACATGACAGATGGGGCTTTGGTCTTGGTGGAGTTTCTGTAATTACAATACGACATCATGAGGAAAATGTAGCCACATATATATTGTAAGTGGCGGTTAAAGAGAGTTGTTAATAAAGTATTTTCTTACTTGGTTTGATATTTTTTGTCGTTTTGTGTATGAGGATGCGGTAAAAAGTACTTTTACTCTATCATACATTTCCTCATAACTTATTAGTTCTATTTAATACGTTATGTCAGTTATTATTTATTCATTAGTGATTATGCTCGTTTCAAGTCGTACAGTGAAAGCTTTCAAATGCAGAACAAAGGATAGTTTCATTAAAAAGTTATAGAATAATCTACATAAATAAAATGCTCTTTACTTGTGCCTCACAATGCCGACCACATTAAAATAATGATTTTGTCTAAGATTTATGTTACTTGATTTATATTTATCGAGGATACAACAGGTGTCTAGTCATGATAAGTTATCAGCAGCCGATTTGTTCTGCTAGGTTAACAATTAAATCAGAAAAAAATTCAAAGGGATGAAATTGTACAGTTATTAGATTTAAGCCAAGTTAACATAAAAATTAAAAAAAATCTCTCATCTCAAGCATATATTTCTGCTGTAAATCCAAAAAAATACGCAAAGTTTTAATTTAGCTTAATAAAGTTGCTTTAAATCGTCATATTAAAAAAACACAAAAATAAACTCAAATACTACTAAAAGCAAATTAGCAGATAATCAAAAAAAATGCTAACAAAACAGGTCTAATCGTGGAGTAAGGTAGATTTACTACTGGATCAGTACAGCTTGTTTCAGTGTTGACATACTTTAAAGAATTTCTCGGACATTTTCTAATTCAGATTTAAATTCTGCGAAGAGTGGTTTCATATTGTCAATCTGCATTTCTGGATTCAACGAATACATTTGGACTTCCGTGTTACCAGAACCAGGAACCAATCAGGTGAGAGCCCTCGGTGTGACAGTTGGTGTCCGCGCATGCGCAGAGCTCTTTCCTCTCTGGCAGCAACAACAACAGTCGGCGCAGATCGGCGGCTCCTCTTCTCCCAGCGGCAGCATCACCGTCGTGCTCGCCGGCTCCGGCGGTGGCAGAGAGGATGGTCCAGCGGGAAAGCCACCGAGGCTGCGAATGACAGCGATAAGGACGATGGCCCTCGATGTTCGCCGGTTCCCGAGTGTGCGACCAGTGACCCAGTGAAACGACCGTGTGAGTAAAACGGTGATTTCGGTGTTGTCCCCCCGCTGGAGGTAGTTGAGGCTAGCGCGACGCGCTAACCTGACACAGACCGTGTTGCTAGCTTCGGTACCCGCAGGAAGGTGGGCTTCTTCGGGGTGGGAACGTTCTCCCACGGGCGGGGAGAAGAAGCGGCGACACTCGAGGTGAAGTGGGGTTTTATCGGCAGCGGTTCGCCCAGCAGTGGCTGTCCAGCTGGTTTGCTCATTCACGGGCGCTGACAGTGTGTTGAACAAAGGAGCTTTAACCCGAGGGGCCGCATGGACACAAACACACACAGAGAAGTCGGCTGCTGTTTGTTTTGTGCTCCATTTCACGCTGACACACTTCTTCGGGGATCACCACGCGAGGTCTGACCTGGATGTTGAGCTCAAACACGGTGACCCAGCTAATTAAATGCCGGGGTAAGTTGCTCTGTGGTTCACTAATGTGCCTCTCGCCCGACTCTGACTCTCCCACACAAGTTTTATGTCTCTTATGACAACCTGACTTGGTCCCTCCAGCAACAGCAGCACGATCCACCCATGCTGCTGGTTAAGCTGTTAATGTGGATCAGCTGACCGCAAGTTCTGATGGAAAACAATAACACCACAGTGACTGGCTTTTGTCTTAAGAGACTCTTTTTTTCTTTAAACAGCTACATGCTGCTTTACAGGGTCAAGCTGAAGACAGACAATAGGAAACGATTCTTAAGATCACACAGAGCACAAACACCAAATGTTTTACTACTCCGTTAAAAACCAAATAGAATAAAACCATATAAACTTATTTAGATAGACTCTATGTAAATAAATAAAACTGGCACTCAGTGTAGCAGACATCCACCAATTTCCCTAAGTCCCCTTGTGAAACCACATTGACATTCAACAGATCCAGATTTGTATTTGGATCTGCATAGTTATCCATCTAGCTGTTGCTTATAACAAACCAACATCAGGAGATAAAACGTAACCTCCTTGTTGGAGGCAATGATTAAAGTAGTCAGTAATATCAGAACTAGATTAAAAGTACATTTAAAAAAAAATGTGACTGAGAAAAGCGCTCCCTAAAAGAGAGAGATTAAAAAGATGGTATGGAGTTTGTTTGACAGATCTCCTCAGGGAGATTGTTTCAGACAGCGGGGTCCCTGACAGAAAAGGCGGTGTCACCTTTGGTCCTCAGACAGGACTGTGGAATGGCATTTAGGGTCTTGGCTCAGGTTATGACCGGGCCCATATGGTATCAAAGATCTGAAATGAACAGACCAATGTGCTGAAAGCACCAAAGTAGTGACTGTTGATTTTACTCTCGAGGCCTTGGAGCTGAAATGTTGTGTTCTTGCTTGGATTTCTTTCAGTAAAATCTCCAATCAATCATTGCTGCATCTGTAAGCTATCTCAGAGCTGAGATGCTTATTATCTAAGTATGACAGGCTCTCTTCAAATTGTTTTCCTGACAAGTTGTTAATCCATCATACATTTTTGGTTGAGCCCCAGTCACACTTGGACCTGGACCATAAATGTCCCTATTTTTTGTAAAAGAATGTGTTGCGTGATCTTGTCATAATGTAAGTGGCTGTCTGCATTAGAAATAGATGTCATGACTTTAGACTTTTTACGTAGGAATCCTCAGACAAGATTTCCAGGCAGGATTCAAGTGTTCAGCGCAAGAGTTAAGTGACTGTGGTTGAAAAATTTAAAAAAAGAATCTCCCTTCTTGGGACTTTTCCTTGAGCTCCTTGGAAAATGTCATAAAAGTGAAGAGACTTCATGAGTACTTAGACTAGATAGCTGCAATGCTAAGAAAATCAGACTATACTCACACCAGGCCTCTTTTTAAACCAACTTTATTTATGATATAAGATAAGTACAGTGACAAACAGTCATTTTATATTGGATACATTTAATTATCATTTACTTAGTCCGTCAAGAAAATAGATGTTGAAAATAAAAACAAACACGATTTAAACCATGGAATGATGTTAAATGTATAAGGAACATAAAATTTGAGCCATTAAAATAATAATTCAATTAATTGAGGAATTGTGCAGGAGGCCAGAATAATGAGAATATGGCACTCATGACTTTTCCATTTCCAAGGAAAGTAAGTAATATAATTTTAAAAGGAAGTAATATAGGAAGTAGCGATGCTTTTTCTTCGCGTTTAGAGAAATAATTTTCAACGTTAGCCAACATGACACTCGTCCTGCTGATCGTGGTCGTGCTTCAGTCTCTGCTTCATCTTCATTAATTTTTATTTAAGTGTTTGAGTAGCATTACTGCTACCTAGTGGACTGGAGTTGCGACACACTTATTCATCGGCTCTTTTTGGTCTCATTATGTTCCATTCGGGGGAGTAAAGTGCGATGCCTCTTGGTAAAATGTCTGGTTCAGTCTGGTGTTTGGCTTGATACCAAACCAGTATGGACATTTTTACACTGGCACAACACCAGTCCAGACTTCCTGTCCTTATTTAGCATGAGAGACAGAGAGAGAGAGAGAGACTGGCAGAGATGCACAGAGGAGTGAAGTGAACTGGAAGTAAACCAGTGTGACCAAAACAGAGAGACAAACAGACAGACTGACCTATTAACTATCGTAAACTCCCGTCACCACCACCCCTCCAGATATACACAAACACATGCACACACAAGATCCAGTCCACTGCATCCATCACAGGAGCAGAACTCACAAAATATTGGCTATTATTTGTCAGTGGTGGCAGCTACTGTGCGACCCGTATGTCTTCCTCTGTCAGTGTGTGTTTTCCCTGTCTGTCACTGCATAGAAATGGGAGGCAGACGAGGGGAGGCAGCCAGCCACGTTATTCAAATGTTCTAGAGCCCGGCCAGCCAGAGGCCAACTGTAGCTGGGGCTAAAAGAGGCTCTTTGTGAGGGCCAGACAGATGGCCATAGAATGAAGACTGTAATGATACTCTCAAAGGACCAATACACACACGCAGGCACATCCACAGACTCAACTCATTACAGGGTGTAATGGTGTGTGTGTTTAAAGACGGGACATATGTGTATGTATGTGTTTGTGCCTGTGAGAGAGAAAGAAAGACGGATAGGTGGAAAAGGAAGGAAACGAAGCAGAACACATTGATAAAGATAACGATTATGGACAATACATGACAGGAGAGAGTGTGAGGGTGTTTGTTTAACATCTGTTTCTTTTTACCGCACTGTTTTTACTTGTCTCATGTCTTATTACCTCAGCCAAGGAGGTTATGTTTTCATCCTTTTCTTTTGGTTGTTGGTTTTCCTCTGAGCAAGATTACGCTTAAACTGCTGTTTGGATTACCACTAAACCTGGTGGTTGAGGTATGGGTCAAGGAAGAACTCATTAAATCTTGGTGCAGATCTTTATTTAGTGGTCTGATCCAGAAATGTTTTCACTTTCTTTAACGTTGCAAGATAGGGTGGGTTTTTGTGTTGTTGACATTTTCAGTGATTTCTGAGGAATAATTTATGGACCTTGACTAATTCAGCAGACTGATATCTATAAGTGTGTGCGATGTGGTGCAGCTTCATTAAATGTATGGGGACTATTAGACCTTGGTGGAGGTATGCGCTCGGAGTGTTTTGTGGTTTAAATAATGCTTATGTCATTTTAGTTAAATTCACAGGGAGATGATGAAAAGATGGTGATAACTAACAGGAGGTTTATAATCTGTTGCTAGGCAGGTAAACTCAGCTGCAGCAGCCAGAGCTGTGATTCTTGTGATTCTTTGGTTTAGCGCTTGAGAGGCAAAACAAAACTCATTTTGGCCGTGTGTTATTGCTGCACGGCTTCACACATTCACACCCTCGATCTTCAGTGATACAGTACGTCTAAACTCTTAACTCAAAACCTTGCTGAACTCGCTGTGGCCAGCTGAGGTAATATTGACCATGCTTTTCATCAACTGACTTCCAAATCGATGGCTTGGATATCATTAACTTTCCTCTCTGGCCTGCCTGCTGTATAATTATCTCTTTGTCTTTCTAGCTTCTTTCTTCTGTCCCTCTGTTTCCCCCCCCTCTATTTCTGGTAAGATAACATCCTTGCTGCAGCACATCAACTGATCGATGGATGGACTGATTGATTGAGCCTCTCTCCATGTCTCTCTCCTTCCACCTCCCTCCCTGCTTCTCCAGCTCCCATCTTTTGTGTTATTTAAATTTTTCATCCTTTTTCATCCTTTTTCATACCTTCATTTTTTCCCCTCATCATTTTAATTCTTCCTCTTCTTGTTTATTGTCTCTCCACCTTTCTTTTCCTCTAATCAATCTTACCCTCTCTCACTTGCAGGGCAGGATAACGCTGAACCATGTTGCTCTAAGTTGTCACCTGTGGTGAACGGGGGAGGAGGAAGAGGAGGAGGAGGGAGGAGGAGGAGGAGGGAGGCGTAGGCAGGCAGACGGGCATCTGCCAAAGCTCCCTTTAGGAGGCCTTTTGCAAGCTTGAAGCCATGGGCAACACAGCCACCAAGTTCCGTAAGGCCCTGGTGAGTGGCGACGAGGCCCTGGCCTGGCAGCTGTATGAGGGAAACCCTCAGTTCAGGGATGGCCTGGACCCAAACGCATCGTATGGAGAGCAGTACCAGCACAACACGGCCCTGCACTATGTCTGCCGCCACGCCATGACACGTCTGCTCAGGTAAAACTCATGGCTTTTTCTTTTTCCTGGGTTTGGATTTGTTTGAGAATTCAATTGAATCATTCTTGGGGCCCTGGTTTACAATGTTGTTATGCAGTCGTCTAATAGAGTTACAAAGGCAGTGAGTCATATTAAATGGAATAATACTTCAGAAAGTCAGCTTTAAGAGTCACCATTGTTGTAATTGGGTTTTTAGGGCAAATAAGGCAACTTGCTAGACAGACGCACATGAAGGCCAGTTATATTGTTCATGTAAATTATGTCAAAAGGCACAAATTAGTCAAAGGGTACAATGGCAATTGCACCATCACTTGTACTCTTTTACATCAACAGGTATGCTATACACAGGTTTTTTAAAAATGAGTAAATCTCAAAAGGCAATTGACTCCCACTCTTTGTCAGTAGAGAACTTAGCCTCTCAGTTTCCCCCACCCCAGTGAGTCATGTTAAACACCATGAACGCATGTCGGAAACCTTGCTCTCTTGCCAGTGCTGCATCTTGTACGAAATGTTCATGGCTATTTACCCGCCAACAACCAGAAGTCCGATGCATGTGTCACTCAGGAAAAGGTGCACCGTTGTTGTCCAGAAATAAAAACTGATGAAGAAATTGGCACATTCACCTGGATGTTTCCATCACTGCTGATCGAAGTCAGAGACGATTAAAAACCGGTTCCCACTTGCGAGTCATTTGACCCGGGAGTGAATGCTAATTGTATCCATTCCCAGTGTCGACAAAGCCAGATGTTGATGGGTTTTTTCGACCAGTGGAAAAGGAGCTCAACACTCATTTATAGACTGTGTTGGCCAGTTTTACACACGATGTTCAACAATGTGCTGGGGTCTTCTGCAGCTCTGGGGGGAGTTTTCGAATGATGCCCTCAGGGCTACCTTGAACTGGGCTTTAGCCTTCAAACATGGGCACGTGGAGTAAGATGTGGGAACCCTTTAAAACAGAGCAAGTCAGACTAAAGAGTAAAGGCACACACACATACACCAACAACATACTCTTCCTTGGAAAATGTCATGAGAGGAGCTATATAGGATTGTATATAGGAGTGTAACAACCTAAAATAAAGGGGTCAATCTAAAAAACATATGGAGGGCAAGACATCAGTGTGTCGTTTTACCCCCTGCAGGGATAATTAAGCTGCTGGCCATGACCAAGACAGCTGATTCAGTGACTCAATAGCCGTCCCCACCTCCTCTTCCTCCTCTGTTGCCCTTTCTTTCCATGATCAGGAGAGGAGGGGGGTGTCAGAGGAAGCTGTTTGAAAAGGCCAGTCAATTATATGTGCAACTGCATGTGCGTATGTGTTCTGAGGAAGGAGAGAGGGCAACTGTGACTCCACAACTGCTTAATGTGACCAAGTCCGTGAATATAATGCAGTGAATCAATTGGTGTGCTATTTGTGTCCCTTCCCACTAACCTATAATGGGTCAGAGACGTGCTGAATGCAGCTCTCGGCCACTGATAAGCATCAAGAGGAAATGCTTCTTTGTTCCAACTGCTCAATTGGACAGAGGCAGGCGGAGAGACGACGGAGAAATCTCAGACAAAATAAAGACTCACAAAGATCGAGCGTGGGCTGCTGGATGCAGAGTCTTGTTTCCAGATTATTTTTAAAATGTATCTGCTTCATGTTTATTTCTCTCTCTTCCAGTCGTCTCAGTGGGCTGGATGGTTTGTAATCCCATGAGATGTGCAAATTGGGAAATAACAAGTAGATCCATTACTGGGGTCTAGTTCAAGTAGTGTGGTGCTTCCTCCACAACAAGTGATTGCAAATGTTGATACACTAAAACATTTAAATAGCTACGTTAATAAATTTATTCTTCAGCGCAAAGCTTCTTCCCTTTTTTATTTTCCCCTTAAATGTTTTGTGTTTCTTCTCTGTGGTTTCCAACCATTGTCAAATCATTGCACCATGTGAATTGTTTGAGTGCTCGACGGTTGCAGCGAAACGTGACAACCCCTCGCCTGCTGTTTCTCGTAGACAGACATTAGGGCCATCCATCCTGAACAGGCTTGTGCGCATGTGTTTGTGGGGTCGCAGGGGTTGTTGAGTTGTAGTTAAATGATTATTGCCATGCGGTTGAATTAGCAGTGGCTTGTAGTGGACAGGATAAGAAGATACACATCAGACACACTTTCAGTAGTGGTAATTGCTAGTTCCAACTGTGATTTACAACATGTATTAATAGATTCAACGAGTGGGAATCCAATGTCATCCTATTATTTTCCTTTTTTGTAGGAATTTGCATTTGTTCATGTTATAGAAAAAGAAGAATCAGTTATTTCCTTGCATGTTGTTTACATACAAACCTGCCGTGACGTAGAGTAAGACAAAAGACAAAGGAAAAGCACACTGAAGAGGAAGTGGGAAAAGTACATAAAGGATTGAATGTAAATAAAGGAAAAACGAAAACTTGAAGCGGAGAAACAGAACTGGTGGGGCCAAATTAAAAAAAGTGGAAAAGCTAATTAGCAAATGGAGGTTTTGAAAGACAAAGAGCAGAGAGGAAACTGCAACCACAGCTGGGCTCCCAGTGCAACTGGCACATCCATCACCATCAGAGTGTGTTTGTGTGTATGTGTGTGTTCGCGTCCGCCAGCCAGCATGTCCATTATCTCAGAGATGTTAAACAGAAATAGTCAATATTTTGCCATCTTTCTCTCCCCCCCTCCCCCCCTCCCTGGCTTTCTCACTCCCCAGTCATCTCACAGTCCACCTCACTTTCATCATCCATCTTCTTCTTCCTCCTCCACATCTTTGTGTTGCTGCTTCTTAGAACTGTGCTGAACTCTGGATAATCTTCTGAAATTATGCGGAGGGGCTGTATGTGAGATTTCAAATCTGCAAATATGTTCTTGTCAGCCCCTTTGTAAGAACTCTGAGAGTAGGTTGCCAATATACGATGGACACAAAACAGAACAAAACAAAAGAAAAATACTCCCATCTCAGGATGAAAAAGAGGTGCCATACACATAGAAGATATCGACAAACATTTGTCCCATTGTAAATACGATGAAAGGTTGTTTAGAGATGAGGGCTGGTTTCAATGTGCTGGAAAAAAACACATGATCTGCAATGGAATCTATATGGAATGTCCTGTGTTCTCTACCCAGACACAACTCCTCACCAGAACATTCCAGATATTTTCTTATTTGTCTAACCTGGACAATATCCTGCTGCTTTCTTTATGTGCTTTCTTTATGACTCAATTGTTTGGACAATTTCCAGAGTTCATGTCTCAAAACAGCTTACGTCTCTTTACTTTTTCCTCCACTTCCCTTTTATTCAACCCCTTCTTTCTTGCCTGTATTTTGAAGGTCGTTCCTGTTCAGCAAAGAGGGGAACCCCAACAAGCGTAACGTGCACAATGAGACGTGCCTCCATGTGTTGTGCCAAGGGCCGCAAATCCTACTGCTGCCAGAGGGAGCACTGTCACCAAGACTTGCCCGGCCACAGAGGGACGAGCAGCGCCGTGCAGACTGCTTGCAGGTACAGACTCTAGCGTACACGCATACATTTTGCTTTGGAAGAAGTTGTATGGTATAACGTCATTGCTTTCATTCAGGTTGAGCTCCAAGTAATGTTGTGTGTGTGTATTTGTGGGTTCCCCTGCTGTCAGATGATCCTCAGCTGGACCGGAGCCAGGCTGGAGGGAGGCCAGTACGAGAAAGCCAATGTCAATGCCACCGACAACCACCACAGCACCTGTCTGCACTACGCTGCTGCTGCAGGCATGAAGAGCTGTGTGGAGGTGAGACAAAGTGCTCTGAAATTCGAACCCACATTAGGACGAGGTGTTGTTTTTTTGCGCAGCAGATCTGTCTGTGTTTTCTTTAGGATTGGATTTGGCAAAAGATTTTACTGCCAGTGAAAGAAGTAGGCTGAGCTTTATGTCTGTCTTTGTATTGTGAGCATCTGTTTTGTGTTACATTACTGTCAGATCCTAGTAGTGCTTCCTCGCTTCTTTTAGATTTTACAGCTTTTGAATTGGGAAGAAAATCTGCTTCTTGAATTAAAAAACAATTAAGCCCGGTCCGGGGGAAAACAACCCACATATTTACCTTTTTTAACATAAAAAGAGTGAACATGTTCTCTTCTTTCTTTTAAAGTGTGTTTACTCTTATTTCTTCCTGTACACCTTACATTTTGGAAGGTTGTTATATTTATTGTATTGTTGCATTTGCTCTCTTTCACTTTCTGTTTTTCCTGGCCCCATTTTCCTTTTCTTCCGTCTTGTTGTCTCCCCATCTCCTATGTTTTTCTGTTTTCTTCATCACATCTTTTTTTACTCTTTCTCTCTTCCCCTCGCTTTCATTTTTCTCTCATGTCTTATGTTTTCTCTCTCCTCTCCATCCTCGTCCCTTCCTCTAGCTGCTAATCCAGAGTGAGGCAGACCTTTTTGTGGAGGACGAGGACAAGCTGACGCCGTGTGACCACGCTGAGCGGCATCACCACACTGAGCTGGCCCTCAGCCTGGAGTCGCAGATGGTTTTTTCCTCCTCTTCAGCTCAGCAGTCCAACACAGACGCACATGGTGAATCCAACCTGCTGCAATACAAGGAGGTGAGATAACAGTTACGAGATCTTGAGGGGGCGGGGGGTTCCTGCTGGCACAACTTTTATAATGAATGTGTTAATTTGTTGTTTTTTAATCACAAATCTTAGTGAGTCAGTAACTTGATTTTGTTTTTACAGTGGTAGCAGCTTGCCTCTCTTACTCTCAAGCATGCATCACATGAGAAGAATTTGAAAAAGAACACAAGTAGCTGCTGTTTGAATCCGAAACCAATTCGTAAATGAAAAACATTTTGTTCTCACCAACTTCTTTTTTCATGTCAAAACTGGTTCTTACAAATGTCGTAATATGAGAACGCACACACCTCGTGTCATGTTTCTCATGGTCGTAGTTAAGCAGGGAGCACCAGCACAGTTGTGGTGCAGGGGCTGCTGCCAACTGATAGCAGTTTGATGTTTTCATCCTGCAGCCAAAACTATGCTTATACTTAAACTCTTTCATTTTTCTCACTGTTTCACTTTCATTATCTAAGAAACCCTTCTCATACTTCTACTTTTCTTGTCTTTGTTTAGTATCTTTTTCTACTCAACTTATTGTATTACTTCTCATAATTACCTTCCTTCTGACATAGTTTTCTCCTCTCTCTTGATCCTGTCCTTTCAGCCTTACGAGGGACTAAAGCTTCAGGACCTGCGCCGGCTGAAGGACATGCTAATCGTGGAGACGGCAGACATGCTGCAAGCCCCCCTTTTCACCGCTGAGGCGCTGCTCCGAGCGCATGGTGTGTTTGTCTTTTAGAAAAAGTTGATGTTTGTAAACCACTTTCACTAAACCACACACTACTGCAGTGTGATTTATTCAAAAGATGCATACAACATTTGTAACGTATTAAAATGTCCTCCCTGTCTAAACTGTAAATGTGTAATGTCCTCCCTTTGCCAGACTGGGACAGAGAAAAGCTTCTGGAGGCCTGGATGTCAGACGCTGAGGGCTGCTGTCAGCGCTCTGGTGTGGCCATGCCCACCCCACCGCCAAGTGGCTACAACGCCTGGGACACTCTGCCCTCACCCCGCACCCCTAGGACCCCGCGCTCGCCCCTCACCCTCACCTTGACCTCTCCCACCGACAGCTGCCTCACACCTGGAGAGGAAGGCCTGGCTACGGTGAGACATGTGTTACACATGAATGAATAGACTGACGAGTGTAAAGACGCCACATACCTCTTCTGAAAATCTTTCAGTCGAGTTAATGTTTTGACACAATGCCAAGCGTCTCACTTGTTTGATAACGGGAAGTTAATGTCTAATCTTACTTTATTGTTGCACATTACCACCTGTTCCATTGACGCAGGTGTTATTACACATCCAGTACTTTGTACACTTTCAGTACATTTGTCTGCCTGCTTAACCTGACTGTGGTTCAACTCTCAAACTCTTAAAATGTTCAGACATCGAGCAGTTAGGCTGCTACTACCTGAAATCTTTTGGGTGTATTTTAGATAATAGATAGGGATTAAATGTAACTCTAAAGATACAGTGCAACATTATGGATGGTAAAATATGCAACAGCATATTCTCTTGATGGAAATTACTTTAGCCTGTCTTGCACTGTCACAGTCCGTTTTTTTTTTCTCCTTCCCCTGTCAATAATGATGGAGGTGACATTGCAAAATGGAATATAAAACATTTTTATTGGTGTTATGCCATTGTATAATGTAAAACGTGTGATTTGTCTGCCTTGTCTCCCTGCAGTGTGGAATCTGTCTCTGCTGTATCTCGGTCTTTGAGGACCCAGTGGACATGTCCTGTGGACATGAGTTCTGCAGAGCCTGCTGGGAGGGGTAGGGTCTTCTGTGTTTATGTGCATGGAAATATTTCTGTTTCCTTCAGTGTGTTACTGTACATCTCCAGTTGCATAAATGTGTCTGTCTCTCTCTCAGGTTCCTCAATGTGAAGATTCAGGAGGGTGATGCACACAATATTTTCTGCCCGGCGTACGAGTGTTATCAGTTGGTGCCCGTGCATGTGATAGAAAGTGTGGTTTCCAGAGAGATGGACCAGCGGTACCTACAGTTTGACATCAAGGTACATATTTGTATGCCCAATCACATCTGCTGTTTGGGTCCTTCTATTTGTCCTCCTTCACTTCTTTTGACATTATTCTGTTCTTTCTGTTTTTCCCAGGCATTTGTGGAGAACAATCCTGCCATCCGCTGGTGTCCTGCAGCGCGTTGTGAGCGGGCAGTGAGGCTCACCCGTCCGGGCCCCGGGGACAGTGACCCTCACAGCTTCCCCCTACTTCCCTCCCCAGCTGTCGATTGTGGCAAGGGTCACCTCTTCTGCTGGTACGTTTTATGATGCTGTTAAGAGCTGTGTACAAGGGATGTCATAAGAAGTGATACCACAATTCTAAAATATGAATGGTCATCCACTTTATCATTTCATAGTAAAATGTTCAACACACCTGAAAGAAAACAAAAAAACTAATGTGAGGCAGATATTGTCTTTTTTTAAACAGCTCAACAAAATAAATACAATCCGATGTTTTTACTTCAACTTCATTCTTTTATGCGTGTCCACACTGTTGTCTTTCTAGGAAAGAGTAAGTTGTCACTCCTTGAGTCTAAGTGTCTTGTATTCTACTATATGCAGTTCTCTGTTAACAACTTCTCCTGTTTACAGGGAGTGCCTTGGCGAGGCCCATGAGCCATGTGACTGTCACATGTGGAGGAACTGGCTCCAGAAAGTCACAGAGATGAAGCCTGAGGAGTGTAAGTCTGTCCTTTTTATTGCTTGTCTGCCCAGGAATTGTTCATGTTGCCAGTGATCATTTGAGCTGTGTCTCAGTGAGCCAGCACCACAGTTAACAGCAGCTGTCAGAGCTGCCTAACAGGATGGGTCGGATTTATTTTTATAACATAGTGGCAGGTGTTCAGGTCAGTGATATTTGCCAAATGTGTGTTTGTGGGTGTGTGCCGGAGGGTGTATCTGCAAGGCAGGTGTTGGACAATTGAGCTTTAGCTGAGCTGTGTGTTTTTGTGTACTTTCCACAGTGGCAGGTGTGAGCGAGGCCTTTGAGGATGCTGCAAACTGTCTGTGGCTTTTGACCAACTCCAAACCGTGTGCCAACTGCAAGTCGCCCATTCAGAAGAATGAGGGCTGCAATCATATGCAGTGTGCCAAGGTATACGCACCAAGCTCTTTGTCAGCTGCGAACATGTGTGAACATTGTATAGATAGTTCTGCTGCCTGACAGGTAACATTTCCAATATTTTATCATGCTGTGCACTGAATGTTGGTTACGGTTACTACAATATCTTCTGTCTCTCTCTTTCTTTAGTGTAAGTATGATTTCTGTTGGATCTGTCTGGAGGAGTGGAAGAAGCACAGCTCGTCAACAGGAGGCTACTATCGCTGCACTCGCTATGAAGTCATCCAACAGCTAGAGGAGCAATCCAAGGAGATGACTGTAGAGGTACAAACACAGTCACAGAATGCACACTCAGACGATCACTTTAATCTCTCACATGCACAAATATTATCACGATAACGTACACATTTCCACCTGCAAGCCTCCATCACCTTACACATGATGAAGAACATGTTCATACCCGAACAGCATTACATACACTAATAATTTTATATGACCAACAGCATTTAAACAATTCTTCATTAAAATGTCTAAAAAAAGAACTAAACATATGTTATACTATTTATTTTGTTGACATGTTTACTCCTCTTATTCAAAATGTTTCCAACAATGTTCCAACCCAGAGAATATCCCAACTGTATTCAAGGTAACAGGATGTTTCACTTTGGTCGCCTGTTAATTGCGTCATACCCTTACATGTGGCTTTGCCAGTCTCTACTACGATCTACTATAAAGAAAAAACACACTGCTAGCCGGTTGGCTGTATTTACCTTCTACTTGTTTGCATCGTATCACCTGATGTGTGTAAATGTGTGATACATTTCCTCATCTGTGAACATGATTTAAGCCTGAGTCACGTCAGGTTTTTATCTGCAATTGATGTGAAGACAACCATGACATCATCAAATAGGTCTTTTGTTATTGTTTCGATTGAGAGACCCCTAATGGTCGAAGTTAAATATCGTACATTTGAAATTCTCACATAATCATAATCCCTAACTTGATTTTGTTACAGGCAGAAAAGAAGCACAAAAGTTTTCAGGAGCTTGACCGTTTCATGCACTATTACACTCGCTTCAAGAACCATGAACACAGTTATAAGGTAACGCTCTCTTCGCGCTCACATGCACAATTTTGTAACAGCTAAGAGCTGTGTGGAGTTTCTAAAGGAGTTGTTAATGGAAACCTCTGAATATCATGATCATTGCATATCAGACGTCTGCTCTCTGTCCATTAGTTGGAGCAGAAGCTGCTGAAAACGGCTAAAGAGAAGATGGAGCAGCTGAGCAGAGCCTTCATTTGCCGTAAGCTTCTCCTTCACTGACCTCACCCTGTGGTTGGGAAGAGCTATTTCAGAATAAATATAATCACTATTACATTGCTCTCATCCTCGACAATACATCCAGTCATAATGATAAGTGTGCGTGTATGTGTGGATCTTTTCTGGTGTAGGTGAAGGCACTCCTCCAGACACGAGGTTCATCGAGGACGGTGTGTGCGAGCTGCTGAAGACGCGGCGCGTGCTGAAGTGCTCTTACCCATACGGCTTCTTCCTGCAGCCAGGCAGCACCCAGAAAGAGATATTTGAGCTCATGCAGGTGATCTCCTTAATACAATATCGGTTAGGCATGCATCCTTGGCGAGAACAAGACTAACAACTTTATCAGCCACTTCTGTGATCCAGAAAGAGGCCTGTTGATTCAACGCTACAGGGCTGAAATGGTTATTGTTAGTAGATTCTCTGGCATTTTGACTATTTGATTTGTACTTATATGTAGGAATGGGCATTTTGCCCTTTTTAACATGGTAGGATGATCAATTTCAAAAGAAAAATTAATAGAAGTTTGTGAAGATGTTTTGAGCAGAGCAACTTTCTTTATGGACAAACAGCAGTTAAAAATGTAATGCAAATCCCTTTTTAAATTTCTTTGGTTAAGTGGAAGATATTTTTTTCCTTAACAGACGGATCTGGAGATGGTGGTGGAGGATCTGGCGCAGAAGGTGAACCGGCCGTACCTGAGGACACCGTGCCACAAGATCATCAGTGCAGCCCGGCTGGTCCAGCAAAAGAGGCAGGAATTCCTGGCATCTGTGGCCCGTGGCGTGGCTCCCAATGACTCTCCTGAGCTTCCCCGCAGGAAGTGAGGACAAACATGATAATACATAAACAAAATGTGTTTTTTCTTTGCTCAGTTTAAGAAATTCACAAAAGAGACACAGGCAGTAATTCAGGAGACGAAGTACAGTTATAAATACCTGTGAGAAATGTTTGTGTTTGCTTTTCTTTCAGCTACCCGGGAGGATCATGGGACTGGGAGTACCTGGGTTTTGCCTCTCCTGAGGTAAACAGAGAATTTCACACCACTAAAACAATGCCTTTATATTTTACTAAGATAATGCTACTCTTCAAAAGAAAATGCTGGTACAGTTGGTGACCTATTTCTTTATGAGGTTATATGATGCATGAATACGTCTGACTTAGTTTGCGTATGTTTTAAGATGGGGAGTCGTCACTCTGTACTGGGAGCAGATCAAAGAGAGAGACAGTCACAGGTAACGCACCGTAATCTTCCTGGTATCTTTTGCATGTGCATGGACTGAATTCTGATTTGCAACACAGCTGCTTGGAGTAGCTTTTGTAGTAACTCAGTTTGAATCCCTCTCTGCAGGATTATGCTGACATTCAGTACCGTCGTAGACACCGGCCGCGGCGCAGAGGAGACATGCTGAGTCTGCACAACCTCAGAAGCAACAGCAACACACCAGAGACCAGCAGGAGAAGTGACAACACAGGTATGGAAAACAGACCTTATATAGAGACATATATAATTAAAAAGAATATATATATATATATATATATATATATATATAGCACAGGATATATTACACATGCATGGTACCATATGCATCAGATTTGTTTTACAGCACTGTATTTGTATTGACTATGTATCCCAGTCCAACTCCATTCTCTGCCTCATTTATAAATTCTGACTTATCACTGCACCAGACAACCAGCTAATGGGATTTTACTTTATTGCTCCTTGAATCAGATCTGTCAAAGTGCACACAGGCACTGATGTCTGGGATCAATTGGCGGTCAAGTAAAGAAAGAAAGAAAAGTAGCTTGATTTAACGCAACATTTTCTCTTCCAGAAGCTCCAGAGAGGAGCGAGGGACGTAGGAGAGTGCTGGGCTCGCTGGATGAAGACGACCCGAACATCCTCCTAGCAATCCAGCTGTCGCTCCAGGACTCCCGCAGAGAGCGAGGCCTGGAGGGAGTGCTGGACGGGCGACCGGAGCTGGAGCATGCCCTGGACAGAGGACAGGAGAGGAGGCCGGGTCCAGCGGGTGACCTCAGAGAGGTTGCGTTGCACTCCCTCAACACAGATGGTCCTCTAGGAGCCAGACGCTCGTCCTTCCCCGCCTCTCTCCTTGATCCTCCTCGGCCCCCTAACAGGACAGACTCCACTTCCCAGGCTCCCACGTCCATCCCCCTCCCGCCCCCACCTCCCTCTCTCAGTGCAGAGCTGCTGGAGTTGGGAGACAGCCTTATGAAACTGGGGAACATAACCACTCCTTACGACCTGAACACACACACGCAGGAACAGCTCTGCTCGCACCACACATACAACCACGGCGCTCTCAATGCTCCTTATGCCGCTGAACCTGCTTATAGCGACTGCAGCCATAGACAAGACCATATCACCATCACAAATCCTCGCTATGATGGCAAAGATCAGAGTTACTGCCACTCCAGTGCTTATTTGGCTGACACTGAACACACTGCCTCCTGCGTAATAGATCGCACCCAAATCACACAAAACCCCGCCCTTCCTTGTCCATATAACCGGGAACATGCGGCCACATACGACAGCACCCCGAAACCAGACAGCTCTTACAACCCCTGCCCAGAACACAGTAGCTCTTACACTCAGGAGCGGCCCGCTGCCTATGTTCTTGAGCGCCCACCCAAAACAGACCCCCAGGACCCTGCCCAGTTGTGCCTCCCATCTCCAGAGCTTGAGCCGGAGCTGCTACTTTCACCAGTGATCCCCCCGGGGGGCCCTTTCACACCCAGTGACCCTCAGAGTCTGGAAGCCCTGGACCCCACAGCCAGTGCCCAGCTGCTGGACAACATCATGGCCTGGTTCAACAACAACATCAACCCGCAGAACAACCCCCAGAGCCTGGCCCTCATCCCCTCCCCGCCCACCACAGAGACCGAGTCCTCCCCTGACACACACACTGAGACTGAGAGCCAGACCTCCAGGGGCGTGACCCCCGCCCCAATCTGGCAGCCCCTGGAGGGTGAGCCACAAGCGGACGGAGAGTTGGTGAGTCTCTATTTAGGTGCTGCCGGGGCGGAGGCCCCGAAGGCATTGAGGCCAAGCACTCTGGAGCTGGAACACAGAGAGGCTGGCAAGGAGGGTGTGGACGAAGGGTGTGTGGCGGACCTGTCGCTGGACGAAGCGCGCACACACCCGTGCACACACTCCCAACGTGCAAACAGCCCCGCAAACACTGCCCCGGCCACAGAGACAGACTTAGATCTCGTTCTTCAGCTGGAGGTGGATGAATCACCTGAGGAGTGGGAGGAGCAAGTGCACCTGGTGTGATGTAGTAGAGAGAAAGTTGAATTAAATGGAGAAAGATAGAGATGAGAGAGTGATGAAAGAGGGAAGAAAATCATCATAGAGAGCAAAACACTAATGGAAAAAGAGATGCATCAGTGAAAGATGTAGGTCTTAGCAGGTTGAGTGTTTACTGTATGTAATATACTGTATCTAGAGAGGACATGAAGCCCTGCAGACTTTGTCCAGTAAAGATGATGTCATACGCAGTTTGATTTATAATTATTATTATTTTTCAAGTGCTTTTGTTTGTTTTTGAAACAGACAAACTATTCTTTGAAGACGAGTATTTAAAACAGCTTACGTCAATGGAAAGCTACTGATATCACACATAAGACATAAAATGCTGCACATGTTTTTGTTATTTTCTTATTTTTATTTATTCCCCACCTCCTGTATTTGTCTCCTCAGTTTGTTCAGGGTGTAGTTTTGGTGCTGCTGAAAATCCAAACTTGCCTTGTAAACACTCACACTTCATTCACACACACACACTGACCCAACCACGAGCTTTTTCAGAGTCCCAAGAGCCAAAACACGGTCATACCTGTAACCTTGGAGCTTGTTAGCGTACTGTACAATCAGAGGGGCCTAATTCAGAGTTTTGGACCTTCACGCACACTGTGCCTGTTTTACGAGAGCCAACACACTACTGATCTTTCCTTTTCGGGAGGCCGCGCAAGAACCACGATTCGCCCGTCTGCTCAGTGAACTTCACTCTGGTGCGACTGGCTTTATCTGGATGTTGTGTATCAATTATTTTGTAATACTCAAGACGATCAGAGGATGAATTGTTTTGTCCCTCTGCACTGCAAGGTCAGGGGTCGCTCTCAGCTTCAGAGCAGCAGTAGGAATTCATTGTCTTGCTCAAAAGAACTGTTGCATCATGGGTGCTCGTTTTCAGGGGGGATTGATCCCCTTTATTTTTCCTGCTCGCTGACACATCCAGCTACTCATTCCTCAAACTTCTGTCTTCATCAGAGACAAGCTGTCATCCATACGTTTCATTAAGATTTCAGTATTTTAGCTGCTTTGGCTCAGTTTTCAAAACGGTTTCAATGTGACACAAGATGCTTTATGCTTACACAACGAAAAGAGTCTCATCAGTGATCAAATAAATCTGTCCTTATAAAATGCTGTAAAACATTAACTAAATCTGTAACCATTAAGTTTCTTGAAGATGTGTCAGAGAATGATTACAACATCAAAAAAAACATCTAATGTTAATACATATAAGGAAGTCTGGAGTAAACAGTTTACTGCATTCGTTTTAATTTAACTTACAGCAGAATGTTTCCAGACTCCTCCACATTCCTGGAAAGCGTCACATTAGACCACAATGCGTTTTAAATAAGAATGTATTAGTTTGTTTTCACATTGATCTGAGCTTTAGCAGCTAAAATGAAGCAAATGAAAATACTAGAGACGTTTGCTGTTTCATATCTTTTCCACTACTGATGGCGAGTACAGTGCTCTGTTGTTAGTGGGCAGATCCGTTGGGTTTTTACTGTAATTTATCCATTTTTATTCCTTATTACAGAGATGAAATCTCTTCCAGTTGAGACCAGAGTCGTTGGGTCTGTGTGCCTTTTTTGTTGTTAATCGTATTTGTTTTATTTGTCTGTATTTATTAGTGTCATTACTTTTTAAAAGGAGTTGCTAATGAACGTAATCGGAGGACACACCACTCGCGGCTGTTGCCACAAATACACTGAGGTTTTTGATGCACATTAGTATTGTTTGTTCTTTCAGCCCTGATTTATCTGACTCGACTTCATCCCCAGAGAGAACAGGTTCATGTTTCAACCAATTTATTTAATCAGAAATATTTTTGAGGCTCTGTTAATGAATTAAATCTCAATTATTCACTTATTTGATTGTCCACGATAATTAACATCCACTTTATCTTAATGTTGCTGAAGTCTAGACCTCTGATTACTTCTTCAAACGTGATGTAGAACTCTGACTCCTGGCTGGTCATTCACACATCTTCAAACATTATTGCCCAACATTGATGTTTACAACAGAATTGAACACTGCCTGTTGTGTTGAGATATGATATGATGCTTTGGGGACTGGGATGGTAATAAGAATGGAGTGTTTTTAATTATAATCTGGTGGCATGAAAAAAACAAAAAAACAAATGTAAAGAAATCCTGAAAAAAAAAATCTGACTTTGTTGAAAATCCTTGCTCTACGTTACCAAAACAGACAATTAAATACAGAAGAGAGAACCTGACATGCAATCATGGATGCATCACTTATAACTGATCATGTGCTTGAGGCTTGTTTTTAAGTGAAATCCTCCGCAGAAAAGAATGTTCTCCTCTCTGTGCGGAACATCAAGCTGCGGAGGTGCTGGAACAGGTTGTAGTTTCTGATGGAGACGTTTTCTTGAAGCCTCCGGAGACGTTGGTGTTGCCGCTGACGTCTCAAACTCTTTTCACTGCTCGATCAACAGGACTGATTTTAGGTTGCATGGTGCTGCGGAGGAAGCACAGAGGCCTTTTTAATTTGCACATGCATGCTGTTGATGCATTTCACTAATCCAGTGCTGACAGGCAGGATGTGGAGAACTGATGAGTGATGCTTTGATTATTATTATATTATTATTATAATTATTATATTCTTTTTTGTTTTCCTTATTAGAGTTGGATTTATGGCATCAGGGGAATGGTCCTGTGCCATTTTGTAATCCATATATAATTTGTCTATTTTAATGGTCCATTAAACAACAACTTCAGAATTCAACAATGAAATAAAAAATGAAATTGCACTCTCATTGATAATACTTGATACATTCCCAGTCGGTCCATGAGAGCGGTTTGATGTGTGGCCAAAAACTGTAAATGAAAGTGTCAGTGCAAAGTTTACTCTCAATAAAAAAGAACTGAAAGCGTGTCGCTATGAGCTCGGTGTCAAGTTCTCTGTTGCAGAAATCTGCAGAGGAGAGAAGAGGCTGCTTCAGATTTCGCTGCTTCTTCTTTCCTTGATCCACACGATCATTCTGATTATTATAATAATTATATTCTCTAAATTCATATATATTCTGCAGTAGTTTAAAACAGTTGTCAGTGGATTCGGGAGAAAACCTCACAGATGGTCAAACACAACATGATCATTATTTAAATATTGAACCCTTGATTGTCAATACTGTCAATTTACATACAATTCTATCTATAAAGAATGTATTCACGTCTTAGCTGTGGGACATTCCGTCTAACAATGCTACATCAATTCCATATTCAATTAAACAGCTCTTTAATTCATTCCATAAATAAATAAACCCGAAAAATGTGTCTTTCACTAACGTTTGTTCTTTTAAAACAAACACTGCACTGGAAAATGTCAAACTAGAGGGATTTCACAGCAACATGTTACTGAATAACATTCTATGAATTATTAACATCTCCAGCAGGAACAAACTGATTCAGACGACGTCTCAAAGTTCCATCAGTGCGTTTTATTGAGATTCAGATTCACTCGAAGATTTTGTACTGGGCTTTCAAGTAAATATACAAATATCTTTGTTGTCAGTGTGTAAATGTGAAGTAGAATCAGGTTTTCTCTTTTCACAGATGAAGACATTTGATGTCGTAGTGTGAATAATAAAATAATTAATAGTTGAACTTCATGTAGCTGCTTCAGAGTCCTGGTGTCTGTTTATTCAGACTCACTGGGACACACGAATAGAACAGAGCCACAGTTAATGTCATCAATATGTTTCTACGATGACAAGTCCATTTGTCTGCTGTGAAAAAGAACCAACCTACTACCATTAACAATAGAATCAATTATAATGTCTAAAACTTTTAAATATAACAAACGTAATTTGAAAATCAAGTCACTTACAACAGGAGAACCTCTTTAGGATACAAAACTAATTTTACAAGATAACGTTGGTTTCTTTATTGTTGGGGTTTCTTTTCAAATACAGCGCATGAATTTGATCATGTGTGATTTCTGCAGAGTTACAGGTTTTTAAATGAAACAGAAGAATAGAGTTTTAAATATAAAACAGTTGTGAAGTTATAAATAAGTTATAAATATGATACAGTTGTGAAGAAAGTGTTGTTATGTCCTGACTCCACCAGTAGGCGGCGGTGTGGTTCGACGAGACGCCTCCTCTTCCTCGTCTCGCGGTATTTACGTCACATCCCCGCGACGGATACGTGAACAGAACGTCAGCGGCCTGAGTGTAAAACCAGCGTCGTAATTTTTTTCTCATCGGTGGAGGATTCGTTGTCTCAGTCCATCACCATCATGAAACTGGTCAGGTACGTGGACACAGAGACATTCTGTCTGTGCAGCTCCGAGGTTAAAAATGGAGAAAAGTGCAGAGACGCCGGAGGATGGATGCGGATGTTCGGAGTGAGGCGGGAAGCGGAATGAATGGAGGCTGGTCCCGGGCTCCTCTCTGCTGCTCGCTCTCTCCGGGCTCCGACACCAATCCACTCATAGAACCACACACAGTCTCACACACAACTTGTGTTTTTTATTTATTATCGAGCCTCTGTCTTCCTTCAGCGTTTGTTTGCTAACTAGCTTAAATTAGCATCAACATGAAGCTTTAAATCACTCAAGGGCCTCGTCTCCTGTTGGATTTAAACTTAACTCACACTTTAATTAACTTGTTCTCATTAATAATAATGTGAGTTTTAAAAGTAGTTGTAGCTCTTTGTTTATATAAAATCGAGGCCCCGCTTCGCCCGTGCACGCTATTGTTTTGGTGCTGTTAGCTCCACGGCTAACGGCTAAACCTAGCTACCCCCAGGTTAAAGGCACAGTGTGTAGAATTTAGTGACATCTAGTGTTGAAATTGCATGTTGCAGCTTAGTACCCCTCTCCCCACCCTTTCCTTCCAAACATGAAAAAGAGCCTGTTTAATTTGTCTAGTCTGGACTGATGGGAAAAAAACATGGCGGCCTCTATAGAGAGGACCCCCCATGATGTAAATATATAGTATTAAAACATAAAGGGCCATTTTTGGTCTAAAGAAAACTACAAGTCATACAACTTAGATGAAACGAACTAGTGAAAACATCATGAGGATTATTCTGCATTAGACATCTGCCTTAATCTTACACACTGGACCTGGAAACTCGCTCCAGGGTGCTGAGATTTGTGTTGTGAGCTCATTCGATGATTCCTCTCTCAGGTTTTTGATGAAGCTCAGCCATGAGACGGTCACTATCGAACTGAAGAATGGAACCCAGGTCCACGGCACCATCACAGGTGAGTGTAGTTTGCTGCAGCATGAAGATGTGTTGATCTTTATAAACTGCAACAAAGCTTATTTGTGGAGTTCAGGCTTAATGACTCATGTTATTTTGCTGGTGTTGTGTGATTAACAAACAGGCAAATTAATATGCAACAGCTGAAGGTTCTGCATGCAAACACAATTATCCTGCTCATCTAGTTGTGATGATTTAACTGTGACCAGTCGTGTCTGGTTGTGTTGGAAATGTGCTTTGCCAGATTACAGATGATCTCCCTCTGTACTGATTGATTGTGATAACTGTGTGTTCAAGTCATGTTTGGTAAAGACCACACACGAATGCATAAAATGCATATTGCTCCTGTGGTGACATCCCAGTGTCTGTAAGCTCCGGTGTTCAGATTTGACTCAAAATGACGTCATTTAAATTTATGTTTTTAGCCTAAATGTCCTGATTTTCTCCTCTGGAGCTGCTTTCGCTCTTGGATCACAGTGAACATTTAGGCTAGAAGTAAAGTGTAACTGACCTTGTTTCAAGTTGAATTTGAATGCTGGAAAAATAAATATGAATCCAACAGGGTTTAAAAAAAAAAAAAAAATAAAGATCAGTTCTTTGTGTGAGTGATTAGAAAACATCAGAGGAGCAGAGTCACTTGTTGACCTGCGCAGAGTACCTACGTTCATTCATCCTGTGGGTCAATATAGCTGAATTACTTATACTTTTCTCATTGCTTTCTCTGTCATGAGACCTGGCTTTCCAGCTTACATTCATACTATGCATTTGTGATGTTACATGATCTTTTACAGCTGAATTCAGTGACTCACTGTAGCACAAATGAAGTTGATACATCACACAAGTTTTTGTACAAGTTTGACTAGTTTGCCATGTTGCATGTGTCCATTCACTCATAAAGCTCAACTGTGTGTTTGTTTGTGCAATAACACAATTGGCTTGACACGTGTCCTGGTTTGGTTGTTATAAAGATGGCATTTTGGGAAGAGAGACAGGATATTTGTCATACAACCATAATCTGTGGTCTTATAGACTTTGTTTTAAGATTCTTTGATTGATGTGTCTCCCCCATCATAATGTCTCAGGTCAACTGAAGTAGTACACAGAAGTCGTCTTATTGCTCGTCATTGTTTTGCCCGTTTGTGATCGCAGGATTCGTGTGTTCATCATCGCATGTTTGGCCCTCTTCTATTTCTCATGTAGGTGTCGACGTTAGCATGAACACTCATCTGAAGGCTGTGAAAATGACCCTGAAAAACAGAGAGCCCACTCAGCTCGAGTCTCTTAGTATCCGTGGCAACAACATTCGCTACTTCATCCTGCCCGACAGCCTTCCACTGGACACCCTACTGGTCGACATCGAGCCAAAGATCAAGTCCAAGAAGAGGGAAGCAGGTGAGTGTGGCAGAAATGACAAAGGCCAACAAAAACATAAGAACACCACATCACTCTTGTCTTTGTATTTTGTGAATTGCGTTGTGTTTGTAGTTTAGAGAATCGTTCATGCAGATACTTTAATTTTTGCACATTGTGATGTTTCTGAGGGATGTCAGTCTGACCCCTTTCATTCACAAGTGTAAGAATTATATCACCACACAACTGTTGATATTGTGAGTGCAAACTGTCCACTCACTCCATTATGTGTTTGTATATTTCTAATGGTCCCTGATATCAATGTCCTGCACGTTGATCATAAAGATAGGAAAAATAAAAGTTAAAATTTGAGCTGTGCATGTCTGGCTCCTGTATCTAGTTTTACATTGTTGCGGTCTAATCGTTGACTGACCTACGTCAATAATTCATTGATATGCTGGTGAAAGTTTGACGAACGTGCTGACTGTTACCGTCTTGTCCCTTAGTGGCTGGCCGTGGACGAGGCAGAGGACGAGGTCGTGGCAGAGGAAGGGGACGAGGCCGAGGCGGTCCAAGGAGATGAGCACCAGGCTGTACAGTTGCTTTTCACCTCCCAGCTGTTTGTACAGGATTTTTTTTCTCAGAGGAAACCTTTTTTGAATTTCAATGTCTTTTCTTTATTTTTCCTTTTTGTATATTAA
Organism: Paralichthys olivaceus; assembly: GCF_024713975.1. NCBI lineage: Eukaryota > Metazoa > Chordata > Actinopteri > Pleuronectiformes > Paralichthyidae > Paralichthys > Paralichthys olivaceus. The sequence goes on from NC_091112.1 coordinate 9,445,807, forward strand.
AAGTGCTTCTTATGAAGAGGATCAACTTGACTGTGTGCGTTATTACAGCATTGTTGACTTGCTGTTTTGTTATCCAGTCAGATACTTTTTGTTTTCTTACTGTTTTCATTACATGACTAAATAAAGTGTCTTTGAATAGAAATGTTTTCCATGAGTAATGTTACAAAAACTGGGAAAATGCCAGAGATAAATAATAGCTGTGGTAACATGGTTAACACATTTACGTTAACTTCTGATTGTGGTCAAAATGAAAAGTGAATCCTAAAACTTCACATGTGCATGGTTAGATGTCTATATGGTCATATTATTATCGGACACTTGGTTTATTCACTGTATTTGAAATGGTGAGTAATAATGATTTCTGCTGGGTCTTTAAGGATTTAGGCCTCAAATGTCGTTCATATATGATCATATATCACATCCTAGGTCCTTCACATATTTAGGTCAGTGTTGTGATAACATGGAATATTGAGGGTTATTCTCTACCAAGATACTTTACCTTGTCTTCAATTATGGGGAAGTGTAATCCAGAAACTAACATTACATGGTTTTGTTGTTTTACTAAGGTTCATCCCTTATGGTCTTGAAAAGTTCATATTGAACTAGTTGAAACCTGCAGAAACCTGTGTCACATCTGGACCTGTGTCTTATTGATGCAGTTATGTGGCCTTTAACCAACGGAATGGCTCTGACTGCATAATTCAGTTCATTCAGAGGTTAGAAGGTCTGATTGATCCAGACTCCCAGGGAGCAGCACTTAACCTGAAGTAAGCAAATACAATTCAGAAGGGTTTGAATGGACTTGATGGATGGATCAAACAATAGGTTGCATCATAATATAAGACTTTACTGTCACTGTAAAAGTTACAACAAAATTAAAAGCTGCTTGACTCATTTAAAGTTAAAATAAAAACAAGTATTAAGATAGTAAAAGTAAGAATGTACAGAATTGACATATAAGGTCAAGACTCAAATTTATAGAGAAACACCAAAGTTCCCAGAATGGCAGCAGCCTGACTGATATAGCGCCACCTACAGGCGGCATGAGCAGACAGCTGGTGTGGTACTTCCTCTTTAAATCAATTCTATGGGCGTTTCTCTACACGTGACTCTGTGCTGTGGTTGGCTGACACGTTTTAAACGGTCCTTATAACCGACCAATGGTTTCGATGGTTTGGTCGAGTGGCCGCTGGGAGTTGTAGTCCTGTAGACATGAACCTGCACCGATGAGCACAGACATATGTCCACTGACGGTGCTTCACACATCCTGTCTGTCCTCCTTTGTCCGCGGACACCTGGCTGAGCAGAGACACACCAACATGGCCGCTCTCGATCAGTTCATGTATTTCGCCTTCGGGAGCAACCTGTTGAGGCAGAGGCTGCAGCTGTCGAACCCCTCTGCCATGTTCTGCTGCACCGCTCGACTCAAGGTAACCGAGGGGGCTTTCACCCACTCATGTCGCGTTCAGACAGGTCCAAACCGCCTTTGTTGGGTTTTCGTGTTCTGTTGAGTGTGCGCCGCAAATATATAACAATGATAATGAATACAGAAATAATTAGTCAGGTCGACTTCTGCTGTGATTAACATGTAATTGCTCCAATAGTCATCTTATTGCTCGTCAATAAAATGCTTGTCGTGTGTGTGTCATGTCGTTGTTGGTTTTTACGTCACATTGTCGTTCTGACGTCACTCTCAACACCATGTCTGAAAGCAGCAGTGAATGACCGGATATCATTCTGAAATGTTCGCAGCAGCGCCCCCTGGTAAAATGTTCTAATTTCTAATCACCATCGTCCACTGTCTGTTTATATTAAAACATCATTAACAATGAGTTTAGTTGCACTCGCATGTAGAACTTGTAGTTTGGCTTTTTTGAAGACTAATTGTACTGTAATGATTCGTGTTGTTCTGGGTTTGTACCCTCATGGTTGATTTGTATTTACTTCTTTTTTTATCTGACATAGTGTTTTAAAAGGGTTTGCTGCACAGTGAGTTCTGATGGTATGTATTATTGACATGATGATCCATAGATGTGATTATAATGAGGTAACGAACAGATATAAGGTCATTTGATTCTGTATCTGTATCACCAACTCTGACTCATTTACAGTATTTTGGCTGTTGATTGATGAGCACAAACCGAATAATATAATAGACAAATAAACAATGCCCCTCATTTATATATAATATGATGTTATTATTTCATGTCTAATATTGGTCCTCTTAAATGATGAGACTGTTGAGTTACCCCCCCCCCCATTAAACCGGCTGCAACAACAGGGTCTGACACCAACAGCAGAACAGTCCTGCTGGGACTCGGCTGAAAACACAAACATAGCAGCTCTTTACATCTACAGTGGAATAAAAGGCATTATGTTTAAAATGCACACATCACAGTCTTTTGTCCCCCATGGGTGTGTGTGTGTTAGTGTCTTTGTCATAGGACACCTTTGTGAGAGTAAAGACCAGTTGAGGACAGCTTGTCCAATTAGAGATAAAAACTATACCATTTGGGAAAAAGCTGATTTTTAGAAGGTTAGGATTTAGTCGAGAAGTGGTTATGATTGTGGAAAGTCTCCAGGAAATAAATGCAAGTGTAAGTTAACTATGGAATTTGTGTGTGTGTGTGTGTGTTTGTGTACAGGACTACAAGTTGAGCTTTGGCCTGTGGAAGAAACACGTGGAGAACTCTTGGCACGGCGGAGTGGCCACCATCCAGTTCTGTCCAGGCGCTGAAGTGTGGGGGGTGGTTTGGGCTTTGAACAATGAAAACCTCACAAGCCTCGACAAGTGAGACACACACACACACACACACATCAAAACACAGCTGTTACATCAGTTCCATAGCTGATATTTGTCATTATAAGTGACACTGCATGTTTCCTCCTCCTGTGACCTTAGCCAGGAAGGAGTGAGGGAGGGGATTTACTCGCCACTCGAGGTTTCCGTGGAAACAGACGAAGGGCTGATGCTCTGCAGGACATACCAGATGAAATCTTTCCACGCCTGCCCCCCCTCTCCTCAGTACAAACAGGTTTGTGTCCACAAAACACAGATTCAAAAATAACATACTTGTAATGACACATGACAAATCCTCTGAGCTGCTTTCAGACCTGAAGTCCAGACATCCTGAACTTTTCAAAGGGGAAGCAAGTGAGAAGGCAAATGTTCGAATCAGTTGCTCTGGACATTTTCCGGAACCTTCGATGCCAGTGCCAGAATACAATGTCAGGACAATGTGAGAATGGAGCAGGAAAATGTTTCGAAAATCTACAGCGAGTGAACGGGCGTGTCGTTAATGTTTCAAAACTGAAAGAATACAAATATCTCAAGATGAGCAAGAGGCAAGAACCAGACAAAGATCTCAACTTCCTGTTGTGAACGCGTCTGACACCAACAATCTCTTGCTGTGTTCTTCATGTGTGAAAGACAAACTCTGGAAAATGTCCGCACCTAATTTACCAGACTTTTCTGAAGTTCATGTATGAAAACAGCTTTGCTAAGGAGATTAATCTTTTTAATTGTTTTATTTACCAAACGTCCCTCTCGCTTGTGTTTCATTATTAGGTGGTGTGTCTGGGTGCGGAGGAGAACGGCCTCCCAGAGGAGTACAGGAAGAGGCTGGAGGTGATTCAAACCAACAACTATAGTGGCCCCTCTATCCTCGATCAAATCAGAACACCTGTCAAATAAAAATTTACAAGTTTAAAAAAGAGCTAATGATAGGACCTTGTGATTTCACTTTACAGCAATTTCTAGGGCTTTCATTCATATCATATTCATCAAGACGTATGTAAAGTTCAAATGAAATAATAAGGGGACGATGAAGTCTGGAGACAGATCTAGTAAGTGGAGCTGGATTTTAGATTTTTTTGTCAAACTACTATTTTAGGTCAAGACCAACTGGCAGCACTGTGGCCAGACGATAATAATGCATGCTGTCAATAATGAGACATTTGGCTGGACCCTCATGTTCTTACTTTCTGAGATGTACAGAGACACACGTATTTGATTTTAGAGCTGAGATAATGGGTGAGTGAACTGTATGAAACTGTATGAAGCATATGTGTTTCTCAGGGGAATATTAAACACTAAAAACACCTCAATGTTGCCAGCCTCTTATTGCACTGACTTCATTTTGACTTGACTTTCTCTTCTGTATTTTGCTCATATACATTTTTTTTCTTTCGAGAATTAGGTCATATTATTAAGGATTAAGTCGTAAAAAAGTTGTAATATTACGAGAATAAAGTTGTGGTTTAATTTGAATATGAGAATAAAGTTGTAATCTTTTCAAAATCCTGAAATGTATAATTTGCTGTTGATGAACCAATCTATTCGCCACATTCCTCATTTTAACTGATCGTTCCCCTCTAAAATGTATCCTTAAATTACAACTTTATTCTTGTAATATTATGAAAATACAACTTTATTCGTATGACTTTAAACTCCCTCTTCAAGTCGCCCTAGTACTCCGTCGTACTGTTCTGTTTCTGCCGATAAATGCATCAGAAGTGACCTGAAGTTTTTTTCAGTCAGCTGCATGTTAAAGATACATCTGAGGCCTTTAACACAGCTTGAGTACAAATAATATATATTTAAGAGAAAAAGTAATGAATGATTCATGTAAAAAGGAACCACTTTATTCTTTACAACACAGTGGTCTTGGACAGAATGAGGACTTTGACCTCTCCCTACAATTTTGAACCTCTAGGATTTATAGAAAATACAAGTAAAAAAAAAAGAAAACAGGAGAACCAAAGATATACAGTGAAAGAATCAACACCCGATGACATCTATGTTCTGTTGTTTCTACTATGCAACTGTGTAGACTTCCTCACAATGGCACATATCATAATTTCACCTGACAGTAAAAGAAAAGATCAAGCAAGCCTCATGATTCAATTGAGATTAATAATAGTAATAACCATGTTTTTGACAATTCTGGGAATCAAGCAAGAACGTCCACCTTAAAAATTTATAGGAGCTGGTGAGCAAAACACATGCCCCCCCCCTTAAACTGTCAATACGAAGATGGAAACCGTGAAAAAACTGAAATAATAAAGCCGTGCACATGAATGAAATAGGTCCAATATGTTACAAAAAAGGAAAAACAGAAAAAGCATAATAACTGAACTCTAGATGGAGTTGTGCACTTAAGTTTTAATATTAGAAGATAAGAACTGAAATCACACTTTTTACAAAGGGTTTAAATAAAGGGTGAAAAAAGCAGCTACCAGGCACAAGTCAGTGATTATGTTGAAGTCAGTAGATTGAATAATGTAACCAGCGAAATACTGTTGTATACATCTGTATCTTCAATATGCTTATATATATTATATATTAGGGAGTATCACAGCATTACTCTGGTTGTGTGGAAATAATGTTATGGGCCACTGACAACATTCTAAAGTCAAATGAAACACTATTAATGATGGCTACTTGAAGAAACTGCTCTCATGTACAGGTGTACGTTAGGAAATACACTGTTCAACTCTTCCAGTGACGGTCAACACAAAAGGCCATTGTTAAAGTATCAGGGTTCAATCAGAGGGGTCGGCCCCCTGAACTCATTCCATCGGCTCCACCTCCTCTGCAACTTTCTCATTTCCGCCCACATCCATCGGTTCTGGTACGTCCTCATTGTTCACCACCTGCGCCGTTTTACTGACGTGCGGCTGCTCTGTGGGTTCGGCGGGCCGCTGTTCTGGGATGAGCAGGTTGTGCTTGAGTTTCCTCACTTCGGTCATGTTGAAGCCCAGGAGAATGGCGGGGCTGTTCCTCTTGAGGCTTTTCATGCACTTACTGCGCTTCTTGCTGAAGAGGGCCGCCAACTCCGGCTTGGTGAGAGAAAGCCTCTTGCACAGCTCTTCCGTCTCCGCTCTGTTGGCGTATGGGTTTAAGTTGAAGTATTTAGATATGAAGTCTCTGCGCTCGTCACCACTGCGGCGATCAACTGGGGTCGGCTCCAAAGCCAGCTTCACCGCAGGGTCGTTTTGGACCTCAGGCTCCGGCAGAGGCAACAGCTTTTCCTGCTCCCGTTTCTTGCGTATGGCCGCCTTTACCTCTCTTTCTCGTTTGCTGTCCTCCATGACCTGCTTCAGCGCAGCCTCCAGCCGCTTCTTTGACAGCTGCTCCTCTGCAGTTTCTGCAGGTGCAGGTCGAATCGCACGAGTTGGAGTTATAGTTGCTGGAGCCTGTTTCATAGTCAGCCTTTGTGGCATTTGGAGAAAGTAGAGCCCGGACGGCTGAATGATCTGCTGAACTGGTTTTGGAGGCTGCGGTGGTGGTGCTGTAGGTTTGGGTGGCTGTGGTTGTTTTGGTGAACACCGGCATCGCTGAATGTGGAGCATCACAGCCTGCTGGGTGACCTTCCCTGTGTACACTCCATTGCAGTATATGCACTTGAAAGCCTCGGTCTTGAGGATGGCATGGATAGTAGGAGCAACAAAGTGTTTCTGTTTCAGATGCTGCAGGTGTTTGGTTTCGTTTGGGAACTTTTCATCACAGAAGGGACAGTACATGCTGTTGATTTTTACAGGAGCTGAACAGATTTCTGACTGGCTGCTGGGCTGCAACTTAAAGAAGATCAGGTCGAGCGTACTTGTGACCAGGGCAAGATTGACCTCCGTGTCTCCGAGGATCTCTTTTGGTGCAGTGGTGTGGACGTCAAAGTAAGGGAATAGGATTCCTCCGACACCTTTTGAGTAGACCCTGAACTTCTGCCTTAGGAAATCACAGTATGCTTTGCTTGAAGGATTGTGCTGCTTCACATGCTCAGCAAGTTGTTTGATTGAGTAGAACAAGGCTGAGCAGTACAAACAATGCAGGCCATGCAGCAAGTGTTGGAAGACGCTCTTCTCTGAGAGAAGAATTTTGCATGTTAGGCATTTGACAGTTTTGTCTGGCATTTTCTTAAGGAATGCTGCTCGTGCTGCCAAACTTTCTGACTTGGAGGTGAGGGATTTTGTCTGATGGGCGACCTCTGTGTGAATGTCAAACACGTTGGAAGGGAAAAGTTCATTACAGAGGGGACAGGTAATCCATTTCTTAGTTTGTGGTACGGAGTTACTTGTTTGCTCTACAGCCTTGAGAGGGGTACTTGTGCTCTGAGAGACGGGCATCGCTCCCTGCAGTGGAGCAAACGTGTATGTGGGCATGCCGTTCACCCTGTTGCCGGTTGGGATCAGGTGATTCAGCAGGGACTGTGAAGTCAGCATGGTGCCTTGTAGGTTGATTTGATTTGTTGACGCATTTTGTGCAACCACGGCAGGCTTAGGTACAGCTCCAGCTGCCATGTTGGCCTGCACTCCTGACGGAACCAGGATCTGCTGTGCTTGTGGAGTCTGATGTGGTTGGGCAGAAGCCTGAGCTAGAACCATTGGTGCCTGTTTCAGAGACACAGTAGACACTGTGGGAAGCTGGAGCATGGACGGTCCTTGGGGTAAAGTACCTCGAAGCGCTATCGTGGCACCAGGCTGAAGCAGACCTTTAGCTTCGGCACTAGCTAGCTGCACTAGTGCCGATGCTTGAGGGGGCAGGAAAGCTTGGTTTGTTCCAGGGGCACAGATCAGAGTAGTTGTGTTTGTACTTCCTTGCAGTTGCTGTAATGTCACCACAGTCCCAGCAGGTTGGCCATTAGCTGGTAAAACCAAGGACTTACTGTTGAATATTTGAGCTTGCTGTAATTTCGGAGAGATACTTGGGAATGTCAGAAACACACCATTTCCATTGGGTGTTGGTTTAATGGTGTAGTTCTTGTTCTCGTGAATCAGGCTCTGCACTTGTGTGCTGACTGAATAATGCGACGGCTCAACCAGCATGTGATGCAACATTTGGTCTAGATTCCCCGTGTTCACCTTACACACTTTGCAGCAGTAGATCTTTACAGACGTATTTCCTTGAATATTTAATCTGTAACCTATATACTGTTCTGCCAAACTGTCCAAGTGCTTGAGAATAATGTGCTTCTTCATCGCAAAGATCGAAGAGTTTGGAAATCCACATCTTCGACACTGATACCTCTCGTTTCCGCGATGGGTGAGTAAAGACGGGTCCCTTTGTGATTGTATTTGGGTGGCGAGTTTGGCGTGGAAGAGCAGCATGTGCCTCTTGACGACCTTGGGGTGGCTGATGAAGAGGCACTGGGAACAGGGCGCCAGCGCGCAGAATGACTGAACATATCCGTGGCAGCGGGAGACGTGACTCCTGAAGTTGTAGATGTTTTGTGACGAGTACTTGCAGAGGTTACAACACAGCGAGTGGGACCGATAAGGCCACTGAACAGAAAGAAAAAGTCAGTTAATATCTCACTGAATCATCATCTGTGCATTAACATTCTCACCAACCTACAAATCTGACACAATATGGAATAAATACTCCACTGACATGAGGTATTCATTACTTAACAGTTACTCAATCTAGCAAATAATCTGTTGTTGGTGATATTTTGTTGATGCGTGTCACATTCACCTTTTTCTGTAGTCTCGTACTGTATCCATCTGTAAAATCAATCCACTTGGTTTCATGAAAGACCTCCTCTTCTTCTTCGTTTGTCTCAGTCTTTTCATTAAGGTCCTGACAGTAAACACACAAACAATGATTTAGCATAAGAAACAGTACAATGTAAAACATGCAAAATCAAACATTCAAAATGGTAATTAAGAAAATTAAAAGCAACAAAGGGGGGATGCATACCCTAAGCCTGCTGTATATACCCCAATCAGGTAACATTAACTGCTAACTTCCACAAATGATACTTTGGGTTTCATGTAATATGATGTTCTAGGACAACGAGTTTCACTTTGCAAAAACTAAAGACAGGCTTGTTTGTGGAGAAAAACTCAAAAACCATATGGTTAACAGTAACGTTATCCCAGCAGTGAATCATTTATACAATGTAGTGATGAATGATTGGTTGCTCTCAACAAGCAGACGATCATGTCTCTAATCTGTAGCAAAAGTTCAACCTAATTACACAATGTGACAATTTCCTGTCTGCTTCATGATGTCACTTATCACAGTAAATCATCTAATAAAAATATACAGAAATATCAAAATGCATGAAAATATCTCACAAGTATCATATTAACATTAACACAACCTCTCCATTGAGTAGTCCTGCTCATGGATTTGTGACCTTTCCCACATTGGACGAATTCTACAGAAAATCTGCCAGTAGACATGACATCATATTACCCAACTCCCCCCTCCTGTTGCCATAACAACCCAATAGAAAACCCTGTGAGCATCTTTCTTTAATGTATCAAATTTAAATCTCTACAATAAAAGATTAACAAGAAACTGATACTATTTTTAAACTGTAAAGTGGTTGATGCTGCAATTGGATTAGAGTTGATTGGATTAATAGCTGACATTACAAATCAATGACTGAACATGATTTTATCAACTGAAATCAACTTTCTTTAATACCTTACCATTATTCATCTGTAATCAACTGAACCCTGAATACAACTCTACATACCTTCAGCAGGTTTTGACAATCCTCCAGGCCAATCTCAGAAAGGATGTTCTTTACCGCCTTGCGCGCCTTTCTTATCTTCTCAATGTTTCCAACTGGAACCTGATACATTTTACCTCACAGGCCTGATAGGACACAAATGGAAATTGGGACGGAGCATGAATACACAGTTATTACAACGCTATGATAAATATCCTTTGACTAAATAATGTATGTTCACATTTAAGGCACATTCGAATACATGTGACAGTGGGGTCACAGGACAGTAACCACTCTTTCAGTATGGTAACTTAATTTTACAATTTGTGACGCTGCTGTAGATTCAGCTGTTTAATGAAGAAGACTGTAGAAATAAAAGATTAGAGTTAAACAGGAAATGGAAAATACTGGGAACAAAAGGTGAAGGGAGACACAATAGTTAATCCATGCTGTATGTTGGTGTGTGTGTGTGTATAAACCTACAAGGCAACATCAATTTGATTTCATCTAATCATAGTTAGAAATAACTTTGTGAAATGTTCAGCATGCTGCTCATAAAATGACAAAAAGGACAAAACCATCAATTTACTGTAGTCACTGTCAATAACTAGTGAAATAATAAACTGTAGCATTAGGATCATCCTCATTAAGATCAAAACTTTCCTGTACAAATATCAAACCACAACATGCCTCTTCACAAATCACAGTAACACAACAGTTGTTGTGCAACAGCTGATTCCACTACGAGCCTCTGCATGAATAATAAATGAATACTCGCACTTCACTGAGATAAGATGAGAACTTGTATTCAGTTAACTGTGTGTGTTTGGACCAGTCACCACCTATGCTAACCCTGCTGTGTCTATGAACGTGCGTCTGTGTCAGCGTGTGTTGCCCACATCGGGGTCACCACAGCAGCGGGTCAGTGATCGGGACACGCCGCCTCCTCCTCGGCCCCGCACGGATATTTACCTTCGTCTTATTCCCGTGAACGTTGGATCTGACAGGTTCCACCGATCCCCACTTCCACCGGCCTGCGTGTGTGTGCGTGAGTGTGCGTAAGTGTGTGTGTGTGTGTGTGTGTGTGTGTGTGTGTGTGTCGACAAGCTGCGTCCGCTGCCCCCGCCGCGCGCGCACACTCATCCGAGCAGCATCCTCCGGTCACACATACGCGCGCGCACGCCTTCAGGAGAATGCGCAATGTTTACGAATCACCTGCGATGTTACGTTAATGTCTCCGCCGCTTTTGTCCCTTTCTTCCTCTACTGAGGAAAAAATATGGCGCACAAGTTCAGGATCTGACGTAGCCGTGCTAATTTGCATACAGCACAAACTGACCAATGGGAGGCGCGTCAGCCTAAAAACAGAATAACTTTTTTATTCCTCCGCCGCCACTGTCACACGCTCATCCGGGGTCTCCAGGTGATGCCTTTCATCCTCCACTCTGCGCCTTTCATGTGATTAGTGACCTGTCCATCGGGTTTTTGGTCATTACACCACATGGCTAGGCCGGGGGGCGTGGCTCCTGCGACCCCTACTGGACGTCACGTGGCACGTGACCAAGGTGGACCAATGAGATGTCAAGTAACTGAGCTAAATGGGCGGTCCCTCAATCATGATGTCATCTCATGCCATTTTGTTAGCCTATAGCATCGACCCACCATTTTGATCAGAGAGGGAGTGGAAATTAAAGTTAGAAGTACCTGGGCTAGCATAGCGTAAAAGTTAGAACTTTGGGATACATTTATTGATCAGAAAACTTCAAACAGCTAGCAATGGCCGGAAAGCCATTTTTTGCCATAGCATTGCTAAGTTTAAAATTTTCATGTGCAGTCATAGTTTTGCCCACTTGTGGGTCGATTAAAAACATTTTTCAATTAGCAATCTAATACTCTGCCTTCTCACTTGACTACTTGCAGAAATGTTCACTTTCGTACAAATTTAGCGAAGCCACACGTTAGAATCACAGCCTTCACTTTGTTTGAAGAGGGATCATCAATTTATTAAAGTGTCAGTGTGACGGTATGCCAATCCAAAGCTTCTCCGAGGTGCACTGGTGAATTACGATTTACGGCATTGCAAAACAACAGGACCATTTGTTCAGTCACAAATCCGTTTATCACCTACTACACAGTAGCACAAGCACTTCCATTCCTTTATACCTACGAATTTTTGTGCCATAACTCATTACGATTCTTTCACACAGTCATTAATCATCTATCAACTTTAAATTTGACTGTTGAAAAGGTTCAGCTTTTCAGTGTTGGGTGTGATACAACGATTCAGTTCAACATTTGATGGATAAGGTCACGTCAGCCCTCTGGTCATGCAACGTAAACTAGGATGATGGGATTTTCTGGGCAAAAGGAGATTTGACACATACATGTCACCGATCACTGCACTAAGTGTTTCTTACCAGGAGTCGTCTCCCAAAGGTGATGTCAGGGCGACTCAGTTAGATTACGTCATCTCTGAACCTGCTCAGTAGTGAATAAGGGATTTTTTTACAGCAAGATTCCCTCTTGACCAAGGTTATGCAATTAACCAATCAGAGAGCCACCAAAATGCATTCCTACTCTGTCACCCTGAGCAGGCTGTGAATCAAGAACTCCTCAAGCATGTAACTGCGACTCCATCACTGTGTTGTGACGTCCTTTGCTGAGTGAGTGCTTTGTTCCTGGCAGTCTAATAAATCAGCTTTTATTCATCATCATCGCCACCTCGATCAAATACAGAGTGACCACTTCTGCTATGTACTGTGCGCTCACTCAGCCCATGATGACATGTAGTGAGTGCCAGTCTATAGTGGCTGAGACATGAATGGAGGTATAACAACTCCTCTTAAAGAAGGGATTCCTTCTCTGGTTATCCTCTCTCCCATATAACACACAGGAAATGTTTCCGTGGCAATAGTTCATAAAGATTATGGAGAAATCAATGGCATCATTTTGCTGACATCAGACACGTGTGCAAACATTTTCCTTGATATTTTCTACTCTAATGATCTTGAGGTTCAGAATGAGTAATGGCTAAAGACATCTAGTGCAATATTTGGGACTGGCAATATGGTAATGTCAAGATTAGCTCTTAACAGTTAGATGAGGATAGAAGCTAGAGAACACAGGTGAGAGCTGACTGAACATGTTTATTTAGACTCAAACTTAAATCTCCACTTTACTCACTGTTAGCTTTATTTTCACTGCTAGCTCTCTTTGATTGCTGAGTTGCAAATGCGTGTTTAGTATCAAAAAGGCTTCAGCACCATATAAATGATTAGATACTTCAATGCACAGGTGCAAGAAGATGGCTGCTGAGCTCGTTAGTATTTATTCTGTAACTACAGTATATTGCATTTACTGCGTTTGTAATCTAAGCTCCTGGGCATGTTGGTTTTTACTACGACAAAACTCAGCAACAGTTGATTCGACTCGACTCAATTACTCAAAGATACTTATTTTTGGCTGCTAGAGTTGATAATCATTGTGTCCTGTGTTTTTATGCATCTTTTTTAGGGACTGAGCTGCTGGATTGGAATCATTTTTTCTTTGATAACAATCAAAACTATTCTATGCTAATATCAAAAACATTTCATGAGTATACTATTAGAATGAATGGATCACAAAGGCCAGTTGAATTAAATAGAATAAACAGTGCATCTAATAGACGATAAAACAGAATACCTCCCTGGTAAAATACAAATTACTGACCAGCTTGAACCATTAATATGACAGGTTTCCAACACTATCTTTTAATTCAAGGACCCAATGTGGCGTGGATCGACACAAGGAACCAGCCTAGTTACTAATAAAAATCAAAATGATTTACGAGTTGACAAGATGCATTTTCAAGTTGAAAAGCTGAGAGATGGTGGAAGACACAAGCAGAAAGCTAAACTTAAATTTCTATTTTAGTAGAAAATATATATATTCAAGCACCTTCAATGACCCATGTTGATATTCTAATATTTTGTTTGAGCAGTTAAGGATTAATAAGATCTGCAGAAGTGTTAAATACGTTACACATCACCTCCACTAAAACGCAGCAGCCCTAAATCTGGCTTGCAGATTGTTTCATATATTCAGAACACACTCACCAGAGTCATGTCTGATCAGAAACATATGGTTGTAACTTATTTTGCAAACAGTGACAAGTTTATCGAGAACATGTGCAAGTAACCCACAACTGTTCCACCTCCCAATGCCAAAGATCAAACAAACACAAGATAAATGATTTCAGTCAGAAATGTATTAAATTAATCACTTTAACAAGCACAATTTACAGTCAAAACAGGCTATGGTCCATTAGTGCCTTAGACAAGCATGTAATTAATACATTAGTAATTTTTAACACGAGGGCAGGATTCTTTAAAAACTGCAGTTGAGTCAGGTCATCTTTAATATCATCAGACTTGATTGAGCTGTACAAGTGACTGCAATATGTCCCTCGTATCTTTAGAGAGGCATGAGGAAACGTCTGGCGTTTAATTCATCATTCATCATTTGTGTACAACTAACATGTCATATTTTAAAGATAGACATGTAAGTCTATGTCCGCTGCATACACATCATATATGTTCGAGCATGTTTCAGAACATGATCCTTTGCTGGTTTTTCAGTTCTTGGGAGAATAGGGAGCAATCTCTATGCAAGAGACACTGATATGAAAAACTTAAAACAAAAAACAGGGCTGCATTGGTAAATGTCACAGTATTTCTTTAACCTACAAAAGATCTTGTGCATGTAAAACCAGATAACATCTGTCTAATAGAGGTGAGGAGTGTGTTTGGGTGTATGCAGCTTCTCTGTGTTGAAAGCTAACTCAGTGTAAAAAGAATCTCTCATAGCATTTCCTTCAAGTGCTTTGAGTAGAGAGAAACCACTGAGGTCACAAATGGCAATCACAGCACACTTATATCCATGTAGCGTTTAAAAAAACAAAACAAAACATTGATATCTTGTCAGGAAAACACTGTTAGATGGGCCACAGCATAATACCTGGGCAAAACACACAAAGACGGAGCATTAAATATGTCCCGGTAATATCTGAATCCAATAAATAAAGATGCATTGAGGTGAACTGCAATAAAGAAAAAGGTTACATCATTGTCATAATTTAATTTAAACTCTGCCAAGTGAGGGCTCTGAAATACAGAATGCACACGAGGCATTGATTCTTTGAATCTCTTCAAAAATCATCTACAGACAAAATGTGAGTTGAACAGATACAGGATTTACAAGACTGTCAACAGATAATCAAGAAAGAACAGGATTGAAATCAATTGTACATTTTGTAAACTGGATTTGTTATAATTAGGAAAAAAACCACCCCAAACAAGTTGGAGGGCCCCATCTCCAGAGAGTCGTCCATTTTGTTGCATAATGTCATTTGAGCTTGGGCTGGAGTTCTTTTAGCTGACATGTTTTTTGAGTCCATTAGAGGGAGGAGTAAAGATACACAACCTTCCAGATAACATTTTAGACAATTGAGGTATCAAACTACAATTGTTAACCGTTTGTAGGAGGTAAAGAAAGTCAAATTCCTGGAAGAAATAATAGGATGCTGGATTTTCTGAGGTGGCTGGAATGTTGACCACATTTAGCCCCCGATCTTAAATACCACGCTGACCCCTTGACTCATAGTGAAAGGACAGGCAAAGGAGGGTCTGTGCAATTGGATACAGGACAGGGGCAGAGGGTAGTTACGCACTGTACTGGACCATGGAGAAAGTCTTCATGGCACTGTCCAGTGCCACACCAGCCTCCTGCATTTCGTACCTGTGAACAACACCAAACATCAATATCAGTTCTTGGAAAAACATATATTACGTCCATGCTTGTATTAGTGATGAATCACTCCGTACTCACCAATCAGAGGTGGAGACAGTGTAGTAGACAGGCGGCTGGGGAGAGCTGGATAGTGATTCCTCCAGGCTGCACGCTCCCATGTTGGAGAATAGAAGCCAGTCTCCCACACTGAGCTCAGGCAACAGGCAGCGATCCACCACCTGGTCCAGATCATCCAATGTCGGACCCCATAGGCTGCTGGGATAGACCGTCTCCTCAGCACACAGCACACGCTGCAGAGAGGAAACCGTGTCGTTAAGATTTGCAATAAGGAAAGCTATAATCAACTTCTGTCACAGTTAATAATAATAATGCCCTGTAAAAAAGGAGCTATACAAATGATAATCATTTCAATCTGCAAGCAAAGAAATTATGCTTTGTAAAAACATTTTCATTATATGAAACATAGATTATAATTTTCAAACTGTATTCCTATAGTAGCTAAAAGTAGTTTGAACAGTTATCTGTCCTCTGCTGGTTATTATCTAGAAATCAAACTAAATGTCAATAGCCACTAACTACAACTATAAGCGTGTAAGTACAAGAGGTCAGGGTGTTACAACCCTGAAGCATTACATCAACATTTCTACGTCACTGTTTATTTTACCTCAACCTTTTTACATAACTGCAGCCCTGCTTTTACATAACGCAATCTGATTAGGGTTATTTTTAGTTATTTTTGATTGTAAGGTTCACAGAGCGCATTAGAGGAAATTAATCATTTACAGTCACTGGTCCTGATCTGGCAGGAGTTTCAGTTTGGGTATCAATCCACTGTTTGTTGGACTAAATGTCACATCAGGACAACACAGTTTTAAATAATTTGAATGAGAAAACCCAGATTCAATGTATTCGAGTCGAATACACTCACAATGAATTAACCCACTTTCCCTGATACAATTTGAGCGGCTCCATTCATTCTTGAATGGGGTTGACTGGGAGGCCGACTAACCTTGTGCACTGACGGGGCAGCGATGGAGTTTCCAACCAGCTTTCGGCTGAATGGGCCATAAACACCCTCATTCATGTAGTACAGGAACTCCGTATCCTCGTTGTTCTCACCTGTGAATGTATAGTGAGTCACCGTGTCAGAAAAGTAGAATATTGCCTACAACCTGAGGTCTCAAGAGTCAGACTTGATTATGTAACAGCATGTGTAAAAAACTAAAAACAAATATGAGAATTACCATCCACACATTTTTACAGCCAGGATGCAGAGAGTTATTAAATTCAGAATGAACGCTACTATGGAGGAAAATGAACCAGAGAATTAAGCAACTCACCCTGAACAAGGCTGTCCCAGCAGCGGGTCACCACTTTTTTGCCAATCAAATTGACAGCCAGGCTGAAAGCTGAGGCCACGTAGAAGCTGCCGGGCTGAGCCAACACTTGCACACCAGACAGTGGGGAGAAGTAGGCGTCCAGCAGCGGCCTGACTGCAGACTCAACCTGCACACACAATGTTCAACCAAATACGCAGTCAGAGTGTGTTTCCAGAAAAAGGAAGCAACCTGAAATCTATTACCCTCTGTGTGTTTTAGTGGCAGGTAATAGAAATAATGATTGAGCTATAAAAAAAAGATCCAGTGGTGCAGGTGTACTGGTATCTCACATCATTGTGCTGCCTAAATAGTAAATTTGTCAAATCTTTTACCACCTGTTGATGGTTTATTAACAAAATTCAGATTTTCCCATGTGAAAGTAAGTTGACACTCATTTGCATTCATCATTTTTTTTAAGGAGCTTTTCCCTTTTTTATTTAAGCCAAGAATTTGAAGAATGTGTGCTTTGATATTTGGCATTTACTCAAAAGATTTTAATGAAAGTTTATGTAAAGTTCGGGTAATGGCCAACTAGTTTCTGTTTCAGCTCTTAAGTCTGACCGAAGCATAATGAATCATGTCACAGCTGTTTAACACTTACCTGTTTGAGCTGAAACTCTGTGCCTGTAAATCCACCACCAATGTCTAGGATGTTCATGTTAAAGCCCAGATCCACCTAAACAGAAAAAGACATCCTTCAATAAAAAGAAACTGAGGTTCAATAAAATAATCTTGTATGGATATATCTATTAAATTATATAGATATTTTCTAGACTGTACTCACCCCCATGTCAAACACACAGCGGGCGTCTGACAGTGCGTGGGTGTAAGCCTGTTGTAGGTCTAGGCAGGAGCTGGGGATGTGGAAGGTCACGCCCACCACCTGGATGCCTTGCTCCTTGGCTGCCTCCAACAGGTGCCGGCAGCTCTTCAGAGAGGAGCCGATGGTCATGCTGGTCTCAGCCGCATGGGCCTCAGTGGTCAACTGCAGCAGCAACCTAGAAGAGACAGAAAAACACATTAGCCAGGGAGCAAAACATGTATGAATAATCTTTCTAAGCAAGACAAATAAAGTTTGCTGCAGAATCTGATCACTTACTTTGCACTCGGGTGTAGACGGGAAATCTTGGACAACTCGGCCTCATTCTCACAAACAAGGTACTGGATGTTGTTCTTGGCAGCATACTTAATGTGGGCAAGCTGCTTGCAAACACCTGACAGAATGATGTTTTCTGGTGGCACCCCGTGCTCCAGAACCAGGTTCATTTCAGCCTGAGGGGGAAAGAGGCTGTTATGTTAGATAAACAGATGCAACTAAGTCTAAAAACCACATTGAAATCAATCAAAAACCAAGAGTGTTATGCAAGTTGAAAAGGCGACAGTCATCAGCTGACCAGTAATCAATTATGTGCTTGTAATGTAATGGACCCAAACTGTTAGGAGCCATCATAAGAGGGTGAAGCCCTGAGCAGTTTGTAAAAAGAAACTAAAAGTAAAAAAATCAGAGCTGATTGAATTAGTCTTTACCTTGTTGGTGCAAACAAAGCCCAAGCCCAAGGAAGCCAGCACCTGGGTGACTGCAGGGCTGCTGTTGCACTTGACTGGGTAGTAGGGCTGCAGTTGTGGCACTGTGCTCTGCCAGCACGCATGCTGCCGCATCAGGGCACCAAGGTCGCCCACAACAAACGCACTCTTCCCAACCTGTGAACACAAGAGAAGTTGAAGGTTGCAACAGATTAAACGAAGCAATTGGTCAAACTACTTAAAATCAGACTCTGACAAGGAGGTTATCGTCTCAACTGGAGAAAACCTGCTGCACATTATAGTACCAATGACTGGAGAATTTAGATAATTCCCTCTACAAGCTGAACTGACCAGAGTCTGCTCGCAGATGTGCCCGTCAATAACATCTTCAAGGGTCACTCCTCCCTCCAGAAGTTCAATGATGCAGTTGGGTTTGTCAGCGAGTCCTTTCATCTCAACCGTATTCCGCTAATCCGACAATCATAAAGAACAGATAAACAAGTCAAGGGGTCACGACTGAGCCAATGGGGTCCTGCCGGTATGCAACAAACTGGAAAAGACAGAGAGAGACAGAGAAACAAAACGGGACTATTAGCATGACCACAATAAATATTTTTTGTGAGATTAAATCACAGACATAGCACCTATTAAAAATTAACCACAGCATCTACACATTACACAATCGTAGTCGATGTGGACAAGATGTGTTTTATAAAAACTAACAAGACTCAAAGTACTAAAGTATTTTGAATAGTCTTCTTTTATTTACAGTCTCACAGAACTTCTCTCCAAACAAGACAAAACACATTTGTTTCTGTGCAATTAGTAATTCTGTAAACTCCAGACCCCTCATTGAGCTTTTGTTTGAATCTACTCATTTCCCAACACAAATCTGTTAACTCACACAGTGGTTTGCCAAATTCTACCCAGGACACAATGATCCTGGACTTTGCTATGAGATGCATGTGTGCACACAGACACTGAGTCACTCACATGGACAAGTCAGGAGATGGACCCGTCCCGCTATCAGCTAGGATCCCAAGGCGGCTCAGCGTTGAAGTCAAAGTTCTCCCGGTAAAGAGCTGCCCCTAGCCCCTCCGGGTAGCGCTCATACACCTGTGCAGAGACAGGGGAGCCCTGAGAGACAAACACATGAATATTAGCTCTCAACACACAGTCACTGTATGAAGACAACATGTCCTGTACCTTGTTTATCCCAGCAAGAAAAAAAAACAAGTGTTGCACTGTCACCGGCTAAGCTTGTCTGTCACCCATGTATTCACATTTGTCCTCACTGTGGTCAAAGTTCAGTTACGGGTTACAGGTTCAGTTAAGCATCTCCCACACGTCTTTGCATGGCTTAGAAATGAGTAATGAAGCAATATCAACATGTATCCCAAAATAACAAAGTTCAATATACATTGAAATATTGCCTGTATATTATCCAAGCACAGTGAGGAGGTATAACACATAACTGATCTACTTTTATAAAGTGTCTGTCATTGTTTAAAAACACAACTTTCACTTAGAGGTAGAAATCAGTCTTTAAACGTGAACATAACATTTATTGTGATGATTATCAATATTGGCTTATTTGAAACTACCATTGAAATGTTTGGCCACATCTCCCAGATTAAACTTGAATTGTGATGTACAACTAGTGAGGTTAAAAAGTCCCGTGTTTCCTTTGAAATCTAGTGGTGAACAAGGTTAAAAATAAACAGTTATTAAACTCATCTCAGTACAAAAGACAGCATAGTAAAGAAAAACTTTCTGTGGAAAACACCCACGAAGAAGAGTTCAAAACTTTCCCAGTCAGTCAATCAGTCTATGAAATTAAATATAAATAACATCTTTTGTGAGAAACATCGACATTGCATGATGTGAACACATTCCTCTTAATCGAACTTTTGGCCAGATGATGATATTATCTCTATTACTTCACATTGTCTAACTACAGCCTGCGCATGCGTAGTGACGGCGCAATGGAGTCACAACTTGACAGGAGATATATTCACGAACACTATAATTCTTAAAAACACCGGGTCACCAAGACAACACACCGAACAGCGACTGTGCCCCGTGTATTTCTACACACGACACGTATAACCGTGTTAGCTACAGCGAGCACAGTGTACGCCGCGGCTCAGGACATGGCGCTAGCGAGAGAGCGGCTAATGTGGACGGCGACAGAAGAAGCTCGTGTTCGCGCTGAATTTTTCCTCTAAAACCACAAACAAGCCGCAGCACGGACACAACACACGGACAGAAAGTGGACTCGAGCGTCGCTACGACACCGCAAACGACCGACAAAGCGCCGGGGACGCGTGAAAAGCCACAACTCAATGAATCGGTCTGTCATGTGTGGCAGGAAGGCAGAAGGACCAGCCCGCCATGTTACGTGCGAATCCACAGAGCTCAACCGGGGGGAAGCGCCTCCTGCTTCTCGGTACTTACGTGAGATAACGGCCAGAATGTTTTGGAAAATCGTCTTCTCTTTTTCGGCGGAATTTTTAAAGAGTAGTGGGCACAGCGATGAAAGAAAGAACGAGGGCTGGTGGGGCCATATGGTCGCGTTGAGGGCCGGTGGAGGGGGTCGGGCTGGTGTCTTCTCTCCGGGCTGGTGGGTGGAGATCGACTGTGAGCCGAGCACAGGAAGTGGAGCGGCTCATCAACCGACCCGAGGGGGGTGGGGGGGGGGCGGGACCTGGGGTTCGGTTCCGCCAATGAGCGCGCTGTGTTCCTCGTGCTCACGCCAAATATGCGTTTCCGACGCTTCACGCAAGAACCCGCGATGTTTGTTCACGTTACATAAAAGCGTCAACTTTCCGCTCATGGCCTCCGCCGCTCGTGTTGTGGTCCGACTACACTGATGCACTTGTGCTGCTTCACAGAAGAGACACGGGAGACGGAACTTTATTAAAAAAAACAGTCTGACTTCACACTCTGAGTTCTAACAGCGTCCTCTTCAAGCATAACACTCATATGATATTTTCTTCCTTTTATTTTTTGGTTTTGATTCCAAAAAATAAAAGGAAGAAAATAACACAACTTTGTAAACACATTTTTAGATTAGATTTCCAAAGATCATTAAAAGGGATAAAAAAAATGGAAATCCACTCATTATTTAATCACCACTATGCTCATGGAGGGGTGGGTGAAGTGTTTGAGTCCGCAAAAGTATTGTGGAGTTTCAGGGGTAAACAGCGTTTGCAGCCGAATCAAATGTAAATGATGCTGTTTTGAGTCAAATATGAATGTCGGGGCTTGCGGAATATGGATGTCACCACAGGAGCAGTATCACACCACTTCACCCACCCCTCCATCAGCACAGTGGTGAGTAGATAATGATTGAATTATCATTTTGGATGAACTATCACTTTAAGCAGTCTGCTGTAAATATGAAGTTGTGGCTGACACTTTGTACCTCTTGTCTGATAAGCTCTAATATTGTTTGTTTAGCCCGTAGGCAAAACTTTGGACTATCCATAATCAAAGGTTATGTACGCTTTATTCTTTGCCACTAGGTGTCGCCCCAGCACCAGCTTCAAAACGAAAGCTTCGTCGGCCCTGTCGACACACCTGTCGATTCCGGTCAAAAGCAAAGTGTTGCTCAACACAGTCCATGGATGTTGCGATGGCAAGTAAAAATGGTTTAAACGCACAGCCATAAACAAAACAGAATACATTTACTACAGCTAGCTGCTGTACACACTTGTTTAATGGGTTCGTCACAGTAATTGTGTCAGTGTCAGAACAATTGTAGATATCTACAGTCGTAAACTGGTCCAGTGGTTTAACTGGGAGGAACCAGAGCAACCATCAAAACAAGGGACCGGGAATTTCAGTTTTACACACACACAGGGAGTGGGGTTTCTGTCTCTGCTCAGGACGCCATTTCATCACACAGAAAATAATAGATGACTGTTACGTGAATGTTTAAAATCTTTAAGTCTATGTGAGAAATGGCTTAAGAGACTAAATTAAAACTTTTTAATGCTGTAGTTTGGATTACTGTTGAATGGTTATTGAAAATTGATTTAATGACATTGCAGAAATTAAGTGACTGATCACTGCTAGTCCAACCTGTCTTTTTAGAATATATCATCTTGTCCTATATTCTAGAATAAAAACACCTTCTGGAATTCACAGATGTCCTGAGGATATACTTCTACATTTATTACTTAAATCTATCTGAGAATGCAAGTTAGATGCATGTTGTTATCATCATCACATTGACTGACTCACCTCTGCACCTTTTTCTACATTCACATCGAGATGTAAAGAGTTTTTAAAACAATGTTGTGGACCTGACATAACTTTCAGGACACTCAAAAGACAAAATATGCCTCCATCTGTCTTTGCTTTTGTCGTTCACCATGTTCCTGCTTGTATGTGATGAAATTCTAAGATTTAAGAGCTTATTGAATACTTTTGTTGATTAGTCCCTAAGCCTCTGTCACACTCAATTCTAGCTTCATTTTAACTGTGATAA
Source organism: Paralichthys olivaceus (assembly GCF_024713975.1). NCBI lineage: Eukaryota > Metazoa > Chordata > Actinopteri > Pleuronectiformes > Paralichthyidae > Paralichthys > Paralichthys olivaceus. The sequence goes on from NC_091112.1 coordinate 9,468,452, forward strand.
TTGAATGTTTCACGCCATCCAGTTTGATAGGAAGAAATTCATTTAGCAAAATTAATTTGATTAAGCATGGAAGTCAGGAGTTTGGAACAACGCTGAAAAAACTCGGCCTGCAGCCTCCTTAAGTCGTATGACTCGTGTTCCTGTGGTGCTGGTGCAGTGTGTGTATCCGTCTGCCTGTCCAACAGCTCTTATCTTGGTTTTATGACTCCGGAGGACACTGTGTTCACTAAACTTTCCAAAACACAGGAGTCCACACAACAAGGAAGGTCCTCTGGCAGTACACTGACACTAACATTTTGAAATATCTCAGTTGGCTGGTCTCCATTACTGTTTAGAGAGCAAGTGACATGGCTCAATGTATGGGTTCATTCTGTGAGGTTATAGCTGAAGGCCCGGAAGCGCACACTGCATATGACTAATCAAATTGGGCCACAAGTTATTTCCAGGGATTGGTTTGTAAATAAATCTGTTTGGTACTAGTGGGAGTCAAGTGAAGTATTATCTTATGTAGAATAGTCTTATATATAATATTATTATTGTTAACAATAACAAGATTAAGTTCATAACAGAGCAAGTGAAACACCAATAGAATAATACTTCCATTTAGTAATCATATTGTGTATTTATGTTCAAAATAAAAATCAGTGTTGTGATTTCATTAATTCCCAGTTTAAGTAAACAAACAGATTTGGATTATGAATGTCAATTATAGTATCAAGAACAGTGGAAATGAAAGTTTGGATAATCATTTTTAATTGGGTTTAATGCTGCTTCCTTTAATACTGTCCCAATTTCCAATCAACAATGCAACTCAGTGGAGAGTGTAAAGCATCAAGCTTCAAGGTTCAAGTCAGGGTCCATGGAGCAGGAGCTAATGAGACTTTGTTTGTGCTTCAGTTCCACTTAGTTTTGCTAAATGCCTCCACTGTCCTCAGGTCCAAAATTGAATTTGCAACCAGAAGTAACAGATATAAACAAACAACAGCACAAACAATTGATTCTCCAGAACCCCAACACACCCACAAATCCAAAATGAAAATATTTTCCAAGAAACGAAGGCTTCAACAAGGACAAGTGATCAAATTGTAAGAATGCAGGGGTGGCTGGGTGGTTCGGCCAGTAACTGTACATGTGGCAGCAGATAAACATTTTAGTGATACAACTGTTGAACAGCACAGAAGCACAGGTGAAGATGTAACTTAATAAATATCCATAACACACCGTAAACATCTTATTCTTCATTGTCTGTGATGTTCAAATCTTCATATGAGATTGAGGGACAGGACTTGTTAAGAGCAGTTGACCTTAAGACCTTTACTATATATACATTCTATGCCTCTGTAACTGTTAGATAATGTAGTAGCTACATTTCACCACAGGAGGTCAATGTTGAGACGGACTGACCGAGCTGTCAAAACAAACCATCATGCTGCCTTCACGTACCAGCGGAAATGATCTAACAGACATTCTAACAAATGGAGAGCAAGTAATCAAACAGCAGGAGGTAACACCCATGTTCACCGTATGAATCAAACAACTCAGGTGTCATAAAATGTATTTTCTCCTCAGCAAAATACTTCTTTGACGAATGCATTATGGCGTAACCGATCATCTATTATAGATAAAACTTTATAGCTTTATAGTAATGAAAGAAAAATCTAATTTTAACAATGTATCCCTGACATATATAGAACTACCAATTACTCACCACGTGGAATTTTAGCACTTTCTTTGAAAACCACTTTCAGCCCTCGAGGGAAATAATGGACTAACTGCACTTTGCACAATCCAGTCTCTTGTGTTTCCTAACTTGCATCATTCCTTCCCTGGTTCTAATAGTAATTTTTGTAATTAATTTTGTTTCCTATTTTCCTATTTTTTATATTTAGACTCTCACAAATACACTACAAATGCCTTTTGTGTGTGTAAACCTGCCAATTCTGATTCTGTTATAGATAGATACTTTATTAATCCCAGGGACATTTAGGCATCCAGTAGTACACACAAAAGTCAAACACAGTAGTATATATGTATGATAAAAGTGTATATATATATATACAGATAAATACAGATTTAAAGATAAGTAACTGAAGCTATATAAAGTTGTGCATTAGACTAACATAGCCTGTAAAATCTTGGTACAGCAGATGTAGACACCTCAGCTATATACTTTATGAATACTTTACACACACTCTATGACTTTAAAGTATCTATAGTGTCCAGGTGTGAGTATATTTGTTAATGAAGTCCCTGCTCCACACAGACGTTTTCTGCCTCTGACCTTTGACTTTACGTCCGGATGCTGAAAATAACGACGGTCAGCGAACGCGTGAATCCAGCGCAGGAGCTCGGCGGCGTGTGCGCATGCGCAGCGGCCCGGTCAGCTGACGGTGAGGATCCGTGTTGAAGGATTGAAGACTCGTCTCGATCTGAGCTATGAACCCGAGGCTGCGATCGCTCCACTGAACAGAACCGTGCGGACCGAAGCCTGCAGCCGCTCAACTCACCGGTGAGTGCGACCACACACACACGTTCACGACGTCGTGACGGCGACAGACTGCGACAAAAACAAGCTCGTGTCCTCAGCAGGATGCTAACAGGGTCTAAACACGCAGCAGCAGCAGCAGGTTTATTTGTTTATTTACGTGCTTTCTGTCTCTGATTTTCATTTAGAGGACGATCAACAAAACTGATCTGAACAACAGCAGCAAGCTTGTGTGTTGGTGTTTGTTCGTGTTAACGATGAGCTGGATCAGTGTTTAGCCACCACACACACACACACACACACACACACACACACACACACTGATCATATGACAGTCAATCAGCAGACACGGAGACACGTCTGTCCCTGTTGTCTTGATGCAATCAGTCAGAGCTGCACTGAGACATGAGAGGAAGTCCTGAAATCTGAGGCAAAGGAAAAGTCAAAAGAGGAACAGAGGCCTTGGTAATGTGACTCTGACTCATGAAGGTACACTGGTGGTCAGTGGTGGGAAAAGTACAACCCTTGTACTAATGTACTAATGATGAATTGTAACGATACTCAGGAGTAAAACTACTAAACGATTATGTATTAATCAACATGCAGGATGAACCCCTCACTTTTTTTACTATCACATACTGCATTGTATTATTGGGTTTTTATTATTGATGCATTAACATAGAATGAGCATTATTATCTTGGTTAAGATGGAGTGGGCCTCTGCTATCAAATCTATTGTTGGTGAATCATGTGCTTTGGAATTGTAGACTTAATAATATTATGTCATAATAACGCATTTGGAAAATCTGTGGTGATGCTGGTTATTTATAAAACCTGACATGAATCCCAGCAGCAGATCAGCATCCTGGACAAAAAAGATTTAGAAATCATTTTTCTCTTACCTTCCTGCCGTCAGAGACCCGGTGGAATAAACTCCTGCCAGCAGCCATGACAGAATTCTGGTTGATCTCTGCTCCGGGGGAGAAGACGTGTCAGCAGACGTGGGACAAGCTGATGGTCGCCACCTCCCGCACCAACAACCTCTCCACCAACAACAAGTTCAACATCCCCGACCTCAAGGTTAAACACAGCAGTCCTCTGTAGGAAATGTGTGAGTGAACGGGACAAGAGGCCACGATGGGGCTTTTTTTATAATCTTGTGCTCCTGTGTCTCTCAGGTTGGAACGCTAGACGTGTTAGTGGGTTTGTCGGATGAGTTGGCTAAACTGGACACCTTTGTGGAGAGGTAAACTTTACAACACGCTCTTGTTCAGGTTTTGTTTTTGTGATGAATCACATCACATTTTGCTGACTCTTTCTCCTGTCCTCTGATTCCATCCTGTTGATCTCCAACCCTCCTCCTCACCCTCATCTTCATCGTCGTGTGTCATGCTCCAGTGTGGTGAAGAAGGTCGCTCAGTACATGGCTGACGTTCTGGAGGACAGCCGAGACAAAGTCCAGGAGAACCTACTGGCTAATGGAGGTAATCGCGTCAACTTGCTAATTGTCTCTGTGTGTACTTCAGTGTTTTTCATAGCACCTGTGTAAGTGGATGTGATCATTGCTTTGATTTATATTTTGTGCTCCTTACAGTGGACCTGGTCACCTATATCACCAGATTTCAGTGGGACATGGCTAAATACCCGATCAAACAGTCCCTGAAAAACATCTCTGAGATCATCTCTAAGGTGTGTTGAAACAAAATCTGATGGATTGTGCACACAGTATGTTTTCTGGTCAGAACAGAAAAAATGCTCCTCAGTGGAACCGGCCTCTCAACAGCCGCCACCTTCTCCTGTTTGGTTCACAGCAAGGAACTCAGATCGACAACGACCTGAAGGCCAGAGCTTCAGCCTACAACAACCTGAAGGGAAATCTGCAGAACCTGGAGAGGAAGAACGCGTACGTAAAACACTTATTAGAAAATAGATGGAGAGTATCCCTTGCATGTTTGTTTTCCATTTACATTTTTGCCTTCATAATATATCATTCTCTTCTTTGGTGATTCAGAGTTTTACAGAAGATCAAATTTCTTTATACGTGGCCTTGAATCTAATTGTGTCAAAAGTAAAATACTGTTTCCCTTCTCAATTTAATAATGATTATAATAAATAAAATTACAACCGAAGATGAGATTAAAATATTTACTGAAGGTTGTGTAAAGAGATGTTTCTCATGTTTCCTGTGTGTTGTCATGTGTTGTCCTGTAGGGGGAGCTTGTTGACCAGGAGTCTGGCGGACATAGTGAAGAAGGAGGACTTTGTACTGGACTCAGAGTATCTGATTACGATGCTGGTGGTCGTCCCTAAGTAAGTGCACCCACGTCACTATTTGTACATTCAATATGAAGACTGTTTTGTTTTAATGATTTCCTGAAGTAGTTTTGTTTTTATAACATAATGTGCGTTACATGCAGCAAACCGACAATCATATGAAATGCATCAGCACACATGCATCTTCTTTAAATTAGTCTTTTATTTTTTTGAGATCGGCCCTAAAATTCCATGTTCAAATATAAAATCCGTTGCTGTCATCTTTTCCTCTCCTCCCTCATCAGGACGAGCTACACTGATTGGCAGAAGATGTATGAAACGCTGGCTGAGATGGTTGTACCTCGCTCCACGAAGTAAGGATCACTAGAGGAGTCACTTCTCATTTGCTACAGGAAGAAGACAAAAGCTCTATTTGATTTATTTGTCTTTAACTGACAAAAACTTTGCCAAAGATAAAGGACATTCCTGTTGTCGCTAATCAATCTTTTATCTCCATCGGTTGGTTTGACCCCTCCTCTCGCTCCCTCGCCGCTCTCCTCTCTTGACTCATACTAAAATGGGCCACATTACACACTTGACCTGCAAAAAGCAATCGAATCATATTCGAATAGGAAACATAATGCGGTTGATCTGTAGAAAGTAATTGACCTTTTGCCAACATGAGCAGATGATTTGAGACATCAGGATGGACACGGGTCAGTGGGATGTGGTAACCTAGCAACCTATATCTTCAGAACTGATACTGAGCACTATCTAAGGATGTGACTTGGAAACAGGACACTTCCCAGGATCCCTGAGAGAAATCTAGAGTCGTGAGGACGTTTGTCAAATTGTTTTCCTGAAATTTAACATAAGCTCCACAACTAGATAAGAATAAGTAGTAAAGTATAATAGTTTATTTTATATAGAATATTTACATATGTATAAGTATTCCTGGGGTCTTGTCATTTGCAATGTGCTATATCTGATACGGTTGCTGTGCTAAAACATAGCTATAGTACAAATGGATGGTAGTAATGTGATGCCTCTAACCGACGGTACAGATGGAGGCTGTAGTTTGGTTTATAAAGTGTTCAGAGAGCCTGTGTGATATTTCTCTTCTAACAAATACTGCTGATTTGTGTGATGTGTGTTCCAGTTCTCATGCTGCTCTGTCTCCCTGTGTCCTCTCCTCTTCCAGGCTCCTGTTCGAAGACCACGACAGCGGCCTGTTCAGCGTCACTCTCTTCAGGAAGGCTGTGGACGACTTCAAACACAAGGCCAGAGAAAACAAGTAAATGACCCCACTTAACTTTCATCATAACAATGTGACCGGTGCAAAGAGTCAATGTGGGGTTCTGCTTTTAGCCTTTTGTTTTCAAAGCTGATTTTTCTTTCTACTGTTTTCTGTGATTGATGTTCGATTACCATTAAGATAGAAGTACATGCATGTGTGTGTCTGTCTGTCTGTCTGTAGTCGTAATCTGTTTGCTGACATCTGATTGCCAACTCTCTGCTGTGTGTCCTGACCCAGGTTTACAGTGCGTGATTTCCAGTACAATGAGGAGGAAATGAAGGCAGACAAAGAAGAAATGACCCGTTTGTCCACTGACAAGAAGAAGCAGTTTGTACGCCTCCTGTTTCCCTTTTTTGATTGTTGAAATATGGTCTGTGTGTATGTGTATATATATGTATATATATATATATATATACATATATGTGTATGTGTATATATATATGTGTATGTATGCTTGTTCAGTGTCAGCTCACTGTTGATTGTTGACATCAAGATTCTGACTATTGGCTTTATTGTGAAAAGACATTATTTGTGTTATTATCAGGTTTAGGTAATCAGAAACATTTGTCTTCATCGAGTTCATATCTGAATGTTGGTGTTTATGTCCATGTGTTCATTAAGATGCACCTAGAAATGATTGAAGTGCTGTTGCTGTACTTTCAGGGGCCGTTGGTGCGATGGCTGAAAGTGAATTTCAGTGAAGCCTTCATTGCGTGGATTCACATAAAAGCTCTGCGGGTGTTTGTGGAGTCAGTGTTGAGGTGAGACAGTTGAGACCTTACAGCTAGAGATGCTTGCCAGAGTGCTTCTCTTTCCATACAGCAAGTGTATGGTTCCATTCATCTGTGCACCTGTCCTGTTGATATGTGTCGTAGATACGGGCTGCCAGTCAACTTCCAGGCCATGTTGCTTCAGCCCAACAAGAAGAACATGAAGAAGCTGAGGGAGGTGCTGTACGACCTGTACAAACATCTGGACAGCAGTGCTGCCGTCATTGATGTGAGTCTCGTTCACACACACTCTTACAAACATCAGGTTGGTAGGTTCGGTTCTGGCCTGGCCCTTTGCTGCAGGTCTTCCCTGCTTTCACACTTTGACTCTGTCCTATCAATAAAGGCCACAGTGGCCAAGACTATATATTTATAAATATATAAAACACATTTACTAAATTATTCATTTTAGTTGTTGCCATGGACAAACATCCCACCATACATGTTCTTAGCTGGACTTTGCTGTGGGGTTCGTCTGTCATCTTTACTATTTATGCTTTATGATTGACTGGTGTCAAATCTGACTAGAAATAGATTTGATCAATATGTGAAAGACATGTTGACATATTGATAAACTGAACATTTGTTTTTACATCTCTTCTTTGTGCCTGCAGGCCTCTATGGACATCCCGGGTCTAAATTTGAGCCAGCAGGAGTACTACCCCTATGTTTACTACAAGATCGACTGCAACCTGCTGGACTTCAAAGTCTAGATTCATCACCATCATCGTCATCATCATCATATACGCAGTAATCTGATGAGCTTTAATTTATTTCCACAACCTCTCTGTTTTTCCTCTCATGTTCTTGGCACATTCCTGAGTGTAAATAGATCAGGTTGTTAGAAACCAGAGGATTGATTAGTGACAACACGTAAAGTAAAGATAGATCACAGAAGTAAACTTGTCTCCAATCATATCTTCTGTTCTAATATACTTGAATGTGGTTCCTCTGTCGTCGCTTCCTGTTTGTACCACGCTGTGGAAGTGACCAGCACCGACCAAAACGGTTGACATTCCCTCAACAAAAGTCAAGTTAAAATCCTGCGTTTTTATTGGCTTCCCCCCCCATCATCCTACTTTATTTAAAGACAGCTGATCAGCTGAAAGACGGGGAGAGAAAAAAATATATGTTAAATATAGTATTTATTTAAAGATTCAAAAATCAGTGAATGTGTTTTTGTTTGTTGAGGTTTTGTAGGTGATGTGTTTTTAGCTCCGCGTAAGGAACGTCTGTTTACAAGTAGATGTTGACCATTGTTTCCTCCCCCTCCAGCTGTGATCCTGTGAAATACTGAAACTGGTAATTTTACAGTATGAAGAAGCAATATGTTTACTGCTTGTTCGCTCCCTTGATTTCTGTATATGAAGCATTTTAAGAATAATTATGGAAGGTCGATGTGAAAATACTATATTGTCAGTATAATTGAAGATTGAACCACATATTTAAAAAATAAATGTGAGAATAAATACTCTATGTGAAAAATATCTGGCTTCAGCTCACTTTGTTGTTTTTTTATATTTATAGTCCATCATTTCATAAGTTATACTTCTTATTGTTTGAGGCTGGAGCCGATCCCAGCTGAGCGAGGTGCAGGGCGTTAGATGTCATATCACATGGTCAATATACAGAGACACACAATTAAAACTTGTACCCACAGGTAGTTTATAGTCTCCAATTAATCTAATGCATGTATTTAAACTGAGGGATGAAGCCAGAAAACTTTGAGAGACCCCACATGAAAAACAATCATTTCATAAGAGCCTTAAAGGGATAGTTCACTCAAAAATGAAAATTCACTCTATCTACTCACGACTATGCTGATGGAGGGGAGGGTGAAGTGTTTGAATCCACAAACACTTTTTTAGTTTCAGGGGAAAACTGTTGCAGCCAAATCCAATACAACTGAAGCAAATGGTACATGCATCCATGCATTTAGTTTTAACAAATAAGGACATATGAGTCTAAAATAAAGCCACACACACACACACACACACACACACACACACACACACACACACACACACACACACACACACACACACACACACACACACACACAGCCAATCAGCATTCAGACTGGATGCAGGCTTAACCCCCACCCCCCTGTGATGACGCAGGAAGCTGTGGTGTGTGTTCATGCTGCTCAGCTGTGTGTGTGGAGGGAGGACAGCGGCATCAACCCTCAGCAGCAGCAGCAGCAGCATCATCATCTCCGGCCGATGATGGAGTCGGGTCCACGGGCAGCGCTGCAGTAGAGGGCAGCAGGAGCAGGAGGAGGAACAGGAGGAGGAGGAGGATGAAGAGGAGGATGATGCCGCGGCTGTGCTGAGACACGAGCCCGAGCGGCGCTGTGTTCACTCCGTGTCCAGCTGCGGCGTCACCTGCCGTGGATGATTTTCCCGATGGGTTGCGGAGGGAGTCGGGCGGACGCGATCATCGAGCCGAGGTACCACGAGAGCTGGACCAGGGAGACGGAGTCGACGTGGCTCACCAACACCGACATAGACACTCCTCTGCCGGTGGCGAACAGTAAGACCCCCCTCTTTATTTATCTATTTACCTTCACTGTAGGTGCCACAGGCCACATTACACCCAAAATCCATCCTGTGCTGCTCTGTAATACGAGCAAAGATCACAGATAGGATCCAGTGAACCATTCAAAACACAACTACCCAGCTGTCAACTCCCTGACATGGCAGTTTTGTTGTTATCTTCAATGTGTGTGTGTGTGTGTGTGTGTGTGTGTGTGTGTGTGTGTGTTGTGTGTTGTGTGAAATAATCCAGCAACCTTAACTGTGGTCCTTCCAGGTAAAGCTCTGGAGGCCGGTCTGAAAGAGAAGAGGACGGTGAACACAGGGACCCAGTGTGGGAAGCAGGGCCTCAACACCTCCGGCTCCAACCACCAGAGGAGACCCAGACGCTCCCTGAGTGATGTAGGTGTCACCTGCAGGTCTGACAGCATGTGACCGTTCTGCTTTTAACACCATCACTGTATTTTTACATAGCTTCAGTCTTGCCCTGCAGAGTCAGACGCAAATTTCAATAGGAATTTGACTCCAGAATGTACAAAAACACGACAGCTTCCTCATATCGTCTCTAAACTCAGTGGGATAAATGTGCAGAGGTACGATGGAAGCCAGATTTCAAAAATATGCATACATCTATACACTTTCTCCAGGGAGAAGCTTGAACCAATCCCAATAGACATTGGGTGAGAGGTGGGGTACAACATGGACAGGTTGCCAGCAAATAGCAGGGCTGACATGTGGGACTTTTTACAGGGACACACATAAAGACACTCATGCACACACAGAAAAATCTTGAGAGATAAACACACTAAAGACAATCTGCTCCTAGAATACAAATATATGGGTTTTAACAGAAATGCAATAGAGATTGAAAGACTCTTATTCCACAAGTCTTCGATTCAGATGGGATCTGTTTTTCAGGATTATGTTACAAATGTTTTTTCGTCCTTTACAAAACTTATATAATAATTCAAAAAGATCTCTAAAGTCAATTCCTTTGGCTGAACAAACAACAATTTTCAGAATTGAATTTAACCTTCCACTTATGGGCTTCAACAATTCAATGTTCAGTGACTCAGTGTGGCCTGAGTTGTCCAACTTTGCCCACTCACTTTCTGTCCAGTCCAGTTAGTTGACATTTAAATGAAGTGACCTTCAAAATCCTACGTCTTTGTTTGTTCTACAGCAAGCTGCTCGTGACTCCAAAAGGAGGGCGTCAAAGGAGGCCACCGTTGTGTCTAAGGATGGCCAGTCTGTCAACATCAACAGCAGCGAGGAAGCTGAACCCGGCAACGTGTGTGACGAGAGATGAAGAAGAGACGAAACTGTGGGAGGAGAAAAGATTGGCCCAAGCTGTGAGCAGTTTACCAAAAGATGGGAGGGTGGTTTTTACGGATGTGTGCGGATGACGTTTGCAAGCTCATGACTGCTAAGCTCAGTGATTTACAACAAAAGCACCTACATAATGTCTCCATCCAAAGATCTCGGGATGCTGCATCTTTGCTGTGCCATTGCGAATGCATGTGAGAAGCAGAGAGTGGTCCACAAACACTCTCACACCGTGTTTTTCTGCCATGCTTACGGTGCCCGGTCAGGGAACGTGTCGCCGTGTGAAGTCAGTTTTGCGAAAAAGAAAAAAGACCCCACAAGAGCGGGCCGTCCCATATGCACATGATAATCACAATCTGCACATCAAATGTAATCTGTGTGGGGCCTTCCTCAAGAATTAGCTTCAGTTCTTTGTGCAAGTGTTTTCCTTTCTGCTGCGAATGAAAAACAAAAGTGTGGGAACCAATGATGATGTTTAACCTCAGTCGATGCTGTAAATGATTTTCATTATAGGACAACCTGAAGTGCTGTTTAAGAATCTTGAAGGCTGAAGGCTATTTTTTCCAGCCTTTGCAGGATAAAGAAAACAAACACACCCGCATGTGCCTACAATTCATTTTAAATTTGAACTGCTCCCTTGTTCACTTTGAGAAGTTATTTATTTTTCAAACTTTGTTTAGTGCTGTATTTTTCTCTTACGTCTTCTTTTTATGTGGTATTATTTTACACTTTTTATAACCACAGTGTATTGTAACAATGTGTCATTTGTGTGGCTTATACTGATCTGCATGTATCAATCAATCACAAATTGATTCTGCATTGATGACAAATAAGTCTGTGCACAAATATAACATTAACCAGTACACATGATAACAGTTCAAGATGGAGCACCAGGTTGTTCTACAGCCACCAGGTGGCGCTGTTGACAAGCTGGCATCTTAATAATGAAGGATCCACAAGAGGACAACAACAAAAGCCTCTCAAAGAGAACTATTCATTTATTTCTTCAGTTCATCTCTGCTGGAAAGTAAATTAAAGTCAATCTGTTGCTCACGTCTTGTCAGTGTTTTAACATTTGATGATTGTGTTCTCGCCAAGTGTTCACTGAGATGATGATGATGATGATGATGATGAAACTTTGTTTTTTTTGATGGAAAAGAGAATTTAAACTTTACCAAAAAAGATCCTCCACAATTTTCCGTCTTTGTATTAAAATTGTTGTCAGCTTCTGGAGTTGTAGAACCAAAAAAAGTGACATTTGCCATAGTTTCTCATCGGCCACAGGCAGAGGCTATTTATTAATTATGTTTGTATGGACTTTTATTAATAATGGATGTGTTGGACTCAGATAAATACATTTAGATATACATCTATCCCCTTTTCTTTTCCCAAGCTCCACAATCACATGAGTTGATTGGAGTAATTTTATTTTTTTGTCTTACATACTAATTCTTACAGCAAGAAGCTGAACCAGGGAAGTTTGTATCTACCCATTTAATGTAGGTTAGTTTAAAAACCCCATTGAAAATACAACATGACAATTTAATAGATTGACAAGAAATGTACTTTATTTTAAATTGATTTTCAGTCTGTGGCTGATGGTGTAATATGGTGAACTAGATTATTAATGACTAATTTGTTCAGTACAATGGTACAATTCATTGATGCTCTGACGAGAGGAACAGTGCAGTCAGGAGATGGAGCTGTGCTTAGCAAAATGCATGTGGCTCAGTGAGAAGTAGCGGAAGTTGCCCACTTGTGCTGTTGCAGTTATATAACAACATTTGTGAATGCAGTGGTGAAATAAGTACACTAAACAACTTTTATCATTTATTTATTTATTAAAATACTCAATTGACATTATCTAATCTGAAATCTGCAAAACACACTTAAAAGAAAGAAGAATTCACTGAGCCTGGAGCGAGAATTATCAGCACAAGAGACGCTAAGAGGTAAGAAGACGGATGCAGAATTATGTGCAATAGATAAATAAATAATAGTGCTAGTAATACTGCTGTAATCAAGCGCCTCCGAAGGATGCGGCCTCTGAAGGATTTAGACACAGCTATTGTTCGTATTGTTAGATAAAGACAATTGACGGGACAGGGGCACCTCAGCTATTACTTTCTTTTGAGGTTACCATGGTAACAATGGATGGCGTGAGTTGGTTTCAACTTCTTTCCCCTACAAATGGCCCCCGGTGGCTGGATTTGACACTCCGGTTTCACAGTCATCTGTAGTGCTGTAAGCCTCCGAAGGATGCGACCTCTGAAGGACGTGGCCTCTGAAGGACGTGGCCTCTGAAGGACGTGGCCTCAGAAGGATGGGGCCTCAGAATTTAAACACAGCTGTTGTTAGTATTCTTAGTAAAAGACTAGTTTTTTAAGACCACTGACAGGACAGGGGCACCTCAGGGACCAATCAGATTTCAGCACACCTGAAGCTCTCTGGTTTCCTATTGGCTGAGCTTAATGGGTGTGGTTGATAAGCCGCGTATCCGGCGGGCACTTGGACCCAGCAGAGCGCTCCGTGTCTCCCTGTGAACCGTGTGGTGCTCGTCTCTCTCAGCGGGGACACATCAGCTGAGACACGGGGACAAGTCTGACAACTCACCGCTGTGTGGCTCCGACACGTTCAACAGGAAACTCCCCTCTTCTTATGAGGTATGTGGCCACGGTGATGTCAGGATGGCCAAGCGACCGGGCACCGACGACGAGATGCTGACATCGCCGACCCTTCTCCGGGACTTCGCCGCCGAAATGAGCGCCGGGAATTTGTTGAACATGGACTGCGGCGACGGAGCCGAGGAGGTTTCGCTGGAAGAAATCCTGAGCCTGTACAGCCAGCCGATAAACGAGGAGCAAGCCTGGGCAGTGTGCTACCAGTGCTGCCGGACGCTAGCGCTGAGACACCGGAGGAAAAGCCCCAAGTCGGCGGTCGCCTCTGCTGCCGGGTGGCCGCGAAGGATCGAGGGACCCGGGGACGTGAGGATCGGGAGAGACGGCACCGTGGAGCTGCGCTTTGAAGACGGCGCAGGTAAACGAACCGAGCCCGGGCAGGTTATTTACCCCGACACGAGAGCCGAGTCGCCGCGTTTCTACATGACAAAGCCCCACTGTTCTTTTCCAAGCTGCCATTTATGAAGCGTTTCACTCGCAGGCCAGGAGCGGAGCATCCCCACAAAGAGGCCATATTGTTGTGGCTGTCTGCTTCCAGCCATGTGGTGAATGTGTTTACAGACGCGCTTGTTAACGATGCATCGTAGGTCATCGCTACGTAGCTCCTGGGAATCATAATAATAATCATAATAAATAAACACCAGAGAGGCTGTGTTACCATCCTGTTACAAAACAGACAAGGGTTTGTTCTCACAACAGAATCTGATATTTGCATGATAAACACGCTCCGTGTCTCCAGTATGGCTGCTCCGGGTTTGAAATCAAGCTCCTGCAGCAGGTCAGTTAGCTTCAGTAAACATTGGACCATGTGATGCATTGGAACTGCAGAGCACCACGGGAGCCAGGGACAAGCCTGCAGCCGAACTGAAGTGGTCAAAAAACGCTTAACACAAATGAGTCACTGCTGCTAAAAGCCCCATTATTTGTGTCATGTAGATACAGACACACAGGTTGGTGTTGTTAGTGGAGGAAAGGTTCAGTTGTCCAGTGTCTCAATAGCAGGGTGTATCTGCGTGCATCTGATGTTTAAAACAAGGAAATGCACTTTACAGGTCAAAGGTAGCCTGCACACATGCTGCATAGAATTCCTTCACTGAGTTCTGAAGGTCTAGTTTGTGTTCCACCTTTAACTAAACACATCAGAGCTGAAGATATTCAGTAGATAAATGGATCAGTCAAATGTCGGAGTTAATCAGTAGGAAATGACTATAAATCACATGGATTTCAGCTTCGCAAATGTGTTAATTTGCTTGTGTTTATAGTCTCTTATGATAGTAAGGTGAATTACTTTTACATTTTGAAGCGGTGGCAATGTCATAAAAACCAAAAGGAGTTTAGTTTGTCTAGTTTGGACGACTGTAAAAAGTATTTAAATGTAAAAGGCCCATTTTAGGGTAAAGGAAACAAAAATTTGCACAGTTTAGTTGATAACATACTAGTGGAAACATAACTAGGATTATTTTATATTCAGTGTCTGTCAATAGATCCCTTTCACCTAAAATTTAAACATTTGAATTGTAATCCAAGATGAATGGAATTTCGGTTCCCCTCATTTTCTAATATTATGAATCAGCACAATACATTTCATTAAAGTCTATACATTTCATTTAAGTCTAAGACAGTACATACTAAACATTTGATGATTTTATACAGAATGACCAACCTACTAAATCTAGTATAAAACAGTCTCAGATATTAATAAAGCAAAGGGTGCTCTTGTGTAATATAATGTAATTTTGAAAGCATTTTGTCTATTTAAGCTTCAAGCAATGATTATAATCTTGCATGTCAGCTCAGGTGTTCAGTGTAGGTGAACACAATGACTCTGAGCCTCGCACCCTTTCAACTACATTCCATTAATATGTGAGAGATAAAGGTGGGTGTGGGAGGAGGATGTGTGGCAGTCAGCGGAGCCTCAGGCATGAGTTAACGTCCTCTCTCTCTCTCTCTCTCTCATGGGAACCTATTAGCCACCTATCTTTTTCTCTCCTTCCTCTTTCCACTCCCTGTTTATTTCCTCCTCTCACCACCTGACGTCTTGGTCCTGTGCTCCTTCATCTCAGTGTATCAACCTAACCAGAAATGTTTGCTATCTGTGGAAATCACACTTCCAGTATAAACAGACTTGTGTCGTCGCTCAGCCTAAAATAGAACAAATGTGACGATTAGATGCACAGGCTTTGAAAGTCTTGACTGCAGATGAGTTTAGAGATTAATGGAGAAAGTTCTCTTCTGTGCCTCTCTTCAGTTGTTTTTTTATTTTGTTTTAGGTGAGCTTGGCCACGTCTGATTCTTATTAGACCGGGCGATGAGCGAGACCTGAGTCTCATTAAGCCTCCAGTAGCTCTGAGTTTAAAGAAGCTCCGTACACCAGCAGAAAATGTAAGCTTATGCAACCTACGTATATCCTGCGTATATATATATATGAGTCAGTGAAAATGTGTCGTCATGCTTTGGCCGGCACCCAGAGCACCAGAGATCGAGCTCCACAGCCTCTCTGCACTGCTGTTGTGGTCAACTTTCCAGTATTCTCGGCAAACAAGGAAATGTTCATGTTTTGTTGCCTAAGAGAATCACACTAACAAGCAGCACAGAGCCCAAGTCAAGTGTTATCGATGTACTGCTCCTGCTGCAGTCAGATCAATTCACATGAAGAGCGTCAGTGAATGTATTCACTCCCACTCCACGTTGCCTGAAGGAGACTGAATGATGCATCAAGATGAAACTTGTTTACCCCAAGATTTCCAGTGATTCATACCTACAGGAGAGGTTTTTTGTTGATTTGGTGCATGCTATATTTGAACTGAAATAATATTCGTACAGTTAATGTGGTTAATTATCTCATTGAAAGGGTTTAAGTTAGGATGGAGCCTCTAACTTATTTGTTTATTAGATTAGAGGCCAGTGATAGATGAGAGAGAAAGAGAGAGAGAGAGAGAGCTTTCCATTTTTATCTTTTGTCAATACCCGTCTGTAGCTCACTCTTTGTTAAACCTGTCTAACAGCAGAGATGCAGTTTTTTTTTTTTTTGAGAAGCAGAGTCAGGGCGACACTGAGCTCTGCTCCAAATATGCCCGGTGTGATTTGTTTGCTTCAAGGGGAGAAGAGGGCCCTGGCCACGCCACGTCTCCTTCGCTGGGACAGAGGACACAGTGTTTCCCTGATGAGCGTTGCTGCATGACGGTTGATTTGTAGAGACCTGCACAGAACAGCCACAGAAAAACTGCTCAATGATATTTTCTTTTCTTTAAGCTCTGCATAAAAAAAAAACCCACTTCAGTCCTGTATTACTGGAAAAAACATATTCATTTCCTCATGCAATGGAATTCAAACCGGAATGGTACTTCTATTAGCATTCAGGGAAATGTCAGACCTGACCAAAGTGGATCATTTCTTTAAGATGACCTGCTCTTACACTTCTAACTGGTGAAAGTCTGCAGATCTATTGCTCTGTGTACTTTCACCCCTGACGTTAGTCTTTCCAACAGTCATCCTTCATATCGCTATGTACTGATGATAACTCGTCAAATGTTAAAATAAAAAGTTTAATATTTGAATAAGACATCATTTTTGTACTATATAAAAAATCTTACATGACAGGTGTTGATTTATTATATTTTTCATTATATTTGTCTTTTGTCTAATAAAGTAAAGAAAGTACTTGTTTTTCCATCTTGGTTCTTGTACAACAATTTATATTTAAGAACAGGTTTGTAATAGCTAAGAGGCCACATTCAGCCTTAGACACTGAGTCTTAAAAAGGTCACTGTCAAGGTTGAGGTATTGCTTTCTTTATTTTTTACTTTCCATTTTCAAAAGAGGTTACCATGGTAATAATTGATTGCGTGTAATGGTTTTGACGTCTGTCCCCTACAATCGGCCCCCAGTGGCAGGATTTGACACTTCATTTTGCCTCAGGCAGCAGCTTGCAGAGAAAACATAATCATTTATTTACTTGCTGGTTTCACAGTCGTCTGTAGTGCTGTAATCCAGCACTCCAGCTTTTTATCTCATCCTGTGTGGTTCTCACCCGCAGCACGAGAGGTTCAATCTTTTATGTTCTGTAACACCGTGTGACTCGTGTGTGCGTGTTTTCTGTCTGTTCATTGAAAGATGACTTGCAGTACATGAATAAATATTTCATAGGGTGTTTCCCTGGTTGATTGTTACATTAACTACATGCATAAGTAATAATCATCCCTGTTCATGTGTGTAAATAACACCCCTCCTCTGTTCTTTCATTACAGATAAATACACATCGGCCCCCACGTCATTAGAGGTGAGTTCCTCCATTCACTTAACCATCAGTTTTCTGTTGACCACATTCCAGCAGCAACACTCAGCACAGAAAGTACTTTGAAGTTTGGGTGTCAATGCATTATTTAGTTCACTGATCACGCCAACACAGACAAAACAGTTTCACAGCTTGCCCACCATTGATGCAATTAGTGAGCACTTACACCACTAATAGACTGGTGGGGCCGTGAGGAACATGTTTCCACTGAGTAGGAAGACGTTTAAACATCAACTGCTGGTGGAGAGTGGTGGTATTCTTTTTTTCTTGTGTGTAGGGACTATTTGATCTAATAGAGAATTGCTTGTTATGTCACATCAGTACAGTGTAAGTACAGACATGCCAATAAGTATTTTGCCTCCACCGAACAGGTTATGTTTTCGCCCTAGTCCTCTCGTTGGTTTGTTAGTCAGAAGGATTATAGAAAAAATACTTAACAGATTTCCACAGAACTTGGTGGAAGGGTGTGGTATGGGTCAAGAAAGAATCCATTGCACAGATACATACAAAAGGGAGGATCGAGGAATTTACTTTCACTTTCTTGAACATTGGGAGATTAGTTTTTATTTATTTATTTATTTTTGACATTTTCACTATTTTCCCAGGGAATTGTTGTTGGGAGATTCTTCAACATAATCTCAGCTTCTAGCACCGGCAGAGAAAGTTTTGTCCATCACAAATCAGGGTTAGGCACAGTGCATGGCATCCCTTTGGGGTTTTTTTCCCACAGACTGAGCTCTGACCTGTGAGCCTCATGAGTGAGTTCACTACAAATGGCACTCTCCACTTTATTGTGTAGTTATTGTGTGAGCTGCACTCTAATGCAGAAGGGTGCTTTAAGGGAGAGCTCATCTTTGTCCTTCTCCTCTTTTACATGAGTGCTTTACTTTAAAAAAAATTCAACACACACTCAAACATCAGTAACAAAATCACGTGAGGGGGATATGTGGCCAGTGTGTGTTTGGCAAAGCTGGGTACATTATATAATGTTGGGAGGAGAAGTCGCTCTCTTAAGCTTCTTTATGTGTACACAGACTAATTACACAGAGTCCTCTGTCAACTCCGAGCAGCCTGTTCATCCTTCGTGTTTGTCTTGTATTTCATGTGATCTCAGGCATGCACAGCATGTGTATTTTTGCTCGCTCGGAGAAAGAATTCCTGTCAGCTGGCAGTTGAGTGAAATCTCATGGCTGAACTGTGACGACTCAATCATTGAAGTGAAAATGTTTGAGTCTGAGTGTTTTCTCACCTCACACATTAACCTTCTCTGCCACGGTAGTTGATGCTAGTTTGCTGCTCGCATGATGACAGTGCTCAGGCTGTGATACTCATGGCAGGGTGTGTTTGGTTTCATGGAAAGAAATTCTTTCACAATTGTTAGTGCATCGGTGTGTGATGGCTAAACCTTAGGACACACCCTGGTTATTTAAAGTATTTGTTTTGTTTTTTTTTTGTCTTCCTGATCGGCATGTAGCTCAAGTACAGATATAACATGTCACCTGTGTGAGGCAGTGGCTTGTTTTTCGAAATCAGTTGTTTGCCATGCATGCTAAAAAACAAACAATGGCAATGTGGCTGGTAATCTCTGTCTCTGTCTGTCAGTTGGTTCACTGTTGAGGTCAAGATGGAATTCAGAGTCCTCCACAAGTAAATTGTTGCAAACCTGCACATGCCACACCGACATAGCTCTGTGCAGGTAAACAGTCCATGTGGAGAGCACAGAGTCGGAACACATTGACTGAAATACTTTGGCTATTTTTAATCTATCTTCAGTCATATGCAGACAGCTGTGAATAGAGATGAGCCAAATTGTCATATGGACCTAAAACACCTACAAAAAGTATAGCTGTTTGTGTTCTGTGTACAGAAAGGTTCGACTTGTGCGGTAGAAGAAACTAGTCAGACACAGTGTACAGCAAACGAAAGATGGACTCTTGGCTTGGATATCCACTGGCTGTTGCCCCCAGAGGCTAATTCATGATCAGACGATAGCTGATGGGCTCCGAGATTGTCCGATGCATAACCAGGAAGTATCTTAACTGATGAACTGACATGTCATTTTGGACGTTCATAGCTCCTAGTGGAAGATGCCCATTGATAGATAAACCTCTGTGTTTAGCGCTTATAATGGCACATTAACATCAGGGTCCTAAATGATAACGCACAGCAATGCTTTCACACATCTTGGTCCTCGTTGTGTTTTGGCCTGGAGTGTTTGTTGTGTCTCAGTATCTCGTGTGTGTAAGGGAGTCAGCCACTGCCTCCCTCTCTCATACCCCTGCTTCTACACACTCAAGTCATTTGCAGCTAATCACTGGCTTGTGTGGAATTGACCCACTTTCCCTCTCACTTACACCAAAGAACTTCTGTTGGAATAATCATAAAAGATGTCCAACAACATTCTGATTAAGATTCTTACATTTAAACTGGTTGCTGGTCATGAGTTACAGTTTCTTTTTTGGTGCCATGCTGTTATGGTGATTGATGGTGAATGTTTCTAACTGGAAAACAGACTCCATGTGAGACTTGCACCTTCTGTTGCAGCCCACAGCACAAGATTAACCTAGTTTGTCTGCAGTTGAAGATTAAGGTGAGATTAGTTGATAACATACTGTTACAGGTTCTCCAGTTTGCCAGATCTGCTCAGGACTGCGTAGCACAATTTAGGGCCAAGACAATTAGTCGGTTGGCACCATTCACAAGGTTTAAGTCTTGGATTTTGAAATGGATCCTAATAGAGGTTTCTGTCATTTGAGGTTGTTCTTATCAAACTGATGTTTATTCTAGTGTTGATGTTTTAAAAACATCGTGAAATGTAATTTTTGACAGTTGAGACTGGCTCACGATTGCTTGCGTGCATATCTTGCTTGGACCTCGATACCAGAGTTCCAAACCGCGATCACTACTGCACAAACTGTGCCCCCAAATGACACCAGAAGTACAAGATAGGGGCATCTGTATCTTTGAGAAGTGTCAGTTTTCTGCCTGCTTGTTTGTAGATTCAGTTCTGTCAGCAACCCCTGGAGTGACCCCCAGTGTGATCCCTGTCTGCCTGACGTGTACCACTGACCTCTTTATGTTACACTCTGCTCCTAATCCATCAATAGATTTTTGTGACATCAACGGCTTCACTTAAAAGCCCCAGTTTGTATTACAGCCCCAGAGTTGACATTTCTGCCTTTAAAGGCATATTCACAGAAAGCACTAACCCCAAACGAATGCAGTTTGTCGAGTAATCTGAACTAATTGAGTCAGGGTATTTATTTATATCCACAACAGAAGAAACATATTCCTCATTATCTTCTTGTCCAGTCAGGCCTGAGACACGAGTTAAATTTCCTTTGTTAGTCGGCCAAGTTCATGGAGTCATCAGATCTTTTACTCGAGATGTTTTGCAGTAGCTGCCATAGAAAGTCCACGGTGGTTACTGGAATGAGACGAATTGGTTTGTGTGAAGGAGCCAGACTTTCTCCTCTTGTCTTAAAAGCTGCCAATCACATTTGTGTGATGTTCAGATCCACTTTGAAAAGTCACACTAACCCATTAGGAAGAACTATGTTAATTTGCAGCGGATTAATAAACGTTATTGGTGAAATTAAGTCGACTCTGCTGGGTCCTTTTTTTAACAGAATGTTTCTGGGTCCTACAAAATGCTGTGTACGCCATGTGTTGCTGAGACTCTTTAACTCGTGTCTGCAGTCTTACACTTTCATCTTCTATGTCTGTATATCACACCGATGGCTGTGAATCATGACCTGTACTATCATAGGTGGATGCTGAATCCATGGGGACATTTTCTCAGTCCTCAGCTATTTCCAGTTGACTTCAATGGACTTGAATTCAGACTCGACAGTTTTTGGCCACGGACAAGCACAGAGAGCCTTTGACCATGAAGAGATATTTAAAGAGCAGCGTCGTGTTCTGTCTATCCATGAAAGACAGGGAAACGGCGATGCTGCAGACCGGGGGAGGCTGAGCATCTGCTATTGCAGTGAAAAACCTCTAGATTTAGCTGTGGTTATGTAACTGTCTGTGTAGTGATGGCTTTGCTCTACTACTGCAGCAAACGCTGAAGGCTGCTTATCCCACTGCTTTGTGAACTCGGATTGCCATACTCACACTGCAAGGCAACAGTACGATTGCGGTAACCCAAAAATCAGGTCAGTTGCAATGCATGCAAATATGAGCTACTATTCCCTCCCCATCCTGCACCACCTTAAATAAGCAGCACCTCAAATCTGAAGCTGTCTATAGTTCACCAGTTATGTTCATTAGTTATGTTCATTAGACAATAACAGGACTAATCAAATGGTAGAAAATTATTAAATTGGCATAAATTAATCAGGTTTATTTTAACTGAGCTCTTTAACACAAACCACTTATCTTATCCCATTTGTGTTTTGGTTGACACATTGGTTCTTCTTCCTTCATGGATACTCGTCTTGTTCTCTTTGATTGTATACAACTGAAGATACATATATCTTTGGTTTTTTGTTTTAGTATTATTAGTCTTTGCAGTTTGCCACTTTTTAACTAAACTGGGAGACAATCAGAAATGTTTATTAATTATAAATGTGGTATTGGATTCTTCGGTTTTTGTCTTCCGACAGTAGCACCCAGCCTCAGGGCCTCGAGCCACAGACATCGACAGTATTTATACTCATGAGTGACCAAACTCGCCTGCTTTCCTCTGATATTTTCAGCCTGGGAGCAGACCAAACAGATGTCCTAAATTATATGTCTCATGTTATTTGGTCTAAGTGTTAAAGCTTGACCCATTTCCATAAAAAAAAAAAGACTGAGTGGGCACAAAGCTTTAATAATGTCATGTTTGGGTAAGAAAAGGTCAATTTCAGCATAAAGAGTTTCTTGTATCATTTGTTATTCTATAATTTATAAGCTATTTAGCTATTTACCCTTAATTCAACGTGAACGCATTTGTTCCTTCACGAGATACAATCCCAGCCTCTGACACCGGTCTGAAAGAGATTCTCTACTATAATATAAGCCTTTGTTGGGAAAACCACATTTCTTACCCTGGGCAATGATGTCATACAAGAACCTACTATCTGTTTATTTGTTAGTGGAGCGTGAGGAAAGTTGAGGGAGGCTGAAGAATATTGTGAATGGACATATTTGGAAAGAGCCACATTCATGAGGATGATTTGTAGAATTTACACCTTTTATTTAGTAAAGTGGTAAAAAAAACTGCGTCATCACCAATACTTTTTTTTTTTTTCCTCCTTCGACACGAAGATGACTCATCTTGCTGCATTTCCTCATTCGGAAAATATTGGAAATTTCTTGCGTTACCTGTGGGTGACTGAGGCCTCGCTGGTGGGAACATATGTGTGTTTCATCCTCTGTGGCAAGCTTCCGCCTCTGTTAGGTGGAGCCCGGTTTCTATTAGTGGCTCAGGCTGTTCCTGAAACCCAGCAGTGGGTTCTCTGGATGTCTTTCCCAACTCTTAATCTGCACACTCATTCCCTTCCTCCGCCTCGCTGCCTTTTGCTTTGCCCGTCCTCATTCCTCTGTCACAAGTCTTCGTATGAGATTATCATGTGTAATTGGAAAATCAAACCCCTTTTTCCTGTTTCAGATGTTTTTCCCCTCTCCTTCAGACATAAACTCAAATGATATTCTTCAATATAAAGAACTGAAATTTAGGAAAGCCTTCAATCAATGTTATGTATATATTTTCTGTCCATTCATGTCTGTAACATAGTCTGTCTATAAAACCATCAGGGGGCGATTGAGACGCATTGGCTTCACTTATAGGGAGCATTCATTTTGTCCCTCTTAATATACAGTCTATGGTCTGTATATTTGGCAAACTGACATTCACCAGAGTAAATTTAGAATTAAATTAATTATACACTGACTAGTGAGTATTCTTGTGCTAGCTACTGTTAAATAAACCGTTGTCTGTTGTCGACAGGGAAGGAACTGTTGTCTGAATGCGCTCAGGCCTGTTCAGTATAGTAAATATTGCTTATTTGGAGATGTAATCTAATGCAACTGATTATATTGGACACGGACTCAAGATGATTTTCCACACTTTATTAGTGACAATACTTTATCATGCGTGAAAATTTGCGTCAAGTGAATGAGATCCCTTGTGCTGTCTGTCACTGCATTCCCCGACTATCTCACGGCGCATGTTGTCCTACAGATGGATTATGAGGTTACATAATCAGACACTAAGGAATAGGATATTTATTTTAGCCATGGAACAGGATTATCAGCCGCGCACAGTGACGGTTGATAGATGATCACATAGAATGCCACAACCTTGATATTTGCTCAGAGATTAGGATCAGTAGATTATTATTGGGGAATTTTGAATGGGTTTGGCTACTTTTCATTGATATTTTTAAGAACTGGAGTTTTTGATTTTTAGGAAGACAGTGTGGAGTTTAAATCTGAATAAGAGAGCCACAATGCTATGGCAGTTTTTGACACAAATTCAGAAACAACCGGCACAAAGGCATTATACACTGCTGTTTAGTGTTGAGCAGTTCTGACGAGACACAAAATTGTGAATAAATAAAAATGTCATGTTTATTTTAGATTATATACATCATCAACTCAAAGGTCCTTAGCTTGAACAGTGCTGACCTGAATTTGGTCATGATCTCTGTTTCAGCCATGACTTAATAACTTTTCACCTTTTTCATTCTAGATCAAACAAAGCAGAAGATGGGCACGTAGCTCTTTGAGTCAGGTGATGCAGAACTATGTAGTTTGTCTTAAGGCTTTAAAGTCAGGATCGTCTTTATTGTCCCAGTCAGGGTTCATGTCCAGCAAATACACACAAAGACAACATCGACTGTGACAACGGCACTAAAAACACAAAGCAAGTTTAGGGTCTGGAAGTTCATGACAAGTACAAGTGCTGGTGTGTACAAATGAGCAAAGCACCAGGAATGGAAAATTCACACCAAGTAGTAGATGAAAGAAGTTTTAGTGTCTTCCCTGTTGAGTGAAAATTGTGTATTTATAGAATTGTGGGTATTATGGGTTGAGGGAATATTTTCTTTTCTTTATAAAGTTAAATAAAGCATTGAAATACCCTCTGGATACTCTGAACAAGCATCCTCACAAACCTGAAAACAGGGCTGTGTTTATTTATTATCTCAGGAACAGCTGATGTTTTTGGAACATCTTGGTTGCTTAAGTAATTAACTCCAAATATGCCCAGTCAACACCCTCTCTCTCTGCACTCCCAAGCACCAAACCCAAGAGCAGCCAGCCGTGCCTGTCCACACCGGCTTCACCCATTTCGACTCTGTTGAAATAGGGAGGCGTCTAAAAAACAAAAACAATGTGGCTCCATTCCTTTAACTATAAGAAAAAACATTACACGAATGAGTCACAGTGTGCTGTGCATATTGCCTTTTAACAAAAGCCATCTTATGAAAGCTTTGAGGAGTTGCTTGTTGCTACATTTAGACCTGCAGTGTTGTTATATGTGAGCACTGGGCTGCCACTCATCGAGCAATCCTACCACTCTGATTGTAGTCTACAGAATAATGGAGCGGTGTAAAGATGGATTTTCTGCTTTTTTGCTGATTACTAAACATTTGCTGAAATTAGTGTTGGTCAGAGAGGCCGTATATAAAGATAGACGTGATTGAAAATCCACCGGGCACATTCAAGTTAGCTATTTGGGAACAAGTTTGGTTATTTGCCCCGTCAAACAAAATGTCTGTTAGCGAGACGAGCTCAAAGGTACATTTAGGACAAGAATGAAATTTGTTGATTTGAGAGCAGTGGTTGGATGAAGCTGAAGGAGAAGACATGATGCAGTGAAAGAGCGACTTTGTCTCGTAGCGACGCGTGGTAGTTTGAGACATTAAGATGAGTTAGATCAAGTTGCAGAAAAAGATGGGTCATACCCGGCTTATTAATGAGGGGAAGCAGTTATTAAATGAAATCATCATAAGATTATGGTAATTATCAGGCTGTTTGGAGGAACACTGTGACCTCATTTCACATCTACTGTGGGCACATGACCTGTCTTCCGGTTTGTTCAGGTGAATAGAGTTTTCTGTCAATAGAATTGTTTATCTAACCAAAACAGGGCTGCAATGAAGTGGGGTTTGCTCCATGAGGATGTGCTGTTGTGCCGTTAATTACAGATCAGCAGGGGCAGAGAAACATACAAAAGTTGACTGTAGAAACTGTAGAAACTCAATTAAAAGGAACTATTTTAGACCAGTCAACAATAACAACCTGTTTTTTTCCCACAGGTGATCGACTCACTGGGTGTCATGATCTACAAAGCTCTGGACTATGGCCTCAAGGAAAATGAGGAGCGTGAACTCAGCCCACCACTTGAGCGTCTGATCGACATGATGACCAACAATGAAGAAACCGAGAGCGACCCATGTCCCGACGAGGGCTACGAGGCCACTGAGGAGGAGGATGAGTGTGAGGAGGAGGAGGAAGAGGAGCTTGTTTCCACCACTACCACCTGCGCAGTCAGCAGCATTCGCAGCTATCGAGATATTATCTTGGTAGGTTGTTCTGCAAAAGTGTTTTCGCTTTTCCCACCCACATTTTTTAGGTCAGGTCTGTAAACAGAGCAGTATGTCCGCATGCAATTATCACTCCTGATGGAGGCCGTCACGCTGTAAATTCCCCAAGTAGCTTCAGAATATGAGACTGGTAATTAAAGCTGTATAAACACACTGGTATTTGGGGAATAGGCTTAGAAACGTTCACAGCCTGTTCCCTCCATATAATGAACCTGGTGTAGGATATAAATGTTAGGTCTGTTTGCTGCCAATGCGGCACCGCCCTAGCCCCTAATTCCTCCCAACAATGATTCTCTTTGAGTTTAGTCTGCAACATGTTGATATGACATAGCGAGATTAGATAACGAGACATTCCTGACGGACCTCCTTCCTTCCTCACACTCTGCTGTTCTGCTGGTCAGAGGCAGGTTGGGTCGACGAGGGTTCAGCGAGACGTGAAGCTGACTGAAGTTGACAGGGGTAGTTGGGTGGTGGATGTGCAGAGTGGTGCATTAGTAAATTGGAGCAAACTGAGGGAGTGCCCACATAGGCCAACGTCCTCTTACCAAAGCTGTCAATCTGTAGCTGCTTGCAGACATTCACTGAACTCCAGATAATCGCCTGACATTCTTTGGAGGGGAGAACTCAAAATGTCTGCAGAGTTTCTACCACCAAGCCTGTTAAAAACTCTGGATAATGTCTGAATGAGTCCGTGTGAGAAAACGGCAGGAGATCCTCCACAGGATTCACCGCAAGCGAATTGGTTTGTTTATGCTGTTTCTGACAGATGACGGACACAAAACTGAAAAACAAATAAAACCAAAAGAAAACAAATATCTCTGATTGAAAAATCTGTGACATTCACCTTGAACACACGACAGATGAACTCTCCGTAGATTTCTGTGTTGAGCTGAGAATCTCCTGCTGCGTTGGTCATGTGTGAAAGGCAACTTTGCAGAAAGTCCGGACCCAATTTTGCAAACATCCTCAGGACTTCATGTCTAAACACACAGTGAGACATCAGTTTGACACCAAATCTGGAAACAGTGACACTAGCTCATGTTAGCTCGTCCATCATGCTGCTTTTTGCCTCCATTTTTTAGGTGATAAATATGTTTTTGTGCTTAACAAATATCATTTGTCTAGTAGAAACCACAAAAATGTGGAAATAATTTTAGCATGTTGGCAAATACTCTCACTACCCAGGTGTCGTCTTACTTGGGAATTTCTTTCAGTGACAAGGAAGAAGACAATATCTGCTGAGTCAGACATGCCTGTGGCTCACCAAGCCCTTCAGAGGAACATGAAAAATGTCATTCATCCAGTTTAGTCCTTTGTTGATGCTGGAGATAATGTTATGGCTCATCCATTACTGCTGTGGCAGGCAGCCTTTATTGTCATGACAGTCGCAGGCGAACCATAAGGGTCAGTTCTTTATGAGGTTTAGGAGATGCCAATAAGACAATGTTGCTGCAACTGGACAATCAGGTTCACGCTGTTGTTGTTTTGTTTTGCTTCACACGGGAAAAGGTTTTAGCTGCACTACTGGTGCTCATCTGTGGACGATGAAATTGTTAATCGGATGGATCGCCAGCACAATTTCTAGAAACAACTTTGCTTTTTATCTAGCGACACCATGAGGTGACTTGTGGGGCTTTAACACCTGTTGAATGCATTGTCATGGAATTTAGCGAGATTGGTTTATTGTGTGTTATGCCCAAACACACCCATGGTTAATGAAGAGAGTAAATAAAACCATTTTGAACCACCCACAATTAAACTATCAAAAGTGAATTTAGTCACACCCTAAATGAACATTAACTTAAATCATTAAAATATTGACTTTATTGTTTGTATAATTTGGGTTTGGCAGAAAAATAAGCATTTAGCTTAGTAGTTCATGCTAACATCATTGTAATTCTAACCATTTGGACATTTTCCAGATTGTTAAATCAATTTAAACAAAACTTTTTAGGATTATATCAGAAAATAACTGTGCGCATGGTTTTTGATGTGTGTATATATTGTTTTTTCTATAATGTAAATTAATAAGTGGTCACAAAAACTGCTCTCTTCCTCTTTAGCTATGTTCTTCCCACCTGCCCAGCCCATCAGACGCTCCCAGTCACTACCGGGCGGTGTGCCGTGCGCTCTATGCAGAGACCAGGGAGCTGCACACCTTTCTGGAAAAGATCAAGAGTGCCAAAGAGGTAAGACAGTCTGGAATCTGACATCTGCAAGTTAATGACAAATCTGGTGAGGAGACAAGCAGAAAAACAAACCATTCCATCTACTCATCCGTCAGAGTTTTTCTTTTCTTTTGCCTTAACACGTGATCCTAGTCTGACATGTACACTGACTCATCTACACCTTTTTAATAAATAAAGAGAAACTGGTTTTTATTAATTTCTTCTCATTCTCCTTCCCAAAGTTTCCATACTCAGAATGTTGGACCTGATTACACATCACAAACCTGTCATAATACAAAAGAAACTGGAAGAGAAAGAGTGATCTGAGGAAGTGCCAAACTCTTTAGTCTCTGGGATTTTACCACTCTGCTTTGGTTTTTACCTTTAATTGGTTGAATTAGGTTCTGTTTGGTAAACAGGATTTTTATTGCTGGAAAAAGAAAATACAAGAGTCGTGCCCAGAAATAACAACAGCAGCCACCCACAGGATCCAGACTGTCGGTGTCCCTGTCTGACCCCATGCTCAGGGCATCTGAGAACTTGTCAGGGGTGATTTAAGTCAGCATGGACATGATCTGGCACCACGGTGCCTGCTAGCTGGCAGATTTGATTCTTGTAAACGAGAGTATTGCTACCAGAGTAATGGACTATGAGTAGTGAGAGATTCCCTGTGGAGATCTTTCAGACACAATGTTTCAGACTATCAACCAAGATGTGTTGGAGTTAGCTTTTTTTAATTAACATGATTAATTCAAATCATTAGATGGAAAACTGGAGCATAGTCAGTGGATGATGTGGATATTTTGTGTGTAGAATAATAATGTGTTGTGCTTTGACTTTATTCTAATGAGAGTTGCACCACTTAGAATAGAAAATAATCTATTCTTTTAGATGGTACTCAGGTATTGGTCAGGTTTGGTCATGTTAGCTTGTCCATCTACTTGATTTTTTGATGCTGCAGATGCCTGTAATCGAGGGAAAACATTTGGCTTTGGTCGAGTTCGGACACAAAAAACAATAAAAAGTGTTTTCATAGAGGTGTGATGAATTATAATGTCTCTTTAGAAATCATCTTTCCTGCTTTGAAATTACACACAAATTCACTGAAAGCCCAAATGACCCAGTTTTTCCACCAGCTCTTAAATGCAGCGTGCATTTGTGAATCTGTGTGTAGTGGAGAGTGAACAGGGTCTGGACAGCCCGCATGCTGTTTAAGATGATTCAGGCATAGCAGCTGAAGTGTTTACTCTCATTTAACAAGCTGCAAATAAATACATACAGCTTTTACACTTGTGAAGTTGAAGTAAAAAATAATTTTATAAAATATTGAGATTTTGTGATGTGTGCATTTGCAAAGCTGCTCTACATGTGGACCAATTGCCGGGAATTTGTTTGTGGATTTAAACATGCATTTCTGAAAGTTACATATAAATCATTGTGCGTGTGGGAAAACATTTCCTATAAATAGATATCAAGTGAAACTGTCATGCAGTGACTGGTTTGTGTTGTTGTGTCCACATGACTTATTCCATAGTTTGTCAGACGGTGTAGCGTCAGTGCACAGTATGAACACATGAGCTGCGACTTCAGCGGGAGGCATGCTTCATGCAAACGTTCTTATGTAATATATGGTTATTGAATCAAGTGTAACGTTATTACAGCAGTTTAAGGAGCTTACAGGAGGGGACTGCCAGGCGACTGAGGCCCCTCTGCCCCTCCTGTAGCACTGAATGTTACAGGATTATTAATTGCTAATGAGTAACAGTACACGTTATCACGGATGGCTACAATTTAGGAGGATAATCAATAAGGTCTTTATCTTTATGTTTTTCAAACCCTCTTTTTTTCCATGCTAAGTTTCACTGAGAGAAAAGTTTTTCCGGTTTGAAAAAGGTGAAGGATAAATACTGTACCTACATGTTTAGATATCAGAAGAGATCAGTCGTGTCAGCAGAAAAGAACGATTATGCTCAGGTATAAGGGATGTGTTTGAGCAGAAACACAGGTGTGGATTAATAGATGAGAAAAAAAGCAGCTGCTGGCAGAGGAAGAAATGACTTTCTGTCTTTTGATTTGAAAGTCTGTCGTTGGATGATATCATAGATTATGTCTGATTCAATTTTGATTAACCTGAACTGAACTGGAGACAAGAATGAAGTACAGTTGGACTAAGATGAGGAACACAGTTTTTCTTTATTATAGACAGTCAGAGTGGCTACTTGTCTTAGTCAGTACACACTCGTGCCTTCAGTAGAAAACAAACTAAGTGAAAGGATGGTGTGACAGTGTGTTTAAAATACACACAGCAGAGAGCTTGTTACCATGTCCAGGGTTACCACATGCAACAGACTCAGACTGTAAAGAAAAGGATGCACATGTCCAATATGTCCACATGGAGGGGGACTTGATGTCTGCATCAGTCGTAGAACTTAAATTAACTGACTTGTACAGTGAGCATTCAGCAGACAGACTCATTAATAGCTGTCATTAGTTGGCCATTGACTTTTCTCTTTCCCTCTGGTACAATGTCAATATAGAATGAGACTGATATCGACATTCTCGTGCAAAACACAACATCCATCGATGAATTAACCAGACAGCTGGACGTCTGCCATTGGCCTTAACTTAATCCCAGCCAGTGCTGTGAATGCATTCATACTCGTACTGCATATCATAACAGTAGAAAACTATTTTAGATTTCTATCTCTATCTATCTTTTTTCATACGTTTCCTGTTTCTTTTGTTGGCTAGAACCTTCGGAAAATGGAAGGTGAGACTCGGGAGGAAGCTGTCAAAGACCTTGATGAGCTGCAAAACGCAGACTGGGTAAGAAGGATATCTACGTTACTGCACCACTAGATTTAACTATGTGGCCATGCATTGGTAATTGCATAACATGTGTTCTGCCCATACCTGCAACGAGTATTAATTATTGAAGTCCCTCCAGGCACGGTTCTGGGTGCAGGTGATGCGAGATCTTCGACACGGCGTAAAGCTGAAGAAGGTTCAGGAACGCCAGTACAACCCACTGCCCATTGAATACCAGCTCACGCCCTACGAAATGCTGATGGACGACATCCGCTCCAAACGTTACAAGCTGCGAAAAGTCATGGTGTGGATTTAATCATCCCTCACAGACTCACCACAAATATTAATTTCTTTTTAGCCGAGGGCAAAGTGTACATTATGTGGATTTGAAATCTCAGATGGCGACAACGTTTTTTTTTAGTAAGTCGTTATCCATATCAAATTTTCCAATGTCGTCCCAGGTCAATGGCGACATTCCCCCGAGGCTAAAGAAGAGTGCGCACGAAGTTATTCTGGAATTCATCAGGTCACGACCTCCTCTCAACCCTGTGAGTAATAAACAACACAGTGCCACTAAATGGTTCCCATTGGTCAATTATTAATAATATAATTTCGTCTACAGTTCTGACATCTCGTGTATTTTTGTATTTTAGTTTGGCAACATTTAGAGAATGATTGATCTGTTACATTCAGTCTTTCTGGGCAGTTAGAAGCGGCGGCGAATCTCATTTTGTTTCTCCATGGTAATGGCAGCCGAGCACTGACTTCTGTGGTTGTCCTGGCAGGCTGCTGCCCGTAAACTGAAACCCCACCCTGTGCGACCCCGGAGCCTCCATGAGCGCCTGCTGGAGGACATCAAAGCTGAGAGGAAGCTGAGGCCGGTGTCACCGGACATGATCCGCAGGAGTCGTCTGGGTGAGACGCCGACACATCCCAGCACACATGAACAAATGAACATGAGAAATAGAAGTGAATCACTTTTGGTACATTTTTTCAAACTCCCAAATAAATCTGTAATATCTGAAAGACGCCTCAGTTGTTTCTAATGAGTGTGGCTGTTTACATACTGCATGGAAGCTCCACTCAAAGCGAAAACCATTAACCATGACTTCACTGCTCTTAACTGCATCTGTCATTACTCTACTTATTTACTCAAACACTCTTAACATTTACTCTACAGCTCTACTCCCACATTGATCGCTTCACTTAATCAGACGTGTCACGGTGTTTAAACAAGGATGACTGTGTCTACAGCAGCTACACATGCTCTGCTAAAGTTCATCTGATTCTCTGGTTTCAACTCCTTTGACTTTTTGTCAAAATAAGTCCATTATGTAATACAGCCTTTGTGGTATTCTCGATAAAACCCAGCAATGCACGAGAGGCTCTGTGGGTATGTAGATAATGTGTTAAACCATTTAAGCTTGAATCAGATAAAAACAAGAGAATATTTCAGCAGTCAGTACCATACAGTGCCTCTACAGTTCACACAAGACTCCTTTTGTTGGGATCTTAAGAAGGGAAACATGCAGCAGTTGTTGTGTAATCAGATACTTAGGAGACAGTACATGTTCCCCCGAAATACTGTCTGAAAAGCTGATATTAGAAAGAGTATTACTCTTTAAGAATACCATATTTTTTGTGATTCACAGTTTTTAGTGGTCAATGGAGATGTACAAAAGTTAACCTATTCACTATAGGGAAAGTCAAATGCATTAGGCAAAAATACGGGCACCTTTAATTTCAATTCTTCTAATACAATACTCCAGGAAGTAATGGTGTGGTGTTTTGCCCTATTTATTATAATTGTAGAATGTAATGAATGCAACGTTTTTAAAATGTAGGAAGTAGACATGTTCCAATACTGATACAAACATCAGAAATACTTCCAATAATACCACGTTTGGTGAACACCTTATTTTACCTAATGATGTTTTATAAACTTCAATGACTCATCGATTTCCATCCATTTTAACTCTTGTGGATTTTCTTCTTCTCCTCCTCCATTTTTCTTATTTCTTTCCAAACACTGGCATTTCTGTCAGTCATGCGGCCTCTTAGCATGTCTTACAGTTTTGACTCATCAGGTAAAGTTGAACGTCACCCGCTGTTCTCCTACTGTCGCTCCTTTGTGTTTCATTCCAGGCTCTTTTTAAAGGTCAAGGCACCTGCTCCTCCCTGATTTAAACACTCATACACCTCGTTTTTAATTTCATGCTTGTGTCATAGAAATTGTGTGAACGATACACTGCTGTCACTTGTTGGATGTTGTGATGCATAAATCTACTCTACCCAGAATAAAAGATGGGCCAGGAGGGTGTGACTTAATCTCAGGTTGTGAAATGATCGTCATAGTGTTTATTAGAGCCTGATTGATTTATTGCTCTGTAGATAAAAATACCAATAATAATTTATTTAATTAGCACTTTTCCAAACATAGTAACAAAGTGCTTTTCTAAACTAAAAATAAATAAAATGTACCTTTTAAACAAGCTAAGAATAAAGTTAAACACACTAAATGTATGACAGAAATTTAAACATGACCTCTCTATAAAAAAAGTTTATATTTGCTGATATCTGCAGATAACAATAATATTTTACTGATTAATGACTATATTTCACATAAAATTTCATTTATTTTCTGAATTCAAGTTCTATATATTTGGTTGTATTTTTGTTTTATTTATAGTTAATAATAATAAAGTAAATACAGCTGAACTGTAAAATATCCAGCCTCTCCTTTGTCATAAGGGTTAGATAACGTCATCTGAGGAACCAATGGCATTTTTAATGGCTGATATATTGGGATCAGAATTTTCCAGAGCAGCATATTCAACATGTTATGAGTGTTTTATATTAAGTGTTAAAGCTCTGGATGTGTAGTAGTTCCTCTCAGTCTCTATCTGTGGTCTTGATGATGAAACATAGTCATTGAGCCAGGGCCAGTCGAGTGAAATCACAGATCATCACTCTCTCAGCCAGTGTGACCTGCTCGTCACCCTAATCCGTTCTCACAGTGGAATATGAAAACTTACATAACAGTGGTGTCAGCAGCTGCTTCAGATAAGAATGGCAGATGAGAGTCTGGTTGTGGCTCTGCAGTTCACAGAACCACACTTAATCCAGACGGACATATGAGAATAATATGTTTTTAATTTCGTGTTGTGGCTCATCATCTTATCTTTAGTTCCCTCTGTGCACAAAACATCTGTGTGTCACTGTAGCCCCTCACGTCACACCTGCTCTGACAGATGCTTGCTGCTGTCGTGCCCTCCCTGTGGTTCCAGTCTCCTGTTAGGGACTGTGATGTTAATGTGTGTGTGCGTGTGGTCATGATGAAGACCGTCTTCTCTTCTCTCCTCTTCAGGTGCAGGGAAAAGCATCAGCACTCCTCAAGACCTGTTCCGAAGCTCAGGTATAATACATGTGCTAAATCGTGGTATAAACTAAAGAGATCAACTGGCATCTGTTGTTTTGGCTTTAACTTTGTATTATTACTTATTATATTTTCGGATTGTCCGTCCCATTCTTGTAAACATGATATTTGTGGCATCATATATTTACAATACAAAGACAGCCATAGTTTACGCAGTAGTTATGTTGCCCAGCTGTTCAGATAAGAAGACAGCTCATTTCTGGTTCGAACATGAAACCGAAGCCTGAATCCTCTCCTGTTCCCTCTTTGACACACAGACACTCCGGATGCACCCAGGAAGTTGGCTGTCAGCACCCAGTCTCTGGCCAGCGGCACCAAGGGACCCGGTCAAGGTGGAGGCGTGCAGCCACTCAGCCAGAGGAAGAGGCTGCTCAGGGCGCCCACGCTGGCCGAGCTGGACAGCTCCGAATCTGACGTAAGATGATCATCACCTTTTTGTGACGACCTCTAAAATAAATGCTCTGCTAACTGCTGGATAATGTATTTGTTTCTACAACAAGACCAAACCTTGTTAAGTTACAAAAAATTCCAGTTAAGAAAAATGATACTCTGGACATAAATGATAATCTTCCAACTCTTGGAATGTTCATAAAGATGGACGACATGACTTAAAGTGTCTAAAAACATGAACGACTATGTTAAATCTTCTGTGTAACAGGAGGAGCCCACACGGAGCAGCTCTAGTATGTCTACGTCTTTAATAGAGGACACGTCGCCCGAGTCTGTCACAGGGAAGAAGGGTAGGAGTGTTACGTTGAATATACTGTAACATATTATATTCTACTTTCTGCCAAATATTCATTGTATTCACTCTTGTGTATTCTTTTTATTTTTTGATGTTTATCCCATGTCTCCAGCTCCTCCAAACTTCCTGCCCATCTCTGCCACCCCGCAGCCAGACAAGCGTCAGTCTCCACAGAGGCGGCACTCCATCGAGAAGGAGGCCCCTACCAGCGTCCGGCCCTTTGCACCTCCATCCAGACAGAGCTCCAAGTCTCTGGTACGTTAACCATGGGAACAATTTCTAATTAGACCTGAATGAATAAATGAATGAAGCTCCTCAGCTGTTTAATCTTCTACATTTCGTCGAAGACCCAACAGATTTTACTGCTTCAGTGGAAATACACTTGTTATATTATTAAACTATAATATTGTGTTACATTCTTTACTGTTGTAGCTTTGATTATCCCTTAAACTGATAAAATATGTTCAGTAATAACATATATCTAAATAAAAAGCAGCAGCGCGCAGCCTTTTACCATGGCTACATCTCCCAGCACCACCAGACGCACAATATATGTCTGTTGAAGTAGCTCCCGTCCTGTGACTGGTCATTTGTTTGGCATGAGGTCACTGGTTCTCTGAGCTGCTCTGTGCTGGTCGTATGATTCTACTGAGGTTGATGCATGTAATTGAAACCACAGGACAGGACGCTGCTGCGAAGGAGATTTAGATGGAATTGGTTCATTCTCACCACTTGTTAGTTAAATGGCCGAGGCCCCAGTTTCATGCAGCTGAATGTCGTCGCATCAGAAGACATGAATAAGACGGTTCTCATGGACATAAACGTACTGCTTTTAATATGACACAGTATCTCCTTCTACTTTAAATTTTATATTGCTATTTAAAATATAATCCAGAGGAAAGTTACTCTTGAGTAACACTTTTTTAAAAACTTTATTACTCTGATATCGCTGATGATTCACTATGAACTTACCCACCAAGAATGAGAATAATTAAGCTTCCTATATATATATATATATATATATACACATCCAACTCTATAGAACTTGAATAAAGAAAATACATTTTTTATGTAAAATGTAGAAACAAATCTTTTCTGATATGTCTGTGAAAGGCTTGAATCTAATCTCTACCAGGTGTTGTGTTTCTCTAGTTGATGTTGAACAGTAGGATCTTTGTTGCCCCCCCCTCCCCCTTGTGGTGCTCATGTACTTACACTGCTCGACTGTCGTTTCCCAAAGACTTACTCGCGGTCATTGTCTTCTTTTGTAAAATGCTGCAGCTGATGACGGATCCCAGCGCCAAGGTAACTTGGTCAAAACCCTCTCTATCCATCACCATCCATATTTTTCCTGTAGGTTCAGTCTCACAGGGTCCACACGGGACAGAGGATATTTTGTGATATATTGAAGATGATTGGACTATTGTCTTTTTTGTAGACTTTTTTTCATCATTAAGTCTAATGACATATCTAAAAAAAAAAACTCTAACAAGCTCATTGAGTTGTATAAAATTTCATGAAGTGATTAGCTTGTTAAAATACAAGGTGGTGCTCCTGTGTGAATGTCCGTCCTGTTCTCTCTGGTCAGGTGGAAGCTGCCAGTGGTGCTCAGGGCTCGGTATGTGACTGTTATAACTGCATGTGATCCCATGTTACCATCAAACGCTCATAGCACTGTGTGGGGGAACTCATCCAGAATACAGCACAGACCTGCCTGTAATTCAGCAGAGGAAGTGTTCAGAGCTTTCCACAAGGAAGTAGAGTAACAATCCAGTAGAAAACATCGGAAGGTTGGGGGTTAAATAACCCGGTTGGGTTCATTAAACTCTCTCACTACGTTATTCTCTTGCACGTATAAAGTCTCTCACGATCCAGTTTATTGAATTCCAATCCGTCAAGGATAACCGCATCTACATGCACTCCTTCTTCCTCTTCTTTGTCTTTTTCCTCTCCTTCTGCTTCCTTTTCTCTCTCTCTTCTTATTCTTCCTCATCCTCTTCTTCTGGTCCCTGTTCTTTTTCTTTTTCCTCTTTCTGTTCTCCTTCCTCCTCCTCTCCACGTCCTGTTCTCCTTCCTCATCTAATTTGTTTTTTTCCTTTCCTTCCTCTTCCTGCTCTTATTCTGCCTCACCTTCTTCTATTTCCTCTTCTTCTTTTTCTTCTTCCTCCTCTTCTATCTCACAGTACCCAAGTGTGATTGTTGTAAAACTTCTTGCGATATTTAAGGTGCGCTTATTCTCTGTAATGCATGAATCACAGCTTGAGTCGTGACCATTTGTGTGAACAGGAGATCTGTCGAGTCTTATTTTGGATTATTTTTAACTGGAGCTTTAGTCAGGACATATACAGTAAAGAGAACGAAGGAAACTGATTGTGAAAAGCTGTGGACCACCAACATGGCAGCTGTTGTTTGTTGCTGGAGGCATCTTCTCACATTGTTGCCTGCTCTCACATGCACCATCTCACTGCACGTTTGCTTTTCGGGTTAAGTGGTGATTGCTGGGTGCTTGTGTTTTGTGGGATTCTCAGTATTTCTTTAGTTTTGCCTTTCACATCATCTGTTTACTGATCTGTGAACGATGAGGGAGTTTGCTGAAGTGTGGATTCTCTTCTTCCAGGAGGAATTCTGTTACCCCGTGGAGTGTCTGGCGCTGACGGTGGAGGAGGTGATGCACATCAGACAGGTTCTGGTCAAGGCTGAGCTGGAGAAGTTCCAGCAGTACAAAGACATCTACAACGCTCTGAAGAAAGGAAAGGTAGGTTGTCTTCAATCAGGCTGATGTTTTCAGACTCATTTACAGTTACTTCACCTCATTCTTTCCTCTCCAGCTTTGCTTTTCATGTCGGATCAAGAGGTTCTCCCTCTTCACCTGGTCCTACACCTGCCAATTCTGCAAAAGGTGAATTTAATTTTATTCATACAGTTTCCACAGGGTCTTAAATACTTTAAAATACTGTGTATAGTAACATAAATATGTTAAGGTAGGTCTAATTATGTTAGCATTCATATAACGCTACCTCTGTTGTGTTGTAGTTCTTTCTATAAGATGTAGGAGGCTGTAATAAAACTAGAAACAAGACCATCATCTCAATAACTGATCATCCCAAGACACCCTGGTCAGAATTGATCTCAGTGCACTCAGCTTATTAGTGGGAACAACTATGGATGGTCTCGGCCTGTAGTTTTAAATAACTTGACATTTCGGAGGTTATTGCTTCACCTTATCTTTAATTACGGGGAAGTGTGAGTAATTCTGTGAGTCCCATATTCCTTCGTGTTGATTGTACTTGTCACAGTTCTTACATTTCATTCATTATGGTCTTCAAATTTAACTTGTTGCAACCTTCAGAAACTCTGCACTCAGCTGAAGTTCAGCTACTGTTCAGTAATATTTAACTTAACGGTTAATTTGTATCTTTTCCAGGCCTGTGTGCTCCCAGTGCTCTAGAAAGGTAGGAGGCGGTCGACTTCTGTATATTTAACACACTCACAATCACTTTAATGTAAAAACGTTAGACTCTTGACACGTGTTAGCTGAGCCACGAGAACTGTCATGTTTTTCCTAAAAACACTGAATAAACTATTTTCAAATGTCATTCTATTTCAGATGCGTCTTCCATCCAAGCCTTATTCCACCCTGCCCATTTACTCTCTGGGCCCCAGTGCTATGGTTAAAGAAGAGGCAAGGGATGCATGTGCCCCAGCCGAGCCTGAGAGGAACCTGTTTGGTTCTGGACAAAGTCGCCACAGCCTACGCAGGAGTGTTAACAAGTACGTTACTGGAGAGCTTGCGTTTGTATTCATGCACATTCAGTTCGATGTTCAACTCTCTGTTTGCTTTCATGAACGTGAAGCTGTGTGGAGATTTCAATCAAATGGCCTCATATAATGTGTAGACAGAACTGGGTGGCAGAGACAAATGTTGTTTTTTCTCTTCATCCTCAGGTCGTCCAAACATGGCGGCGGCAGCAGCAGCAGTGGCAGCAAAGATGACCGGTCAGAGGATGAGCCGGAGCTGCCCAAGGAGCTGACGGAGGATTGGGTCGCCATGGAGGTGTGTGTAGACTGCAAAAAGTTCATCACGGAGATCATCTCCACCAGCAAGCGCAGCCTGTGCGTGGCCAGCAAGCGTGCCCGCCTCAATCGCAAAACTCAATCCTTCTACATGTCATCGTCCAACTCCGTCAACTTCCGGCCCTCGGAGCGCACCATCAACGAGGTGTAGAACGAAGGACTGCTCCGGTGCACTTTTGTTACGCTGAGCTTATTCATTCCATGAAGAAGAAAAATCTCCTCTTAGGCCACAAGGACTGGTTTACCGCAGTTTATCTAAAAAGTGATTTTCAAAAATAAAAATGAAGCCATGAAGCCAGTCTGCCCCACCCCAAAGGTAGAAAAGGTTGTTATACCTTACCCCTCCATCTCAGGAAAAGATGGCACGCTCTGATTGGTCGTGACTAGTCAGGACTCCGCAGTAGCTGCCAGATCACAAAGGAGAGCCATGTTTCTATCAGCGGCAGTGATGGACATGTTGAGCTGCTGATGTCACTGTTGTGAACCAGGTAAGAGAATGTATATTTGACTCAAGAGCAGGGTTAGATGATACAGAAAGCCAAAAGCTGCAGTGATTTTTGTGTAAATAGCATCAAGGCCCAACCCTGATCCTGATCTTAGCGCTCAATAAGTTTTCCAGTTCCTGTTTACTTCGAGCACTCAGGAAGAACAACCGATTGTCTTTTCTGACAGAAATGCACTGTTGATCCTCGTGTCAGGTCTGCCGGGGTCGATCTCCGCCCCCTGCCCCTCCTTTATTCTTCCAGCAACAAGTATGCCAAATGTTACGTCATCACTCACTTTTTAGTCATATATATATAAATGCATATTCACTGTTATCACAAACACACTGGGGGTTTAAGAAGAGTCAGTTTATTTTTCTTGGTGGGGGTTTCTGCTTTTAGTTGTAATGTATATTCAAATTCTGTGCCTGGTGCCAAAATGTATTTTTCTTTGAATGCCTTTGTAGTCATGGACCTACTGTACATATGTATGATATATGCACTCAATGGGGGACAGTTGAGGGTAATGCATTGTTCTTGGTGTCTTCACCCGTTCTTGTTTCAAGCTGCGCAAATCAAGCACAGAAACGTGGGCTGTGAATGTGTACATGCTGTATATCTTAATTATTCCAAAATTTAATATAAGAAAAACTCAAATTAAGTAGAAATATAATTTTACCATGTTTTAGGATTCCTGCCTCTGGGGCTTCTTTATTTTATTTTATTTTTCTCAGACCTTTTTATTATTAGTGTCCTTATATTTGTGTTGATAGTACGATTTTATTTCTATTGTATAGTTCATAAACTCCTCAGTGTTAAGATACTCCTAAATCGCAAATAGCACTTTTATTGGACCAATTTATTGTTTATATTGAGGTTTTTTTCTTGTCTTAATTAATTGATGATAATAATAATGATTAATCTTTATTTGTCACCGCTGGGTCCATAGTGTTATTTCCCAGGGTTCCTCATGAATGAAGGTATGTGTGAATGTCTGCAGGTTGTTTCTAAAGGAAGAATAATGGCTTAAACAAAACACTCCACTGACTTGATTGTAGGAAACTTTGAGAGTATAACTGTCATTGAATGAGCTCAATGAACATTATAGTCAAACTTGCATATAAAGTACGCATTTAAAACATCTCGTGTTCATATTGCATTCTGGGACAGTTATCACCAAACGAACAAAAAGCCCGACCAGCCTGTCAACTGATGCCATGTTCCAATAAATTAGTCCATTTGCCCAGTTTTAAGTTGGACCTCTGTAATGAATGTGTGCATGCTGTACTGTGACTTGTTTTTATCAAAGAAATTATAATAAAATCATCATCATTCGTACCCTGTTGCAGAATTTCAAAGTTTTCGCCAGCAGAGGGCAGTAATGGGGGGACATCTCTGATGTCCTCGCATCATCCTGTTGTCTTAGCGACATCATGTGGTACGAGCTGTGTTCTGCACCCATGTTAAATTGCACCACTTCTCCAGAGTTAGATTACGTTGACACTGTAAAATGCAGCACGAAGATGTTGCCATTCAGAATCTGTCTTTACAGCTGACCAACTACAATAGAATCACTTGCAAGTAGCTCTTGCAGAATTTACTGGTTTCATGATGGTTGACATGTAGTTTTACTCTGGTATTGAAAATAAAATTAAACTTGTTGCTTATTTTAACTAAAATGTTGTGTGTTTTATTTCCTAGGTTTTGTTTCGTTTGCTTTTTTTTGGTTTGTCTGTTAACAGGATTACGTGAAATTTACAGCACAGATTACCACCAAACCTGGTGGAAGGAAGCGGCATGGGTCAGGAAAGAGCCCAGTAACCTTTGGTGCAGATCCACAATCTTTCTTTCACATGATGAGATTTTTTCAACATTGTTGTTGATTTCTTTGAGAATAAATCATGGATCTTGATGAGCTGATACGAGTGTGTGATTGCGTGCAGCACGATTTTGAATTTAAGAGATATGTTGGGTGGAGGTATGTGTCCTTGTTCGATTTTGAATTAAGTGAATTTTAACTGTACAAGAAGTTTGAGATTGCCTTGTAACAGACTGGCAACAGATGATTTCCCATGGAGCAACAAGGAAACCCTGCATTTCAAACCACTCCAGGCTGTAGACAGGTCCCTCTGGTTGTAACATGTCTCTTTAAAAAATAAATTTCAACTGTTCTGTTTACGAGAACTGATTTTACAACCATGAACTAAAGACAAAGTGTGATCTCTGTGCCTGATTTCATGTTATATTTGTCATTACTGTTTTTTATACTTTGGAGTAATACTTCTTCAAAGAGTTTTCAGTTTCAGGTAAAACAAACTTCAAATGTAAACACGAGTTGTTAAACAGCATAATGTCTATTGTGGTCGATATTGTGTGTGTGTGTGTGTGTGTGTGTGTGTGTGTGTGTGTGTGTGTGTGTGTGTGTGTGTGTGTGTGTGTGTGTGTGTGTGTGTGTGTGTGTGTGTGTGTGTGTGTGTAGGCTAGCAATGAAATGTTACCCCATGATGGGTTAGTAACAGACCCTGAAAATAACCTGGCTGAGCAGTGACCCTCACACTGTTTTCTATGGACAGAGAAACACAGTCAATAAAAGTCTGAACAGGCTGCATATGTAGCAGCAGCTCAGTGTTGGTCTTTAACGCTGCATATGTGACTCAGTTATAGAGTTTTTTTAGGTTTTAGTTTAGTAATTTTCTCCACATGATGGACACACACAGAGGGCCATTAAGAGGCATTCGGAGGGCCCAGGCTAACGAGGGGCGACTTAACCTACTGACAGTCTGAGCTTGCTAATGTGGAGTGTGATGAAATTCCCTTTTGGCCGCTGCTCCAGAACAAGTTTCAATGTTT
Organism: Paralichthys olivaceus; assembly: GCF_024713975.1. Taxonomy (NCBI): domain Eukaryota; kingdom Metazoa; phylum Chordata; class Actinopteri; order Pleuronectiformes; family Paralichthyidae; genus Paralichthys; species Paralichthys olivaceus. Next base: position 9,511,192 of record NC_091112.1, read on the forward strand.
TGCCACTAATGGGCAGGGATTAAAATGCTAAGAAAGAAATCTGATCCGAGATCTCTTGCCCCCCGAAGGACTGTACACATGTTGAGCTTGGTTGTGTGTGTGTGTATGTGTGTGTGTGTGTGTAGCTACATATTTAGCCCACATGTGGAGCTCCTATATGCTGTCTGACGCTCCGTATGAGAGGAATGTGCGCTGATGGATCAAGAGCTCGCCACATGTCAGTCTCACTGTAACATAAAACCTGTGTTCTCGACATCTAATACAAACTGGTTTACTTCTCTGTCATAATTCTTACACTATTACACCAAAGTTAAATATAATGTCTGTATAGTGCTTCATGATGAACAAATGTCTCACCTGATAGCAACGTGTGTCCATCTGTGTCAACCATGTGTGCTTGTGTATGAAGGGAACATGACTCAGATGGTCTGCAGACAAATGGGGGAGCATTAAAGTTGAACTTGGGACCAGTAAGCAGAGACTCAACCAGTTGTTCTAATATGTTGGGACATTTAAAGCAAGAAATTCAAAACAGGATTGTGTTTGTTTTGTCACCACATTCTGTACAAACCTACGTCAGTGTTCCAACACACGCAGGGAAATCAATAATCATTAATAGAAGTACAATAAGAAAAAGGAAGGTCTTTCACTTGTGCAAATAACAGCAGCACATTGTGCTTGATGCAGAGGATCAGTGATGCAATCTCAAACAGTCTCATACACGCAGATGATTCCATGTAAACCATCACCTGGGCCAGAAGCTGGTTGAGCACAGCAACAGGGTCAGGATACAGGAAGAAGACGACAGAGATGGTAAGACCGGGGGCGTTTCAACAGGGTAGAACGAGAACGGCTGATTACGTTACTCCACAGCAACGACCATTGTGCAGGGTCTCCCAGGTTCTTTGAAACACCCCTGGGTAAGATCTGTCAACAAAATCTCATTGGCTCACTGATTTTTGTTAAACCCTAGGAATATGTTGCTGCTCACAGCTCACAGATTACCTTTTTATCTTAAGAATCTCACAATTTGAGATGAATAATGATTAGCAGAGGGAAACAGAAATGGAAGCATTTTAAGATCTTAACTCAGGTTGAGACAAAAGGAAGGATATTTCTCAGGAGCTACATTTAAGAATGTATGAGAAAATAGTCAAAATCTCATATTTGGCTTAAATTGAGCTCAGTTATGTTGAGGAGAAAAAAATATGCTATTTTAAATTTTCCTTTCCTCTGGGACATCTGGCATCTTCTTGTGTTGCCTCATTGTTTCCTCAGGCGATTGGAAGATTGATGTCAGATCACTGAATGTGTGACGATCTCCCCAAAAAGCTTTTTCAGTTATAATTGCGCGTAGCAGGTCACTGCACACCCACCAGCACTGTACATTCAAATATAGCACTGTCACATGTCCTCACATCACCGTAGCTGCCTGAGAAGCCATTTTCTTCATGTAACAACGGCACGTGAAGAAGAATAAAACACAGAACACGTTTTGTTAGGGAGCGGCAGGAATAGATCTCAGAGTCATGGATTAAACCAACAAAACTGGACAATGTCATTTCAATAAAACTGTTCTTCTAAGCAAAATTTCAGTCATATAGACTAATAAAGATCGACCATGAAGGACTTTGCCATGGGAGCTTGTCACACTTCATCATCGTCATGTGCACCCTGTTAGAAGCATGAGGGTCATGGAGGAATGTGTTTTCTTTAAAGTGCGACTGTCTGATCGGACATTTTGAACATATCGAGTTAATGCACGGACAGATATTCAACATGTGTTCAGTTTTGCACAACAGCCGTGAGTCCTCTGCTGTGTGTAAACATCTATGAAATAAACACATTAACACTTTTAGTTAGCATCAAACCAGTCTGCAGAAAGAGCTTTTTGGATTTTGTGTCCGAGCAGCTGCTTGTTGTGCGTGTGAGACGGCCTCTTGTCATCTCTGGGGTTCGGTTCCCCCCCAGGTGCCTCAGATGTGACGGCTCTGCACGGCAGCCAAGCTCTCCTTTGATTGACACCGCCTGGATTAAAATGCCGCCAAGCTGTGGAAGAGACTGAGCCGCGTGAGAGAATGCAGTCTGTTACAAAATGGTTTCCCATTTGTGTGGCTAGAGGCCCATAAATCATGGCGAAAAGGAGGTGGAGAACTTGTAGCCAAGCATTTGCCAAAAGTGGCAGATTGGATGAAAGGTCATGGTGGGTTGGGTCTGTTGGATACACAGACCAGTGGCAGAGAGCCATGGTCAAACAGCTTGTACGGCAAAGAGCCTCTTGATGTCCAAACGTCCGTCTTTGGGTCGTAACACTCGAAACAGTCTGAGTCCTCGATGACATCTTGGCTGTTGAGGATGCGTCCGCCGGTGACGTAGAGCTTGTTGTTGATCACTGTCGCGCTGTGGTGCATCCTTCGCTCCTTCAGATTCTCACATTTGACAAACTTGTTGGCTTTGGTGTCGTAGGCTATCATTCGCCTGGTGTACCCTGGAAATGAGATTTTCAGGTGAGGTCAGGTGTTACGTTTCTTATAAATATCAGATGAAAAACTGACAGTGTCTGGTTACCTGGTAGAAGCTTATTCCTCTGAGCCCGATCAAACACACAGCGCAATTAATACGGGCACTGTTAATTTCAGTCAACCCTGATTACATTGTGGTGCAACTGTATGCACTGTATACTCATATATTGCTCCTCAATTTATGTCTGGAACTATATAATGTGTCATACCTTACATGCATGTAATGTGAGTGTTGGTTCACATTGGCGGAGTGATATGAGGGAAGCTGATATGTGTTGGGAGGAGTTCAGGTTTCCCATGTCAGGGAATTCCGACATAAAACAAGTTCTGAATTCCACAGAAAAAAAAATTCTCCAAGCTCTTGCTCCACCAACAGCCCAAGTAAACACATGGGACAACAACTTATGAGAGTCTGAACTCACCTCCTATGATGTAGATCTTGTCCTCTATGACGGCAGCAGGGGCACAAACATTTTTCACCGTCCTCGTCTCCAGCCTCGACCACGAATTGCGAGCGATGTGATAAACCTGTTGACAAAAGAAAAACATTAACACTCAGTCTGCTTTCTAGATTCAACATTTGCTGACTTTCTAAAGAACTTAAAGGGATAGTTCAACAAAAAAGGAAAATTCACCCTCTATCTACTCACCACTATGCTGATGGAGGGGTGGGTGAAGAGTTTGAATCCACAAAAGACTTTTGAGGTAAACAGTGTTGCAGCCAAATCCAATACAAATGAAGTAACTGGCAGACCGATTCTTCAAAAACACAAAATGCCTCCATACTGCTCCTGTGGCTTCATCAGCAAGTGTCAGTGAGCCCCCATGTTCAAATTCAACTCAAAAAGGCATCATTTACACCATGTTTTTAGCCCAAAGGTCCTCTGATATCCTCCTCTGGAGCCTTGTTCACTTGTGGAGCACAAAAGTTCTTAAAACGTTTAGAGTGGTCACCATTTACCTCAATTGTATTGGATTCAGCTGCTACACTGTTTACCCCTGAAACTCCAAAAGTGCTTTGTGAACTCAAACACTTCACCCACCTCTCCATAGTGGGAGTAGAGTAGATAATGAGTTCTGTGAACTATCCCTTTAAATAGCTTCTGATATACTGACAACTAAACTATGTGCATGTCTGAATTTGTGTGGTACAATTACTGCCACTTGAGAGTTGATCCAATGCTCTTAACTACCTGAATCAGCCTGACTGGGTTCTGCATGGCGTCCTCCCCTCCAAAAACATAGATCCTATGATCACTGGCTGCAACGGCCGGATGCAGCACGGCTGTGGGCATCGGCGCCATGGCCTCCCATTGGTTAAACATACTGTTATATCTCTCCACTGACTGAGAGATCTGTTTGTCTACCCCGATGCCTCCCAACACAAAAATAAAGTGCAGATAGGACACACTCTGGTGGGCGTATCTTGGCTCTGACATTGGCTCGGCAGTCCTCCATTGGTTTGTTTTGAGGGAGAGTGTGTAAACTGTGGCGCTGACCGAGCTGTCACCTGATGTCATGCACAGACTCAGGCCACCGAGCACATAGAGGATGCTGTGGATACACACGTATGCAGCTCTGTAGAGCCGCAGAGGGAGCTTGGCCAACCACTGCCAGCGATGGGTCCTCTCATCGTACAGCAGTGCTTCACGTGAGGTTTGTTCATTGTTCTTGCGTCCCCCAACCACCACTAGTGTTTCTCTGCAGGTGTAGCGTCGAGGTGTGGTCCACAGCAGCTTGAGCTCACGGCTACACTTAGAGCTGACTGTAAGCATGAGGCGACGCACTGAATCGATGATCTCGGTGCACAGCGTGGACGACTGCACCAGGGGGTCATTGGCTATGAACTGGAAGAGATACGTTGGGTGGATGTAGCGAAGACGGACCTTCTTGAAGAGGTCGTGGATCGCACCCCGTCGTGAGAACGGGTCATGGTGGATCCACGCCAGCAGGGTCTCAAACACCTGCTCCTCCTCAGCACAAAGACGGTCATCTTCGAGGTAACACATGAGCTCAGGGAGAGACAGCTCGCAGAAGTCCTCTGTGGCAGCAACGTCAGAGAAACACCTCACAGCCATCTCCTTGGCTCTCTCCCTCAAACTCTCACAGTGGAGGATCTCAGAGAGACGGATCATGCTCAGACAGTTCTCTGGACTCAGCTGACCCTGGAGGAACAGTGAACAGGCCTCAAACAGACCTCCGTAGTGAAGCATGGATGCTGCTTGCATGAGCGGCAGGACAAACTCCATCGTGATGGTAATGCAGCCTGTGTAGACATAGTCGACGATGCCACTGATGATGCTCGAGGAGATTCCCTTCAAGTTCACCCGGGCCTGGCTGCTCTCCAGAAAGTTGCTGCAGAACATGGCGCGGAAGTACGGGCTGCTGGACACCAGGACGTTCCTGTGGCAGGGGATCTCCTGATGCTCGGTGCAGAGCAGGACGTCGGTCAGGATGCCATCCTGCCGCAGGATGTTGAGCTGGGAGAGGAGGGTGGAGGGAAGCTCTGAGTCTTTGAAAGAGAAAACTTCACATGGTCTACAGGCCATTCTGTGGACAGAGGAGAAAGTGAGAATGGTAAAGAACAACAGAAGGAAACCGTTGCTGATTGATAAGGCTATTTTAATTACATAATTGGAGGTAAACTGTTCAAGTTGAGTTTATTTCCATTTTGGGAAATATTTCCTGACTTGCTGAGAGTTAGATGATAAAATTGATACCCATCTTATGTCTGTTAAACATAAAACTACTGCCAGGTTAACTTAGCTTAGCATAAAGAATATTCCTGGAGTCTGATTGAGAAGAATATGAAGTATACATTTCCAAATTATTCAAACTATCTATCTATCCATCTATCCATTTATCAATCCATTATTATAGTAAATTAAAATGTTGCATAGGTTAGTTCATTAGTTCGTTAATTGTTAAAATTCTGTTTCTCCACGTACCAAAGCCCTAACACGTCTTATTGACCTGTGCCTGTGTCCTGAAAGCTTTATGTTAAAGTTGATGTCATGTGCTGTTTGTCAGTTTAATTTGTAAGCTATTCAAAAAATGGATATCGAGAACAACACAACACACACGGTGAAACTATTTGGCCTATTTGTTTCATGTGGCTTTTTATCTGGCTCATCATGCTAACCATGTGGATCCCTGGGATAGTAAACACATTTATTTATTAGCTCCTGCCGGGCAGCTGCTCTTAATGTGAATTACTGACTCACACGTTTCTATTTCAAACACCTTCTAATTTACCCTGATGAAGTAAGCCAGACCTCACGTTAAAGCTGCTCATCACTGCAAACCACTATCAGAGCTGCATCAACACACTTATCTGTATTTGTACTTTTATCCTAATAGTTCTGGACCTTTCTATGCTATTTTCTATATATTATGTTTTTTTATTATTTTTTATTAATCCTATTCCTCCTCTCAGTCCGTCTCTCCCTGGTTGTCGGGTTTGTGACGACCCTGCTGTTAAAATAGCAGGAATTTCATTGGGCTATTAGCAACACTAAGTCTGCTAATCACTCCCAGGACAGCTACTGGTTTCCCCCCCCCACTTACGGGCCCGGCCTGTCTGATATATTTGGACCACTAATCATTATTGTATACAATGAAATGCAAGAGGCTGTGATTGACATTTTTCCACCATCAGTTTTCTCTTAGAGCTTTGAAAGAACTACAGGTAGAGACTCAGAGCTAATTTTTAATAAACTGCATCTGGATTTATAAATTACAAGTCTGAATTGTAATTTAGAAACCAATCATCAATAATCTTATTGTACATTATTCAGATAAAAGTCTACCAATTGAACTTTAAAAAAATACTTTAAATACCAGATTATCCTTTATCCCAAAAGTGTTATGATAGTATGTGTCACAAAAATAATCAGATCCATCAATAGATCATCACATAATCCATTCAGTATCATTATCGTTATTAATATTATTGTTAAGTAACAACATGTGGCACAGACTACTTCCAGACATCTCACAGTAGTGTCTGACTCAAAAAACATATTTATATATTTATTCCTACAACATATTTGTTTGTGATCATTGACTGTAGCTGCCTAATAGAACATTTTCAATATAATATTTGTGTAAAATCAGTTGGAGTCAAATTTCTCCCAAATGAAGCTGCTGTCAGCCCATCAGTAACATCTGTGCCCTGTGAATTCTTACCTCCTGCCCTCAGAAAGTCAACAATATCCAAAATATCTTCTTGTCAGTGTGGTCTGAAAAAGAATCATCTCCAAGCACAAAATAAAAAACATAGTTCAGAGAGAGAGTGGTGTGCTCGTGGAGCGAGAAGGAGCATGACACACAGAAACGACGAGGCTCTGCAATGAGGAGCTGCGGCGCTCGCCATGAGGCCACTGTGTACATTCCTGCAGCTAAGAATAGTATCCTGGGCCACTGTGACTCCAGCCAGGCCTCTCATGTGACACAGAGCTGTTTGGTACCCAGTTGCCGGCTTAACAGCTCCTGCCAGGGTCCAGCGGAGGGAGTGTTTATAATAGCCAGGGGAGGGAGAATCATCGAGGAGTCCTGAGTCAACCATCAGGCCCACCCAGGCTGGGGTTTAATCAAAGTGTCCCTGAGCTGCTCACCCTTGTTCATCTCTCTGTGCTGTCTAAGTGCCGCCCTCCTCCCATCCCTCATGTGTGTAACACAAGATGAGGGTAAATATAGAGCAGCGCTGATGGAGCAGCTTGATCAGGAGAAACAGCTGTAAGATCTGGGCTCAGTTTACCTCAAGGTGTGCTGCTGCTTTACTACTGCTACTACCAGTCACCTGTGTGAGGTTCCAGGTATTCAGCGGCACTACCACTAATCCTATTTATAGTGGACATTTACTGTTTGTCCTAAAGCATGTGTCTGATTGTCTATATTGTATTGGTAGAGTTAGAAGAAATACCACCCAGTTAAAATTGACACAAGTTAAAAAATGAAAGGCAAACAAATAGGAAACGGTTCATAAGAAAACAATAAACACTGCAGAAATATCCTTAATAAGCTGGCTTGTGACCTTTAACATATTTGTCATATGAATGTTTCTAATGTAGATTTGAGTACTGTAATTTGATTCATGCTAAAAAAAACTGACCACATTGTGTCAAAATGTGGTTTAATTTAATGAAGTCATTTTTTAATTTATTTTATATTATTTTATTATTTAGAGTGTTTTCCTTTATCAATTCAAGTTTTTATTTTCTTCAATATAAAGAAGTGTGTATGTCTTCTGTCTTGCCTCAAGATACTAAAATCCACCAGTTTGAGAAGAGAAAACAGAAATATATACTTTGAGTCTCCACTGATAAATTCCAGAGAGATATACATGTAGTTCTGAAGCGCTAAGGACTATTTTTCCTCATGGTTCATGTCTCTAAATTGTACATTTTTAATCTCACAAAGAGAGAACATCTGCAGCCTCTCTCTTGCACCCGCTGCTTCTCCTGAGGTGCTGAGATGAATTATTGTCATGTTTGTTTAGTGGCGTATAACGAGAAACCAGAGTTACATGTGGACAGATTGAATGACATATAGTATCTAGCGGAAGGTGAACTGTCAGCGACTCAGACATCATGACATGTGAGCATACGCAGCTTTGATGGACTTTGTCACACTCTGAAACCCTAACCTCTGTTTCCAGTCAGCAAGTGAAGGCTTCCTGCTCGAAGGTCATAGTGCGCTTTGCAGACTCTTTTTTGTAAGTGAAGAAATAAATATGTTTGGAAGGTTGTTTGGGAATATAGCTTTAGAACAATTAAAGTCAGTTGTTAAAGAACAGAAGGTTCCAATGTCAAACTCTAATTTTAAGATCTAGATTTGCGCTGCTGTGTCCTTAGCCTTTTTAAAGAATAAACATTTTCTATTGCTCACCCATGGTCATCAGCTGTGTCGTGACAAAAAGAATGAGAAAACAGATGGAAGTGGCTGAAAAGAGTCTCCTCTGTGGGTCAAGGAGCTCGGAAATCAGAGTTCAGAATAGAGCTGTAGCCTCCTTCACGTTGACAGGGGCAGTTTGAAGGGGATTCAGCATCTGATCAAGTTGCCTCCTGGGCGTCTTACTCTGGAGGTCATGCTGGAGACATTGAACACTATCTCACCTGGAATGGGCTAGGGTTAGGGTTATTTAAGATTCCCAAAGAGCAGCTAAAAACATTGTTGGGAGAGGAATGTGTGTACTACATTTTTTAAACAACAGAAAATAGATTTTACTGACAAGACTCGACTAATTGATGGATCCTCCGACCTCTATCTTGTGACCCTGGTCGTGTAGAAAGACCCTGGTTCTAAATCTATAAGACCTTTACTGTTTTAGTTTATATTTTAACTGTTAGTCGCAAAGTTGTGATTTATCAAATTGCTTTGATGGTTTTTTTCTATGCAAAGTCATTAAAACACAGCAAACCTGAAGACAGGTGGTATCATCCCATCATTTTTGAAACAGAGAACTTAGTTCAACATTTTTAAAAATGAACAATGAACGTGAACGAGTTCTTTTTGTGAACTTAGTGTGAACTGGCATAACACTGAGTGGGGGCCAGTGGGGGCCCAATAGCCGACTCTTCCCCCAGGGCCCCTCAGAGGGTTAATCCGCCCCTGACCACCTGACCTCTCAGACGGTCTCGATCATAATAAGACAAACACGGTCTCGTTCACTTGTCATTTTATCGATCACGTCGCTGATCGGCTCCGATAACCAATCACCTCTCATCCGTCACGAGCTCCATTCACATCCACTGTCACGCCTCGGCCGGAAGTGACGACTGTGGCCACGAGCGTGACGAACGGCTTGTTCGAAAATACAACAAGGAAGTGACCGTTTTTATTGTGGAGGAGAAAAAAAGAACCACCGGAGACAACGCCTCGTCCTCGCACCGGGGACTCGCTTCTCTCGCTCGTCGGTTGTCAGGGAGCGGACATTAAGTCACCGTGGACCCGCCCGGGAGCGCGTGTGTGTTCGTCTCCGGGACCGCAGCTTGTAGCCTGCTAGCTAGCTAGCGATGAACACGGACGTGGAATTTCACATCAGGCAGAACTACCCGTGGAACAAGCTCCCGGCTAACGTCAAACAGGTACCGGGGTTTAACTGGGACGGGGGTCAGGTGTGTGTCCGTGCACGTCCGTGTGTGTGTGTCCGTGTGTGTCTGTGTGTGTGAACCTGTCAATGTCACCGCGGTGCTCTGTCATACGACGCTGGCTCCTGCCTCTGCAGCGGCTTCTCAGCCCGGAGCTGACCATCACTGTTTCCCTGACATCACACTACAGGTCCAGCCGAGTCAGATTTACATTTGTGTTTCTTAACAAAGTGACTCCCTGCAGGCTGCTCTCTGCACCTGGAATCTTCTCTAGGAGGAAAAAACCCTTCATGGGGAGATTTGGAAGAATCCATTCAGCGGATCCCTGGATCCATCGAGGAGGGATCCCTCCTCCAGCACCCACATACACACAACCAACAGAGCTGCAAAACAGATTTTACTATTGGAATAGTCAGGATGACTACTTTTTTTACAATATGGACAATCAGTGTGACAACATTTACTGTAAGGACAATAATGATGACAACTTTTACAATATGGACAATCAGAATGACAACAATACAATATGGACAATCAGAATGACACTATTTGCAGTATAGACAATCAGGATGTCAACATTACAGATTGTAAACCTCCATGATTGTTTGATAGCTGGCGCCACATATTTTAGCACGTGGATGTCACATGCACATAATGCAATCACTCCTCTGTGCTCAGTGTGTGTGTGTGTGTGTGTGTGTGTGTGTGTGTGTGTGTGTGTGTGTGTGTGTGTGTGTGTGTGTTTTATTTTGTTTCGCAATGTGGATGAATGGGAAGCATGTTTTCCTAATAGCAGTCTGCATAGATCCCTTGTCTCCTGCATGAAACCTTGTGCTGTTATACCATCCTGTGGTGAAGAGGAGGCATGTTCATGTGCACACACACAGTAGCTCTGTGCTGCTGTTCCAGCTGCCTGCCCCCCTGTGTCCTCACCACAGCTGGATCAGTCATGTCTTGGCTGACACCTGATTTGCTAATGTCCAGTATTGGTTCTGCTGATACTGATTCAGACTCTATCAGACTGGTGCATCCTTAGAAAATCAGTTTGGAAGTATTCACTGCTAAAGCACAATATCAATGACACGGCCAGAAACCTAAGATGAACCTGTGATGAATCTAATGATCTGGACCAGGTCATATTCTTGAATAGAGAATCTATTCACATTGCAGACCCTGTCGGAGGTTAACGGGGCCCAGCAGCTTGTTTTCTTTTTTTGCATCCTAGCAGAATAACCCAGTCACCTGTGTTGTGTTTCTTCTGCAGAGTTTGGGGAACTCTCAGCGTGAGTATGAGAAGCATGTGCTGCTGTACAGCATCCGCAACCAGCTGCGATTCCGCAATAACCTAGGTAAGCAAGTGTGACCATCACACCAGGGCCAAACCTTTTCTATTGTATGACATGTTATAATTGGGTGTGAGATTTCTTCATACTGTATATATATTTAATTCCATTCATACTTTTCTCTATATATTTTCTTTTATATTTCTACTTATTACTCCTGATGTCTTTTTGCTGCTGTAATATTACTAATTTCCCCATTGCAGGACTAATAAAGAACTTCCTATTAATGTAATCTTATTATTAAACAAACCCTCTTGAATTTTATGACTTTATCAGTACTTAACTCTTCTCTTGGTTCACTTTTTGCTGTTGCAGATTGACTGACATTAAGTACACTGTTAACCATACTGCTCTTCAATAATTGAGGAAGTGGTTAAATTACCAGTTAATCCATGAACAAATGTGTGATAGTCTCTAAATAGATATGCAATAATATCCACTTTATCCAATCAATTGTGTTATTTTTCTGTGTGTGACCTTCTGGAGCTTGTTCCGGATCAATATTCCTTTGTTACCTGAATTGATGTGATATAGTTGTGTTACTGTACGAACACTGAGCTCTGGCTGTGACACTGACTCCTCTGTGTGTATTTCACAATCAGTGCGTCATGTGAGGAAGGATGAGCGCAAGTACTACGAGGAGCTGTTGAAGTACAGCCGCGACCACCTGATGCTCTACCCTTACCACCTGTCTGACATCATGGTCAAAGGGCTGCGAGTCACTCCATTCTCATATTACATAGGAATCATGGAGGTAAGGAGCTCCTGCTGCATTGCAGAGCAGAACCGGGGGGATGTTAGATGAGGTTAAGCTTTTGCACTTTGTGTTATCGTAGCCTCAGTGAGCAGGGTCTCACACTCCTAAACATCTGTTGTCATGTACACAATGTGTGAAAACCCTCGCTTATTCATTTTGTCTGACAATAACACAATTTCATCTGCGCTGTCAGAACAATGAGCTGAGTCAACTGAAAGGAAACAGAGCAGGGATAGTTTTTGTGTCGCAGCAAAGATTTAATTGGTTTGGAAACACCCAGTCTCCAGTTAATTTAAATTGTACAATGTCTTTAGTTTTTGAAATCCCTGGAAACACCTGCTGAAAGTGTTTCCGACAAATCAGAGAAGAAGAAAGCTTTTTACAGCTCTGGGCTTTCATGTGCAATGTATTCTTTGTTACATCAACAATGGAAACATACCACATTATATACCATTCCTCAATAGATTTACAAAAAAGTATAATGTATAATTTTTGTGTAGCTGTACCTTATCTTATACCATTGTATAGTCAGTATGTATAGAGAAGAACTTGTCTCTATCACCTGTTTGCCTGAGTGATTCATGCACCTCAAATGAAGTCTTAAGGGAAATGTTATAATATGGCTCGCAACACCGAGCCATAGTGTCAGTGTTTAATGCATTTTCCCATGTTGATAGTCTTGGCATGAGTCAGGCACTAGGTGTCAGTCAGTGTCTATTGAAGATTCATGTACTCAGCTCAGGGAGACACACGAGTATGATCCCAGGTCAAACACATCCAGACAAAAACATCTTTGCAGTCACTCGGAGCTTTTCCTTTGTGACGACTCACTCTCACTGATGAAGCTCAGTCACGTTCAGTCTGTCAGGGACTGTGAGCAGCTCGGTTCGTCTTGACATCTAAATTGTTCAATTACATCACAAAGAATGAACCATCGTGTTCACAGGAGTTCACCTGGAATTTAGTCATTTATTCTTTTACTTTTAGTATCTTTTGCCTATACTTACAAAAGGCAGTAAAAAACAGACACTGATACATCGACGATATATATATATATTAAAAATAACTCTGCAATAATTCCCAACATGTTGTTAACGAACCCTTTTGACAAAAAAACGTATCATAAATAACTATAAATTCAAAGAAAACAAACACAAGCAAATATACACAACATGAATTAAGAAAATATACATACATTTATAAATGCACATCTTTTCTGCATTGTTTATTCTGTAACAAGTTTTCATGTCGGCAGAAATTGTCAAACATAAACAAAAATACCGAAATGTCTGTTAAAGGCTCATTGTGGCCGGTATTATCAGGCAACTCATTTAAATGAAGTGTATCTATATTGTGACTTTTCTACCTTCTGAACCCCCCAGGCTCTATTACACATCGTCTGTTTGCACATTCTAGTTCCCACCATCGATTGTTCCACATTTACTAATTACTATACTTCCCACATCATAAGAACAGATGTTAACAATATGCTCCGTGTTCAATGTGTGCTCACAAACAAATAAAGGTGAAATATTCAGTCTTTAGCTCACTTTCGATTCACCCATTTTCCTGTTCCTCCTACTAAACTCAAATTGACTGAGCTGTAACTGTGGCCACCGCATTGCCAAAGGCTATGTCATATTCTTATAATCCGTCTTAAGCACTTAATGAAAAGGGGGAGCAGAAATTAGTATGGCAGCGCTGATCTGCTAATCCTGTTATTAATCATATGAGGGGGGCATAGAAAGGGGAGAGGAGAAAATGAGTTTAATTCTTCTCTTCCTTGTCTCCTTTCTTCTTGTTTTTGCACCTTCAGGATATTATGAACAGTGAGAAGAGTTACGACTCCTTGCCCAACTTCACTGCCGCAGACTGTGAGTTATTCCACCTTCTTATTTTGTCAGTTTTCCCTCCTTCTCCCCCTTCGCTGTTGAACTTACTTTACTGAGGCTCTGTTTGCCTCCCACTCTAAACTGCTTCTGTGTCTCTGGTCTGTGTTTCACATACTCCACATGTTTTAAAGGGTGTCAGTGTTCAAGTCACAATGAAAAGATGCGAACAGTTAGAATCAGTGTCAGCACGTCACTCGAGAGGCATTTAAAACTTTAAATATCTTCATTGTTTATTTGACTTTGCTTTATTATTCAGACTGTGATTATCACTTCCTCCTTCCTGGCCTTTATTATGCAGAGCTGAAGCAATTAAGTGACAGAAAATGAATGAATGGATAAATAGTTTTTTGTATCAGTGACATCATTCTTTCCTAGTAAACATCTGTTAGTTTCACCTTCTCAATGTTTTTTTTCTGTTTTATGTCATTGAAAACTCAATGGCCTGGAAATCATTTGGCAACATCACCTTTAGGAAAAATTATTGACAAATTAATTAACTTTTTTTTTTTCCAAATTCTGTAAACTGTTTTTCTAGCACATATCATTTAGAAGATAAATGAAAGCTCATTGAAATGTTTTTAAGCAAAATGGGCTATTGGCACCTGGATGCCAGCTTTTTGGCAGGTGAAGCATATTTTGTTTGGTTTTTTTATATCTCTTTTGACAGATGCAGATGAGCTTTCGAACGTTTTTGCGTCAGTGGTTTGGTTTTTAATTGGAAGTTTTAGATTATTTTTTAAACTTCTCTTAGATAACAAACAAATCACACAAGTGTTTTGTTGTCCCATGATGTACACGTTTTTCATATCTCCTGAGCAGCTAACTAATAAACATAAATCATTTCCATCACCAAAACAGAGCCAAGCCAAGTGGTTTTTGAATGAGTTGACATGAAGCCCATTTCATACTTAATCAAAATTGCTTCTCAGACAACAAAGCTGTCCCTTTTCTGATGTGTTACCACATCAATGAGGATCTGTGTTTTTCAAAAATCATTTGAAAACCTAATTAAATACCTAATGTTGTAGAAATTGAGATTTCATGTCTTTTTTTGATTAGGACAAGGTGCTGCTGTGAAAATATTAAAGAGCTCAACCGAATACAGAAACTGTGACATCAGGACTATTTCAACTCTGTGATCTTAAAACAAAACACATCCTCAGCCACGCTCCCACCCTGATCCACAGCCTTTCAGGATTTGGTTGAAAGACCACCACGAAATCCTCTTAAAAAAGAGTAAGCTGCCTAGGCACAGCATATTTCCACCATCATTTCACAACTACACCATCAGTCATTCGTCTGCAGCTCATTCATTCCTTCTTCAAACTACACACAGTCTGAAGTTGACAGAAAGGTAGACTAGTGTAATCCATTTGCCAAAATTCACTTATGCTGTCTCAGCTGCCTCTTCACCCATCTTTGTGACAAACTCAAATGCTGCAGCCACTCACTCCTCTTCTGGCCTAGACTCACACTAACACTGTACTGGTCCCCACAGAGGGTCTTTAGCAGCAAAGGAGAGTGAGCTCATCCTTGTCATTGGACGAGAATGCTGCAACAGTGAGGATGGTGACCCCAATGTCGCCAGGTGATCCAAGGGTTGGCACCACAGCCAGGCCCAACTCAGCACTGACTGACATTTGCATTTACAGTGCTACAGTAGCAGGATAAAATCTGTGACCTGTAGTTGGCCTGGCAGTGCATCACTCAGAAACCAGACCTGTTGTTGCTACAGCTACGGAGAGAAACATGACAGAGGAGATGTAAAACTGCAATAAGATGAGTTTTTGTATTAAAAACCATAAATAGATCTTCTTACGATATCCAAACTTCAGAGATTGCGTCAGAGCTGTAGGTCAAGATGACGGCAGCTGTACCATTTTTTTTAAATTTTTCTAATGTCAAGTGAAACAGGGTTTGGCTCTGGACTTTGAGTGTCTGCGTCCTGGCAGTGCTGGACCTTCATGCTGCAGAGACAGAAGGCTGTCAGCGGGCTGTCGGAGCCTGTGCTCAGAGGAGCCTCTCTCCTCTAATCTCCCTGGAGGAGCTTTGGAAGTGTGTCATGCAGAAGTAGGCGGATAGAGAGGCAGCGAAACAGTGTGTGAGGGTGTCTTGCGTGGGTGGATGTTTGTGTGTTGTGTCTGCGTCTCAGTGGAACAGCAGGATACGCATGTAAGATTCTGCTGTGTTAGGAGGCTGAAATGAGAATGTCCCTTACTGGTACCAGCTTGCACTGGCATCCATCCCAGCACATTTTGCTCTGCCCCCTCCTGGTCTGTTCGGCACAGGCAGGAGGAGGTGACAAGGTGGCATTCACATACAGACTGTAAAACTTAAACTATGGCCCAGCATTTCCTCAGATTCAAAATATGCATGCACACACTCTGATTATAAGAGAGTGTGTGTGTGTGTGTGTGTGTGTGTGTGTGTGTGTGTGTGCGTGTGTGTGTGTGTGTGTGTGAGAAGATGTGCAGGTACTTGTGTTCTCTCTGCAGAATTTGGATGAGTCACTGTTACTGCTTCGTTGGCTGAGATAACTTCAAAATAAAGTTAGAAATATCCAGAAAAATGAAACTTTGCTTGTAATTTTCTCTCCCCCTTTTTTTTCTTGTAAATCCTCAGAGGCTCTAATTGAAAAAGGCCTGAGACACTTTTGTAGTTGCATCGCAGCCAGATTTATTTGCTGGAGGGTGGATGTGCAGCCATTACAAGTTCACATTCAGTCACTGAGGCATGAGGTTTGAGTTTTACTGACTTACTCAGTAGCTGCTTTTCCTGTTGTCTCACAGGTCTGCGGCTGCTTGGCATCGGGAGAAATCAGTACATTGACCTGATGAACCAGTGCAGGTCGTCCAAAGTAAGACACTTTTTCTAAAACAGACTTAAATAACTAATAATTGTATTGTTATAGAAAGCAAACCTCCAACATTAGACATATAGCTGTCTCTTCTTGCATTATAGACATTGTTCATCAGGTTCAAAGTTAAGGCATTTATTTCATGTTTCTTGATGTCATCAAAATAACAATTCTTGTTTGTTTCTTTTGTCAGAAATTCTTCCGCAGGAAATCGGCACGCGACCTCTTACCAGCCAAACCAGTAGAGATCTCTGTGGAGCCGTGGTGGGTTGCACAGACGGGCTACATCACCGAGGATGATATCAGGGTGAATTAAGAACAGTATTAGTTCATTATGACATCTATTTGGATATTTTATTTGTAGGTAGAAAATTTGGGATTTGTAATACACCTCCATGCTGCATGTGGAGACCTGAATGAAAAAAATACCTGTCACATTCCTGACAGTTCTTCCATAAAAAAGAAAAGAAACATTGAAAATATGTGCAAACCTTCATTTACTGGAGGAGTTTTTTGACTTCCATGGAAACCAGTCCATGTTTTGCAGCCATATTCTAAGGTTGTGTCTTTATTGTGCGTTTTTATTACAGATCTGTTCTCCAGCAGAGAAGAAAGCAATCGATAAGATGATAGACTCTGGTCCTCAGCTGGCTGGGTCGATGGAGTACAACGTAGTGTTAAGTGAGTGTCTGTCACATGTTGGTACGACTGTATCGGCTTACACTGTCAACAAAGATATGATAAATGACTATTTTACATCTGTAGCGTATTATGCTAATATCAACTGCTCAAATACTGTATTTTTTCAAGATGTGCCAAACATTAATCTACGTAAATTGCATTTGGTTTTCAAATTCTTAGTTTTGGATCAGGATGCTTTGTATTTATTTAACAGCATTTATAAAAAGGCAATGGTAAAATGTAATGCCACGGTTACTCGGTATTATATGTTGTCTCTCCACCTCCGTACAAGTGGATTCAATAATCTATAAAACAGATGAGCACACACACACAGTTTCTCACAGACTTCCTGCAGCGGCCAGGTGTTGAGGTGGTGAATGCCCTATGAACAGGGCAGGCATGCTTGCTGAGAACTGTTACCTTATCATCGCTACGTGCACAGCAAAAGCAATATACTGTACCTATGTCATGGCTGAATTGTGGTCACCAGCAGTGGATAGTAAAAACCTTGTTTTAACGGGTCACTGGTAAACTGCATATATCTACTTTTAAAACATTAAAATAAGGGGTGAGGATCATGAAATGAATACGTTGAGGACTTTATTCATCTTGAGTTCCACTGGTACCAAAACATTTGAATTACGCATACACCAGTCTATTTTAGCCGACATGTGAACCTGGAGGCAGATTCTGAGGTTTCAGTGAAAGTTCTTTCGTCCGTGTGCTGCTGTGAATATGAAAGATGAAGCACAGGGACTGAAGTTGTGTCCGTGCAGTTAAAATGTTAATTAGAGAACAGTTTGCCAGTGATGAGCGTCTGCCACTGGAGTGTTGGTGACGGAGTGAGAATGCAATTAAAAACCAGAGATGTTATTCAAGTAGCTGTTTAAATTAGATTTTATATTTTACTCTGAATTCACAATTTTCTGTTCTGCTCAGAAAAAGTTCAGTATCCAAGTAGTTTATATTGTTGGATAGGTTTTCTTTACAAACGGTCGTAATGAAAAGAAGCAAATTTGTTCTTTTACTGCAGGCTTGTACAATCGAGGCTTCATCTACTTGGATGTTCCCATATCTGATGACAGCTGCATCTCAGGTACGTGTTGTGTGTGTTTAAACATCCTGCTATTATCCTAAATTACCTTGACTAAACATTGTATATACTTATGTTACAACTTAGGGAACATAAGCAAACATTGTGCTTAACAGACTAGACTAAAATTAAAAAAAGAAAGATTGTAGAAAAAACAATTCAACAGAGAACTAAAAGTGTAAAAAAAACCATTCTCATGCATTTTTCAGTGCCCCCACTTGAAGGCTTCGTCATGAACCGTGTTCAGGGCGATTACTTTGAAACACTTCTCTACAAAATCTTTGTGTCGATTGATGAGCAGACAAATGTATCAGAGGTGGGTTTTTAGAAATGTGTCTCATTGTACTTTCACTGCGGCGCACATTGAATGTGATTTCTGTGTCTTTATTCATCAACTTTTTAACCAAGTCTCAACTCTTTTTTCTCTCCCCCTCAGCTGGCAAACGTGTTGGAGATTGACTTGGATTTAGTGAAGGTATGTCTCCCATTGCTGCAGAATGTGAATCCTGTTGTGATGTATGTTGTAAAAGGGTTGATCTGATCTGAGGGCCATACTCTGAGAAAAGCAGGGATATGGAGTAGCTTAGCAGGTAGATACATATGCAAGATTTGTCTGTTTGATACTGAATACATAAACACTTATACTGTCATACACCTAAGAGGTAGACTGTGACACACACACACACAGTGTCAGATTAGATCCATTATTATTCCCCATGACTCCATCAGAGCCCCATTCCAGTTGAATTGGTGCTGGAGTCTGACCCAGTTTCCTCCAGCTTCCTATTCACTCTCTGTGAGACTCTGAGCCAAACTCTGTCTCAGTGTCAGGACCTCCAGTGGGAAGAGCCTGTCCCTCGGTCTCATCTCATTACCGCCACTGAAAAGCAGAGCTGCAGAGGGAGAAGTGGTTGAAGTCAGCGGTGGCAGCAGTTCTCCCGGAGAAACGTTCGGAGATGATTGAGATGTCTTCTTTTTGTCCAACTTTTCCCATCTTGACTCAAGTTTAACTTTCTGTTATATGAAGACTACCTCGTGACCTGAGTCACTTAAGAAAAAAAAAATCCTGGCCGTGCTTCTTTTGATGGTTAAGAGTTGACTTCAGCTTCCATTAAGGTGAAGAAAGCAATCAAGTCCACCACACTTGACTGTAGTAGCCCTTTCAGTCTGAATAAGGGATTTAATAGCAAGGCAAGTTAATGATCGTGTAGACAGTATTAAGGCAGTAATGAAAAAACTTAGCCAACTGTTAAGTAGAAAGTACACAGCAACACCTTTCTTCTAACTTTTAAGACAGTTTAATTCACCAGACAGAAGAGAAATTAGTTTTTACTATTGATGCTGTGGGTTCAGTGAGCATCACCCAAGAGTCTTTAAGACTCTTGGGTGAAGCATTATGTGACCATGTGATACAGAAAGAATATTCTTATAGCCAGCAAAGCAGTTACTTTTCTTTTGACTACACAACCTTCAACCATTCTTCACATTGTATCAAATAGTTTAGTGTTTTCCAATAGTTGTTGACCATTTTCTGAAAAAACAGGTTTTGGTTACATGTCTTGATCGTTGATTAAAATACTTGATGTTTTTTTGCAGTGTGAAATAGTGAAACTGTTGTTGAATAAAACTTACACTCAGAAATACTTTAACACTTTTTTGTCCCCCCAGAAAGTAAAAACAAAGATACACAGATTAGAGTGGGAATGCTTGACCCAGGTCCTGACAGCCTGTAATATGGGGAAAACATCGGGTTAAAAAGCAGAATCCCTGACGGGTTTGAGTTGGGCTCAGTCAGGTTTGGACAGAAAATTGCTTCCGAAGCCGCACTGTAATACAGGTATTCAGATAAATAAACTGCAGCAGGTTCGAGCTCTGTAGGATAATGATGTCAGAAATAAAACTACAACTTTTTTTGTTATATTCTATGAATGAAAGTGCAACTCACAATTTAGAGTCAGTGTTATAGAAGCAATCATGTAGAGAGAAGGAGAGAGATAAAATTACCACTTTTTACAACAATATTTCACCTTAAGTGCAGCAATTGTCTTTCTCTGGTTCTTTTTTTATTGAAACTATTGATCGTTTCTACCCAAAGCAAAACTCATGCAAGTCGTAAAAGTCCAGGATGGTCACAGGTTTATGATCTATATTGTAAAAAGCTACCTGGCTAATGGTGTTTAATGTTTTGTGTGTCATCAAATGTCTCTTGACTTTGTCTCTTCTGTGTTGGTTAGAACGCTGTGTCCATGTACTGTCGCCTCGGCTTCGCTGTGAAGAAAGGTCAGGTGATCGGCTCCGACCAGCTCCACCCCACCTGGAAGAACGCTCCTTCTGTCAACAGGCTCAAGTATGTGCATCCACTCATCGTTTCCACCGAACAGTCCCTTAGCAAATATGGTGACGTCAGAGACAAGCAACCATTTAAGGTCACGTCAACACCTACAGGCAATTTAGAGTCTTCAGTTAACCTCAGATGCAGGTCTTTGGACTGTGGGAGGTAGTCGAAGTACCTGGGGTGAACCCACATGGACAGGGGGAGAACATAGAACTCCACACAGGCAGTTTAATACACCAATATGTTGTGTCCTTGTTAGGAGCACCATGGACCCTCAGAAAATGCTCTTGTCCTGGGAGCAGGGCAGTCCTGTCATGGAGGGAGGCTCCTCTGCCACTGACACTGACACCACCAGTCTGGAAGACCAAGGTCTGACTACACACAAACACACACACACACGTCTTCCAAGCATATTCAGCAATGTATGCAAATAAATACACAAGCTGATGAATGCACACAAAGCACTTCCTGATTGTTATTTGAGAAAGTTTCAAGCAGCTGTGCTAATTAATCCCTGAGAAAGCCCAGTCATGCTCCTGAAAGCCATTCTCACATTAATAGGTGTTTGTTTAAACTGGTCTAATTTCTGGTTTAATTTTCATTTTAATGCGCATGTTAAACTGATATTATGAAAGTGTACTGTTCGTCAACTACATAAATATGTTTTTATTATCAATTTAAGACATAATTTCAGACTATGGTCCTTGTAAACACATTTCCTTCTCAGAAAATCAGGAGCTTATGTCCTCAGCCTGAGAGGGGTAACATCTGTGCAGTTATGCTATTACATGCACAAATCCTACTGAACATAGTTATTAATCTTGTTATGCATCGTGTTCGTCTCTGCAGCGGACACAGCCAGCGTTAGCAGCCTAAGCATCCCAGCTGCACCCACCAAGAGGATTGCCTTCCTCTTTGACTCCACCCTCACAGCCTTCCTCATGATGGGCAACCTGTCTCCGGTGAGTAAATGGATTTGAACTTAAACACACATCCACTCAGAAACTTGCAATGTTAAATATATTTCGGGGCAAATCAGGCATATTTTGTTAAGTGATAGTTAGTGAAGTGAGTTTGTACAAATTAATGTGGCTTGATTGGATTCAAGGGAATTGTTGGGGCTTGGTGGAGGTATGTGCTCTACTTAGTGCCATTCTAGTTTAATTGTGTGTTTGTCTTTGTATTAGAACCTGAAGAGTCACGCCGTGACCATGTTTGAGGTTGGTAAGCTGTCTGATGAGACTCTGGACAGCTTCCTGGCTGAGTTGGAGAAGGTGAGATGATCACTTGCTGCAAAAAGCTTTTGTCAGAAACGCCTCTGACAAATTCAGTTTAGCAAATGATTTAATGCTCACATGAGTTCTACACACACTTTAACACACTGACACTCTGTCGTCTCTGGTGTTTTGTATGTGTCCAGGTGGAGAGCACAGCAGAGGGCGAGGCTCAGCGTTACTTTGACCACGCTTTGACCCTGAAAAACACCATCCTCTTCCTGCGCTACAACAAAGAACTCACTCAGGACCAGGGACCTGATATCCCAAATATAGGTAACCAGACAGTTACACCCTCTTTTTCGAAACCCTTTATTGGTAACCACATGCACAACCCAAACCTCAAACACCTCTACATGTCTATACATGTGCTAAATAGTGAGCTTGCAGGCCAGATTCAGCTTTGTCTATGATTTTAGGAGCTGACGTTCAGGTTTTTGTTTTGAGATCTCACCTTCTGAGTTCTAACAGCAAGCTTAAGAATTAGAAACTCAGATTTTTGTCTATTGTTGTCACACAGTTCTCACTTATGCTTCATGTGTTTTAAGGGGGGAACTAAGTGGGCTATAGTCAATCTACTGATACACTTCATGAATAGTCATTAAGTGTATTAAGTAAAGTAAACTGGTTGGTTTCTTGCTAAAATCATGATCATGTGTATATTATTGTGAGTATGATTCAAACTATAGATGATTCTGAACTTAAAATGACTTCAACTTAACTTGTTCTGTTGTCGTAAAAATCAATAACAAATTAAGTGTCTATGTTGTGGGTGAGGTTGGAAACAATAAAGACGAATTATGTCTTTTGTCTGTGCTTCTTCTGGCAGATCTAGTCTGTTTCACATCTCATGTGTCTGGATAGTTGTATTTGGATGTGGATCTGGATGCAGAGGCATAGCATGAATCCGTCAGTGGAGCTGTGTTGTTCCACTTAGTCTCTAGAGGGCGCAGCAGAGAGTTGAGCTCTCCAATGACAACAGAGCAAATGCCTCAGTTGCCATATAGCTACCATTGTGCCACCAGATGCTGTTTGTTTGGTTTGGCAGTGTGCCTCGTTGCTGATTGTCTTATCTCTCAGTTGTCCTCAGCTGCTGCTCCAGACTTCTGCTGAGGAGGGAGCACAGTGAGAGCGCTGGCTGAAGCTAAACTCAGCCTCTGATGGTAGAAGAGTGTAGTGATGATTGCTCATTTAGGACCAGAGGAAAATTTATCTTTCAATCGGAAATATCTGATCAGACTCTTCTTCAAATTGTGATTACAACATAGCTAGAGAGCATATCTCTAAAACTGTTATTATAGTGCTAATGATGCTCTGTGATGTTTGTAATGGATACAAATTAGTGGAAATTACTAAAAATAAACATTTGAACCTGGGTTTATCAGTATGAAGCAACAGTCCATTCACATCTTTTGTTAGAGACTATTTCTCTCTGTGTTGTAAAATAAATCTAACTTGTTGTGAGCTCTTTGGCCGGGCTTTAATCATTTCTGACTTCAAACTTCTGTTAGACTCCACTCTGGTAATAATTTATCTGTTAATTATCACCATCAGCAGTTCACAGACACTTTTTTGCCTGTGAAATTTCTACCTACTAAAAGTGATGATTATTGAATCTAAGAAATACTTTTTGGACATTTTTGTTTATCGAGCAGTCGTGCTTCACAAGACACAATGAAGAGAACACTTATCTTAACTCCACGACTAAAAAGAAAGATACAATTATAATTGATGCATCCACACTTGGCAGCAGTCATCAGCATACAGACTGGAAACAGTTGGGGACAGCAAATCAAAATGTTGCACTATTGCTTCAAGAAATGTATTTTATCACTATAGTTACTTCAGTCACGTCATAAACTTGCACTTTTCCGCCTGTTCTCTTTCCATGTGACTCACCCTGTGGCTTTATTTTCCTCCACTAGGTTTCCCCTTGGATATGCTGCGCTGTGAGAGTCTGCTGGGTTTGGACCAGGCCACCTGCAGCCGTGTTCTCAACAAGAACTACAAGCTGCTGGTGTCGATGGCACCACTCAGCAACGAGATCAGACCCATCAGCAGCTGCACGCCTCAGGTATGACGCTCAGAGTGAGGGACAGCAGAGGGGACGCTACTTTGTGTATCATGTGGCATGTTGGAATATTGGATCAAATGTTTGTGTGTTTGTTAAGACATTAGAGTGCTCTGTGTGTATGCTTGTATGTTCTCTGTGGTTCTGTTTGCACTCTCACTCTGTGTACAGACTTGTGTGTCCGTAGTGATTTGAGACTGTGTGTGTGTGTGTGCTTTGTGATTGCTCAGCCTGCAGTCGCCCCAACAACAATAACTACACAAAGAGAGAGTGAGATGGGAGAGGGGAGGGGAGGGGAGGGAGAGGCAAGGCTCATGAGTAATTCCTCCGCCTGGCCAGACTCCAGATTTCTGGCTGAGCTCTGAGAAAATGAGGGAAAGAAGTTAAACTCTTGTTGTGCCATTCACACTGCTGTTTATTCTCACACTGCTGGGACGTGGTGTAGTGGAATTGAGTGAATTCTTCTTGTTTTCTGCTCTCATCTCAAGTAGCAGCTTCAATTTCTGCCTTTCACACAGGAGATCAACATAAGTATTTATTCCTCTTTTTGATGGAGGACTGTACAGGCATTAGTTGTGCTCCAGTACGTGTGTGTGTGTGTGAGAGTACATGCTTGTGTGTTTGTTTCTTCCTGCAGCACATTGGCCCGGCCATCCCCGAGGTGAGCTCCATCTGGTTCAAGCTGTATCTGTACCATGTGACCGGCCAGGGCCCCCCGTCTCTACTGCTCTCCAAAGGCTCCAGGCTCCGCAAACTGCCAGACATATTCCAGGTTAGCCTAAACTAATAATTCATCAGGTGGGTAGCTGGAAATATGTCTCGGTACTATACAGATGAATAAGTGAATGTATGCTGACACCGATAACAGCAACTTTGAAGTCAGATAAGAAAAACAATGCAGATAATAAACTCTGGTTCTGTAGAGTCTGGGGGGATTTTTCTTTATCTTTGCCCTTCATCTCCTGCTAACATTTTGACCTTGCCGTTTCAGAGAAACAGGTAATTATAACACTGAAGGTAAAACTCAAGGCTTTTCCTTTTGTCACCTTCATTTCTCCAAAAGGCGACAGGCTCATCAGAGTCACAGTCACACACCGCCGTGCTCTGCGTTTTCTTCCATCGAGGCTTCCCAGTGTTCTTGGAATTTTATTATCTATCCTGGGAACGTGAGACAGGAACAAAAGAGAATTTGTAGTGGTGAATTCTCAGGGTAGGACAGATAATATCATGCAAATGGAAACATAGCAGCAGGTTTTCTTTTGACTTGATTCAAACTTTCATTTTATTCATTCACTGACCCTGACTGTGAAAAACCAAACTACCTTCTTTCCACTTCACTTTCAGAGCATACGTAAAAAAAAGTAAAAAATATAACTTTTCTGGCTATGATTAAGAAGAACCACACAAAACTCTCAGCAGGTAATTTAGTACCTGAGTGGACTTTAAATGATTCCAATCATGTAATTCGAAGGATGTTTCCATTGCTACTGTTGTGTTTCCCGAGATTAAAACCTGTCTGATATAAGTAGTAGGTAGGATTTGTATGGAACTTGATGAATGTTATCATCTTTGTGGAACGGTGAGGTGCACAAACATGTTGTCATACTTGTGTGACTAGTGCTCCTAATTTTGCTGTTAACTTTCCAGTGTTGTTGTCTTCCTTAAACTCTCTATTCTGAGGTTTGGGAAAATCATCATATTAAACTAGAATGACAGTAGAGCTCATACCTCCACCAAGAGCCAACAGTCAACTTGAATTTAATCAAGCCGCACCACATTGCACACATCTTTTCATCCATCTCCATACATTATTCCATGAGAAATAGGTGGAAATGTCAAATAATACACTATCTAGCCATGGTAGAGAAAGTAATTAAAAACATTCCTGGATCTGCCCCCTGATGCAGATCTACAGCAAGATTTAATAAGTTCTTTCTTGACTAATGTCCCGTCCTCCCACTATGTTTTGTGGAGATCTGTCTTGTAATTTTTGTGAAATCCTGCTCTGTTCAGGCCTACGACAGGTTGCTGATCACTTCCTGGGGTCACGACCCCGGAGTCGTCCCTACATCTAATGTGCTGACCATGCTCAATGACGCCCTCACACACTCTGCTGTTCTCATCCAGGTAAACACAAGCCCTTTTCTATGAATAAAATAATGATTTTATTATTTCAGGTTATTTTATTTTTGTGTGTGTGTGTGTGTAACCCTCAGGGCCATGGTATGCATGGCCATGGAGAAACAGTCCACATTCCTTTCCCCTTTGATGAGGAGGATCTGAAGGGAGGTAAGAGACACAGCCACATGTAATGCTAATACATGTGTTCATGTTATGCTAACTCTATTATAAAGGATATTAAATCAATAAAGATCATTTAGCGCAAGACCGTAGTGACCGCTGAAATATTTTTTTATTTTTTGAGCAAATAAAGAATTCAAAAAGTCAAATTAATGACAGCTGAATATGGAACCTTGTGTAATTCACCCACAGAAGATTTGATGCTCTCATCCTTTTAATACACTTGTTTTCAGAATCGAACGAACTGTGAAAAAACACAACAACTATTTTCTACAGTACAGCAGAAAGTACTGTACTATCTCTGGAGTCGCGTGCTTGAGCGCTGTTGTCTGTCTCTCCTCCCTGTGCAGACTTCACCTACTCCAACATGTGTGTGCACAAAGCACTGCAGAAGCTGAAGGAGCAGGTGGACCTGGAGCACCAGTGCGGCTACATCACCATGCTCAACTCCAACAACAGGCACCGCCGCAGGGCCAGTGACAGCGCTGAGTGCAGAGGTGAGGGGAGCCAAGACAAACACTCTTATTTTCACTGTGTGTTTGCATGCACATGTGTGTGAGCTTTTTACAGACAAGACTTATAGTTGAATTAGTAACAATGACCTTGCCTGTGATGGCCAATGGTGCTGATGGTGCAAACTGGATAAAGATTGCTCACAGTCCAGTTTAATTATGCATAATTGTGGCTTTTTATTGTGATGGCCTTTGCTAATGGGCGCAGATCGAAACATCCCAGCCTTTACCTTGAGGTGCACAAATTTAATCTTGTTTACACAAGGGATCAGACATTTTTTAAACGTATGCATTGTTCATTCCAAGAATCAAGCAAATATTTATGGAAGAAAATGTAAATGACTGTGAAACAGCATTTCAGTGTCGCAGTGTTGATGAACATTTGTTGGCTTTTTTTAAGGAGATACACATCTGGGTGGAGGCCTGGACACTAATGGCAGCACTGAGTCTTTTGAACTGGTGACAGAGGAGAACAACGGGGAAGGCAAAGGAAAAACAGACAGTAGGTTGATCTTTTTTTGTTCATTTATTTGTAAGATTATTTTCAAGTATCTGGTGTTTGCAAAGCAGCTTTAAATACGGCCGACATTATAATGTCATTTATGTCACTCCCCTCTTTCTTGTTTTTCTTTCAGCTCTCTCCTCTGAAGACGAGTGGGTGCCTCTCGAGCTGTGCTTCGGCATGCCTCTCTTCAGCTCCGAGCTCAACCGCAAAGTGTGTCGAAAGATCGCCTCGCACAAACTCTGCAGCAGCGAAAGGTGAAAAAACAAAAAACACCCAGCATCCTCACAAATGCAACTTTTGTTTAAAACAGTGAAAAGAAAAGTTGTTGTAGTTTTGCAAGACTTTCAGACTTTGTTGTTCTTTCAGCCTTCAAGAGCTTCTCCACTCCAGCCGGAAGCTATCGCTGAAGGTGCTGAGCTTTGTTCAGTCACACCAGGTAAAAACACTTGGCTGCTTGTTCAGGATCCTACTTCAGAATGCTCACAGAAGAAAAGAGAAAAACAGTTTCCAGAGGAAGGAAGGAGACTCAGGGATTCAATTGTACAAATGGAGTTTGTTAGATTTAATAAAGATGAATGAAAACTGATGAGCAATTTATGAATATATTGAACAGTTTCATGGTTTAATCTGGTGTGTGTGTGTGTGTGTGTGTGTGTGTGTGTGTGTGTGTGTGTGTGTGTGTGTGTGTGTGTGTGTGTGTGTGTGTGTGTGTGTGTGTGTGTGTGTGTGTGTGTGTGTGTGTGTGTGTGTGTCAACCTGTGAGGTTGAGTTAAAAAAGAAAGCCAGTTCCCTTAACCTCTCCTGACTATTGTCTCCTCCTCGTCCCACATGTCATCCTCTCTCTACCTGTTGTGCTGACCTGTGACCTTTACTCTGTGACGGCAGGACGGCGGCCAGCCCTCCGACCTGGACAGTGGCGTGTCAAACCCTCTCAGCCAACCCCCGGCGGAGTCTGGCGTCCCCCTGCCCGCCCTCAACCTATTCTTCAAGGACGGACAGCTGAGGGAGTGGAGCGGGCGGGCCCCTCCGGCTCTGGACATCTCAGCCCTGCAGAAGGACCAACCCACATAAACCCAGCCCCCACCCCCAAAACTTCCAGATTTGGTCACAAGGAAAAAAAAAAAGAAAAGGACCGCCCTCTCTCTTGAAGCGTCACGTCTCATCGAGGAACTTCCTATCCGAGGTTCAACCCCTGCATCTTCACATCCGATCATGAGGAAACAATCAGTCATGAACTTATTCCTCTTGTCCATCAGTATCAGTCATGGGAAAATCAGCCCTGCCAGCACTTTGCCATTTATGACGAATCATCCTTGCCGACACCACTTTGACCCCTCCCCTCTCTGATTCCCCTCCGTGATTCCTCGTTTTCGTGGGCAGTGTCATCTGTTGGAGTGGTGCTATTATCACAGTATATAAAAACGATGCAGATAAGCAGCATATAACTTGGAAGACCATTTAACTGGAAACACGAGCGTTGTTCTCTGCCGAATGCCCCCGCCCCCCACCCTCACCTACCCCTCCTACCCTTTAATCAATGGATGTTTTTGTGATCCTATGAGAGCGGAGTGTCACGTGGTAATTATTGTATAGATGTTCTTAAAAACGACCCACAAAATAAAAGGATGAAGCTTTGAAACAGACCCCTTCAGGATTTACGATATGCATATTTTAGTGTTCAGGTTCTAGGACTTTTTGGACAGAGGAGAGAGTCGAGAGTCGCTTCCTCGCTGTGTCGTCCCATGTTAAGTGATCTGATGCATGATACCGTTGCACAAGTCGCACTATGAAAAATATACTTTCTTCTTTATTTGTAAATCAATATTGGGCATTATTTTATTTGCACTGTGCAGGATTTCTCAAACCCTGTAGAAGTAGTAAAGTAATTTATTTTCTTTCCTTTTTTTATGTTTGATCCTTTGTAGTGCACACATGATTTTAGAGCTCATGTTTACCACCAGGAAGTATTTCTTGTCTTGGGAACTCAGACTTGGGCATCAGATAAATTACTGATAACACTATATTACTATATAATAATTTAGTTTCCCTTTTTTGTCTGTTATCATTTTACTTTCTCAGTGGAATGAACACCAAAGACCAATTTTTCTCTGTAAAATATTTTTTTAACTTCTGTTCTTTCGCTCTTTTTATTTTGTTGCCTTATTACTGTAAGCCAATTAGAAACTACCAGCCCATGAATCAAATCAGCCTTTTTGATTCATTTTTTATTATTATTATTTTCTTACTTTCAATTTTAGTGTTCAAATGATTCTGTGCATTTCATTGAGTGATTAAAATCAATAAGATCAGGTCACAAAGGACCAAACATTGAGAGATTAATTAATTGCACCTAATTTCCGAGGATGGGAACAGTCAGGTCTGTGTGTTTGACCCAGGCCTGTTGTCTGCCAGTAGCTCTCGCTGGACGGCCTCCAGCTTTGTGCAGCGCTCTTGGCCGAGCTGCCTCACTCTCTGAGGGATTCTGTGTACGCCATGTTTAGAAAAATGGGGTTTGTAGTGTAGAGAGGAGAAGGCAACTTCCCTGTGAAGGCTGTCACACTCCCAGGGGATGGAAATGCAAATGCTCTGCCCGGCTTCTTGGAGATGTGGCGGCCCAAAAAAACAGTCTGAAGTCCTATCATGAATTTTCAGTGAAGAATATACACTACTTTTTTGTATTTCATTTGGAATGGTAACACATTTTGTTGATTTTTTTTGGGAGGAGGGGGAGAATCTGCCCTCTGCAGTTGTTGACCCACTTGTGGTTGTTGTTTCTAATAATGTGACACTGAATAGAAAAAAAGACTTAACACAAGGTCCTGTTGAAGCATGATGACTGTGTAGAAACTGTTGTGTGTGTGTGTTGTGTATGCGTGTGTATTGTACACCTCATTCTCGGTGTGTTTTTATACATGCCCTACCTTTCACAATAAGAGTTCTCTCCCGGTCCTGCCTGTGTGTAATTTCATTGCAGTTACTTGGTCAACCCAGTCATTCCTCCTTCTCTCCCAGGTCTACATCGTTCAGAGTATTAAAAAATGCTAGTTTTATATGTTGCTCTATATTTTAGGAATCTTAGTTGTAGCTTGTTTAATGGGACTATGAATATCATTGACTGAGATGATGCTCTTGTAATTAAATGGGGTAAAAAAAAAAATAGAAAGTGACATTCCTTCGACATGCCCTCCTCTTCCATTCCTCCTCCATCTCCTCCCACTCCACATACATGTTATTATTACAGATAAATATGTAAAAAGTATATGAAAATATAAATAAATATGTAATAACAAACTTTTCCCTCCCTGATATTGATTTGCAGTGTTGTTCTTTTCTGATCTAAACTTTTATTTTAATTTTTTCCCTGTTTATCAATGACTCAAGTCCCTCTCAGCTCTGAATCGTAGCCAATCACATTACATGATATTAGGCCATTAGATGTTTTCCCAGCCAGGTGGAACAGATGGTGTGAAAGACACTGTGCTCTCTCCATCTGGCTCAAATACACCTTTATCCTTAGATTCAAATGGACACGGAGCTGATGGAAAACTGTGATACTCTGGTGTGAGAAGCTTTGTAAAGTCCACATTTTTGGGAGGAAGATTAAGATGTCGGTCTGTGGCTGGCTGTGCCCCCACTGGACAGGTGGAGCCCTGCCTAATTGTCATTGTGTTCCAGGTCTCCTTGCTCCAGTAATTTCCCAAGACTGAAATTTACACCTTGACAAGAGGCGGAGGCGGGGGTGATGTCGGGTGGGGGTACCAGGGGCATAAACTGGGTCACACCACCTGAGGGTAAGAAGCGGTCAAATGTGCTGCATGTCACCAATCTAACATTCATTTCTGTCCTGACACTTTGGAGCCAAATACTGAGATGAAATCTGCTCTTGGGAACAAAGTGTAACACTGAATTCATTCTGCAGATTTGTCTTTTTTTTTCTCAACTCCCATCATTTGCATTGTCAAACTGGGACTGCTGCAAAGCTTCAGGCTGAAAGAGGAGAAGAGCCGGGAATAGAAGAAAGAAAGAAAGAAAAAAGGTGTGCGCACTCACACACACACTCACACACACACTCAGTACCATGCATGAACTCGTGCCAAAGCAGATGAAAGGTCAGTAGATGGTGAAACTATTCACGCCTCTTGCATGTTACTTTGTGCTGCTTTATCTTTTTTTTTTTGTTTTACATCATTTCTAGTGAAACTGAAAGCAGATGCACTTCCTTTGAATCGTCTTGCACCTTTATCACATCAGTCCAAGATGCTTCACTCCTTCTCTTCAGGTGTTAACTGATGTAGAAATTTTATTCTGAAATAACCTACAAAATAACACAATAGACTGTATATGGAGATGGATGACTTGTCTCTTCCTCCCACTATCCAGAAATTCAAAAATATCCTGGATATGATGCCACCATCTTGTAGATTTGGGGCCAGAGTGCACAGTAGTGATCGAGGGATGGCGATCCCGTCGATATGTAGATTTGACCAGTCACGAATACTTAAATACATCAGTGTGATGAGAACTGTTTAAAATGACAATGACTTTGAGTTTTATGTATTGTCTATGTCCCATCCGCTACCATGGAGGAGGCAGAGTTTATGGCCTGTATTTTCAGCCACTGGGGACCAATCAAGACAATTAGGGGAGCTGTCATGTCATCCATCTTTATGCAGTTTGTAAGAACTATTCAGCTTAAAATAATGTCACTGGTTCTGTCATGACCTGGTAACCTGGATGAAGAAATCTGACTTGAACTCTGTGACCGACTGAATGTTACCAACCAGGGAAACGACTCTATGGATTACACAGGGTTGATTTCCACACAGTGTGACCCTGAGCTCATTCTCCTAATTAACCTGATAGTCTTAGGGAGTGCTGCCCAGAGGCCTCCTGACTAATCTGCTGAGTCCACTGTGTTAGATGAGGCCCTTCTTCCCGCTGTTTAAACTCCTTGGATAAGAAAGGGAGCACTGCCTCTGTGGAGACGTGTCCTCGATCATATCTGCCGCACTGGATGACTTTGCAGGTGTAATCGGTCCCTCCTGTGGGGACCCGGCTCAGCACTGGGGCCAAACTCAGGCTCTGCTAACAACAATAGATCTCTGTCTGCCTCGTGTTTTCACAGAGTTGAATATTTCAACCTTTCAAACATCCTCCTCAGGACAGGTGTGTTCAATCTGCAGCTGCTGAGGTATGAGCCACTTTGGGGGACATACTGAGCATGTCCCCCCTGCCTGTGGGTTACAGCGCAGAGAAAATAGCCCATAACCAGGAGCGGGCCCGGGCCAGGCCACAAGCCGCTCCAAACATAATGAAGACGTTATGGTCCCTCCAGGAGACGGAGCTAATGACTGCACAGCTTTAGTTCAATCAAGGACAGACAGGTGGTCACCACAGTAAAATATAACAGATGTCGGACCACGAACCGTCCTGCACACTGAGCAGATTTGTCATTCACAACAGGAGCCACAGTCACCTACTAAACCCAGGATGGAGGTTTGTCTGTGTTTACAGTGAGTTTTAAATCACTTAAAAATAAAATAGAATAAACACCACACTATATATTTTTAATAAATACATTTAAAAAATATAAATATCTTAAAAACACAAATAAAACAATAAAAATAAAACAATATGTAAAAATAGCTATATATAATCATTATTTATTCTATTTAGATTTAAGTACAAAAGTCATATATGTAATGACTTGGACATTCATAATGTATCTATTATTTTGTTTTAATTAATTTGTTTTGTATTTGATTTTTTTTATTAACCTCATAATTTATTATATCATTTATAGTATAATTTCATTTTATTAATTCATTATATATATTTTGTATATATTTTATTTTTCTATCATATATTTAGAATTCATGTATTTAGTTTATGTAACTATTAAGAGAGTATTCTTATTTTATTTCTGTTGGTATTGAATTTGAATAAAAATCAGTCATAGGATAGTAAACACTGACTCATCAGAAGTTTAAATAAAAACAGTATCTCAAACATTTGCTCGTGTGGTGATGAGGACGTTGAAAGTGCTGCCGGTGAGAATCGCGCACTTCCGCTTTAACAGCGGCTCAGTGTGAGGGTGGCTGTGCATGTGGAGCCACGGATCAGACAAACACCTTCACTCCAGCGGGTCTCTGCTGCTCTGCGCGCAGCCTGAGCTCCGGCAGAGCTGCAGCTTCATCTGCGGTGAAGACGAACTCGTTTCTGAGCCCAAGCGTCGAAGGTTTGGATTCTTACTCATTTGTTTTGTGCGTCCAAGGAACAGGACGGAACTTTACGCAGGAAACGGCTGCTGAGGGAGCGAGGCGACACCTGAGGGACACGGGCTGGATTTGAAACCAGTTTATTCTGCGGCCACTTGTTGATGGGGCAGCAGCTGAGTGTTTATGCGTAATTTGGATAAAACGCGGTGCGTCGCTCGGGGGAGAAGGAAGTTTGACTAAGCTGCGAGGCTTTGCGGCAGATGGTGACTGGTGATGTTTGGCGAGCGGTAACAACTCCCTGCATCAGATTACACGAGGCTGCCAGCAGGTGAGCGGCGGCATGGGGAACCAGATGGACAAGCTGTCACATTTAAGTTACGCAGAAGTTCCCACGGTGGACCCGAACGGCGTGGACACGGAGGAGGGTCCGCGCATCGGCGTCTCCTACATATTCTCCAGCGACGACGACGAGCTGGAGGACGGCTGCGTGGTCGATGGCACCGTGAAGGACCCGAAGCAGGAAGAGAAGCAGTACGACCAGAGAGACGAGGTGGAGTGCGCCGTGTACAACCGGGAGGAGTGCATCTACGAGAAGAGCAGCAAGTGCGCCAACCTGGAGGTTTACTCCCCGGAGAACCTGCTCAACAAATGCACAGCGGGGGACTTGGTGGAGTTCGTGGCCACGGGGCAGTACCCGCACTGGGCCGTGTACGTGGGGGACTTCCAGGTGGTGCACCTGCACAGAGCCGAGGTGAAGAACAGCTTCCTGACTGACGCGAGCCAGGGAAGGAGGTGCAGGATCGCGAACGACTTTTACAGATTCAAAGCCCTGGGCGCGGACATGGTGGTGCAGAACGCCATGGAGCAGGTGGGCTTGAAGGACCGGGAGCTGAGCTGGAGAAACCCAGAGTGCTTCGCTGCCTGGTGCAGGTTCGGCAAGAGGGAGTTCAAGATGGGCGGGGAGATCCGGATAGGCAAGCAGCCGTACAGGCTGAAAATATTCGTGTCGGACAAACACTCGCATGTGCTGGAGTTTCAGAGTTTGGAGGACATGGTGATGGAGAAGAGGAGGAACGATTACCTGGGCAGGAGGGCGGTGCTGCAGGAGCTGGCCACGCACTTCAACACCGTCAACAGGGAGCCAGGAGCTGACTGATGCTTCTCATGCTTTTTTTGTTGTTGAAAAGAACTGCTCTCCCAGATGTGGGCGACTTCAGGCCCTGATGTGGCACCTCTGGCCTCCCTGTGGCCCTGACGAAATGGATGTGAGTCTATCAACCAATGACCCAAGTAAAATATCAAATG
Source organism: Paralichthys olivaceus (assembly GCF_024713975.1). Lineage (NCBI taxonomy): Eukaryota > Metazoa > Chordata > Actinopteri > Pleuronectiformes > Paralichthyidae > Paralichthys > Paralichthys olivaceus. The sequence goes on from NC_091112.1 coordinate 9,545,949, forward strand.
TGACCCAAATATCCCAAAACAAACGTGGGCCTTTTGTTGGCAAACACGTGGTTCTCTTGGGAAGGTGTAATCTGGATGTGGACCCAAAGTGGCCCATGTGGTAAATGATGAACATGGCCCAAATAGCACAAAACACATGGAGCCACCTTTGGCACCTTTTGGTTGACATGTGGTACTGCTCTGGCTTTTACTCGTGGCCCAGACCTGGTGAACAGGAGCGGACTGCTGCCATCACTCCATGAGGTGTGTGGGCTGATTGTGGGATATGGGCCAAATCTGGGCCAAACAATTTTGCTATGTGGGTTGCAAATAGAGTAAAATTTAACAAACACTATGTGTGGCTTCAATCCATAGGAAGCCTTAGTCTGAATTTCAGCTTTTCTGATTTTGAATTATGTCTTTGTTATTAGTTGTAACAATTTATTGCCTTAAAGCCACAATCGAAAAATTGCCTTAGCAATTATGAATTCAGTAACTGCATCGATTGGATCAGCTCAACAGAATGTATAGTTTTATAAAAGCTCTCCTCGTCTTTCTGTCAGAGTGTTTCTCTATTCATCGCGTGTCCTGTTACTTGATCCTCGTGTGGTTTAAACTTCATCCCCCGGCTCAGCTCACCTCAGACACTAAAATGTCAGAAGAAGGATCCTCTCCACCGTCCCTATTTTGTTTTTATGGTTAATCCTCACAACAGGCTCAACCTGAAGGAAAGACAATGTGGTGGAGCAGGTCCCTCGTGTTAGTCCTGTCACAGTTTGTGTTGGATGTACCCAAATCCACAAATCACTGTCTCTTCTACCAAGGAGTCTCCTGTTGTGTTGTGTTTTGAGGATTGCCTTTGTGTCTGTTCCATCAGTTGATTGTGTGTGTTTATGTCCTGTCGTCTTCATATCAAATAGATTTTTTACATAAGATCATTCGCTGGGTTTGAGAGGTTAAATGTTTTGTTCTGCAGAAGAAGTTGTCAAAACAGAAAATAAGATTAACATGACAATAAATAGCTGATATTAGATCAGAGTCTTTTGTTTTCAAGTATTACTCTGTGGTGTGTTATTTATTTCACAAACACAGGTTAAATTCACTGCACAGACAAGAGATGTTCCGATGGCATTTTCCTTTCCTGATGCAGAATAACAATCCAATACCCTAACACATATATTTGAACTGCTGTTTGCCACTAACTCTGTATTGAAGTGATGATTGCTATTGCTGTAGTTTGGCCTCAATTGGAAAAAACAAATACAGAGAACGAATAGAACATCCTTTAAAATCTAGTTTGTCACGTTGTTGTTCTGGAGCGGTGAAGAAGAAGTGATTTGAAAAATTGCAGTTTTATATGATTGAAACAAAGATTTTTTAAAGACGTTTTGGATTGAAACATAGAAAAACTATTAATTAAGAATTTTATTGATTATTTGTGAGGTGTTTAGAGGTGCAAATTCAAAGGCAACTAGATTTACCTTGTTATCATCAAGTAGAAAGGAAAATAACACGCTATAATTTATTTATAAAACAAGTAAATGATTGATTACCTGTCAATATAAAGTCACCACCTTAGAAAGCGTCGCTGCTTTGATGATTTATGGTTTATCTCTGGCTTGTTGTGAACAAACTTTTGGGTTTAATCGCTTTGTTTCGGTCGCGCAAAGTTGGCTCGCTTTTAACCGAGGCGTCGCCATGGCAACCTTCGCCGCGGGGCTAATCTACCTTGAACAAGTTCACACTATCAAAAAACGTGGAGCACCTGCCTCCTCATCAATCAAACGTCCGAGACGGCGAAGGCCCTGATTCCTGAGGGCGGTACCCGTGACGAGCTGGGTGAGGGATTGAGATGATTCCAGGGGCCAACAGCTGGAGAGGGCAAAACACAAATTGCATTAGGTTTCAAAAATTAATTGTGTTCGGCTGAAAGTGAGAAAGTGGAGAGTTAAAGTCCTGATTGTTTATATCAGAACTTGCGATGATTGTTTGGAGCATTTTCAGACCATCTGCACACTCGAGCATTAAATCAGGAGTTGAAACAAATAGCAGGTGGCAACTTGATCATTATGTCATTAAAGTGAATTTGTTGCCGCACATAAATTCCACCGCACAATCTCCAGACACGACGAAACATTCGAGTGTTTTTTACAGCGTCAGTGTGATGACACATCTTTGCATCAGTGGCAAGAAGGCTCATTGTGTGTCCTGATGACATCAGCAACAAGCCTATCAAGTTAGAGTCTCAGGGACCTGGAACAACTCTGCAAACATTTTTACTTACAAGAGTACAAGAGTTTATTGTGTCCAAATAGATGTGGCAAGAATGAGCGGTTGTGGCAACTGGAGGACAAAGTGAGTCGACCTTCAACAAAGACAGACAGCTGCCGTGTGGTAGATTCACATCCTCCACATTGATTTGTGTGCTGCTTTGTCATTTTTCAAACAACGATTACAGCTTCTTTTTTCCATGCAACGGAATGAGGATACAGTTAACATCTATAGCTTAAAACTTGTTGCTGAGTTTCAAATCATATGTCAGAATATTTACCTTGAAATCATTCAGGAGAATCTTTCAAATGAATTAAAAAATCTGCAATAGACTAAAAGGTTTTATACACATGGTTAATTGCAGGGGCGGATCCAAGGGCATTCGATCGGCCCCTGAAGTGCCCCCTGTGCTGGTAGTCACTTATTAAGAATACAAAACAACTTAGAAAATTTTATTTTCTAAGCTATTTTGAAGTAAACAATGTGCTTGGTACAGGGAACAATTTTCCGAACACGTTCAATGATGTGTGGCTTTACTCAAAGCTTCAGAGATAACAGTAAACAAGGAACGGCTTCAATGTGCACCTCCCTGAATCAGGAATTGCTCATGTGACGTGTAATTTGCCCTTCTGTGTAAATGATGGCCCCTTTACGGCCCCTGATTTAGGGAGAACATCCTCTGTCTGCCACAGGTAGATAACTGGATCCTTTAGACGCCATGTGCTGCTTGTCCCACAGGCCACTCCCATGTCCCTCACAATCAAAACTAGGACACTGTAAAGCCTCCTTGTCAAGCTCAGCCGTCACTGAGTCAATTTTACATTGACCAGAGAGTTGTGTAAGAAGACAGGAGAGCAGCTGTGCAGATGTTACTGCAGGGGTTCTCTCCTGTAAGTAAATGTGGGAACATGCTATAGTGGTTGTTACAGGTCTTGGTTTTGTGAGAGGTTTGGCAGAATCTGAACTTGAAATGAGTTTCAGTGTGATGAGGTGAGGTTATTGCCTTGTTGGAGAGTGGACATGAGCTCAGAGCAGATCTTCCTTGTCAGATTGTTTCATTTGAAGGCTTGAAGGGTTGGAAGAATTCAATATATGATATGGAAACAGAAAAATCACATAATTCATTTTTTTTACTTTCATATCAACACTTTTTGCTACACTGCAAGGTTGGGAGCTGCTTCATTAATGAATTAACCTCTGACCTTTAATCTGATTGGGTAACATCGGACAAGGAGATTATGTTTTCACCCCTTGATTGTTGGTTGTTTTGTATTTTGCTCTTTTCTGTCAACAAGATTACACAAAAACAACCAATGATTTCCATACATTGCAAGACACAATGTTTTTCAACATTTTCCAGGGAATAATTCATGGATCTTGATGAAATCAGGCACATTTAAGGACCTGATATTTATGAGTGTGTGAGATTTGGTGCAGCTTGATTACATTTAAAAAGACTATTGGGCCTTGGCAGAGATAATATAATCATTCTACTTCTCACTGTTGCTCAGGCATCACTCAAACTGAAAACCTTGTTTTGATGCAGGATCTGGACCAGCCTGCTTTGACATGAGGTCAGTCAGGAGTGTAAACAGTCTTAAATGTCACCTGCTAACAGTCGTTTACAGACAGGCCTGTCATTGACAGGTGTGTGTGTGTGTGTGTGTGTGTGTGTGTGTGTGTGTGTATTTTTAGTTAATTTGTCTTATGCCGTGTTGTATTTTCTGACATTTTGTGCAGAAAGGTGCTTTAGAAATAAACACAACTTCCTCTAAACTTCCTGACACGTGTTAGGTCAGGCAGGGAGGAGGTTAATTGGGTTATATATTTTGGTGACTGTGGATCAGGAGGTAAACTCCACAACAAAGAGGTTGGTGATTTGATTCTTGGCTCCTTCATTCCGTGTGCAGCAGTGTCCTTGGGCAAGACACTGAGGAAATTGCCTGTGATGGCTGTGTGTGTGTGAGTGATGTGTATGAATGTGTCTATGGGAATGGCTAAACTTTGTGTGGTTGTCAAGATTAGAAAAGTGTTGTATCAATCAAGGCCGTTTACCATTGTATATACGTGAGTGACCTGTTTCTCTGAGATGGACACATCCTGGATGTTTGTGTGCTGTATAACCGAACGATGGGATCAACTGGACATCCTCCAAATTAACATCACTGAGGATGTTATGTTTATGGACAGGGGAGAGAGGGAGAGAGAGAGAGAGAGTACTACGGTCTGACTGCTCTTACAGTGAAGCAGCAGTCGTCCAATATTAAACTGTCTGCCAGGACCTTCCTCTTGATGGGATGTGAAAGCCTGGATGTAGCAGATGCAACCCAATTATAATCAACTGTCAGCGGCCGCCTACAGGTACCTCGGCCTGCTGCTGCTGCTGCCTACGTTTCCTTTCCTTTGGATGCTGATGAATTGATGAGATTAGTTGGGTTTTAAGATGGAATGACGTCCATGGAGCTCATGACCAACTGTGGCTCAAGAGCAAAAAAGTCAAAGACATTTACTTTACAGTGATTCATACAGCAGTGCAACGTAAAAAGTTCTATTTTTCGAACTCTCACGGTAAGAAACAATATGCAACGTGTCTTTTTATTCTTTGGCATTCACGTTAACACCTGAACAGCCCTGAACATAAAGTCTCACACACACAAACAACTACAAACTTATACCTCTATAAAAATAAAACAAGAACTAGAAATAAACCCCCACAAGTTAATTAATATGCATACTCAGATGCTCATTAAGGCTTTGTGTGTGTCTCGGTGGCGTGAACTGTCTGGACAAACAAAGAGGATGATGGGAAAAGGTTGGCTGATTGCGCCTTTCACCATTGGAGTGAGTAATATCCATCTGCAGTAGCAGCACAGCCTCTCTTTGTGTGTTAGACTCCTGCCAACAAAACTCCTCGATGACCAGAGGACAATTTAGTGAGTCACACGTCTCCGGTAAGTCGACACAAAATACTTTTGTGAACCTCTGGGTCAAAGCCCCAGAGTTTATATATACACAGCAGAAGGCATGTAGCTCCACTATAAACTGTGTCAATCTAATATAGTTGACTTCTTAAAAACAGTTTGTTACTAAAAGGGTGTAACTTTTCTATTGTTTAGCTGAAAAGACATCCCTCGACATGAGGTGAGACAAGGTGCGTTTGAGATGGACGTGGTCTGACTTGATCTGCAGGCGGTTGCAGGGGTGGAGTGGAAAAAGGCAGCCGTGAAGTGGCACACTTCCTACATCCAGTTGTGCGTCATTGAGCGACAACAGCGACCCATCTCAAGTCCACAGCTCTGTTCATTCAAAGTACTGCTTCATGAAAACATACGCCGTGATGCGTTCAGATATATGAAGGAAAAGACACACATGGAATATTTGCTGGAGGCACACTGTTGTTTTTGTCAGAGAATACTGTCAACAAAAAAGAAATGAATCAATATTTCTCTTTTCTTGCTGTTTTGACTGATGCCTCTTAAATCCTTGCTCCTTTTAAAAATCTAAAAGGATTAAAAAAGTATTTATGAGCATATGTGCACATACACACGTGCACTTTCATAAAAACCTCTGTCTCTTTTGTTCTAGATGAAAATGATTCCTTGTATCATTAGTTCTCATCATCAGTCAGTCCCTGTGTGTGTATGTTCTAATTTGTGTTTCAATAAAAAAATCTGAAAGAATAAATATACAAGATAAAATTAATTTTAACTCCTGAGTGAACAGGTGAAAACAGCTGCAAATCAAACCTACGTGTAACGTGACCATGTGAGAATAAAAATCTAACTCAGGAAGAAATCAAACCCATGTCCTCCTGTCTGCAGAGGAATGATCAGCAGATAATCTGATCATTTACAATAAAAACACGAAGCACGTCATGTGTGTCGAAGAAGCCTTCAGCCAATCAGAGCAGAGGAGTGACGTCACAGAGGTGGTTCCCAGGTGAGAAAGTGCGCGCTCTTGACTGCAGCCGGCTCGCCCCCGCGACGCTTTAACGTCACGTGACATGGTCACGTTCTGCAGCGCTGGATGGAGTCGGACGAAATTTCTAACCAGCATGCATTGCGTTCAGACCGGTAGAACCCCAACGCACCTGAATTCGAAGGGACCCACAGACTCCACAGACCGGATGTGGACTTTCTCCTGTTCTGTGCGTGGGACCACTTCTGGACAAGGTAAGGAGACTGTCATGGACATGTCAGCCGCTACCACACACACACACACACACACACACACACACACACACACACACACACACACACACACACACACACACACACACGTCATTAATGCTGCACACAGGCCTTCACTGGGGGGGTATCTGTGTTTATTGCCGGCTGGGGGCACACACGTGTTACAGCTAATTAGTTTAGTCTTGGTTTTGTCTGTTGCTTTTAATTCAGAGCTCATTCAGGTTTGATTCAGGGACAATAGCAGCAGTGGGTGTTGAGAAGTCCTGTCAAAGCTGAGCTGAGATATTGAGTCTTGCTGTTTCCGGGGACCACAAGGACATTCTGTCACTTGCCTTTGTTGAGAAAAGAGCTTGTGTGTAAATTAATTTAGTTAAACTTTTAATCCGTTTTCAGGCATGACCTTCAGGAGGTCTGCAGATTTGGGTCCGGACTCTCTCCGGAGGTTGCCTTTCACACATGCAGTGTAATAGTCACCGAATCTTGTTTATGGCAACACTGAGATGGTACAGAATATTTCTACAGGACCCTGAGGTGTGCTTGATTGTTATTGGCCCAGAAGACAGTGTGTAGTTAGCACATCTCTAAGTGTGTGTGTACGCTACTTGATTAAAACACAGCCATGTTCACCTGCACAGCGCCGGTTAAACATTATGAGTTGCAGCACGTCGGCAGTGGTTCTTATCACCTCAAACTTTCTGTTTGAAAAACAAAATGTCACAAAATGTAATGAACCCAGCTTGAGAGGCTAAATCTGTGTGTAGTAATTATTTGACTGCAGCCTGTACTGGAATTAAATCATATTTTCCACTGGTGCTCAGTTATTGAGAAGAATAAAATGAGCTGAAGTTATCCATTGTAAGCTAACAGTCATGCCAGACAGAATCAGTGTGTAGCAGTAACACTCCTCAACTATATGTTCTATTGCTCCAGAATTAAACTTTTGATTTGTTTAAAGAAGAACGTCTTAATTCTACATTTCTTTTCTGATATTATTCATTCATGATGTGCCAGTTTTAGAGATGCGGTTCACCTTCTGATACAATAACAAACCACTTTTTTACTCTCAGTTTGTCTCCCTCTCTATTTTTTTTCCATCTCTAATTACCGGGCAGGCCGCCCGAAGTGTGTTGCCCACAATGCTGCCTGAAGCTGTGGTCTTTTATCCGGGGACCATGGTTGCGTGGCACAGCTGAGTGGTTTGAGACGCAGGAGAGGCAGGTGGCCGCATTGTCTGCCTAGCCTTTATTTCCGTTGTTGTCCCTGTCTTCCCAGTGACAGCACTTGTTGGCAATGGGTTCTGTAAATTGGTCACTTTGACATGATACAGGGGAATGGGGGTAACAAATAATTTAAATAATGCTTTGAGTAAAGTATGCAGGGAATGTTTCACAGTCTGATGCATCAATATCACATGTTCTGTCTTACAGCAGCCACAATTATTTAACTTGAAAGTCACTTTGCTGCAAATTTACATATTGTAACCCAGCAGTGAAGGCTTTCCTCTTCTGTGGTAATGCAACATTAAGCTGCTAAATGGAGGACACAAGGGCACAGTGTGCGAGTCAAAGGACACAACAGCCCAACACTTTCCTCTCATTGCTGCCTTGTCTGTTTACATGAATATATAGGGAGAGATTTGAAAAACACAGGAAATTCAACAAACTCCTCAGTATGAATTCATCTAATGATTTAAATTGTATTACATGTTTTTATTTTACAAGGACACTAGACTTGTCCATTTATCAATTAAATTAGCAGCACCTATCTAAACATCGGGATCCCTATTCATTTAATTTGGGAGTAATAAACTATTTATGGTTTAATGACTTTGCAGCTTAGTGAGTACTAAGGTCTTTATTGTCCTTATTTGCAGGTGTCAACTTAGTTCTTTCAAACCATGTGCAAAATTGTGCCACACAAATATTCTAACTAACATGTAAATGTGAGCTCATGCAGTATTTAACTTGAAATCTAAACAAAAAACATACGTGCTGCTGGTGCATATTAACACCTTTGATGATTCAAAGCTCTTAGTCATTAGCTGGTGTTTTGCATAAATTCCAGACTGTTAAGTGAAGTGTGTCGTCTCCTGCATACACATGGAAAGCTATAAGATCAGAACCCAGTGGACTAAACTTATTTAACACCATGTGGATTATATGTAAATGTGTAATATGCACATCTGCCTTTGCCAGATCTTAGGTGAACTCTGCTGCTGTGGCTTCATCCCTGCATTTACATCCTCATTATGTGGCAGCCTCTTCACAGACCTTGTTGGTTCAAATCCCTGCTGGTGCCCAGCTGTTCCACCGTCCAAAATAATAAGCTTTTTCTCCTCTTCAGAGGCCATTCAAGTAAAACAAAAGCTCACAAGACACGTTAACAAGCAGAGGAAGACAGCACTCCTGGACCGATTTGCATTTTGCCTCCTGGCTCCTCGTCCAGCCACAATTTCCCTCTTAACAAACAAATTAATGGCAACTTTCACAAGACCGCCTGAGCAATCGCTTGTTCAAAGTTCGATGCTCTTGAAGGCACAGAAAATTGTGCCGCATCACATCGTCAATTTTCATATTAGCTGTGAATGAATGTGAGACTTTGTAATGACTGTCATCTGCTCGCTCAAAGTTCTTTTAAACAAAAGGTAATTTTCTGAGTTCACTCGAGTGTATCCCACGATTCTGGTTGCGTCAGCTGGCTTTTGGCCATTTGCAGAAGTGATGATGCATATCTTTCTATATTGATAAGAAAGTGGAATTGCACTCTCATTATAGTATAAAGGAGAAATGCATGCTTTACTAATGTGCTTTTCCTGTGTTTCTCAAGGTTGTTTTGCTATTATTACTTTTTTATTGGATTGGAAGAGAAAATAGGCTATAATGGCTTATTTTCCTAAGCCCCAGTGGAAATGAAGCATATTGGTCATATAATTTTGATGGTGGATTGGAGTGTAGTAGATGGGTAGGTTGTTAAGCGATGGTTCTTCTCCGCCAGGCTGCTGCAGACAGCTGAGGCCTCTCTCTAACTGGAACATGCCTTTCGTCTGGAGATCTTGGGAGCAAGGTGCTGCCCCAAATCCATGTTACCGTACATTTTCATTATGAAATCGAAGCAGGACAGCGATCAATCACTGTCAGAAGCTGATCTTGGGTTGTTTTTAATTTCTTACTTCAGCAGCTGAGGTCAGGGAAACAAGAGGCGATCCAGGACTGAAGACTGATGGTGTACAGCTAGAAGTGGATTTGAATTTTAGGCTTGATAATCAGCTGGGACTTGAATGCCCCCTGTGACTTCATCAACTTGAGGAGCTTGCAGTCTCATTTCTCTCAGCAGAGTTAAGGGCTTTGCTTTACCTGTCTCTACAGAGAGGCCATTTGTACAGATAGTGTCAGTTTGCTGAGCTTCCTCGGCTAATGACTCCACAGGCGGTCAAGGTGCTGTCACTGTCAGAGAGAACTGACTCGTCTGGTATGATACAGAGATCTGCACAGTTATGACTGCAGGGAGGTCAGGAAGTGTTATATGTCACATCAGTATTCATGAATTTTTACGCCTTGATTTTACGGTCATGTCTGGGGAAGACATTAGGCCAAATGAGTGTCCACGTACTAATTGCTGCTTATTTGCATAAATGTTTGACTTCCAGATGCCAAGAATGAGGCAAGTAGGACTGCAGCTGTCTGGGTTACCTCTGGGGTTTCTGTGGGTGAGCTCTGACCTCCTCTCTGGGAGGTCTTTTTGTGAAATTACAAACTAAACAACAATGAAACAGAAATCTAGTTTTAGATTTGTATCTATTGAAAATGTAAATAAATACATAATCCCCCAAAAGTTAATTACTATCTGGTGAACACTGTGGAGCACTGAGCAGTTTAAATGGAATTCATATTTACCTTGTTTGGTCTGAAACTTTGGGCTTTTCTGTTTCATCTGAACCAAAGAGCAGGTGTGAAAGTGCCTTGGTCCAATGGACAAAAATTTTGTCTGAACAAAAGAGGTGGTCTCGGTCTGGATCAAACTGAACCATGGTTGCGATCGCTTGCAGAGTGAAAGCGTTTCTTTGGATAGGTTGGACTTCTGCATGAGTTTCAGGAAGTTGAGACAGAATAAAACTGTTAAAGAAGAAAAAGAAGCAGTTGTTGGATTTACTGTGTGGCAAACATGTCTCCAAATGAATGGAGAAACAAACTCACTCCATCAACTAAAATGGTGACAACTGTGTGGTGTCCTCAGCTTATGTCCGCTGCACTCAAGTGTCCAAACAAGCTGTTGTTGCAGCTTTAATGCTCCATCTAACATCAGAGGGCTGAACCCCATTATTTCCTAAGCCAAAGCATGTTAAGAGTGAGGGTGAAGGGTAAATTCACAAAGGCTTCCGTTTCAGATTTGTGCCTCTGGTGCTTACCATGCGGTCCATCTCCTGCACTGCAGCTGCTACCAGGCAGGAGCAGAGCCCCTTTCATTTCCTGACACACAATACCCACCCAAGGCTGGTATGAAGGAAAAGAAATGAGTCTGACAATCAGGCTTAACCTGAGGAAACATGTCCATGCCTGCAAGTAATCACTGAAATAATTCAAATATTTGATGGAGAAGAAGGAAATTATAAGAAAAACCTCACATTTAGAGAAGTAAAATACTAGTGGAAAGTTGCATGAAACTCAATGTTGGACTGTCTGGCCTTGTGGGGCTTCATGTAGTGAACATTCAAGCTCTGTGTTTGCTGCAAAACCTTCGCCTGCAGTAAATCCAAGATGAGGGTTATAAGAAGCAAAGCACATGTTAATCACACTGAAATCTTTGTAGACTAACAAGTAAACAACCTAGTAAATAACCTGGATTTATTTTCACCTATCTACCAGAGTTGAAGTATACAGGTAGACTCCTTCAGATATTTTTATTCAGTGTGTGTAAAGCCAAGAATAATGAACTTGGACTCATGAGGCGCGTTTTCATCACTCTCTGCCTGGTGGGGTCATCTAGAGCAGAGGAAATTCCAGTGCTTCAAGTAGCTTGATTACGATAATAACAGCGGAACAGAAAACAAAGGATCAAGTCAGATACGTGGGGAGTGTAAAGCTTGAGAGACTTATTCTGATTAGCACAAGGGTGTTTTAGCAGCATGTTAAAATCAGAGGGAGTGTTAATAACGTGAAGAGTCACGCAGTGCCACGGTTGAAAAAAAACGCTCCACTTACGCTGCAAAGTGCAAACAGTTCACATGATTTTATGTAGAGAGCTCGCTGTGTTTGGCAATGATTACATACATTAATGTTAATATTCATATAAATGAGGCCTTTTACTGCAGAGGTCTAACAGTAGTGCAGCGTTTGTGTTCACTCTCCATCTCATTGAAGCACGTTAGCGACTTCAACAGACAACACAGAGGAGCCCGCTGGGTTATAGAGTAAAACGTCTACATTGTTCAGAGAAAAAGGCAAATGTCCTGTTATTGTTAGATGTGTTGATATTGAGATGTTCTGTTTTTTATTCCCGTAATTTTGTTCTCATTTCAGATTTGTAAAAAGCGATTTTTGTCCTATAAATAAACTTCATTGTTACACTATTATTGTAACAATGACGTTTCTTCCATGACAGTCATCACATTCAGAGTCTCTAATCACAGGAAGCTGCACTCACAGCTGACACTGCTCAGTATGGCCGAGCTCTCACGCCCAGCACGAAGCGAACCCAGTCATTAGGGGAAAAATGTCACTGTGTTTGTAAGTGTTTGTGAAAATACCACACAGGGTTGTATTCACAGGAGTCGTACAGAACGCTGCCATCTAGGTACCTTACCCATCCCTGCCTGCCTGAGGCTTGCACCGTACAGATTTAAACAGAAAATAAGGCTCACATCTTCCATTCCCGCACCCAAACCCATCAACCTCTCCCTTCAGCAGCAGCCGTACGTGTCAACCATGCAGGCGAGGGTCCTCGTATTTGCCGAGGTCAAAGTCATCTGTCAAACCGCCGAGATGTCTGGCCCACTCCGCTGGGGTAATTGGTAGCATCGCTGCCTTCTCAGAGAAGCTTGACCAAAATCTTGCCATGTGTCAGGAAAGTTCGTTGGGGGAGCGTGTGCAGGCTCGTCTCGTACCTCTGATGGCTCGCCGTGCTGGCAAGCAAACCTACAAGCTGAATGAAAGAGACACACGGCTTCGATCTCACTTTTTTTTTTTGGCTGCATATGATAGAACCACATACCACAGAACCACGATAGAACGTAAGAGAAGCTTTTCTCTGCCACAGAAGTGCACAGAGGAAGTCGACAATGGGAAGGTAAATTGTAGGTATAATGAATGAAAAGTGTAAAAGAAAGGCCAGGGCTCGACATTTTATTGCTGTTAAGAAACCACCTGAAGAGGTTTCATTTGAAATGTGACATACTTGTGTCTTAGAAATCCCCCCTGTGGAGATGTTTTAGCTCCAGGCCAGGGATAACTTCCAATCACATTTCAAGGCCAATTCTATGGTTGCCAGGATACAGACCTTCACATAAGGAGGATTTCCACTCAGGCTTTATGTCAGCCAAGCCGGGAAGTGAAACTCACAGAGCTAGTTAACATCTTCCCTCTAATTCTCGTTATTTGTTCTATTTTATCTGTTCTCGTCAGACCAGGGAGTAATTACAGACCACTGGTTAAAGTTGAAATGATTAGTGTTTTGTGAGTAGATTGTCATGTAAACAGCCTTTACCTTTTAGCTCTTATTCCTCGGTTCAAGAATTATTGTCCAACTGGACAGAACGGTTAGATCTCATTACAGACCTGCACCTGTTTATCTTCACAGTGATGTTAGCTCAGTGGTCTCAATCTGCACATGGAGACTCACACTCCTCCGTCCCTTTAAAACTCAGTAGAGCGCGTACATCTGCTGAAACATCTGCTGAATCAGTTCCCTTAAATTCAGTCGAACTTATTGATATCACTCTTTTAAATATGCCTGCATTTTTTCATCAAGATCCATTAAATTTATCCCCATTAAAATCCGTGAAAATGTCAGAACAATTTGCCATCATAGACAGTGATTTGAATGCATCCATCTACCAAGTTTCGTGGTAATTGTTTGTGTAATCTTGCTTACAAACAAACCAACAACCAAACTGGTGAAAACAAAACCTCCTTGGTAACAAAGAGAGACACCTTAAAGTGCCAGAAAAAAAGTGCTGCAGCTCCACATTGAAGCCATAACCATATTCAGTCGTCCTCTTAGTCTCGTAGCGTGGGCTGTAGAACGACATCAGGGTCTTGTCAATGTCGGTCGTCTCATCCCCTAATGTCTCTGACTGTCTCTGACTGAGCAAGTCGTCTGCAGCCTTTCTTAAAGAACCAGTGACTGACACAAGATGGCTGTATCCAGGGTATTTGTGAATGAATTTAAGCTTATGAAAAATGAAATAATGGAGCTGTTTTGCTGTAAGCTAGTACTGAATACTTAACATCTGATGCTTTAAGATCACACGCGATGCTTCCCTCTCAGACAAACGAATGTCAGTTCATTAGGTAACTCTGTCCTGTGGTCTTACCTTCACATGGCTCTGTTACTTTGTGTTTCTTTTTTCTATTTTCACTTTTTTCAAACTATCCGGATCTCAGAGAAAGGCAAACTCACACTGAGATCAGGTTGGGCTGTTCCCTGTAGAGATGTTCTTCTGCTCTGCTCTTGACAGATGCACAATAAGCCGAGAATCTCTCCACTTTGTTGCGACTGAAGGTCTGTCCCAGCTTTTTGGTTTTTACTCAGCAGGAAGCCGCTGGACTGCAGGATGAGGACGCTGCTGAGGGGGCCCCCAGGCAGAGGGCCCCCCTGCAGCTGGGTGAGATGGCTCAGAGAGGTGTGACCTTCAGACAAGTGCAGGCGATGGTGGCCTCGTGGGATTCTCAGAGGTGGGTTGCCTGGCTGGACAGCACTTCAATTGACACCTGCCGCTCTCTCATCATGCCATCTGATCCCCCCCTTTTTAGTTCAGTAGAGAGTGATTGCAGGGGAGAGAGAGAGAAAAAGAAAGGGGGGAGGGGAGAAACAAAGATCAGAGACCTGAAGGGATGAAGGCAGCAGAAAACAGCTTTTAAAAAAAAAAAGAAGAAAAGAACAGGTGGATAAAAGAATGGCTGCAGTACAGCGCCTGACAGAACGATCAACACCTTGCATCCATGTGACTCACACACAGTGACCATGGGGACAGGTGTGTTTAACTGGAAGCATGTGGCTTTTTATTCTCACCTTCAAGGCTACATCACATTGCACAGCGGAGGAAGTGTTGTGAGTGAGGCAGTGCTTCCCTTTGTTAGAGGAAGCATGAAGCTGACTTAAGTGTTTCTCAGCGACTGCCTGATTTGGTTCTTTATTGTGCCGTCTCATTATGAATCATCACACTCATTTTTGCAGTCGGTTCCTGTTTTTTTTCTGCCTCTGCAAGCAAGTCGGAGTAGAAACTGACTTGCTATTAACCTCAACCTTGAGAGAGCAGATGGAAAGACACTTAATAACATTATTAAAAAGCAATTTATGTACATTCTGATTTTAACCTTTGAGTTCCGCCGGCACCGTAAAGAAGAAGAGCACTTGGATAATGGCTTTGTAAGCTTTCTGACGTGCTGAGATGCTCCCCAGCACAAATGTAATTATGGCCTGACAGGGGGTAGAGGCCCTCACAAAGGCCCGATAATCAGAGGTTGGTGATCAGAGCATAGAGCTCATGACCAGGAGAGGCAAATGCTGAAAGGTAATTAAAGTCACCCACAGAGTGGAGCCATGCAAACCGCACTCCCAGTTTGCTACTGCACACCTTCTTGACTTCTCGCTGTTCCAATATTATCTCGCTCTCCTCTTTCTTGTTTGATTCTCGCTCATATCCTGGTGATTTTTGTTTTTCTTCCATTCTCCCTTCCGCCAGACCCTCGGTTATCATCCCCTGAAACTCCTGTCACGCTTTTCTCCCAACCTGTCCGTCATTCCTCTAGAGTTTTCTTTTCTTCTCCCCCATCCATCCATCACGCGATGACTCATGAATCTGGCAGCTACCTGCGTAAAACCAGTGAATAAACTGACAACGGCATCCGTCAACTCTGAGCCTCACACACACTCTGTTCATCCCAAAACTGAGCGGATTAATTTGAATTTTGATTAAATTGAATTAACCTAAGCTTTAGGTTGGTGGCATGGTGTGGCGGTGGAGCAGCACAGCAAGAAGGTTCCCGGTTTGAATCCCAGCTTTGCGGAGGAGTTGGCGTGGGTTTTTCCTGGGTACAACAACTTCTTCAACAATCCTAAAGACATGCAGATTTGGGGTTAGGCTGACTCCAGACCTAAAATTGAATGTAGGTTTGAATGGTTGTTTCTCTATATGTTGTTGTCCCTGTGAGGCGATAGAACCCCATCACCTGCCAAATGTCAGCTAATTGGCTCCAGCTCCCCCACACAACCCTAGACTATAAGCGGTATAGATGATGGATGGATAAAGCTGTTATTTTCCTGAGTATACTACATGCTGCTAATTTTAAATGTCATGTACATCAAATTCAAAGTAATTACATTTTCAGCTTTGTGTATTTGTGTGCATACCCCTGTTTAGTTGATGTACACCTTCTCAGATTTCTCAGATGTGTGACCAACTTTCCTTTAAATTGGGTTTCTATTTAATATTACTTTCCATGTGTGCTGCAGAGTGTGTGCTTATCTCCAGCTAAGCCTTTGTGCTATGCAAAGGAATGAAAGATTATCCCCTTTCACTGCCCCCATGTTTAAAACCCCCCTGACTCACCAATGGGGAGCTCAGAGTAAATGGAGAAAAGGGGTGGAGGGTGGGGGCATTGTGTAAGTGGTTTGGCAACTCAACTTTGTCAACTTTTCATGTTTGGCTCAGTTCTGGCGCCGTAAGCAGCCAAAATAAGAGTCTACCCTGGCACTGTAATTAATGAAAAGATGTGCATGCACGTGTGATGGTGATGAGCCAATTGAATTGGACATCAGTGGGGGATTAAATGAGAGTGGAGACTGTATGTCAGGGTAACGTGTATGTTTAATCCCTCATTGATCCCCTGTGAGGATCAATGATCCCCTCTGAGGAGTGTTCACTTCAATTAGACAAAACCCACTAGTCATGCAGTCGTAAGTACAAAAGCATGAAGTGCACGCAAAATTCTCCATTCCTGCACATTCAATTTTAATTTTAAGCAGCTATAATTAAAAATGTATTGCATATTCAATGTCATGAAAACATTGGTTGAATGTGAAAGGCGTCAAGATAATTATGGCCTCAGTTTGAAACATAAGATGGTGAATATCCCTTGTACGTTTGACGGTCTCCCACACTATTTTGATAAGTTGCCAACAATCAGCAGATGTTGGTGACATATCCGTTGTACCTTAGTCTTATTGGGTGTTTCGGTCCGACACAGACTGATCAGACCTGAGTGTGTCTGTAACATCTTAGGCCTGGATCTTTCCTCTGGATCCAGGGCGGCGTTATGAAGTCGGTGATGTTTCCTCAATGGTCTGATGCAGGGCTTGTATGTGGATTCCTTTTAAGGTAGCTGTATTAACCTCTTTAACACAAGAGTGCACATGTACTCAACCACAGACAAAGTCAGCGGCAAGCTGATGAACGCAGTTCCACATTTCAGCTGTAGACAGATTTAAAGCAAAACTAAGAGAGAACATTAGACATAACATCCATCAAGTGACCAGACACATGACTTTAAATGAATGTTAATGTTGATGGATATGGGGGAAAAGGCAACTGTGTAAACACCATTAGCAGCAAGATGGTGAACAAAGTGAAGCAATTTTGACAGATTAACATATTTCCCTCAGGAGTATCGAGAGACCAAAGGCAGAGCCTCTGGATGTATAAACAAGACACTGTTAACAAGTTCACCGCAACTTGATTCTGCTGCACTTCTGCTATTCTAACTATTTACCATGCACAATTATTCCCATAATTTGATTGTAACAAAAAACTTTGTTCCAAATCAACCAGATGAGGAAGTAGAGACAGTTTCTAGTAGTATGTAGTAGAATACAAGTTTAGTGTCAAATAGGTAGATTACTACTTCACTAAACTCTCAGGTGTACAGTTTTGGATCTGGGTACACAAGCAGGACCAGGGTTAATGCTGCTGCTACTACTGATGTGCGTATTTGCTCCAACGCACAATGGCACCTGTGTACTCAACATCTAATCCATCGGCTCGAAGAGAAGTTGGCTAATGGGCACTTTTAGAGAATAAGAATCATTACAAAGCTCAGTGAAAGACCACATGGCCTGCAGCCACTGTATACTCATTTAGTCGACACGGCCTTGTGTGGCAGAGCAAATCCCCTCACACTGTGCTCTTTGTTTAATTTCAAGCTAATCTGTTTGGCTAATGCACTATATTCCCTCTGCCATCAGTTGGAGAAACTGCTGATCTATTATTTTTAGAGCCAGGGGGTTAGGAATTTAGCAGCTCGTTTATACAGTACAGCCTCGTGTAGCAATACAAATGTCAGGTCTCATTCTAACTGGTTTAGTATCAAAATGAAATATTTAAAAAATCAGGTCTCACACTGATTATTGTCATGGGATCAGCTGAACCTCTTTCTCACCCATACACTGTCAGCTCCTGCAGTGTGGGACGTCATAATACCAGAAATTTGTTGGTTAGTTAGTTGGTACCAACACCTGTAGTATGAAAATGTTAACAGTCAACATTTTGCTTTAACTAAAATGGCATTTAGAGAGCACATACATCCGTCCGACCAACATTCCCCATATCAAATTCATATAAATTCACTTGATCCAGGTTTATATTTGAATCTGCACCAAATTTCACACACTCACAAATATCAGTCCCTTAAACACTTGTGCTGTTTTTCATCAAGATTCATGAGCAAGATCTTGAAAAACATTCCTTAATGTTAAAGAAAGGGGAAAAACAAATCCTGGAAAATTCCCGAATTCGCACCCAAATTGAATGAGCTCTTCCCTGACGTATCCTGCGTCCATCTCCCAAGTTTGGTGGAAATCTGTCCAGTTGTTTTTGCTCAATCCTGCTTAATAACAAGCAAACAAACTAGCAGGTTGCACCAAGAGGACATACTGTAACTCCGCTAAGGCTAATGACCTATCTGGCCATGTCCAAGTGAAAATAAATTCATGGATTCACTCAATAATTTAAATCTGCTGAAGAATTTAATTGGTTCTTTCTTGGGCTGTGACCCACAACTTTACACAATTTCAGGGAAATCGGTCGAGTAGTTTTTTTGTAATAAACAACGTTGGCCTTTATGAATGTTGTGTGTGGAGGGTTGCTCCCACTGATTCCAGTTCCAGATATCACAGATAATCATGGAGACAAATGAACATTTTGATTATGTTGCTTATATAAACAGTTGAAAGTTTCACACTGAATTTTCTGAAGATTTAGATTTAGATGTCATGAGGTGCTTCCTCCTTTTGTCCAAACAGCCATGTGGCCCTGTTTTCATGATGGTGGATGATTAGTTGTCATCAACATGTTCTGATGATCCGACACAAATGCAATGACGTGTTTCTGACGTATGTATGACAGTGGACCTGTTGCTGCACCACGCCAACATTACACGTGTAGTTGTTACATCTTTCTTCCTCTTCCGTTTGCCTTTGAGAGACGAGAACTCTTCAGGTTTTTGTGCTGCTCTTGTCAGGCACGGACGAATAACACCTCCAGTACCTACCACATGTGTGATATCGTAGAAAAACAGTTAGCAGCATGACTGCACTGAAGTAATGAATCTAACGACATCCCTACAGTTCAACACATACCTCGGCTCTAGGAATACTCTGACTGCTGCTTTCTGATGCAATCTAAACCCACGAGTACCAGTCACCAAACAGAGATGATCAACTGGAGTTCAGGCCACAGAAACACAGTCTCTTTATTTCTAGTCTCTGGGTCTGTTGCAGAGAGATCGCTGGTGATTGTGTTGAAGCTCGTGTATACAGTGTGAGAGGGGAAACTAAAAAGTTAGGCAAGTTGACAATGTGACGTTTTGAACAAAGCAGCCCTGGAAGCACTAGATAATGTGCTGCTTGAAGCATGAGAGACATGCAAGAGAGGGGATGTGTGTTTTTTTTGGAAACACTCCACAAGATGAAAGAGAGAGCTGCTTCATATCAGAAAGACAAAAACATCGTTGTACTGGACGACTACAACATGTTTTTTCTGACTTAATATCACTCTTTATTCAACAAAAATAAATTAATAATATTCAACATCTGCAATTTTGCCAGAGCTTATAAGAGTCACTGCAGAAGTTATTTTCTTTTGAGAAAATATGCAAATATGGTTTTGCAGCCGTAACAAGCTTCACTTTCAGGTAGATAAATTCTGATCTTGATTTTTTTCTCACGCAGAGTTTTGCTGTTTTTCAGTTTTTCTATTCTTTGCATTCGTTTCCCCCACAGCCCAAAGTTAGTCCAATCGAGATGCTCGACTCGAGATGGTTTTCAGCCTGTTCGATGGACCTCAGCTCCTCGTGACCCTGACCACTAGTAGAACTAGCACTTTATGTACAGACTGTCTGAATTAAAATCCAGAGCATTCAGACCTGTCTTACATTAAGGTTTTATGAATTACACGAAGCTTTCATACAACACTGTGGTATACAGCATTGTTGTGATTCATTCATTCAGCCGCTGAGTGCATGAAGCAGGTGGTGGAATAACACATTTCCAGGAAAATGTAGTGAAATGAACAGCGGGTCTCTTG
This sequence comes from Paralichthys olivaceus, assembly GCF_024713975.1. Taxonomy (NCBI): domain Eukaryota; kingdom Metazoa; phylum Chordata; class Actinopteri; order Pleuronectiformes; family Paralichthyidae; genus Paralichthys; species Paralichthys olivaceus. The sequence continues at coordinate 9,566,124 of NC_091112.1, forward strand.
GATGAAAGAACACAAAACTTCCTTTCAATCCTTAATATGATTACAAAAATAAATACCCATTCAAGGTGAAATCTCACTGAAACGTAATAAAGCAAAGATCACGTTGGGTGAACTATTCCATTATTAAAAAAACTAAATTCTCCTCATCCGACATTTAAATCCTCTTCAAAGCTAAGGTGAGGATTTTTTAATAAAATATTCGAATGTGAAAAATATTATTGACTTGAACTATAGGTTTGTGTGCAGTGGCAGGATGACAGTCAGGGTGATTTTCCCATGATCAACTAATTTAGCGACATCTTTTACCGTCTGAGCCGAGGCCAAGAAAAAACGGATGGGTTCCACGGACAGATGGACGGTTTTACAACCAAACAATTAGAACAATATTGGTCATCTGTCGTTTAGGACCCAATAAAACTCAAAGATGAGGTTGTTTCTTGTTGTTTGTCTCAAATAAAATTTTGTGGGGGTGGGATCCCCTCAAATACTCAAATGGCAACCAAATGGATTTATGTAGATTTCACCAGTTCACAGAATAGTTCATTGTTGATCCCATATACATCATATACATATATCAGATCCACACGTTTCTTTATGACAGTACAATTACAGAAATGAAACAATCATCTGACCTAGTACATGAAAACACTGCCCTCTCCTGGACGTTTTTTGTCACAATGTGCTCTAATGATTCAAACTGTACATTCAATAATCGGGAGTCTGGTACATAAAGTTCCTAAAATATAATAATAATAATTTGGGATGTAATTAATGATTATCACCAAAGTTCAATTTTACGAGTGAGTTGTTTTCAGCCTGAGATTCAAGGGCAGACTCGAATTCGTTCAAGTCATTTTGAAGAAACCCTGTAAATCAGACTCCGGATGATGCCATCATCATATCTCAATATCTGAACAATGTTTTCCTGTTTCACTTCGTCTGGAAATGAAACAACTGTGATGAGAACACAGAGCCACAAGGGGCCACTTTGCTTGAAATAACCTAATCAGAGAAAGGCTCTTCATTTGGCTCCTGTCTGTGTTTAAGGGGCTGTTGACCCAGACAACACTCAAGACGCCATCTACCTCCAACAGTGGCTCACGCTGTCAAAGAAACATGAATGTGTTCTACTAATGTGCAACACAACGACAAGGTGCACATCCCTTCATTCCTGTGGTTTAATAATAATGAAACATAATGTGCGTTGTAATCTTCCAGTGTCTAAGATGACAAACCTCGGATGTCTAAACAACATTTTAATTTACAATCATAAAATAGATGACAGGCAACAAATCCTTACGCTTCAGAAGCTGGAGCCATGAAATGATATTCATTGATAATCAAAATGAATAATTTTCTTTTAATCAACAAATCTAATAACCAACTAACAACTTTAGCTCGATGTTTTAAAAAGCTTTAGGCCAGATAAAGAATTTTCATACATTTTAAGTTTCCTGTAACACTTGCTTATAAGGGAAACTTTAAAATGGCTTTGTAACTAATATTTTATGGATCATTTATAGATAGTTCATCAGCAATAAACAGTGAAAACAGCATTTGTAAACTTTTAAATTTTTGTAGTTCACTATTAAAGGGTTCTTTCATGGCAATTATCCCTCAAGTCTTGATTTTTTAAATATTTATAAGTTGAGGTAGGTCAAAAAGCTGTGGCAAGATTTATTCACAATAAAAATGACTGTAACAGTGATGTAACTGTTTTTCTGTGCAGTATGTGATCCAAAATTGCAGTTCACTGTACCTCCACAAGGTGGGAGTAGAGCTCAGAATATGACTTGTTGCATATGAATTCCAGGTATGCCTTTGTGATTTAAGATAGCAGCAGAAAATACCATCCTGGTTACAAGCGTCCAGTCTCCTCACTGAGCTATGATCAACACAATAACTCAGATTCCTCCGGGGATTTGTATTTTGAAATGAATCAGGTCAAAGAGTCATTTAAACAGAGGAGGCTGTTTCCATTGCATCAGTGGAGCGCTCGGCTGTGCCAGCGAGTTCCAGGAAGAAGCACAAAACCAAACATCGTCTCAGAGGAGACGGGAGCAGGTGTCACATCTGTCAAATCTCACATCTGCCTCTTTGCTTCCTTGTTTGTTTGTTTCCCTGTATGGGCCACATGGAGAATCAGAAACCAACAACATTGTTTTTTATCAGAGAAGTTCAAATTCCTATCTCTTACTGGTGGCTTTAGCACAACACAGGCTGTTGTGTCATATCTGTTTTATCAAGTGAGGTCATGGAGGATCAAGGAAATATGTGATGACACTGGGGTGTGTGTAACTCCCACCGCGTCATGAGGAAGTTTGTCAAGTGTGTTATTTAAAGGCTTACGTGGCAGGGAAATTTCAACGATACCGGATTACAAGGAAGGAGAAATAGTTTACACTTGTAGGAAAGAGACAGGATGAGATCAGTCACCACGAAACACTCAGCTTTAATCTTCACTCCAACTTTCAGCTAATGTAAAGGAAATCTTATGGTCAAAAAAAAAAGAGCCACCTACCAACACTGAAAGCTCACAAATTCAAATCAATCAATTTAAAACCAAAGTATATAAAAGACATAGTGTTTTTTAAAAAGATTTTATGATAATTGTTTGCTTTAAAGATTTCGGTCGACAGTTTTTGTTTCCTTTGGGCTCACTATTTTCATATTTTTGATGGAAGCCAAACTAAGCTGACTGTCCACTAGCAGTACATAGTAGTAGTACATAAATCCTGCCTCCTCCACATTAGCAGATGGGACAACGACCAACTAAAAAGTGAAAGTACACGTCAACCACATTTCCTCAAAGATGGCCTCTGTCATTGTAGGTGGTTGTTTGTTTGAGTGTTTATTTTTCAAGGAAGTTTTCAGTTAAGCTTTAAATTCATTTTTGATGATATAAAAACACACGCTCAACCAGTGACGTGATCGGTTGAGCGTGTATTTTGGTGGGACCACGCTACCACGGCTCCATCCCCTGGTAGCTAATGTGCAGACTCTGGCGTCAAATGCACCATTGCCATTGAATCTGGGAAATGTCAGCTTTATTTCTGGACAGTGGGAGGATGTAGAGACACATCCTCCACCATATATGGTCGTGACAGACAGAGTGAAGAAAATGCGACCCCAAAGCAAACTTCCTCACACACTTTTCCACAACCAATCTCTCGTCCCAATCCAATGACCTGATATTTTTACTAGACCCATTATTAGCCTACTTTTTACGGGCCCTGTTGTCGTCCACGGCTCTGGTTGTTATGCATGTTAGGCAATCGTCAGTTTGGCAACTTCCCAGCATCTGAGGCACTCCAGCTACCCTCCTGACACCTAATCTGACTCTTGTGCTCTCTCACACATACACACAACACACACACAAATGCAGACATGCAGGCAGGTATGTGCATGTACACACGCACACCCAACGCTTACGCAAGCACCAACCAGTTATGCCAAGGGTAGTCATAACACACATAGAGCGTAAACATGCCAAGCACTTATAGGTCAAACCGTGATTCACAAGAAAAACTGGATTAAAGTTTTATTTGAGTGTAAATGGTGCTGGCGTTTAATGTTTGATGAGTTGACCTTGAGTTCCATCCGTTACTGCTGAGGCTAAAGAAAAAAAACAAAAAAGAACAAGTGCTTGCTCTCCCTCACGTATTCCAGGAAAAGACGCTGACCCATTATTGACATTTGTGTGTTTGAGGAGTTAAATGTTACATTACTCAAAGGTCAGAGAAGAGTAAATGGTTGGAGGCAGAAATGGAGAGAGGGAGAGTTTTTTTTTTTCACTTGCGATGATGGATTTGAAAGCACTGGGGGAAATGAGAAAGTGATGAACAGCCATGTGCAGAGAATTCTTGCAGGGAAACCTCTGAGGCATGCGGTCGAGCTGTGTAATACGCAGGTGTTTGCAAGGCTTTGTGTGTGTGTGTGTGTGTGTGTGTGTGTGAAAGAGAAAAAGAGAGAAGAAGACTAGCCGCAGTAATGATGAAAAAATCTGTATGAAAATGAAAAACTGATTTTTATTCAACTTCTCCACACATGTTTCAAATATACAGTACATATTTACATCTTTTTATACAATGAATATAACTCTTGTGTGTAACCTGTCTTGACCAATAAAAAGCCCATAGGTTCTGTCACAAATACATAATTCACAGTGCAATATGAAGTTTGTGCACCCGTGTCTGTTCACTCTACACGTCACATGAACGTGTGACTCACTACTGAAAATCCTAAACCTCATAAATTACTTTCTCTGCGAGGAACAACCCAGATTGTCACAAGTCTGTTCTAATCTGGTATTTCAGGCAGACGAGAGGAAATATTGAAACGTGGTATTAGCCTACTGCTTGACCAAATGCACAGCGCTCCTCAGATATGCCAGATTTAGTACCATTGTCAAAATTATTGTACCAGATTGAAATAGCTGGCTGCAGACCTGCAGTAAGGCTAAACGTCACTGAAACGCTGCATCTGTCTGTCACAATCCAAAGAAAAGATCATTTAGAAGGTGGTACATCATGTCCCTAACTCAGATGACTAGTCTCCGTGGATCCACAGCTTTCAACGGCAGAAATAAAAAAAATTTAAAAAAGGAAAGGGAAAGAAAATGTACCATTAAAGAGGTGAAACAGTCGGAACAGATTCTTCCTGCCAAGGTCAGGACCATTCTCTGCAGACACGCTCGAGCGTTGAGTCATCATCAGACAACCAACATCAAACATCGCCTGACTGTGACTGATTCAGAGCCGTTCAGTTTATGAAACACAGTGATACAGGCACAACACTCAGCACAGCCTGGCCCTGTTAAAGCAACACAGCTTGATACAATGTTCCAACAGAAATGAAGTGAACGAGTCCAAATCTCTTCGTTTTTCTGTAATATGTTTGATTTGGTTGTTCTTTAACTGGATATTTCTTTAAATAATACAGGTATTGTTGCACTGAGAGAAAAGGCAGACTGTACCGGTGGGAAATACCTCTTGAATTCTCTGTGTTTTCACTTTGTCCCTGTAAAATGGCTATAGGCTTAGGAATTCAACATCTGTCTCCTACCTCTGTTTCTGCTGAGGCAGATGATTGAGGCTTTAAAACCCGAATTGCTCGCTTTTATTTTTAAACCATATGCTTTAGTGTTAAATTTGGATTTGTGTCTAATTGCAAGCAGAGCAGACACAGTGAAATTGACAAGGTTCGACCCTGTTAATCGACACTTTTACATTAAATATACAGTATGGAGCATGCTTCCAAATAAAAGCTTAAGGATTTCGTTTTAACTGTTGGCCTAGCGTCACACTTTCTGAGAATGTGTTTGTGTGACAAACTCGTCCCACTTTTCTCGTAAGTCTTGCACCAGTAACACCCTGCCTTTCTCAACCTTCTGTGCATGGTGTGAGATTTGTAAATGCTCTCCATTTGCTGAGAGGTTGGCAGATTGGCATCGAGACACTGTCGTGGCGTAACGCAGAGTGTGACGCATCAGTCCGCTGCGGAGCATCTTTCGCACTCTGTGTCACCGCCTGATGTGAGACGTCAGGCTTGTGTGAAGGCCTTCCTCGAGCCGCTTGGTGAGTCAGCCGCTGAAGCCTCCAGCCCGGTCAGAGGGTGAGAGGAGCAACATCCTGATATCCTCGCCTCCCCTTCAGGAATAATCTACTGCTTTCTGGAGCCTTATGAGTCCAGGCGCTGGTGACCACTGTTTGCCATGAGTCACATCTCTGTGATTCACCCATCACAGCCTGCAGAGATTATTTTCTTAACATAATCTGGCAAGTTTGAGTCCTTGTTATTTCTTTTAGCACCAAATAATTTCAAAAACGCATAGAAACACAATGAATGATCATTGTGAGCAATGCCCTTAGCAAGTAACACATATACGACAACAAAATACAGTACAGTAAGTTTTAGTCGAAAGTTTGAGGGTGTATGTACACACAACAGTAGACAACTGACTTTCTAAAAAGTGCCAATGTAAAGAAAAAAAATGACGATGAATCCCTCATTTTGTTTTGGTCCCTTAGCCAGACTTTGCTGAATCAAGTCCGTCAGCAGAACAAATCATCCTCCTCTTCGACGTCAAAGGATGGCACCATCTGCTCCGCCGAGCTCACTTCCTGTTCACCCAGGACCCCTTCCTGCGACGAAGGCGGCTGGTGGAACCACGGATGGACGAGCAGCTCGGCTGCCGTGAGTCTCTCCCAGGGTTCTTTCCTCAGAAGGCTCTGGAGCAGACATTTGGCCTTGGTTGACAAGCCCTCTGGCAAACAGCACTGGCCTCTGCGGATTTTGGAAAACAGTGTGGCCGGGTCTGGGTCGTGGAAGGGGTAGCGGCCAACCAGCATGGTGTATAGCATGACTCCCAGGCTCCACATGTCTGCCATCTTGCCGGAGTAAGGCGCTGAGCCGCTGAGGATCTCCGGGCTGACGTAAGCGGGGCAGCCATGGGTGTCTGACATGGAGTCGTTGTTTGGGTCTTCCAGGACGCGACAGTCCTCGAGGCTTTCGAGTCTCACCTGTGTCCTGTGAACAAAAAAGACACAATGAGGTCAGAAAAATTTGGCATGACCTTTAAAAGCATCAAAAATGTCTGTTGGCTTTTTGTCCTCTTAGCCTCACTCCCACTTTGACACAACTGCTGCTTCAAGCGAGCGCTGTAGTCCTGCTGTGAATTAGGAGTGCTGAGAGAGATGCCATGGCAATGACGTAATCTGCTATCTTGTACAAGAAACTTATCACATAAGAACATTGTGTTCATAACCTCATGCAAATCGGCATTTCTGAAGTAGATCGCTTTTGCTGAATGTCATGCTGAAAATTATGTTCCCTGTGTTCCCATGTGAGACAACTTGCAAAGCAGACAGGACATTCTTTGATTTGATATGCCACTGAGTGACACACTGTGTGCGCGCGCATGTGTCTATTTCCATCAGTGACTTTGTTTAACACTGTCAAACATTTCAGAGATCTGTTAAATGTAAGTCACTTATTGCATCATGGAAAAACAAGCATCTCCTTTATCCTTAAGCTGCGGACAGACAGATGGATGGACAGACAAACAAAGATAAATGAAGCACGCACACACACACACACACACACACACACACACACACACACACACACACACACACACACACACACACAGTGAACTTGCTATGACCGTGCACAGCAGTGAGTCCTGAGCTGCCTAAGCACATTTCCAATGACTTCCAGACACACACACATGCTCAGATAAACACACATATAAATATACAACTCCAGCACCCTCCTCCTCCTCCGCTCACACACACAATGCTATATTTAGCCATGTTAATGACAGGATGTACATTTAGTTCAGTACTAGAGTAATTAAGATTGTGAAAGTGTATTTGTAGCAGAGACATGTATCACTCCAACACTCTTGCAAAATGAATAATGGGAGTAAGAAAAATATAATAATATCAAGACTGATTTATTTCCCACAGCAACCGACAGGCGGTATTCAAATGTTTAATCAAAAATGATTTGTGCCTCTTTAGATTGTCTCCCAAAACTGACGAAAGGATTGAGGTTTTATCAAGTTAAACTACACAAGCACAGAAGAAGAAGAAGAGACTTATTTTATGTCACATTTTGGGGTTGGGAGGGTGACTGTGAGATGCTTCAGTCATCAAGACTGAGTGGCCGCAGAGAGATAAATAGACGAGCCAGAGAGAGGATGAAAAGAGTGGCAGCACCAAGGACCAAGATAGAAGGCGACTGATATTTAAACACCAAGATAGTGGAGGAGATAAGTCAGCAGAGGAGACAGAGAGATGGAGACAGAAAAGGAAACAGAACAGAGAGAGAGTTAGAGGGGTGGAGAGAATGAGTCATCCTTCTGTGAGAGTACATATCTTCTCTCCTCTCTCTCTCTCTCTCTCTCTCTTTCTCGGGCCGAGGCTATCTGCACCTGGGTCCCACACTCGCGGCGCCAGCCATCCCATAATTACCCTCAAATGGCTGTTGCCACATCAGTGACGCACGGGAAGGCTGGCCTGCCAGTGAAGCTCCGCATGCCTCACGGTGCGAGTCACCTTCCCTAAACTGGCTTTGGTGTGTGTGTGTGTGTGTGTGTGTGTGTGTGTGTGTGTGTGTGTGTGTGTGTGTGTGTGTGTGTGTGTGTGTGTGTGTGTGTGTGTGTGTGTGTGTGTGGAGATAGCATTTGTCAAATTGTTGTGACTTTCTCTGTTTCTGGCTTGAGTGCTGCATTGTGGGCCTGGATGTTGCATCACAGCGAGATTGTTGGGGTTTGCAACATGTCAAGGAGACTTGTGTTTTTATGTTGATGCGTGTCAAAGGCCTGGTCGTGATTGGACGGTGGCAGCAATCTCAGGAAATGGGAAGTCAAAGCCCCATGATGTCAAGCAGCCATTTAATGTTATCAAAATCTGCTGCTTTGTCTAACAGGATCCTTTTTTTTTAAAAGTGTGTCTCCAGCCAAATAGTAAAGAAGAAGTGAGTTTTGAAGATTTCATCTCCAGGGTCAAGTGGGTCTTGTGAACCAGTCTACCAGCATTAATGTTCTAATGCCATCACCCCCTAACAAAATACTGAATTACAGGCATCCGAGCAATGAACCACAGCATTACAGCTCTGAATGTGCAATCAGCACACATACGAGCATGCATGTACAGACACACACACAAACACACAGACAGAAGAGCTGACAGAAAATGAGCTATGCAGCCCCCCCCTCCTCCTTTTCCCCTCCGCACATATACACTGTGACTCATCCCTCTGCAGCTGTATAGCTATTGGAGGGACACAACCAACTCCAACTTCTCTCACTGGCTATCTGCACTCATTCATCCAACATGACCCTTAAAAGCCGGAGGTCGTGGCTGGAGAATGTTACTGTTGAACAATCTCCATGAAAAAGGGCCATTGGAAAGCCGGAGAAGGGGGGGGGTTGCTTACAGGAAAAAGAGTGACGCAAGGGCAAAGAGGCGACAAATAGTTTTGTAAGCAGGGGTTTGGTGTGTCTTCCTGAGCAGAATGTAGTGCTCAGAGATGCAGACAAGGCGTGCGTGTTTGAATTCAAAGCATATTTCTTTGATCCACGCCTTCCTGGATGAAATTGTATGTGAATGAATCCTTGGTGGAAGCGTCACTTATTCTGCAGCACAGTGATTACGTTATTTATTAATAAATTATGAGCAATACATATATTCCAAGATACATGACCACAGAAGGGGGATGATTGTCTCACCAGCTCGTCTAGCAGCTCTGCCAAACTACCACCCACGACATTCACACATGCACACACGCAAAACAAACGCACAACACACATACAAAGAGACACATCCAGAGTGAGAAAGGGAGACAGACAGAGAGGGCGAAAATCTGGGAAGCTATGCAGTCTGCCTCCACAAGTACAGAACCTCCTACTCTATCTGCACCCACGTTGATATCTGCACACATGGCCTGTGTGTATCAGCTGCCATGTTTGCTCTGTGCATGTCCCACTACTCTGCATATATTTAAGCCTGAGAGCATCCAAATAAAGTTAAGTGATGATATTAAGGTTGGATGAAAATTGGTCTCGAGAAATGTGACGTGGAAGGCAAGTGGTGTAAAACTTTTCCGGTTCCTGGGTGACATCTGACATTGAGCGTCCCCCACGTCTCACCTTTTCTCGTCGGTGAAGACAAACTTGCGGAGCTTGAGGTCCCCCAGCACGATCCCAGCCTGGTGACAGTGCGCCACCGCCAGAGCCACCTGCCGAAAGAGCCTGCAGGTGTGCTCCTCGTCCAGCCTGCGACAGCTCTTCACCAACGTGTGCATGTCCCCAAAGTCTTTGTCGAGGAACACGTAGGCCTTGCATTCGCCAAGGATGATGTCCCTGATGCCGGCCACATTCTTGTGGGCGGGTAGTATCCCGTAGGCTCTGATCTTTTCCTGGTACACCCACATATCAAAGACCTGGGAGAGCGATGGGAGGAGAGGAAGGGTAGGGATGCAAGATGGAAATTAGGAAGATAGAGGAGAGGCGGGAGGGGAAAGTGAGGAGGAGGCAATGGGTCAATGTGTTCTTAATGATCATCAGAGGAAACAACCTTGTAAATGTGGCAATTAAAAAAAAAAAGGCTCATGTGCTTTCATTCCATCTCAGTGCAGTGCTTTTGCAAGAGCATGATAAATGAATCACCAAAGTGTGAAGCCATTAACTTTATTAATCAACAACAGTCCAGAGCCTGCAGGTCTATTGAGCAAAGTAAACACACGGATCTGGAACAGTGAGGTTCCCAACGATCCTTATCGTTTTTCTTTGCCTCTCCTATTTGCATTTTTCCTGTCACGGTGTGGTATTGCAGTGACGTGTATGCAAATGAGAGGAGTTGACAGTGTGAATCCAGATAGTGCCAAGGATGGGCGGACTATAGGCAGACTGTTTTAGCTCAGACCAGATGGGGCTGCTTGGTCTTTAATGTATTTATAAGAGGCCACATATGAGACATATTGAAAATAATGACTGCGCCTTAAATAGTTCGGGATTTCAACCCATGAAGAAACACTTGTCATTACGCAAAGTGTGACACATTTCGCGTGAGAGTGACATGTGGTGGAAAAAGTCGAATAGATACCAATGACATGTCAGACAGAGCTGTTGAGCAACGCGCTGTCTTGAAACACCATTCATTCAGAGAAATTGCACAATGACGGGGATTGCGCATACCTTGCACAGCAGCTCGTCGCCAGTGTCGGTGTTCATGGCGCTGTGCATGCTCTCCCGGTCCGCCAGAGGTAGAAGCAGAAACGGTCCTATCCTGGAGGGTCCCTGGTGGGTGGCCGAGGGAGTGTGGGAGACGGGGCTGACCGGGGATCCGGGCGAGGTGCCGAGGAGCCCCTGCGTGTTGCTGTCCCCCGCCTCGGCGCTCAGCCTGGCGCATTTCGCCGGTGGCTGGTCGTCTGAGTCCAGCCGCTTGTGAGCGACCCGCACGGCGCGGATGCAAGGTGCCGGGCTGCCCCACTGCAAGTTCATCCGGATGGACCGATTCACCATGGTGGCTCGGAAAGAGAGAGGCAGGTTCAGGAGGCGTCCTCAGATGGTTAAATCAAACTGCACACTGTGCGCTCCATGCTTCTCCGTGCGAGAGTTGAAACACAAATCAAAGTTCTGCGTAATAATCCAAACCCGCGTCCTCTAGGAGAGTGTCTGCCCGCGGCTCTGAGGTGTGTGTGTAGTTGAGGTGAGAAAATCCTGATCCCCCCAGAGCCCAGACTGAGAGAGAGAGATAGAGGGAGGGAGAGGGGGAGACCGCCTCACACTCAGAGGCAGAGAGTGAGTGAGTGAGTGAGCTCCGGTGATGTTGAGCTCTGAGCTCAAACACTCCTCCCGACCAGTCCAGCCTCCTGCCTGCTGACACAACCATTGAGCAATCCTGTAACGGCACCGTCTCCAGCTCAGTTCAGCTCTGATGAAACCGTCTGTGTGAGGCTAAACTCTCCACACCAGCTATGCATCAAACATTCATCTCATTGTTTCTCTATGTTTGTCATGAAAGTCTGGATTCCTGGACCTCCCAGGTTTTAAATGAAGAAATCATCCAACACTTATTGTGGCTGCTTCTTCAAGCACTCACGTTTTTTTAGACGATTAACAATCTGTAAAACTCACTGTGGCTTTAAATCAGGGGCCAAAGGGGCCACAATTTACACAGAGGGGACACTTATACTCTATGTCCAACATCCATGCACAACAGCTGATTCAGTAAAGTGCTCATTTAAGTAAGTCCTTGTCTATTGTTAGCTCTATAGCTTTGAGCAAAGATGCACATCATTGAATATAATTAGAAAATGGTTCCTTATTCAAGTACATTGTGTACTTCAAAAAATGATTTTAAATTCATTCTTCACTTAATTGTCATATTATCATTATTGTTAGTCAAGCTGTTTTCCGACATGAAATTTAGAGGATGTTCGGAGTTTTCTGAGTTTTTCTGCTTTCAGATATGAACAACTCAGCAGGAGATTCTCTGCTCAGGTGCGTTCACAACACAGAACTCTCGAGTGTTCAGGTAAGGGGTGGTGCAGAGGCAGGATGTAACGTATACATTTCCGGAGTTTAGTGCATGTTTGAAAGCAGTTAAAGTGACTTAAAAAGACGACTGACAGGACAGGGCCACTTCATGGGCCAGTCAGATGTCATCTGGGGCCCGTGACCCCCTGGTCCTGCCCCTGAGTCCGCCCCTGCTTCTATTACCATTCACCAGTTGTCCTAAATCTCCAAATGTTATAGGCCTCAAGTGTGAACTTGGCCAACACATACTTTCAGTGTATAAGCCTCCAGCTTTAACATCACCATGATATTTTCCCATGCTGGGCTTGTTTGTTATGTGGATATGACTCACCCCCATAAAGCCTTATTGGTGCCGGGCTATAAGCATTCACATAAAATATGCCAGTGCAGCTCAGTAAACAACAGCAGCTGGGCTCCCAGAGACGCAGATCCTGAGTTAAAACTACACGTATGCCCAAATACCACAAACAGAGCGAGCCGACGCTGGTAATCTGTGTGAAAATTGTGCAATATTCTCGAAAAACATATAATCAGTGAAATATGGACTATTACTTAAGGATGTAAGAAACAGAAATTGCAGGGTGAAGTACAATATGTGTCGGCTCAAAAAACATTTCAGTGATGAGTGTCGAGGTGAACTGACTGTGTGAGGTAATTGAAAGTGCATGTGTGTGTGTGTGTGTGTGTGTGTATCAGAGTGTGTTTGTCGGGGTGTGTGCATACCATGACCATGTGCGTGTTGCGCAAGATTTCCCTTTTTTTTCTTTCCTCTGCTTTATGTTGAACCAGCACAGTGGCGGCAGTAAAAGCTTATTGAGCGCTCGCTAAAACACAGAGCAGCAGCTGGCCTGTGTGTGTGTGTGTTTGTGTACGCACCATCAACCCTCTTTTGTGCAGCCCCCTTCCTGCCAAACAGAAGCTTGTATGTCGTTCCAAACCATTTCTCTTCGCATTTCCAGCACAATTCCTTCCACGAGAGGTTACTCACTCAACCAGGTCACATGAACCTGTCTCTGCAGTGCCGTCCAAACACTGATGAGCTGCAGATTACACTGAAATGATGGCTGTTATTTTTAGGCCTTGTATTCTTTCTCTTTGCAGTGGTCGTCTGATGAATAATGTGACTCACCAGCATGATGTGTGTGTCTCTGTGTGCAAGTGTGTTTGTCATGTTGTCGAGCAGGCACAGGAACAGGTTCCCTCTGTCACTGTGGACAGAGGTGATGATGCTTGTTTGTAGCTTCTTTGTGTGACTCAGAGTTTAGGGTATACTGGAAAATGTGACTTGTTTGGTTGTTGGCAGTGATGAAATAAATATTTATTTTATCTCAAGGTAAATGAGAGTTTGCATTGGAATCATTTCACAAGGTAACACCATAGCCTGTGTTTAGCCTGTGTATTACTTTAGTGCAAAGTAGTTTATTTAGATGGATTCCAGTGTGTACCTCATAAGTTACGTGGGTGTGTGTTATGTGTGTATACACAGGGCCTGCGTGGGAGTGTGATTGCTTCCCCACGCCAGCGTGCGAGAAGAGAAAACAGTATTTAGGGCATGCTCTCCCTTGTTATAATTAGCTGAGTCACTCACCACCAGCGGCAGTGAAGAGAGGCTGGGAATTGATCCGCTCTGAGAATAGTTCAATCTGCTCTGGCTGACAGCCAGCGATCACCGTGAATTATTCTCCATCACACTCCATCGTAAACACAGACACACACACTTGAAACTGCAGCTTGACATGTCCAGTTAGTTACAAAAACATTAGGAGGCGCAACTTGATTGATTGATTGCCTCACTACTTAATAATAATAAATAAATATAATCATGATCAGTGTTGATCAAGTAAAACCCCTGCAGCAAAATAACTTCTGAATGATCCCAAACACGTGCAGCCTCAGATGTGTGTGTGTGTGTGTCTGTGTGTATTGGATTGTGATGATTGGCAGAGGCCTGATGATGATGAAATAAACCAAACAAATACAAACACTGTTTCATTTTTTTTCACAAACCTCTGCAGCCAGCTCCCTTGATAGTAGACATTATAATGGAGTGGACATTTGTAAATCTGCTCACTTTGTATTAAAACTTAGTTTATGTTAAACTGATTTATTGGTGGTCGTTAATAAAACCCAATATATAGACTTTGATTAAGAAAATAAACTTTTTTTAATGTTACACATTAACACATTTTCTGCATTGCTTATTCTTTAAAAGTTTTCATCAGACATGTTGACTCCTCTGTTATAATGTAATGCTGCATAAAACAATCTGCAAATGTCCATTTATGGAGGTGTATGGAGAGGTGTTCATGGATATCTATGGCCTGGGAGTCAGAGCAGATCAACATCCTAAATTACTTAATAACCTGTATTGTATTTATTATTATTTATTAATACAGAGATAAACACATAGTATAAACATTCTATATTCATTATCTTTTAGATTGTATTTATAAGTAGAAATGTTCTACAGTTTTATTTATGGTAGGATAAAAAGTTTCCACCTGTGAATTACAACCACAATGTGAAGGTGAGCACTGCTTGCAAAACTATGACAAATATGATGAGTATTGTAAATGCAGTTGACTTTTGACCTCATTCATGATTGAAGTCCTGTGACCATAGCAGGAAGATCAGTTACAGTAAACAGAAGTCTATTATCTTCCTCTGTTGGTTTTATACTGACTGCTGCCACTGTTATGCCTTATTTTGTAAAAGTTGTTTTCTGAAAATGTTTGGTCGTCTGCCACTGCACGTTGTATCTTTGGACAGCCGACTGTTTGCTGTGAATGTAGAATCAGAGTGTGGGAGATAGAAGTTGGCCAGTGGATATTCAACTGTAAGCCTGCAATAAAAATGATTGAATTTCTATTCAGTGTGTAAATTCTGCCTGCGAGGACAAAAAAAGAAGGTTGTATAAGACTACAGTCCTCCATATATCTTGATATAAGCTCCGAGACTCTGAACTGTATGAACCCAAATGTTGAGTTCTCATCCAAAATTAGTCATCATACCATCTCCACCGAATCTGCTCCATATTTTCACAACCTCGGCCGACCTCAAGGACAATCAATCAAACCAGGAGCTGAGATGGAGGATTGTTTCATGTGGATGGACTCCAGACTGTAGTCTAGCCAAAAAGTGCTGCCTTCCTTTGCTAGTAATCCCAATCTGTCCATCACGGCTTCTTTGATCTGCTCGCCTCAGTTAGGCTTGGTTATATCGGGGAGAATGGATTCTTGGCAACACGGATATTTGTGCAATTCCA
Organism: Paralichthys olivaceus; assembly: GCF_024713975.1. NCBI lineage: Eukaryota > Metazoa > Chordata > Actinopteri > Pleuronectiformes > Paralichthyidae > Paralichthys > Paralichthys olivaceus. Next base: position 9,581,435 of record NC_091112.1, read on the forward strand.
AGTTTAAGTCTCATACATTCTTTCAATTGTTACTCAGATTTTGCAACATTCTGAGACTAATTGTTTTACACATACCTACACATTGTTCCCCATTAATTGAAAACATTACTTCAGGGGCATGTTTGCACACACTCAGCACAAAGACTTCCCCAAAGGTCTTCTGAGAAGTTTTAAACTTTAGCTGAAAATACAATTTCAACAATGTGTTAAAGCGGAGTTTCCTCCTTGCGAGCTCGAGGCTGTTTCGCAAAACCAGCTGTAATCTTCATTTTAATCTAAAAGAGTGAAATGTTTTGTAATCACAGATGATGGAGTGTGGCAACACACTGATAACATTTATTGTGGGTGGAGATGTTCTCTATATTTTGTCTGTATTATTATAATAGCAGTGGATTTCTATCAATATGCCAATAAATACAGTTAGGATTGAAATAAATCCCCAAAACTTGATTAATCTATCATTATTGAAGAGTCTGGTATTACTTGGTGTCAGAGTTTATTGAGGTGTTGGGCGTCCATGAACCTTAAGAGCAGCTTCAGTTCTTGTGGCATGGACGCTACGGCTCTTAGAAACTCTTGTGGAGGGATTAAACATCATTCTTCTAAAAGATAATCCCCTGGTTTAGTGCTTTATTCACAGAGAGGAAGAGCACTAACACACTGATCTATATCATAATCTCCCATAGGTATTCAGCTTGGTTGAGTTCCGGCACAAATTCTGTACGACGAGTTTTGATGGCATCCCTCCTCATCCCCCTACAAATCACCTACTGATCACAAATCAACACTTCATTTGCATTCATATATCACCTGAAATAGTATAGAATGGTATGACTCGTACTCGTTACATAACTCAACCCCTATCAATACCAAGAACATGTGATTTAAATGCAATTGCCAGAACACAATATTTATTTCCATTTAGTTCCTCCAGCTTATGAGCCACACAGTAATGACACTGTAGATTCAGAAGTGAGGTGATAAAGCTTACATTGTCTAAGCACTTTATTAAAAATGAATGACTATCATAAGATCAGCTTTTGACAACTTGGAGTATCTGCTGTGTCCTGCGGCAGAATAAGGAAATGCAGATGTACCGTGGAAACTCAAAGTACATGCAGTAACCATCTCTTTGTGCAATACCATTGAACTGGAAAGGTCTTCCATTTACCAGGTATCCCCCCCTGAAAACTTCATCAGCAGAATTTCACTTCAGCTCACTTCCCTTTACATATAAAGAACATATTTCATAACTCCATCTTTATCTGGATCTTCACCACATGATTTCACTGAAATAGCAGGCCTTACACTCAATGCTCCACTCCAGGATGACTCAAGGGGTTTCCTGTTGCTAATGGGAAGTTGATGGCAGTTGTGTGTGTGTGCGCGTGTGTTACTGTATATGTGTGTGTGTGTGTGTGTGTGTGTGTGTGTGTGTGTGTGTGTGTGTGTGTGTGTGTGTGTGTGTGTGTGTGTGTGTGTGTGTGTGTGTGTGTGTGTGTGTGCGTGTATGCGTGCACGCGTGCACGCGCAAGCTGTGGCCACAACACACACGTCACCACCATACTGTCACCGACCCATCACTGAGGTTACACAAGCTGTCTCCTCTCTGTCAGGCCCAGTCCATGATGTCACCCTCAGTGGAATGAGAAAACACTGATTGGGAAACGGGAAGCGACTCTGTCATTTATTGTTCTGCTGAGAGAAGAAAATATTGTGTGGTTTCATTGTTCACCTTTGTCAGACAGTGTCGAAGTAGGGAGGCGGAGTGAAAGGATTTTGCATGGTTCCTGACGCTGATGCTGACGTGTATGAGATAAAATAATTACCACTTTCAGAGAATGGCAACATTTCCTAAATACAAAGTGCAGCTGAAGACAGAATGTCATGGGTTTTGCAGGTATTTAGCAGTTCTCCTTTTAACATCCTCTTTCATACGGTTCCTCTCAGGTGTGACTTGATTTGATTTATTTTGTCGGTGCGGTAAAAATTACTTTACAAACCGTGCCTCAGAGGATGGCACATGAAACTGTCATCCAACATTAATCTCCTCTGTGTTGCTCGATGATAGATGAACTTCAGCTGCTGATCAAAACAAGGCGCCTGCTTTTAACATGCCTGTGCACTAAATTATATTCCGACACGAGCCGAACCTCAGTCCCTCTGCATTTCAATATTCACGGACACAAAGCCGAACCTCAGTCCCTCTGCATTTCAATATTCACGGACACAAAGCCTTTTCCAGCCAAATATAAGAGGTTGCATCATCATTAAGAGAGACTGTTTCACAGAGTAAGAACTGTTATTTGTTTCCAATCCCATCTACAAGTCCCATAACCCCCAACCTCTTTCAAAAGTGACTCACCCAGCGCAGAATCTATCAAAGTGTGAACACGAGAGGGAGAGAAGAGCTTAGCGGTTGGAAAAAGCAATTAATTGCAGGATAATACCCCATGTAACAGGATTTCAATGACTGTTAGTGCTGCTTCACTCCAAAAGAAGATTTATTCTCATAATCCTGTGATGAAAGGGATGGCCAATTATTTCCCATGCATTGGAACACACTGCCTGAGCCAGGGCTAGGCCAGCGGGAGAGAAAGGAAGCGTGGAGCGGGAGGAACAGACAAGAAAGTGTTTGTGTGTACACAGACGCACTTACTATTCAGCCAGCAACAACAACCTGTCACTCTTTACAAATTACCTAACTCAGAGCTTTTAATGATATGATTGCACTACAACTCACGGGAGAGAGATGAAAGCACCGCGTCGCTCCATTAACTGCAGACGCCGTGCTTTCTGAAAATTAGGCCCGGCGTTTCTTGGCGTTTCATCAGTTCTGAAGGATGCTGAAAATGTGGGTTAAAATTCATGTAGTTTGTGTTTGAGTTTCAACAGCAGAGTGTCATCATAAAGGAGTACACATGATGTTATTGATATAGGCACCGCAATCTTTCAAAGGAATTTATTCATAGACGTTTGTTCCCGATGGTACAGCCTCCTAATCAAGTGGTGATAGTAGACCAGAGTGTGGTGAATTCCTTTTTATAAAACATCCAGAACTGTTGAAAAGCTTCAAACTGTTGATGCAGAACTTGAACTCAAATGTTTAAATATGTTTTACAAGATTTCTTCAGTTGGAGAACTTGCAGTGTATCATGGATTTGATTTCTAGGACTTAAAGGATCAGTTTAATACAATTTTCCCATTTACCTCTAATGGATTGTTGCCAACATTAAAAGAACTGACTCTTGTGACATAATCACCTCTTGCATCAGATTTTCACCCATAAATTGCTCAAATTTGTCTTGCATGACTTTGAAATTGCATCTTCTTTTGGATCGGTGGACTGTGCCATGAAGAGCAAATTAAATGATCTAATATTGCCTATTCCAGGGATGACACGTTGCTGACCACTGTCACCTCAGAACAAGAAGGTTCGCGGGTCGAATCCCCCACCCAGGACTGAGGTCTTTCCGGAGTTTGCATGTTCTCCACTTGTCTTTGTCCCTTCCTCCCCTTTTCAAAAACATGCGACCCTCTAAGATAAACAGTATGGATAATGGATGGATGCATATTCCAGATTGCATGTTTCAATCAGGCCTAAAAAGTGAGGGTGGAAACTGTTTGAGAGACACATGAGTTTATTCTTTTTTCTAAAATTGCCTTTATAGATAGGTCACAGGAGGATGCAGACAGGAAATGACGACTGAGACATGGTTGTCACAAAACACCCTCAGTCCGTATGCCTTTTAACCACTTGCCCTCAACATTCTGGGTTTTGGATGCTTTGCACACCTCTTAAACAGTTTTATTCATATCCATTGTCAGTGGGGATTGATATCACTAAGGGTCAGTGGGAAAAATAGGAAGTGACCCTTGAGAAAAAGTTGGCAGCAAGTCCTGTTTATTTGTGCTTCCTGTTTTTGCTTGACAACCGTCAGATAACGTGGACGAGGTGCATGAGAACTGAATCATTTCAGAATCATTTCAGCCTTGAATCTTTAATAATGTGAGTATGTGCTCCCCGGTGGTTCCTGGACCTCTAGATATGAACTGAAGGGTGTCAGGTGGGAAGCTGTCATCATTATACACCTCATCCGCTCATGGACCCCGCCTGCAGATCTCAGCCTGCTGGTCAGAAGACCCAAGATTAATAGTTGTGCATAATTTTGTTGAATGGTGATTTATTGCGCCAGATATAACCCAGTCAGCCGGACCTGCAGGAAATAGGTTTTGTCTTCAAAGCCTCACATTTATGTTCACGCTGAGTAAGTGTAACGGGATCACTGCGGGTGCGTGACAGCCAAGTGAACAGCATGTCCTGCGGTGGACGTGCAGGGACAGACAGCTGCACTTACTTCAAGCACCGTGTCCAGTTTTGTTGGTGCTGTTGATGTGTTCCCTTCACGGGGTGAAGAGTGTCTGCACGTTGATGTGATCGAGCCGGTGCTAACGTGTGTGTGTGTAAGGTGTGGGCGGGGGTAATTAAGGTGTCAGGAAACATGCATTATTAATCGCAACACGACGTTATAATGGAGAGGCAGCGTGATCTGTCATGCCTGGCTGCTGTAACAGCCCGGGGTGTGTGTGTCTGTGTGTGAGATTCTGGTGGGATTTTGTGCAAGCAAAAACAAAAAAAACAAAAAAAAAAAACACAACAGAATACAGGATGTTGAGTAAATGTGTTTCTTTCTATGCACATGTCTGTAACTGCGAAACGATGCATCTATTTGTTTCCCTGAGTAGGAAAAAACAAATACACGGCCTATGTGACCTATTTTACCACGAGTGCTTTGAACAGTATGCGTCCTGTTTCTAATATTATCATGCTTTTGTTTCATGAGGTCATTTTTGCCATTCAAGCCACAACAAAAGCTCGCTGTAAAGGACCCTCGGTGAGTGTAGTCGTGACAGGGTTCATCACACAAATGAGGACAGAAATTCATAGCTGGGTGGGCTGAAGAGGAGCCATGCTTTTTTTTTTTGAAAACATTTTTATCCTACAGTGTTGAGACAAGGCTTAGGTGTTAGGCAAGTAACCAGGCTGTGACTCAGTGTTCGCTGTTGATTTTCCCCTCGGTGTTTTGTGTTGTGCTATTTTCCCTCCGGTTAAATTCTGAGGGGGGGTTACGTTGATCCGGTCGTTTTAAATCCAGGTTGAGCTGTGGTATAATGAGCAATGATACAAGAGACTTGTGAGGGCTTAGGGAAAGTTGTTTTCACAGATCATAAAGCAGGACCAAAACCCCCAGAGGCACAAATCAGTCTTTTAATTACTTTCAAATCAAAGCAAAGATGCTTTTCAAGAACACTGTACTTGTTTCACCCTTTTCAAATGATTTCTTAAGCATAAAAAAGTTGAGTCTTACAATGCTCTGTCCTGTGTCTACATAATTGCAAAATTAAGATCTGCTGTGGTTTGGCAGTACAATTGTCAAGTACACACTATAAAAAGAGTTGTTGTGTTAGTTTTCAACACATTTTATTGGAAAATTAATATTAGAATTATAGATGTTTTATACAAGAAGGATGCAATAATGCTGGGATAATGTAACTCTGTAGTCCAGTTAACTTGTAGCAAGGCGAGATAAATCAGGAAACTCGTGCTCCTGTCTTTTCCTTTCTTTTTGTTCACTTCTTGTCCCCGGATCCTGAGCAGTAGCCAGGGGTCATTGCACTCAATAAATTCAAGAGCACTGCGAGAAATCCTGAAGTGTTTTTCCACCCGGAGGCATGTTCCATTTTCTGTGGTCTGTGCTGTTGTGAGCGTCTTTGACGTGTTATTATTCTTTACCGCGCCTGGCTGTGCATCTGAGAGAGCTGCTAAAACCTGCGTGGAGGCTTGCCTGGAAAAGATGGCTGAAGTATTCACGGTGCGGAGGGAAGGAGGAGAGAACTGCTCTCATTGACCTTATTTCCATCTCACAAGTGGCTGATGACTCTGATTCAATCTTATCATTTATAACTGTTTGGAAATTCCCCAAAAAATGAGAAAGTTAACAATGCTGGCTCTAACCATAAGCATAATAATAAGAATTTCCAGCTGTTATGTCATCGCTACGTGAAAAGAGGGAACTCTGTAGTTACCCATTGCAAAGGCCAGAGTGCATATGGTGTCTGCACTGATGCCAGCAAAACAGGTTGGCATTTGGAGCCACTTCAAATATAACGCTGCCAAGAGAAGAAATCAGTGTCGGGAGAGAAGCCCTGTGGCTACGAAATATCTGGGAAGTAAACCTGAAACCTGAAGACACATTAAGATGCACCACACAAAGTTGAGCAAACGATATTAATCATCATTATATATTTACTTTTAAAGCCATGTTAATCCAACTAGTAAAGGCAGTGGTGTAACCTTATCTAGCATGTCACTACAGTAAAACGTTACCACATGCAAATGGTGGATTTATACTGTGTCGCAATTTATGTACTTCTATATTTAAACAGCAGTGTGACAAGGCTGTCCCATTTGAAAGGCTCCTCCTAATGCATCCTTCCATCCCTGAGCAACGAAAACTCCAACAGGTGGATCCCTTTCAGGCCATCCTATTCCAGGATTCATTGCACTATGGTGACAAATGTTTTTTCGATGAGATAATGGCGGAGGGGCAAGCAACCAAAACGGTAAAGCTATCTGGTTGTATCCAACTGCAGCTTTGTTACTAGGCGATAGCATTAAGGGCTGGACAAGCTGGAAATCACGGAAATCCTCTGTAGATCGGACCCCCTCATAGTGGTTTGTGGTTAGGGGCCGCGTGGACTACATCCTGTGAATTAGGTGGCCCCTGAGTATGGACTCAGCTATTGTGTTAATCTGACAACTGAGAACTTGTTATTCAGATATCAGAGAACTTGGCAGCTGGCTAAGCTCGATGATTTAACTAAAATCTTGAAATAGCCTTTCAAAGTCTTTTTCAACTTCGTGGAGCAATGTCATGTCTGATTCCAAATCTTTATCTTTTTTAATTTTGACTTGAACAATGTGCTGTTAACACAGATAGACAGATCTCACCTGGGTCACAAGAGAAGATAAACACATGATGTGATTCCTTGGAGAAGATGCTCTGATCATTAACAGCACTGGACGGCGTGTTTATTTGAAAGCTGTCAGCAGCATGACTTATTCAGCCATGTGGTTTATACACTGAGCAGGTTCATGGTCCAAAGGTTGGCTTTATTGTGCAAGAGGCTGTGTGAGCAGACAGGGAAGGGATCAGGGCAGATTCCCCAGAGCGAGTCAGAGCGAGACTGTACACGTATTACGTTTGACCTCTTGGGTGAGCGATAAATCTATTAATGAGAAGTTTTCCATCTGCGGATCTCCCTGCATGTGAGAGTGTGTGTCAGTCATAAGAGAGGAGGATGTAAAACAAGAATCGTTACACATGAAACCCACACACACAACGGGAAGGTCCATTGTCAAGGTAGTTTTGTGGCTTGTGTATGTGGCTTGTGTGTGTGTGTGATTCTCAGCAGCGGACTTCCCCTGTGGGAGAACACAGACAGCGAAACAATACACTTCTTCTTATGATTATCGCTCTCCACCATACACATACACACACACACTGAAGCTCCTCTAACACAAGCCAGATGTCACCTGGAACAGTGTTGGAGATGGACATTTCTCCTCTTTAATTTTCCGGAGTAAATATTTTTCACGGGTTGAAAGGTAACTGGAAACAGCCGCTTTGAAAAACGTCCTTCTCCTCAGGTGTTTTACACATAAGAACGCAAGAGCAGATAAGAAAGACTTTCTCACCTATAAAACACACATGATATCAGAATGAGCCAGATAGTAAAACTCGATAACTGCAATCGCTCTTCTTACCTCCGCAAGCTTCGTTCATGACACAACTTATTTTCCCAAGTTTTACAAGCATTTCCACTCATCCAGTCCTGTGTGACTCAACTCAACCTTACAGTAAATCTTTCTTTATAGTCCTTTCAACAGTATTATGGCTGCTAGTAGGGTATTTTTTCACATCCAGAAAAAGGTCTACTACAGTATCATATAGAGGGTTTTATGTTTCTGATAGCATTACCCTCACAAACACAACTGGCAAAATCTGGGAAGACAACACACAATAGAGACCTGGACACCAATATCTTGATAGTAACCTGGTTTTAATAATAGTCTGAATAAGACGCTGCCATGTAAACAGTATTTTCTGATTACTTTAACGTGAATAAGGTCAAACACATAATGAACACAAATGAATGAGTATTCTGACTTTACTTTTATTATGCTGACGTGTATTCATCTTAATTGCAATATAACTTCCTATTTGAGTTTCCACAGCATTTTTCTGCATCAACATGTTCGGCAGGTACCAGCTGTTTGGTGCTTGCACTGGGTTAGAGTCTAATGTTGACATTAGTCATAATCAGACTTTGCTCTGTAACGTGTAAATGGGAATACGAGTGGAATATTCTGCAACTCATGTAAACACCATAATTATAATAATGCCAATGGTCAAGGTCAATCGTTGGGCTCTTAAGGTCCAATAAGTCAAATGATCCGGCAGTTCAGCCTGAATATCTAAACTAACTGAACGGGAGCTCAACTAGAATCGCCCGCAGACAATGGGCCAATGGGTCTTTGGGTGTTTTTTTTCACAATAACATGCTTCCTTCAAACAGGGTTGTGTTTAGGGTGTTTACGAAAAAGAGTCCATATGACCAGCCCCCTCTAGTTGTATTCACAACCTTGTAACTCATAGCGTATAGTTCAGGAGTTGCAACATGTTTGCTCACATTCTCAGAATTGTCAGAGGCCAAAATTAATCATTCTTTGTTCTATAATAATTTTCCGTATCATACGAAAGAAAAATATTTTTCTTCCGATCTCTTCTTCTGTCATTATGCCTTTGACAACAATGCTACTATTGGCGTCCATGTTGCTGTTGCCCAGCAGTGGTGTTCTCACATCTTGACTTGAGCATGAAGCATACACGACTGTCAACAGGCAGCACAGAGCAGAGAAATAGCTACAGATTTATGTAGCTGCTTTAGAACAAGTAGGTTATGCCACCTGCTTGAAGATAAGACTCAGTATTGTGTGTTTATGGCTCATATGGTTATGGTTTCTATTAAGGCCAATAAATATTGGATTCCATATAATATTTTCTCAGTTTGTAATTTTGATACATAGTGCAGTGCTGTCTGACTTGAGATGAAAAATATAGATTTTCAATGTAATCTCTGATGTGTGTTCATGATGTCGAGATTGACTGTTGATTTCCTGTGACTGGGACATTTACCTGTCTTGCATTCACATACAGCACAGACTCTATAGCTACTTGTTTCTGTATCTGTAAAATCATTCTGTCCTGATATGTTTGTTATAGTTCCTCACTGAGAGGACAACTCAGTGCACAAGTACAGAGAAGTGATGTAAACTGTGAGGCATGTTTACAACAGGCGGTTTGGGTAATAATGTTACTGATGTTAAAATATGTATGAACGTCTGCTCATGTTTTTTGCCTGGTCAGACTTGTTGTTTGGGAAGTTATTGCAATCCCACATCTCTGAAATGAACCCTATGACCATGAGTCATTATTGATGATGAGAAGGAAAATGAAATGCAATTTATACAGAAATTGCTGAAATTGTAGCAACAGTATTCATTGCACACTCATGGTGGCCATGGTTGAAAGCGACAGTCCCTGAAGGACAAACTCCTTGACCAACACAGCGGAGGAAAAGATATTGTATACTGAATTTACGATTAATCTGTCCAGATGTACCCCCTGTATCCTGTCCAGCCCAAACAAATCCTCTCTAAGGGACACCAGGATACTCTGCAAATCTCTGTGTACTTCTCCATCAGGATATTCCTCTGTGTCTTTCTCTCCCTCACTCCATCTCTCGCTCTGTATATCATCTGCCTCTTCTCTTCTTCGTGCATTTCTTCTCCTTCCTCCTGTCTCTCTTCCTTCCGTTAGCTCACTCTGTAAAGGGCATTTGGCAAAATGTTAAGCTCAAGGGATGTTTACATCACTGAATGATTGATGGGATGTAATGAAACAATCTAACCTTGAGTCGTCTGAACCTGTTCCAAGCAGCTATGGATCAAACTCCCCTCAGAGTCAGGGGCATAGGATACTGTTACATTATTAAGTAGAGAACAGGAATGAAGTAATGGCTGAACTTAATCAAGATAAAATACCTTAAGTTTGTGAAGGTGTGTGTGACAAAATTGCCTGTAAAATATTCACAGGTCTTTAACCTTCATTCTTGAACTGGCTTTAGAGTCGAGGCTATACTGTGGGGTTGACAAAAGAAATCAGAAATGGAGCCTTGATACCTGGTAGATGTTTTTAAGGTATTTAAGACAAATCTTCAGGAGTGACAGAGAAATTACACAAGAGATGAAATAATTGACACACATTTTTAAAATCAAAGCATCCGATTTATTGGCACTGGTGTACAACTTGTCTTTCTCCAGTCGACTACAAATAACACAAATATCGGCTGTGACAAGAGCAAACCTGTTATTCATAAAGCGACAAATGCAGTTAATACGATATACAGCGGGGATTACAGTCAGGAAGAGTCAGACAAATATTATTGTAATGGAAACCTCTCCGATGCCAGTGTGTGAGTCCTGTGGCTCCTGCTGCAGTAACTCAGCTGAAACCATCTATTGTTTAATGTGGCATGTCTCAGTCTATCTCTGCTGTTGTATACAGGACAGCATTCCATGCCTAATATAGACTCCAGTCGTCAGGAAAAATGTTCGAAAAGACGCATTTATCAAGATAAGATATTGTGTGATTCAAGGAACCAGCACTTTCCAGTGTTAATACTGTATTTCTTTCAACAGTCTGTTCGTTTATTGTCCAAGAAAAAGTGTTTGAGCTGGAGGAAGAAAAGAAAATGAAAAAGGAAAGTCTTATCTGTGTGCTGCATAGCAGATGATTTTATTATTGACAGACATGTATTTGTGGGAATGTGTTCATTCAGCTGTTTGTTTGAACTTTAAAAGCCTGGAATAATTTTAGTTGACAGTGTAAATGAGGCCTCAGTCAACCAAGTGCTCCCTCCAGTCACATTATAAATACAATTTTTGGTGATTTTGATGTTGGGAAGTTAAAGTCATTCACTTTGAAGTAACTATCCACACACAGATGTCTTGTGATGTGCTCTGATGATTCAGATGATTCCACAGACACCGCAACATGAATATGAATAAAAGGAAAACAGCCTGTGTCAACCTGAAACACGCTTATTACAGAGAAAAATTCCTTCACCCCCCCCACACACACAACTTGTGGTCTGGGTGCATTAATCAAACAAAAAACAGGGACATTTTTACATTTCAAATTTACTCTTTGAAAAGCCCCCACTGTCTGTGGGATATGCCATGTTAAGGGCTGAGAGACAAAGGATTACACAGCGTGAGATGACTCAAGTGACAAACGGGTGGTTAGGAATTTGCTCTGCTTGGAAAGTTGAGTATCAGTTCTACGCTACAGCCAATTAAAATGTGACCTTGGGTTGCAGTGCTGGGTGCACATGAGACATATTTTGCATCATATGTGGAATAATTGAGAACCCTGAGTGGATATGAGCTCCTTGCAAAACAATGATTATACCATGAAAATGAAGGTAGCTAATGAAAGTTCAAGAGAAGGGCATGATGTAAACAATCTCAAACGCAAACAGATAAATACATACAAAACCACCCACTCTGTTCACTGCATTGTTATAAAACATTGATCAGTTAAGCACAATAGTCACCTTATGAATGCAAAGCTCTCTAGATCCACATTTTTATTTGGATCTGCAGCAAATTGCACACACTCATAAATATCATTTCCCTAAACATTGTGGATTTTTTTCAGCAATATCGATAAATTATCCATCCCTTCATCGTCTATACTGTGTATCCTTCTGCTGGTTGTTATTGGGCAGTGTCTCATCCCTCCACAACATTTCATGGAAATCGGTTGAGTAGTTTTCATGTATTCCTGATAGCTAACAAATGCTGATAAAAAAATACCCTCCTTAACAAAGATAAAAATGATGGGTTCAAGCTGTTGAGTAGGTTGAGAAGATTTTTTTCCACAATACTTTTATTCAATGACGTATAGAGGCCTTGATTTACACAAATGGGAAGGAATTTATTCCTCGGATTACGAGGTCACAACAGTGTAGACAAAAGACCAGATCATTGTGTTTTTCAGGTTTACTGTGGTGCAAAACAGGCAGATTAAACAGCAGAGGAAGTTTTGTGCTGGTTTTAAAGCCAGATTTTATAATCATGTTGCAAAACCACCAAAAGCTAATTTCCCTAGTGATTTTATCAAGAAGCCACAGGACAGTAATTACAGACATGTGACGATTAAACAAGACGAGTGTCCGGCAGCATCAGAGTGGGCAGAGGAGAAGCAATGAGCAGATGACCCACTCACATCCTGATTATGGGAGGAGCAGACATCCGTATGTCACCACACGGGAGAGTGCCCTGACTAACAGGCTGACCTACAGTATGTGTGCTTAGCGACTGTAAGCAATCTTAGTACCAGGCACTGGCTGGTGTTTGTGTGATCAGCAAACACAGGTTTCCCAAGAGCAGAGGTATTAACTGTTACAACATCTCCAGAGGAAAATGTCCCAGCTCTGACAGTCACCTTAACCAGATTTTCACAACATGAACATGAATTAAAATCATGCAACACAACAGAAGGGATTCCAAGGGACATTAAAAAGTGATGACAAAGTCCTGCTCGCTGCCACGGTTTGTGATTCGTGAAGTTACTAGTTGAAGTTGTCTCTCCCTCAGTGTTGTTCGGAAATGTTTTTATTCTGGCCTCATGCTCACTATTAGCCTGCTAATTCAAGTAAATCAGACGAAATGCACTTAATTGATTGAGAAACAGGCTAACGTCGTTTTAGCTGGCTATTTATGTTAGGCTGTTTCTCAATAACTTTCTTTGTGAGTACACTTCCATTGTGTTTTATTTGGTTGTGTTGTGAGTATTTGGGACATGTTGTCTATCCACCGCACATGTTCAAATTTTTCAAATGTGGTTTGTCTATTTGCGTGTGTTTTCTCATTGTTGTGCACTGAGCTCTCAGGACCACCGTAGAAAATGGAAAAAGTGATGGTGTTTCTCACAACACAGCCCCCACAAATACAGCTCAGCTCATTAACCTTCTGGTAAGATCCCTTTGTCTGTTGCCCTGTCAGTAAACACAGGTCGACCAGGAAGGCTAAACACACACACACACACACACACACACACACACACACACACACACACACACACACACACACACACACACACACACACACACACACACACACACACACAAAATAAAACACACACACAGTTCATTGTTGACTTCTGTGCTGACAGGGTTACCTTGTTACCAAAGCATCTGTTTCATCATATTTGTATTTTCACACAGATGTTCCACTTTCCTGATAGCTGTGGTTGAGTCAGGGGTTAATTCAAGTCAAAGTTTCTATATCATACAGGTTTAATGCTTTACAATCATCATAGTTCAATATACATTTATATCACAGGTATTATATTTTATTTTGTACACAGTGTATTTCATTTTTACTTTTCAAAAGTGTGAGAAGACTCAAGCTTTAGGCACCTGGCAACCTGTGGCTCCCAGAGGTTATAGTTATGCAGGAATGCAAGCAGACATACAGGCTCTTACAAGAAGAGCTATCACCTATGTGGCAAGACATTTCACGCAAACCAGATGACCTTTTCAAATATCATAAAAAACGCAGTAGCCTGTTATTGTGGACTAAAACATTATTAAAACGGTTCTGCCCTGATTCAGTGTTTAGGGGAGGTGCTATTGAAAGGCCTGGCTCGACTGTTTGTGACCTTTATCACTGTGTTGCTCGGCATCAAATGATACAGAAAATTGTGCAAGACCCACAGATTAAACTCAAATGACATTGGCAGAAAATAAAAAACGTGTGATAAAACCTTAGCAAAACAACCCCCCCCCCTTTTTATTTTCTTTCTTAGAATGTTGCTATTTGCTTTGGGCAAATGGGATGCAGTTGCACAACTGTACAGCCTCCAGCACATCAGATCTTCACACACACACACACACACACACACACACTAGTAAACACTGTGTGAAAAAGCTTGCAGAGGCAGTTTGCTGTATTACACCATTCTTTTTCCATTCTTTTCCATTTAACAGAGCATTAAATTAGAAACACCTTGTTTTAATGCAGGGAGCCACCTCACACACTCGTTCCCATGCTTTAGTGAACTGTAATACAAGGAGAACCTCGGTTTCATAAGCATCCCCCTGCTTACTGACCTCCAAAGCTTGTGAAATTATATTATGGCTTCAGACGTGTTATGTATCTTAACTTTGTTTTGTATCTTACATCACAGGAATCCCCTCTGGTGGATAAGCTGCTTTTAGCTCTTGTTATTTTCCGAGAAATATGCATCTGGTTCAGACTGACTTCATTGGTTGGACTTTCTTATATGCATTAGCTTAATGATGGGTATGCTTGTCTTCCATATTTCATTCCCAGTCTTCAGAATCAAGCAGCTCATGTTAGTTACTGCTTCAGGGCAGATACCCCCCCGATCCACCTTGGATTACCAAGCAAAAAAAAAGTGAAGTTGCTTTCACAGCGGCTCTGGGAAAGTCCTGACTCAAGTCACAAGGCCTACTATGTCGACACACACTGTATGACATTCATTCATACAGTTATTGTATCGTTTTAAGAGCAGGTTCAGAAAACAAGCCAAGAAATTAACTTATCTGGAAATCCCCGGGAGATAGTTCTCTGAACAAATTCATGTTAATTCCACCCCTGTCTGTTCGTTGGTAGTATGTTTGTTCATGAGGAAGATTACATAAAAACAGCTGAGTAGGTTTCCACAGAACTTTGTCAAATGACGCAGAATGTTACAGGAAAGAACTTGTTATATTTTGTGGTGGGTCTGGATCAAGGGGTGGATCCAGGAATTTTGTCACTTTCTCTAACATTGCAAGATAGGGTGTTTTTTTTCTCAATCTTGGATCTTGATGAATAAATATAATTTATGAATTTGTGAATTTGGCACAGCTTGGCTGAATTTAAGGGGACTGTTGGACCTTTGCGGTGTGACATTCTAGTTTAACTCCTTATTTTGATCGTCCAACAAAAACAGGAATTCTTGGAAATACTAAATGTATGTCTCATTTAAAAAAATCTATGGAAAAGTTGCCATATTTGTGTGTTCTCTGGAGATTACAAACTCACCCTCTCACCCATCCCTCCAGCCATCATGCACAGTCCTGTCCTTGGCCAGGGAAGGCAGTTTCCCACCCCGGGGCTTGGCCATATGTGAGTGTTGGCTCAGTCCCTCATGTGAAGGTCAGCCCTGACGGGACATGTGACCCCTGGATTGTCCCCCCCCGGGTTAGGAGGCAGGACTAATTGACTTTAAACCATGCTGCATGACACATTTCGTGGTGCATTGACTGGACTACTGAAGAACAAAAGACAATTACAGAGGAATGTTGTCATCTAATACAACTTCTTCATTATGAAACAGCTTAGAAATGAACAGGATTTCAGAGGAATTAAAGGTTAAGATAAAACAAGAAGATAAATAGCTATGAAACTGAAGAAATTGGTTTCAACATTTGTCTGATAAAGCTAGGGTTGATAATTCTGGAAATTATGGCAAGAGCAAAAGCCAACGATACATCCAACCCCCTCCCATCAGCCCAAATATGTGCCACCAGAGCCTCTAACTTTGACCAACAACTTTGAGGCTATGGGGATGTGATGAGGATTTAAAAAATAAGATAAAAAGTGTTGCATGAATAACTTACCAACCTGACCTTTGAATACAAATCCACATTAAGGAGAGGTTAGAAACTTCTTGTTATGGCTCTGTACAAAAATAACAAAATCTGCCTAGCATTGCTTAAGGTCAAAATAATGTCCTACACTTTTTATCTGTGCACCAATTGGTATGTAGGTCTTAAAATGAGGATCATGCACATTAGTATCTTGAGGCAGCAGAAAGTGATTGTGCTTTTGATCAACAAAAACCTGGCCTGAAATGAAAGACGCAGAGCACATTATCAACACTGTGCTTGTTACAAACACAGATGGTCTGTTCACACACTTTTACTTCACTCATGGTCAGTATATTTTCTTACTAATCTGCTGCTATAACAGCAGTTTGTCATGGTGTAAGTGCATCTGACTTTTGAAAGCAACAGGAGATGGCACTCTTGATTTTATTGCATGTTACTTGCACTTGCACCACACGTTTTAAAACAGAGCCTGCGTCTTATTTGTTTAATCCATAGAAAAACACCAGTGTGAAAACAAGTTTTACAAGAGCTCCTGTGCCAGACTATTAGCTTTGCAGAGACAGTGTAGCTGTTTACCCCTGCTTCAAGTGTTTATGCTTAGCTGAGCTTATCGGCTGCTGGCTGTACCATCATAATTAGCCTGCAACGGTTACCAGACTAGTAAACAAGTAGGTGGCGCAGTTACTCACTGCCCTCTGCTATCTTTTCACTGACAAGTGCTAAGGATCTCCTTCTCTGTTGCCACAACCAAAACAATGAAAATATGATAATTCCAAGGGCTTTTACTATGAAATTCTACACCAGCTTGTCCTGATATTGTCCGGGTGACACAGCTCAGAATCAAATTCCATTTTAAACACTCTACCTCGGCTTTGTTAAATCCTTATGATCCTTATTGCTCTGCGTCCTGTCTACTTCCTGTGCTCCTTTCATTCCTGTTGGGCCATGTAAGGACAAATCACTGTAGGGAGGCGACTGCATAAACGGTGGTTAACGTGATGCTTGATGAGACGTTCAGGGCAACCCGCTGATGGAGCCGAGCCAAGGGGAAGCGTTGTGCAATCAATGGGCTCAGTTAATTACAATAGATCAAACACAAGCGCCATGGCAACCCTGCCACATTTTCCAAAACAAAGGCCTTCGCAGTCGGCATGCACGGTGACTGTGACATGGTGTTACGCATGGCTGACACAGGGACGATTAGCAGCGGCCTAGTGTTTACTTCCAGTGAATGGGTGCACATACTGTCATTGTTAAGGCAGCACACAGACCATATACCATTAATGAAACTTGTTATAATTAACAGTAACCAGACCACTGTACAGAATACAGAATCTTAAAGGGATAGTTCACCCAAAAATGAAAGTTCCCTGATTATTTACTCACCACTGTGCCGATGGGGGTTGGGTGAAGTGTCCACAAAACACTTTTGGAGTTTCAGGAGTAAACAGCGTTGCACCTAAATCCAACTTCAAATACAATTGAAGTAAATGGCGATATTTGGGCTTATTAGCAAATGTTAGCACAGTTACGTGCTAAATTAAGCTGGTGTCCATGTTAACAACATGTGTTTGTCCAATGTGTTTTCTTAAATGAATTATCCTTTGAAAACGTATTTGTTTTAAATCAAATCACTACATTTTAAAGTAATTGGAATTTTATAGCTGTCACATCACAGCAATAAGGTTTATGGTTAGAATCTGGGTTCGGCTGGGGTCTTGCTGTGAGGAGTTTTGCATGTTCTCCCTGTGTTTGTCTGGGTTTTCTCCAGGTACTCCGGCATATTGTCCCTGTGATACTCGAGACCTGTACAGAGTGTATCCTGCCTCTCACCTTATGCCAGCTGGAGTTGACTCATGCTCCCCCGACGACCCTCAAAAGCATAAGCAGTATAGATAATGAATGGATGGACTTTTGCTATATTCATGCTCCAAGTTGATTTGGTTTGGCTACACAACTGCTGGTGCACTTGCATCTCAAATTTGTTTCAAAACACTGCGTATAAAGTTATTCATCTCAAACTTCTACTCATTCTGAACAGCAGAGAACTAATTTGCGTGTTCTCAGAGAGTCGTGATAGAGACGGACACCCATGCTGTCTGTCTATCAGCTAGCAGCCGGCACTAGCAACAGGCCACAGGCGATGGGGGTCTGTCTGCTCCAGACACCAGATCTGTTCTAGTAAACTCACACAAGTTGGCTCTCACATGCAGGACGCCAGCCAATTTCGAGAGCAAATGCGAAGTGCAAATAAAACTCTGAGATTCAGACCCCTTGTCTAACTCTCCTTGCGTCGCTTTCTCTCTCTGACCCTGCCGTGGCCTTGTTTATTTATTCCTTCCTCTCATTCTGTTTTCTCAGCCCCGTTTCCCCCCCGTTCCTCCTGCCTCGACTCTCCCTCGTCTCACGTTAGTGTCAAATTCCTCCGAGTGCTGGTTATGTTTGTTTCTAATGCAGTATCTACCAAATTACAAGAGCCCTATTCCTAGACGCCCTCTATCAGTTCTCGCTCATGTGTAAGAGGGCAGCTCTCGGTGTCTCCATCTGTGTGTGTGTGAGTGTGTGTAGTCGTGCATGTATGCATGTTTGTGTGTGAAGGCAGGTCAGTCATGAGAGCAGGGAGCTTGCATTCCTCTGTGCAGTACTAAATCCTCATGGGATAGACCTCATTAGTGGACAAGTTGTTCCCAGGCTGTCTCATAGCCACTGCCACAGCGTGTGTATGTGAGTGGTTGTGTGTCGCTGAAAGTATTTGTTCCCAAATTCTTCTGTCCGTGTCCTCTGGTGGCTGTTTGTGAGAGTCTGTGCGTGTCTTCACTGTGAATCACTTTGCAGTGCTGCTATCTCATGCTTTGTTTGTGTATATCTTATAAAAGCAGGTTCCACTCCTGTAGTTGGCCTCCTGCCGTTGTTGTGACATGCTGTGTGACGGGAGCATGGGGAGGTCAGTAAAGTCTATAAGAGGATGAGATGTACTCAAGAGAATATCTTTGCTGATGGACTCGTCTCAACCTCGGAGAAATCACACACACACACACACACACACACACACACACACACACACACACACACACACACACACACACACACACACACACACACACACACACACACACACACACACACACACACACACACACACACACACACACACACACTCTCTCTAACACTCTTCTCCATGCTGTCATGTACTAAAGTGTCCCTGAGAGACACTTAACACATCACTCAGTGACTCTGTGTTCCAGACATAGCTTTGACCCCCGCTGTTGACCCGAGCTGGGCCTGACAGCTTCTCATGTCACATTCTGTCTTTGGTTTCACTTTATTTTTCAGCTGGAGGAGAGTGCGACGAGAGAAAAGGGGGCGGGGTTGTGCGGCGTTCAGGGAAAAATGCTCTGTTCTGATTTTTCAAAATGTGGAAGGAGAATGATGTCTTTGTTGTGCAAGAGCGGACGACGGATATTTTTTCTCCCCGCCCTGCTCCTCATGACCCAGGATGCGCATTTAACCACATTTGGTACGTTCTTGTGAATTCTAACTGACCGGAGACATGAAGACTACAGCAGCCTCTGCCTCCTGTTTGTAGAGAAAAAACTATCACTCATACTATAATATGTGAGCTGAGGCTTCGTCCATATAAATAACAATTAACTGTATCCACTCAAAGGAAAAGTACAGTAAAAACCACATTTACGCATTCACACAGCTCTACTATATGCTACACTCCTTCTATTACAGACCATTCACACACTGTCGGCACAATCGTCAGGAGTAACTAACCTTCTGGTTTGTGCACAACTCGCTCTCCTGAGCCACAGCACGTCAACTGTATTTACTTTATTACTTATGTTGCCTCAGTCTTGGCGAATGTGAACATAAAATGAGCAATAAATGAACAATAAAGCCGAGGAGTCACCATGTGTTCTGGCTGTTTGTCATTCTGCCTGACATCTTCCACTCCTGACTCACATGAGGATCTGTTACTGGGAAACAAGCACCAGGTGTCTGCAGTCCTGTCTGCTTCCAGTACATTCACATTTTTGTGAAGGAGCAGGTGGCAGAGGTGGCAAGTGGCAGCAATACTGACTCAGTAGTTTTGAGGTTTTCTAACATATTTCTCATCCTCTTCTCAGGTCAGTCGAGGGTTAAATTGATGTGTGGCCAAGGTTCAGGATTTGTTTTTGCAGTTCAGATTCATAAAAGGCAGTTTGAAACTGTAATGAACTGTAGCACTGATAAGGCTGATGGGTTGCAGGTAATGGCTGATAGCGGTGCAGTGTTATACTAGGAAGTGATTGGTCAACTGTAAACACACTCTCTGCTACCCTGGCAGAAAAGTTGTCCATTACACAAACAGGCTAATAACGACCCAGTGATACCGGGCGTCTGACTGATGGGAGGTACGGAAAACAGGATACACACAGATGCTAGTGAACGCACTCAGACACACAAAACATACACACTACACGAGGCTGAGGTGACAGTGGGCTCCCGTACAGGCTCGAGCCAAGGCCTTCCTCGCTGATCCCAGCACAGCTCTGTCTGATAAGCATCTTGCGCAATACATAGATGCATAGATGCAACTCGCACGCACACATACCCACATACAGCACACACTCTTTGTCTCACTCCTTCCCATTCCTTTGAGATGATTTCGAAATCATTAACAACAGCCACTGGGAGGGATAGATTAGTATGAGGACAAACCTGGATATCAAGTCCAGCACATGACGCAGGCAGACACACACACACACACACACGCACACTGTAAGGCAACATAACCTTATAAATAACCCAAATTCTCAGTCTGTGGAGAATACACACACTTACACACCAGGTTTCTCACTTCTCTTTTTGCAAAACGTGATTTATGCCGAGGGGGGATATCCAAGTGACGCCACTATCCGCCGTTGGAAAGTAAATAAGAAATCACTCTGGTTTTATCACCATCAGATGATATACTGTCGCAGAGCACAGCAGCACAGTGATGACACATGCCAATATACTTACAGATTTAAAATGCTGTATACGTGTCGAAAGCACAGGCGTCCCTTGATTTAGGTTTGTACCTGTGATCTTGGAGTCCTGGACAGATGCTGCACGTTGACTGTTACTGCCCTTGACAGCAGATACACTGGCTTTCATGTTGGTGCATAAATCAGAGAAATGGGAGCACGAGCAGTTACTGTACACATGTTGGCAAGACATCACGCAGCAGCTCGAGGTCTCCTCTCTTGGTAATTCAAACACGGGATTGGAAACACACAGAGTGTGTGTGTCGTTTTGGACACCATGAGGAAGTTCTTCGATTCCCGTCGGAGTTGGTCAGCTCCGGGCCTGGTTCCGGTGGAGGAGGCGGCGGCGGCTCCGGGTCCAGTCACGCAGGCGGAAATTTCATTGGACGAGCCTTCACTGTGGGAAGACACCAAGTCACTGTTGAGGAGATTGTTGCTGAAGGTGAGAGAGAGGTTTGCACAGAGCAGATGATGCCCGTTGTTTTCATGCATGTTGCAGGAGGAGGGTGATGATGATGATGATGATGATGTGTGCTTCATGCTCGAGGTAAATACACACAAGAGTCACATGACAGCGCAGGGATGTAACCTTATACCATCCCCACAGGAAGGATGCAGCTTTGCATCTGCCCCCTGTGTATCCTAGATGCAGAACAGGGGCCTGCTGCTGTCTGCTAGCTTTCCCTCTGAGTAACACAGCAGTTTCTCTCTCCTCCTTCTCCCCCTCTCCTTCCCCTCTCTGTCTCTCTCTTCTCCTACCTCTTTTCATGTGAGTGTGAGACACACACACACACACACACACGCAATGGCAGTGCTGTCAGTGAGTCAGTGCGTGAGTCACACTCCGGCTATGCTGCCTCTCGATTTTATAACAGCCGCCAGCACGGCACTGTATTTAATATTCCAAACAATGGTACTGTAGGAGTCTCTGCCACGCACTCACACGCTGTATATACACATAAGTATATTGATGTACTCACATAGACATCTGCACACACGTGTACGAACACAATATCTCCTCTGGCTAAATGTGCCTGCACAAATCAGAGTTACACTGACACATATACGAATAGCACCCTCACTTTCATGCCTCTTCTCCTTCACTCAGACAAACAGAGGCACAGTCGTCACTGGGACCGACTGCAGATGAGTCAGAGGAGGAGAGGAGGGAATCCTTACCTCTTTGTGCCAGATCAATAGACGAACCAATCATAAGGTCCGGCACCATAGATACGGACTCTATTAGATTTGACCTATGAATCACTCCCCCTGTGCATTCTCACAGGAGCGTGTTTCTGGAGCTTTAAGAGGAGGAAAAAATGGACAGGTATGTACATAAATTATCAAGTCAGGACATGGTCCTAAATCTGCGTCAGCCTCTGAGGTGAAAAATCAAATCCCCACCTGTTTCACAGAGCTTAAATGGCAAAGCAGACATACAGAGCACTGGCTCTTTCAGGCACGGATATGGTGAATGTCAAGTATTGATCAAAGGGACTGAACCACTCTGCAAACCCAGCATGGCTCAGTCAGTCTGTGTTTGGTGTTTGCAGAGAAGTGCTCTGTCATGAAGGTGGAACGCAAAACATTTTGGTCATCAAGTTTTAAATGCCAAAAAATGCACAAAACATCCGGATGTTTTTGTCTCAGTTAAAATCTCAGTAATGCGGCTTTCGGAATGCAGACAGCTTCTTTTGAGTGGTAAATGATAAGAGGCAACGTGCACATACACACACACAAACACACACACAGGTTGGAAAAGAACACAATGTCTCCATTGCTCAGTTTCCCAAATTATTCAGTACAGGTGAGAAAACTTTTAAACATCCCCCTCTGGTGGTTGCTTGCAGGAAATGAACTGTGCCACGACCTTTCAAATTTTTCTCAAACCTTGGAAAATACATTATTTTAATTTGTATTTACTACAGAGAATGACGGGTTCCATTTAATGGTGAAAGCTTAAAAAACCTTCCACATTTATTTTGATGCTCAAAGAATGAAAACCTGTGACACCAAGTTTTTTTATTCTCGCTTCTGGCAAAGATCAGTGACACTGGGCTCAGGGGAAAAGTTCTGCATATGAAAGCAGCTGCATGAGGCTGGCGTGTGCTGCAGGAGCTGAATGTGATTTGAGCGATGTGACGCTGAGGGGCAATGAGTCAGACTCAATGATAAGGACCTGTGGTAAAGACTGACCTCGCTCAACTGTCCCTCTACTCCTCCTCCTCGTTTCTCTCCACATCTGGTTCCTTGCATGGGTATCCCTGTTTGTTTTTCAGCTTTTGTTTTTAACAGTCAATGAGTCACCACGTCCTGTCTCCCTTTATACTTTTAACTCTTGGCTAACATTATGGGTTGGCCTTTTCTTTTTTTAACCCCTCTGCTTTTACATTCATTTCTCTTTGATTCTTTCAAACCCGTTTCTCTATTCCTCTGCTCTGTGATCAGGGAGTGGAGCCTGTAGGTTTATCTGCATTCAGAAAAGCTCTCTGACTCACTTCGCTGGCACAAACACACACACTTTATAGGTGATGACTCATTGGAACACAGGCCATTCAGATCAGCAGCACACTGGAGTCAAACTGGTACACGAGTGTGTGCTAGTGTGTGTTTGCATACACATTAACCTTTACATGCATTAAGGTGGTGTTGAGCAGAGAGTTGATGACACACCACCTACAAAGCTTTTATCTCAAGAGTCACTGAAATAGCCAGTGCCCTCATATCTGATAAGAAAAGACTTGTTGGTTGCATGATGACTCTTTTAAGACACGTGTAAATGTGATCGCATCGTTTGTTTGTCAGATTATGGTATGAAGCTGTAATGCGATGTGTACAGCATGTATCTGTGTGTGTGTGTGTTTGTTTCCAGGGGCAGAAAAGAATCCATCATAACATGGGAAACTGAGGAATGATAAATGTGCAGAGTGACTCATGCAAGACAGACATAGGAGCCATCAGCTGACAGTGGCAGCAGCCTACACTGTGGCAGACAACACATTCTGTAACACACATACAAACACAGAAGTGTGTCTCCAGTCTCACACACACCGTTATCCTTTTTAGGACTTTGCATTAACTTCCAGTCATTGTGGACACCTTAACTAAAACGTTAACTGGGACTTATTAATGCCTAACCTTAACTAGATCTCAGAAATTATGTTTTGCCTCAGGACCAAGCATAGGTATGAGATCTACTGGTCCTGATAAGGTCAGTGTTCATGCAGGAAAGGGTCCTAAAGAGGTAACAAAAACGAGGACACATACATATTCTTGTACTTCTATTTTAGTGAGGACACTCATTGGCATTCCCAAAGCCCCTTACTCTAACTTTAAACATCACAATCAAATGCCTAACCCCAGCCCTTACACTAACCTGAATGTAACCCTAAAGCTAAAAGCAAGTCTTAATCCTTAAACAGCCCTTTGAAAAGGCCAGAATGTCCTCAGTCCGTAAGGTCTAGGCTCAAAACATCCCTCATAAAGATATAAGTACACACACACATATATATATACACTATATATACCGATAAACACAGACAGCATAATGCAAAATGCCTCTGACTTTTGCACGTCTGTATTCAAGATGAGTCACTTTCAGCCGCAGACCATCACGTACCATCACTTAGACCAATTCACACTCCGAACAATTTCTGCAAATAACCATCAGCCACTCTGCTGGCCTTTTTCATGCAAAGTGACTGAGCGCACACCATGTACTTATTATAGAACACAAAAATCACTGGAACATTGCAGAACATAACAAACTGAATTTCTTTTATTTATAAAGATGCGTGACTATATAATGCACGGTTTGTTAATGTGTGAGATATAAAAATATAGCGAGGACAAAAACTGGCTGGAAAGAACAACGTGCTCTCTTACAGAGCATCACACAGCTATAACACAACACCACTACAATACTGCTCAGACCACCTGCGACAGGGGATTTTGGCAATGACAGCTTTTTCAGTTGGTACATGATTTGATATCCCTTTTGTTCCGTAATGAAAAATGCAAAAAATGACAATTTAATCATCATCGTCTGAGTCCTCTTCGTCCTCATCAGACTCCTCTTCATCCTCGTCGTTGTCCTCTTCCTCTTCCTCATCTCTTGTCTGCTGAATGGAAGTTCTTTGTTGCTGTGACAACAAACAAACCGTCAATAAAGATCACTCAGCAGATTAGAACAGTCAGGAGTTACGACTGTGGAATTCTGTGGAATCTTTTTTCCTGCTAAGAGGTTTTCGTGAAGAGCAAAGACAACACAGTGTGAACACACTGCAAGACAAAGTGACACCAGACTATTCAGGTTACATTTGCCTTTTATTTTAATTTAGTGCGATCTGGCTGTGTCTCTGACTGCTCATATCAATTCATATCATCTTATATCTGCTTTTCTAGCCATGTGCAAGTTTGTTTTTGTTTAGTAGTGATACCAGTTTCACATTCTGATGTCTGGTGTAAATTGCAAACTGCCTGCGATCTAGAATCTGAACATCTCTAGATAGAAGATACTTCATCTGAAAACACCCTGTGAGACCTACAGGAGACAGCTCTTTAGCAATATCAAGTGATACTTGTGGTGATTTCCAAGTAAGCACAATTACCCAAAATGTTAAAATGCGGTGGTGATGAATGTATGAAGAAATGCGTGAAGAGTGTGCCGTGCCATAACATGGGGAATTTCTAGCTGAAGGATGGCTGTGGTGATGGCAGCCCTGATAAGACTTGCTGTTATCGAGAACCAGTGTCTTCTGGTATGAGGAAACTACTGGGTTCAAAAGAGGACGATTTTTTAATATGCTGTCATTAAGATGAAACTTGGAACTGTCAAAAGAAAAAAAGCCCTAGTAGAAACATAGTTGAAGAGGGAGCTTCTGGGGAAATTCTAGTTTTAGTGTCGACTGTCAACATCTGCATCTTACCTGTAAGGTTCCTGATGTGCTCAGGAAGGAGCTGGTCCGATCGAGGGAGGTTTTGGAATTTGCTCGCACTATGTCTAAGCGTGACTGGTAGTCAGGGGGGTGCAGTGAGCTCCTGAACACCTGCCAAAGACAGTGGGAGGCTCGAGACTTTTCCACAGAGATGCAGAAGAATGGCAATATACAGCGCATATACGTAGTTGGGCTCAACAACTCTGTAAAGTGGCCTTAAACACCATGAAAGGTGCTATATAAATCAAAGTTATTTTAAATCAATCAAAGATAATAATGAAATAAAAATGTGGCCAAGAGCAAAATCCAAATCACAGGAGCTGCAAGTTTTTGATAAAGGTAAAATGTGTCACAACTTAAATTAAACATTGTGATGCAACAGGGATGACCCAGCGTACAATTCATATGCTGCATATGTACGTGCTAAAAGGAAACATGCTAAAATCACATTAAGATTTTAATTTTTATAATATTTGACTATTTTAAGTTACACTTATAAACAACTGAGAGTTTCAGGAGAAAAAACACAAAGGAAATACTCTGCAGCAAATCAATAACCTGGCTGACAATCAGCTTTGGTCACATGTCAACAAAGAAGCTCTTTAGGTGCATCTCCGACAACACAGCCAAACTGCAGTTTAAACCCCTCCAATGGTTTTCACTAAATATACAATAAACTCCGCACAGGCTCTTGATCAGGATTATCTTCATGCCTGTCATTGTGTTTTTTTCAGATGATTCAATCTGCCATGCTTTGTGCTATGAGTCACTGACAAACAGCCTTGGCTGGGTGAGGAGTTTCGCTTCGATATGAATGAAAGGGAGATGATTCAGTGCAAAAACACACAGATGAGTTGACAAGGGGTGGAGGAAAATAGCACAAGGGCATCTGCTGGAGGAACCTTGCTCACTGAATATCATCAATCGTTTACGGGCTTTATCTCTTAAATAGTTTAGCAAACCTCTCAGACCAGGCTGTAAACACAGAGAAGGACAGTAGCTAGTATGACTATGAATTGTGCAGCAGTTGTCACAGGTTACTTTAAAAGTTACCACATCAGATAGAGGGTGTGGACTACAGAGAACACAAGAATGTGATGAGTAAAGGGTGTGTGAGATAGCTTTATCTTAAATAACCGTGAGGCTAATTGAGTACAAGGCAGAGGGTGTTCATAAAGACAGTTCAGTGACACACTTAAATACACAAACCTTTTCTGAATAATTTCATCTCAGATTTTCCTACACGCAAACATCGTCAAAGGGGAAAATGAGAGGGCAACCTACCTCCAGGTCCTCCTCCTCGTCGACACTCTGAATGCTCTGGTAGGCCAAGGTGTAGACCTCCAAGGCCTTGGCATGGAATGACATCTCCACTGTCACAAACTCGCCAAATATTTTCTATATGAAAGGTAAAGAAAAGTATAATCTTTCAGTACTGAAGAAACTAATCACACATGAGAAATGAGATAACAACTGGAATAAGCAGTCTTAAGTCATTGTCTGATTTCACTTCACTGTCACTTGCTGCTTGAATAGACGTGTATTTCCCAACCCAATAGAAATTGTAATTCTTAATTTGAGGTGGACAGAAGGTTTAGCACAGCGGACCTTAATGTCCCGGATTTTCTGCTTCTCAAACTCATCTATGGTCTCCTCCAGCTGCCTGGTTGTCCGCGTGGCGTCCATGGTGGCTCTCTGGAGCTCACTTTCAGCCTGGTGGCAAAACAGAAGAAAATACTTCAAAACACAACAGGCTGTGTCAAAAAGGCATCAAAGGTAAAAAGCATGTGTGTCGCAATTAATGTCTAAAATTTAGAATCCAACAACATCACTTTAAACATGTTTATCTGTTTCATGAGGGGATTAGTACGTGATGTGTAAGGTAGTTTGTAGTGTGAAGCAGCTGCATCAGGCCAGTATCATCCAGTAGTAAAATTGCACTACCATCAGATTTATACTATTTTCTGCAAACATGCAATTTAACAACAATTTCTACACAAGGAGAACATGAGGCCCAAAAATGAGTTGCTGTTAGTACTTTCACTTCCTACAGGTTATGCAGGTTGATGTGTAGAACTGGTCGGGCAATGACTAAACACTTGCCTCTTGTGGAAAACAAGCATGTGAGTCAGTTACAAGTCACTCCTACGATGAACTTTATTAATAAAAAGTAATGAAAGAAATCTGGGGCTGTCACTGCAATTTACAACCAACTATCCTTCAAAAGTTTCTGTTGGACTTGTTTTTCTTCCATTTTAAGTCTGAAACGTGTGTCATCTCTGCAGTCATTCATCACCAGTGATGAGAAGCACAGATTTCATGGGACACACCTGAGACTGAAGGCTAGGTCAAGGAAAAATGAAAATAATTCTGTTTTTTTACATTTGTTCAATTCTTAAAGGTTGGTCGTGAACTGCATACTATTATTGAACCAAGTAAATCTTAAGTAAAGAAATGTTGTGTAAGCCTTTTTAAACTTGACATGATAAACTTTAAACAACTTTATTTCCTTGTTTAAACATTAATTAATATCAATAACTAACCAACGAGTTAATCTGTATCCAAGATGTCCCCTGCACTAAAATGTATATAAATAGCTTTTATAACATTATTATGTTTTGGTTTTGAGAGACGAGAAGAGGAACAATGGAAGGATACAATGATCTGTCTGTCTGAGGGGTTCCTCTGTCTGGTCCTCTCGAGCTGAGCCATCTGTTTGGCTTCTCTGTCTCTGGCACTTTGAGTCGTCTTCAGATCCTCCTGCATGGAATCACAAGAACACAGTAGCCATTATGAAAATGAACAGTGACGCTGATCTAGATTCCAAGAACTTAATTCAAACTATTTGGTTAACCTCAGAGTTTCTCAATCATGTCCTCAACTTCACCCTGTTGTGCAAATTTCTTAAACAGATTGTAATGTTAAGCAAATGGATCGAAAGATAAAGTAAATAGCATTGACTTTAATGAAAAGTTACTTTAGTACTTGTATGGATTTTGGCCATGCGATATGAAATCTGACAAATCCATATATGACAAGTGCACAGTCAAAACTGAATGCAGTAGTTTGCTTTGAGTAACAGAGATTACAATTGTCACAAGGAAACCTGATATTCTGTATGGTATTGAATATGGTTGATGCTCATAAAGAATGGTTTGTGAAGGATTGGGACATTATCATTACAACAACACTGCACTCATGTGGCCACACAGTGGTACTGACGAAGACAGTGTGATCCCAACTATGTCCTCAGTTACTGTATATCGTCTTTTTAGATTGACGTAATCACTACACCCTTCTAGGCCAGGACACGTTTAATCTTGCAATACAGTGATCTGGATGTAACTGAAACACAAGTTAGGGAAACTGCATGGATGGTTTAAGCTCTGTTATTGTCCCTTGGCTCATTTTGAATCAGTGTAGATGTCGACATGGCTGTGGCTGACAGAAACAATTACCCTTTTACGTTTGACAACAGCTCCGTAACTCTTTAATGGCTCTATGACTTTGGCTTCAAGTCTTTCCACCTGCAAGGCAGAATAGTTCATGTTAGTTTATGTCTTCCTCAACACATTCAGACTGTGGCTGTAAGCAGGAAATTATTAAGGAAGTAAGCTCCTGTAGTTTTACCTCAGCTTGGCGGTAGTCTTGAATCTTGGCCAGGTGGTCAGCGTACTGCTTCATACCCCTCTTCAGATTTGGCGTTCCAGTGTCTGCGTACAGGCCGATTTCACGAACCAGAAGGTCGGCCTTGTCACGTAGCCTGGCTGTTTTACGCACGTAACCAGCAAACAGCTGGCACATCTCTCCAAAATGTTTCTCCACATTGGTGATGTTCTCCTGGATCTGTCTTGTCTGGTTGTCCCTGTAGAGGGTGGAGGACAACAAGAACACTAGTAACCAAACTGTGGTTTATCTGTGAGAGGACACGGACGTGCTTGTGTGGTGATGAAAATGTAAAAAAGATCAATATTTTACAATAAGACATATATAATTATATAGATAACATCTTGAACAAATAACCAAAACATAACCAAAGCTTTAAAAAAAACTTGTGGCTGTGATAGGGCAGGGTCATATGGCCGAACATGGATAAAGATACAATAAAAAAAAGAAATTGGTCAAATATCATCACGATGAATCTCACATCAATATTTCTTTTAAGTTTAAGGACTGAGTTTTGCTCCAGATTGAAGGTTGTAGTTTTAACTGGTTTATTATTATTTCTCCAAAATGAAACAGTAAATATACTTGATACTGAGCGAGTGAACAGGCGGGATGGTCCTGAGGACAACTTTTACAACCTTTGGCAGAAATTATGGAATAAAGGGATTTTACAGTAGCAGAAAAGATTGGCTCGCTCCGTATCATGGACTACCTGCATTTGCCATACATTCTGTAATACGGGCGCACTTGAAATCAGGAAAAGACGAACGTCTGCTCACTTGACCGCAGTATAAACATTTTGCACATCAGAGGTAGATCCTCTTAACTGCTTTCACAATGCATGAGCAACATGAAGATATTCATATATATGCTGAACTCTTGTTATCCTGCTACTGATGTATAGAGTGTATTGATATTGTTTCACTGCTCAGTCCCAAGATGTGAGGCACCGTTTGTTTTCATTTACTCATTGTTGATGACCCCAAACATTTCATTCCCTAACCGGTGAGAGGGGGACACTCCCTGAACAACAACTCGTCCACAGTTATATTTACATGTAGTGTAAATACACATAACGTGAGCTAAAGCTAGCTAACCTGTGTCCTCTCTGCAGCTGTGTTTCTCTTTGCTAACGTTAACTTACAAAGCACTCGCTCCCGGTTGACGGAGGTTCGGTCAGAACCGCTCTTACCTCGCTCTCGCATCCGGAGTCCGACTCATCTTCACAGAGAAGCGGTGAAATAAACAGAGTCAGCGAACATCGATGTTCATCCACATCCAGGATTACAGCTAGCTAACCGTGCTACTCTCTGTGCTAGCACGCCGGTCTGCCGTTTCCATGGAGCCCGCCTCCTCCGAGCCCGCCTCCCCCCCCCCCGCTGTTTCCGCTTCAGGAATGCATTCTGGGAAATTGAGGCGCTTCACTGACAACTTTAGTCTCGTTGCACTTTGGTGCTTCAGAGCTGGAGGTACAGTTTCTTATCTCAGCCAGCAGCTTGTGTTTCTACACGGGTCTGGATGTTTGTTTATTTCTGTGTCAAAATCTACCAGAATGAATCCCATCAAACTTGTTGGAGTCATTGTTTCAGGGAGGAACTCATTATATTTTAGTTTGGCTGTGGATGATCCTGATCCAGGAGTTATTTTTCTGCTATTATTAATTGTACACTTTATATCTCTACAATAAGAACTAGACAATCATGTGTAGGATTGTTTGGATTTGTGCGCTGCTGAATAACGTTGTACTTCGGAGTTTTGCTGAAATGCTGTCTATCTCTCACCTCAGTGATCGACAATCACAATCAATCCTGAGTAAATTGCTGTGTCATTGTTTGCTTGATGTTTGATTTACATTTGATTTACACTTTTACTCTGAGATTCCATAAAGCTTCTCTCTGAGACAAATTGTGATTTGTGAATATGGGCTATTAATTGATCGAGAGATAAAAGATGAAAATACTGAGACAGCCTCTGTCTCTTGTGTGAACGTTGTTTTATCATCGAGTGTGGAAATCTTAGTTTTTCGAGTGTGACTGAAACCAGGACCTCTTTCGGATGTGATTTTTTTTGGTCCCTGTCAGTTTTTGTTTGTCAGCCGGATTACACAAAGTCTTCTGAAGGGTTTTCCACTAATCTTGTTGGAAGGATGGGACATGGACCAAAAAAGAACCCCTTCAATTTTGGTGTGAATCTTGATAAAGAGGCTGATCCAGGATTAAATTTTTATATATATATTGTTTTTCAACATTTAAAAAATAGGGCATTTTTCTACTGATTTCCTTGGATCTTGATTTTAAAAATCAGGCATTTCGAGGGAACTGCTATGACTTTGTTCAGTTTGGTGCAGCCTGATTAAATTTAAGTGGACTGTTGGGCCATGACCTTGAAGTATGTGCTCTGTGCCATTCTGGTTAAATCAGTAAGGATGTTTTGGATGTTGTGAATCTCCAATTTCATATGGATGCATATTTTTCTTAATTCATCACCCATGTGACTGTGGTATTTGTGTGACCTTATATAAATACTATTTCTTAGAATAGATCCTTAGAATATATTAAAGGAACATTTGAAGTTAAATGTCTCGTAATAGCTACTGTCTCTGATTTTGACTCTTTGATTTCACAGTTCATTTATTTGACTTAGCTCAACTCACATCACACTAACTAAACTCAAGCTATAAAAGCAGTTGTGAATCTTTAACGTTGTGTCATGCCAAGTTAGTGAAATGAGGAAGTGAGTGCCCCTGCTGGATGAATCCAAATATTTGGCTATATGGCTTCTCTAATTCCCCAAATAGATCAAGGTACATTGCCTACATTGCAACAAAGAGGGCTGCAAATAGTCCTTTTCAACAACAGCTTGACTGTTTTTGAGCTGGTGCCAGGAGCAGACTTTGTGATCACTGAAATGAATGGAGGCCTCATTGTAATTCCCTCCTCTGTGTTTGGGAATGCATGAATGTCACCAGCTGCCACGTCTGCTCCTCTGTGGAAAATGTCCAAAAACCTTAATTATCGTGCTTAATCATCCATGGGATTGAAGCAGGGGAGATCCCACTGTAACAGATTGGCGATGTAAAACATGGTCATAGCATCGAGCTGTGTGCCTGGAATCCCAAGAGGATCTGGTTTATACTTTCTGGTACAGCTGATGCTTGTATAGATTCATTTATTTGTTAAGAGCTTCTGATGCAACTTTCCTCTGCTGTGACTAGTTGGTTATTACACCTCATTTTCTGCCTTTTTTAAAATCATTTAATGAAAATAAAAACACATTTTAAATCAGGACTTCTGGAGGCATAATAGTGCTCCACATGTTGTCTTGTGTTGTAACCACCCTTAGTCTAAAGCAAAACTATGCAACTTTTTTTAACCTTAAAATAGAAGTTTCAAAATTAGTTTGATGGTTTTAATTCCCACTCCTCATCCTGAATGCCCGTTCTTGCTCTATGTAGCTTTAATGAGAGGGTACGATTCCCAGTTAGAAGTGCGTAACTGACTGATAATTGTATTTTCAGTTGCCAATATCAGGCCCAGCAAGTTCATGAACTGTAGATCAGTTAAAAAGACTTCATTTAAAAATAGTGTTTATCCCCGATATTCAGTGAGGAAACTTGAAGGTTTGGTGTTTTTTTGTCACAGCTGCAGCTCTTCTAGTTCAGGAAACCAGGGATTATGAGGAATATCCACCATGAAGTTGTGTTTCCATTCAAGAAGTAGAACTACACAGTCAGAGCTTTGGTCAAGAGATTGAAAGGTTTTATTTTCTCTCTACTTGAAAAACAACTTTATCACTCAGAGAAGGAGTCCAACAGAATCACCACAAGCGCTGTTGCTCAGTAAAAAACTGGTTTCAGAGTGCTGTTATGAATTTCCTGGAAAAAATATTAAATTTAGGATTAAACAGCATCAAGCTGAATTCAAAAGGTTGAAGGTTCATAACTCAATTGTCCTTCAAGACATACATTACATTTTCAAAACTCTATAAACAAAATTGAGAAATAAATACAAAACAATACACTGTAAATGTCGTAAACAAACATGGTACAATTTTACTGTCCAGTACAGTTGTTCTCTCTGTGTTTAACCCTAACCCCTGTTATGTTGAGTGGAGGAGGTGAAGGACTGTGTAAGAGAATCTAGCAGCTCTGCACAGTTTCCTGCAGCTTATTGATGTTTATGTTTCTAAAGAGGTGTCACATTATGTTTTTGTGAATGAAGTGAGAGGATTCTTTCAGAATTTCTGGTGCAATTGCATGACTCAACCACATGATGGCAATCCACTTCCATTTGTCTATTTGCCTAAGACGTTGGTTTGGTTACAGACGCTGGTTACAGATGGATTCTGTGATGTTTGAAGTATCCCTTCATGCACAAACATCTTTGTCTGACTGATGTCGCTCTTCACCGTCTTCATCATCACAGTTACCTGGGACTATCCTGTAGATTCAATGTCCCTCACCATGTGACAGACGCCTGTGTACCTGACTTCCTGCAGGATTTTTGTGTTAAATGAAGCCTGGGGCATGTTGATGAGTTTTCATTGGCTGCTTGTAAATGTATTCATGATTGGTGGCATCGCTTTAGACCGTGCATCTGACTTTCTCAAAGAACAGATGGTGTTGTTTTCAAAGTATCATTTAGCAGCAGCAGCTCTCTGCCTCCTTCATGCTCTCCTGTCTCTCTCTCTTGCTGTCTTTGTCCCTCTGTGCCCTCTCACTCAGTCTCCAGCTCGCTCTGCCCGACTCTCTCTCCCCCTCTGCCACTCTCTGTGCCACAGCGGCAGTGGCTCACTGGAGAGATGTGTGGCCTGCTGAACAGATTGGGAGTGACATATGTCAGACGTGGTGGGACTTAGTGGGGCAACCAAGTATGTGTTCCCCAGTGTGCTTCTGTGTGTGTGTGTGTGTGTGTGTGTGTGTGTGTGTTGACTCTACCCCTTCAGGTGCAAGTCCTGGTGTTAACACCCCAGTCCCGAAGCTGTCCTCCCACATAGAGATGTACATAGGGCTTTAGATTCCCTGTTAATAACAAGAAGGAGTCTGTGGGAGGTGTGTGTGTGTTCAGGGACACTGAGGATTATGAACAGTGTGATATCTTGTTTGCCACTTGGTGCATAAAATGAAATTACAAGCCAAGAGTCAATATCCCATCATGCTGATTTTGGCTGCCTTCGCTCTCCTTCCTTTTAACGGCGACATGCCTCTGATTTGGCAGAGCGACACAGCGCTGCTCTCTTGCAGAAATGAACCCTGGAACATCCAGTGGGAAATAAATCCATCCTCTCCTCTGTACTTCAAACTCAGTTTCCAGCGATTGAACTTTTCAACTAAACCTTAAATTACAAATGTATTTGCTCTCAGAAGCAATTAAATGTCTCTCTGGAGAGTTTCAAAACAAAGAACAAAATCCCCAGATCTATCCAACAGTCAATCAAGACAACAGTCCTGATCAGTTCAGCTTTTGCATTCGAATAAACTTTGTTAAAGTTGAAGAGTCGGCTTCAAATAAATTCACTGATGTGCAGTTCATTCCAATGCCAGAGCAACATCTACCTCCTCTCCTGATGTTTTTACCTCCGCCTGTTTTCATCTGTGTTTGTTTATAAAATAGGATTAGACTTTATTAATCCCGAAGGAAATTCTTGTGCCAGTTTGCTCTAAAATTACAGTATTTACAATATATAATATTAAACAATAGGCTATTAACTATTAAAAATATGTTAAAATAAAATATCAAATATATTGCAAATGAAATGAAAATATTAAGTGTATACAGAGTAATGCAGAATAGAAATAGAATGCCCAAATAGAAATAACAATAGAAATGAGAATGAAATAAGCAACATGAGACAGTGAAACTAACACAAATGTTACAGTGAGTAATATGGAATATTGCGCACACACAATATTGAAATAACGTGATGAAAAAAACAGTAATATTACACTTGTCTGTTTGTATCAGGAAAAAAGCAATTACATATTTTGCTGCTTTGGATCAGTGGGCAGATCCAGGATTTTATTTCCTACTCTTTTTACCATTGTGAGATAGAGGGCGTTTTTCAACATTTTCATTTCAAATCTCAGATTAATTCATTGATCTTGATGAAATAATTCAGGCATATTTTAAGGACTGATATTTAGTGTGTGCTATGTGGTGCAGATTCAAATGCAAATCCAGATCCAGTGACATTAACTGGTGTGTCAGAAGGGGAGTGGTGGGCATTGGAGTTTTTTTTTAATGCAGGTGAGATGGACATTACTTTGACATCACAGGATGTTCCAGATCTTTTCATCTCATGTTCCAGATATGAAATTCAGTGCCATTCCCTTTTAACTCCAGCAACCTTGAACAGAAGTCGTCTCTCGGCAGTTAAGCGGTTGCTTGAAGGGCAAGCCGACGCAGTCACGGTCCAGTGCTTTTATTGACCCAATGAAAAACCTCTCTGTGTCTCCAGGGGCTTGCAGCTCAGGTTAGGGTCTTTGTTGTCTGCGTTCATTAGTGTCTCCTTCGCCAATCTCCTCTCCTTTTCCCCACATATCTTTCTCTCTCTCTGACTCTCTCTCAGACGCCTCTTTTTCTCCCTCCCTCTCTTCCTGTCTGCTGCTCTTTTCCCCTCAGGAGCTGGCGAAGAAAATGTCACCAGATCAAATTAGTGGGAGCCTCCAACACTGCCTGTCTGCCCCTGTCTGTCTGTTCCACCGAGTGATAGCATCACTCATGGAAGTTTGGAGAAGTTTATTTGTGTCCAAACTTTATCTTCCCCAGGTATGATACTCTCTGACTCCACTGGTAAAGTGATAGTTCTTAAAGTAGTTTAAGACAACTTTTCCACACTAATTATATTTTATATATTTTCTGGAGTGAAGTACCTATATTTATCCAAATGTTCCCAGCATCCCCTGTGTTCATGTGTTGGCGTCATGTTTGTCGGTTTTAGGCCACATTTTACAATTCAGTTTTTTTAATAGCGGTAGTTTTTCACAATATATTTTAAGCAGATATATGAATTTACTCATCAGAAGTCTGAGGAAACTGCTTCATTCAGTATTTTGAAATCAGATTTGATCACCGGGTGAATTTGTTTTGGACAAATGTCCTGGATGATGAACACTAAAGAAATCAAAACTGCAAGCTGACTGCATTGATATCTGTGGTGGTGACGACTAATTCCCATGATCTGTGCTACTATCGTATCTTTGTCACAGCTGCAGGTTTGCACTGGTTCATAGGTTGATAGAACATTAAAAGAGTCGTTTTGGGAAACAAGGTTTGCTGTTTCAATCTCTTTGTCGAAAGTTACTAAGCTAAATATGAAGTGAGAGATGTGTTTATCTTAGGTTGAAATAAATGAGCACAAATGAACCTTTTTTAACCTCAGCACAGATCCAGGCCAGGTTTGTCCCCCTGCTTCCAGTCTTTATACAAAGCTAATTTAAAAAGATGGTGTCTCCAGCTTCTCATGTAATGTACAGAATGATCCTCTCATCCAAGAAAGCAAATAAGAATGATTTCCAAATGTCATAGCTGTTTCTTTAAACATGTATAATTCATCCATCACTTTCATGATCTGATTGACTGAGGAAGGCAACAACTTTGCATTCGGAAAATGCCTTGATCTCACACCCAGTCCTTTTTGCAGTGTCACCACCAGCACATCACTTATTCATAGAACATTTCATATTCATAGCCTTCTTCACTTCACTGAGATGCGACAGACAGTGATTTCTCTCTCAGTCTGGCATTATTTACCTTAATGCATTTTAGTGGAAAGAGTGGGGAGTGTTGCCAGACCTCCATCTTTGCAAACAGATGACTTAAATGCATGTTAACCTTGGTGGCAGTAAAAGCCCTCACCGTTATTACTCTTAAACATACTGTGTCTATCAGAGTCCATTGGGGGGTGAAACTGGAGCACTTCCAGGACTCCTCACATACTGACCGCAAAAAGGGCCTTAATTGAAAATGACTTCAGACTATTGAAAGAGAGAGAGAGGCTTGGTTGAGTGCACAGAACTGAGTGTATTTAATAATGTGAAGAGGTGGGGAAAGGATTGTTTCTGTGGTCCGTTTTTATTCCTCCGTATCTGCAACAGATGTGGCCGGAGGCATTATCTTTCTGGGTTGTCCATCCGTGCATCTGTTCGTCCGTCAGTCTCTTTCTCCAGAACATGATATCTCCGGAATGTGTCCAGGGAATTTCTTCAAATTTGGCTTAACTTTTTTGTTGGACTGATTAGGTTTTGGGATTCAAACGCTTATGGCCATGAGTCAAGAATTTATGCACTAATATAAAAATAAATGAACTTAATACCTTTAATTCCTTAAAACCTTTTATTAAATTCCATCAAAGTTTTTACTCTATACATGATTGTGTAGAGACATGCATGTTAACAGCAGCTTTTAGTTCCCACTGAATGTACCTGATTGAACATTATGCTCCAGGCTGAAATTAGACGAATTCTAAACCATTTTTGTAAACGAGAGTAGACAAATATTCAGCGAAATAGAAAGAGCGCACAGAAGTCCATTTCCATGGTGATCCATCACAGCCGGATGAAAGTGGCCACTGTCCTGCTGCCATCAGTATGCAAATGCTAAAAATGGCCCTTGAGTGCGGGGAGCAGTTCCCTCAAGTGCATTCATTACCCAGCGTTAGCATAATTGATTCCCAGTCCTGCCATAAAACTGGTCACTCCCTGTCCCTCCCACTGGAGGGGGGGGATCCTCCGGGGACTTCACGGGCTAACTTCAATCATAAATCATTAAAGGACACCACTAGCCAATGGACTGTGCCAGGGCCCCAGAGACCTGCGAGCAACAGTAATACAGTCACTGACGTCTAAATCATCGATGTGACATATAAAGGTGCCTACAGGGTGACATATCCTACACTCCACCTCTCTATCCTCATTTCTTAACTTGATGTCATAAAAACGTGTGTGGCCCGTGCAGGCAACACGTATCTTAGCAGAGCATATGTCAAAGATGGAGTGTCTGGATCTGTGCCAGAAACTATCCCAATAATTAAATAAGGCATTTTAGCGATTTTATAAAATCTCATGAATTACCTATAAACGTAATGTATGAGTGCAAATGTTACGAGCTTTGATTCTTGTTCTTAAATGGCTGGTTTTTTTTTGTATGAGCAATATGATTGTCTGCAAAACATAAAATATGCCTAACCCATGAGTATTCTAGGCAGTGCATCCCAGTCATAAGTTACTTTGGTAATTAAATGAACATCAGGGCTGCGGACTAGTTACTGCAGAAGTCATGATCGCTATTAGCTGCTGCCGTATTTCTCTCTCCAGCACCACATTCAGAGCAGGTGTGCGGCTTATTAAGGCTCCTATTAGAGAAAGAGCGAGTCTGTGTGCGGTAAAAAGATATATTTTTTTCATTCATCCCATCCAACCTTCCCTCCATCTGTCCATCCATCCATCCCTCGTCTTTACAGTCTAATTAAACTCATCAAGTTGTGCAGTGAAGGTTCACAGCAGCTCAGAGAGTGAGTGAGACCGACTAACGGAGACGAGAGCAGAGAGAGCGAGGGGGAGAAAAACAGCGGAGTGTTCATGATGTATCGCCACCTTGCAAAATAAAACATATTCATAAAGAATATTCATTACCTCCACCAGCCATCCCCCAGATGGCCAGAAAATTGGCTTTGTGTTGATGTGGATTCAGGCATGCATATTAATGAAAGACAGATGTAAACGCATATTCATATTCTTTGGCTCTTTTTTTTTTTTTTGGTGATAGACAAAATGATAATGCATCCACTTAGGAGAGGGGTAAAAGGGGGTCTGCATCCGGGAAGCAATTCACCTCTAATGTGCTGGTGAGTTAGTGGCTTTTTGTCAGAGTGGCAGTGCGTGTCCCTAATTGTCGAGTGTATTTGTGTTAGAGTCGTCCCATTTACAGTTTAACTAAAGTGCTCTCTCTCTCTCTCTCTCATTCTCTTTCGGTTCAATTTAGTGCAATAGGGGATTTATTTGCATGAAAGTTTGAAAACACAATGGAGCAAAAGCATTAAAAACGTATTATGTTATTATATATTAATAAATAATATTATCATAAACCCCCGACACAAAAACACACCCATACACTCTGGTGTAGGATTAGATTACATTCCTTTTAGCCAGGTATACATATATATGGAATGACCACCATCCCTAGTTTGCCCAAGTTCTGCTCATCAGACTTTATCTTGACTTTCGTCTCCTCTGAGACCAATGCCTCCAACTGCTGGTCACTTGCCAATACCTTTACTCACGTTCACATTGCTGCCACCAGAGGACAGTAGCGCTCTCTCAGCCTCCGCCTTTAAAGCCCCAGAACAAAACTTTTCTATGCCACCTCAGATACCTGCATAACTTAAATACTGGAGTTGTATAAATACTTTTTATACACGAAGTCAGCTAAAATAAAAGTGCATTACAGCATCAATAGATTTTTGCACATTAGTGAGTATCAGATAATAGGCGTCGTGATATATTGGAGGCACAGAAAAGGAAAATAGTAGACACACTGTCACTGTTAATGTCAATATATTACAAATCTTAGGATATTTGGTATTGAATCCTGGTCTTGTAGTTTGTTGTTGAAGTTTTTTCTGTATTATGAAAATGATATATTTCCTCATCATCTTGATTATTACTATTCTAAATAGAGAACTTTTTCTTTAGACATAATTACAGCCTTACACTGTGGCACCTGAGCACAAACACCTCAACCAACTCCTGGTCGTCTTTAAACACGCTGGATCTCATTCCCACATTACAGCCCATATATGTCACAGTGAGAATTCTTAATAGAAATGGCCTCATAAACCCTCCGTCTTCTAACGCTGCTCTGCTCAATCGGAATAAAACCTTCTTTGTGTAAGTGTGTGCCAATATGGAAAATTAAAGTCGGTTAATAAAAAGCAGTACTAAATCAATTGGAGCTATAAAAGTTACAGGACGATATTAAAATGCGGAATGGGGGGGGCAATAGTGGCATTAACATGCTTGGCCTGAATTATCATGTTAATTTAATATCCAGTCTTCAAATGAAGCAGAAAGCTCAATAAAGGTCAATTAAGCAACTAGCCTCCGATCTCCATTTTAGAATTTTATGGCCTCATCTAAATCATGGAGCTGATGCCGGGTCCGAGGGGCCCCGCTGGCTGCTGAAGACCTCTGGGACCCGATGAGGGCACAAGCTTTTAAGACGTATAAGTCCATGACGCTGGTTAGTTTGGATTGGACCAGCTCTGTGATTGTAGCCCCCTAATAACTACACTTTGAATAATGGATGTTATTCTTGCTGCTGCTCACAAGAACAGAGTTTACACGTTTTGTGCAGCCGAAATGCAGCAGCTACAATCAA
Source organism: Paralichthys olivaceus (assembly GCF_024713975.1). Lineage (NCBI taxonomy): Eukaryota > Metazoa > Chordata > Actinopteri > Pleuronectiformes > Paralichthyidae > Paralichthys > Paralichthys olivaceus. The sequence goes on from NC_091112.1 coordinate 9,622,241, forward strand.
CCAAGTTCCTTCCAACGTGAACTTTCTAGCCCTGTGGTTTGTAAATGTGGGTGGTGAGCATATTTTTTGGGTTCCTTCACTGTGGAGAGCAAGATAAACTTTGAGATCTGTGAAACAGTGTTATCTGGACTGAACCGTTTGTCTTTTGCATGCGTCTCCCCCTTGGCTGCCACCCTTCATGCAGGTAAACCTTTAAGAAAACCAATTAATTTTCAATTCAAACCACCAATAATAAGAATTATTTGAATCAATATTAATGAATGTGTATGTATTTTGAAACAAAGGGATCATAAAAGAATTTTAGACACACCGCCGAATAACAACTGTGATTGGTCGGCTTGATAGTATTGCACTTCCTCATATCTTGTACAACACCTTCTCTCTTTTCTGTGTCATGGGTCTGCATCAGAAGTATTAAAACCGGCTTTTGCTCCATAGCCTCTATATAAAGAGAAAAAAACATAACGATCACTGCACAGGCTCTTTTTTTTTTGTGTCAATAATCGGCTATAACTAAAAATGTATGTCTCTTTTCTGTGGATAAACCCCCTCTGGTCCTACAGGAATAGTATTATTGATCAAACCCACCTTATGACCTGAGAATCCTGCTAATGTGTCAAAACAACCAACCAAATATAATGACAGCTCACTTCTTCACCGTTATAAGTGGGCTACCTGCAGTTTCAAATTGACATCTACTGACATGATGGCGAATGAGCAGTCAAAAGAGTGATGAATAATTCTCATGTAAGCACGGGCGCATCGACCACTTATCGACCTCTTCAAGCGAGACTGCGACATTGACGTGTCTTTATGCAGATCCATAGTCTTATAAATAAATCACACTGAGCTAGTTAGAAGTCGTCTTTCAAGGTTCACAGCTAATAAACAAAGAATGAGCTCAGCTGTTGTGTGACCTAAAGCGCGGGATCTTTTCTTATTGCCTCTGTAGAACAAATGTGGACGAAGACTCCTCAACAAATGATCTCCTCATGAACACGTCTGACTTCAACATTATCTCCAGATGTACAGCAATTATTACATTAGTACATAGTATATTATATGTTGTTAACAGTTATTCAGCTGAAACCATGAATGACTTCCACTACGGCCCAACAGTCCCCTTATGACACTAGATTTAAATCCACCATATCTAGATTTTTATTTGGATCTGCACCAAATTGCACATATTCATCAATAGCAATCCACTTAAGATGCCAGTTTTATTCATCAATGCATTATATCTTGGGGAATTGGTGAAAATGTCAAAAATGCCTTATCTCACAATGTTAAAGTGAATAAAAAAGAATCTTAGATCCTCTGTCTGGATCTGCACCAAAATTGAATGGATTCTAGTCTCATGTCCCATCCTAATACCAAGTTTCATGAAAATCCGTTCTGCAGTTTGTAGATAATCCTGCTGACAAACAAACAAACCAACCAATCAAACTGAGATCACTGAAATTATGTTAAAAGGATATTTGTGTTCTATCAAGATTTAAATTATCCAAAATATGATCGTAATGAGGAAATAAGCTATTAATCGTAATATGGTATGAAGCTGTCTCACTGAAAATGCATTCTGAATGTTTACAGTTTGTATTAGTTTCTTTATTATTGAAAATGATATTGTAAACTGCATATCAATAACCAGAAATACAAGGAAGCAAGACAAAGTTTTGGGGGATTCTTGCGTGGAGCTCGATGTTTGAAGCTCAGAATTCATGAAAGCACTCTCATCACAGTCCCAGCGCTCATGAAACAGCAGTTGCTCTGCACACATGGCTTGTGCATCTTTAAATACACTCTCCGTCTGTAAAACTCTCCCCATACAAAATGCATAATATGCAACAATTCAGCAAAATGTTGTGGTGGAAAGTGAGTATCCCTGCTTCGTTCCACATGCTACACATCTGGATAGTGTCTGGCCACATTACATGAGTGAATGGGTTAGTGACCCAGATTCTCTAATGAGATTTTAGGTGTCTAAAAAAATGGAAGTGCTTTTTTTCTACTGACAGATGTTCCTCTTTGACAATTACATAAACAGTAAACCAGACACTGATATCAGAGACGCATAAAAAGAACTGTACAGATGCGTTGGTGATGGATGTTTCGAGACGGTGAAAAGGTTTGATGGGCTTTTCTTCAGCTTGCACGACATTGTAGTAAAAGATTTACTTTGTGCTCATAGCACCGGCTTGAATGATTAAAATCCTCAAGTAGCATTGCTAACTTTTAACGTGTTTCTGTTTTAATTAGGGTGAAAATAGACCTGGGCCTTTGTTTACCAGAAGAAATAAGATATCAGATATTCCACTCTGCCCAGAGAACACAAACACACACACACACACAGCCTGAACATGCCTCTGAAGTCGCGCTGTGCTGAAGGCAATCTGTCTCCCCCGCCCATAACGACCATCTGTCATTAGTGCAGATCAATGGAGATGATAGATGGGGGGGCGTGCTGCGCTGACAGAAGCACTGAGACAGGAGTCCAGGAACGACCGCGGTTATGATGCGTGGTCGTGACCCAGCAGGCAAAAGCCCTGATGTTAATTTTGTATCCATGCTGAGGATCGGGTTGAGACTGGACTGTGTAGAAAGCTACAGACCGGAGTTTGAAAATTCTGATCAATTTTAGTGTTACATATGTTTTCGGAGCTCTCATCCATATGTCTTACTCCTGTGCCAGGAAGTGCTTAAAATTCCCTTTGAATAATCCATTTTCCTGAGCACTTGATGGGTTATTCAGAGCATGTCGTATGAAGTTGTTTGGAGGTAGAGACTGCAACATGTCTCAAAGCGTGAGTTCCCAATAACCAGCACAAACCAGTTTGGATCCACCGGGTGAAAGTCATGACGACTGGACACGATTTGATGAAGCCCATTTCATACTCGCTAAGAGAGATAGAAAGTCCAAGGCCTGTTTAAATCCCCGGGGTTTCAGACAAGAGCATTAGTGGATTTTCAACACGAATCATTCTTAACACAGTGGAGTAGACAAAATGAAGGGCTTTTCTCCAATTTTAGCCACTGAAATTGAATTCTGAGGTAACAGTGGCTCCCCGGTGGGATTTATCCTTCATCTGTGCCCACGGCTCTCTCATATGAATTCAGTTTCTTTTGTCATCTTTTTCTTTTCCTGCAATTGGAGCTATAACGTATAATTCTTTGTTTTGATATTTCGAGATGAGGTGTTAAATTTATGTGAAAGGGGGAACAAAAGAAAATAGATAAAAAATACATCCATACATATCCCTCCTCTGATTACTTTCTGTCAGATTATTCTAATAAAAAACTAAAAAAGACTCAGACAGTGACACAAAACCCACACAATCACCTGGATATGGTCGCACTGGTTCACATGTGCTGACATGCTCACACGCACACATGAACACACACACACTTTCCTCTCTCGTACACCCGGGCAGTGGGGATTGCTTCGGAAAAACAGCACCTGCTCCTCCGTTTGAAAACTATTTAGGGAGGCATCAAACTCTATCAGGGCAGGTCTGATTGCAGTCGCCTCTTCACAGTCCTCCAATCACTCAGTGAGTCAATTAGCCCCCTGCCCCTCTACACACACACAAAGACACACACACACACATACAGTATGCACAACAGACTCCCATTCCCCTCCACCCGCTATGGATTCCGCCAGGGAATGAGAGTCCATCGGCGGCCTCCTGACAACACCTGAGGCCCCCCACCATCCAGCCCCAGCCCCCTCCCTCCGTCTCCTCCAACCAGAGTCAGCTAATAGCGCTGCTCCGAGGGCACCCGAGCCACAATGGCATTCAATTCACCCCCATTGTGCCTCTTTTACCAGGCATCAGTAGATGATAGGAAGAGAAAGAGAGTTTGGAGGGAAAGTAGAAGACGAGCGATGCAACAACAGGGGTGATGCGTGCCCTCACCTCTGAGATCATTTACTTTGTTCAGCGGAGGCAGATTTGATTGTATTGTTCACCGTGCATGTGCTGGTGTCGGCCTTTGTGAGTATTAAGGCGGGTGTTTGGCTGCTTGCAGGCGTGTTTCTCGCCCTGTCCGCCATAACCTGCGTGTATGTGTGCGGAGCCTCAGTTCCGTGGACTCCTTGGGTTAGCAGGCGGTGCTCTCTCACAATCGCTTATTTATTCAGGGCCTTTTGAAATAATCGAGTTGACACATCTGTCAGATGGTGAGAGGAGGAATGCTAAAAGGTCACCGGGCGAGGTACCAGCTGCTCCCGCACCAAACCTTTCCTGCCTCCAAATAGCACAGTCATTACACCACAACAGATGGGACTCCTGCCTTTCATTTCTGCCTCGCCCGCACTCGTGTGTACGCGCACGCACGGAGGAGTGTGCACTAAAATGTGGCAAACACCCATCACACTTATCCACACATGCACACACATGTATATACACAGAGGTGCAGTCACATCAGACTCTTGTCACAGATGAGACGGACAAACAGGCAGGGACATGTAGTAGTATAGACATCTAAACAACACACACACACACACACACACACACACACACACACACACAGACACAGACACAGACACAGACACACACACACACACACACACACACACACACACACACACACACACATTTATTTCTTCCCTCTCCTGCTCTCACCTGCACACTTTCTCCAGGTCTGATTTTATGTACGCTGTTGGTATCAGCTGTCTACAGGGAAAATCACTCCCTGATAGCCAGAGCACGACAAAAGGAAAAACGCAGTCACACCGAGGACAAGACGAGGGGGAGACCTTCTCTCTGCAGCCGGCCCCTTTATTCTTCTTTATTTTATCTCCGAGCTTTTGTTAAGCGATATCAGCCTTTAAGACAGAACAGGACGGTTGAGGCCACAGGGAACGTGATGTATAATTCAGACCTAGCGGGTGTGATACAACACAATATTTAATGGACTTATATCTCGGGCCGGCTTTGTTGGGTGGAAGAAGTGCCAGGCACTGTGAAACTCAAAGAAAACCCTGAGGCCTTGCTTCAAGTCGAGCCTTTGATGGAGCTGTGTGGATTCAAGTTTGCTTGAGTAGGAAGACTTTTTCTGATGACTGTGTAAAAAAAACCAAAAAATCTACTATCTTCCTCAAGCGGTGGAGGTGCAAGGCAACCTCAATCACCTTGTGAGAAAACCAAACTAGTTCAGCCATGTTTCATTAAGTACACTTCAGAGGTCATTGCCTTAGTCAATCCAGCTGCCGTCGATTTATCAGTGTCTTCATCATCATCAGATCTCGTTGAAAACTTTATATACAGCGCTCTTACAAGTTGAAATGAGATACAGGAGAGGGGCTTTGTGTTGCTTTACATAATAAAATGTTTTCTTCAAAATATGTAATTGTTCCACAGCAGACCCCCGTAGCCGTTTGTTGTGTTTTGCTGCTCGGCTATTGTTCCACTTAATGAGCTCGAAGGAACCCAGGGCTACGCCGGGGAAAGCGAGGCTATAATGGTGCGCTACAATGCAAAGCTTGCTGTATGCAAATGTGTTGAAGCAAAGAGTTAGTCAAGTCATGTAGACTTCATTAGTAATTAATGATTACGCTATGTATAGTGTACAAAATTCAGCACCAGAGGCACATTATGGATATGTCTATTGCTTTGCTGGGTCACACACGAGACTAAAACGTATTATGCGGTTGTTGAAATTCTGTTTTTATGTGAGAATACCTCAAAACTCATAATGCAGGAGTCCACAATGCACAGCCAGCTACACAGCATAGGCCAGTGGGCTGAAATAGTCAAATAATATGCATAAATCATGTAAATGCACTGTTATAGGATATAACCACTGATTTGTATAGCCTCTTTATGTGAGACATTATTTAGATTTGTCTTCTACAGCAGGCGGAAAGATTACATTTCCATCTCTACGCTGTTTCTGTGCACCTTAGTGTACTAAAATAACCAAACCTCTCAGACTGGACGTTACATGAACTATGTTGTTGACACACAGTGTTGCATATTTTATCACTGACGTTTATGAGCTCGTGCAGAAAATGGAAGTACCAGGTACACGAGGGATGTTCACTTTAACTGGAGTCGCTTCCGTGACGTTATTGGAATAAAGGTAAAGACTGTACTGTCCTAGACGACACATTTGGCAAATGGAGGTGCAAAGCATTCTTAAGCTTTTGGATTTGGCAGTTTCCTTGACAATATCAGACTTTTTGGAGATTTGGATGTTTGAAATTTGCGATGTCTTCTTGCCATTGTTGAAACCTATAAGCCTGTCATGTGGTCTCATAGACTGTACATAGAAAGATGGCCGACATGACAGCCTTCCAAAAGTGAAGCCTAGTATATATGTCAACAGGACCTTGATGCCATGGCTCCATGCTACTGTGCACAATCTGGCTTCAAATGAAGTCCGGTGCACAAGACGGGGGCATCAGTATTCAGGAATTTTAGCTTAATTTTTGAAGATGCATTTTCCATTTCATTTTGTTATTTATATATAATAAGTATAATAAAAATTCAACATTTAAAAAAAATGCCTTTGGACGACAATAGTCAAAGCTTTGATGTATATAGCTCTAATCGGCATGAGATGAAAATCTCAAACTCACATAGAAAGTTTAATTTGTGGCTCACTCATATAAAGCAAACTGGAAGGCCGACAGTGACAGACACGCTATCACCGTGATGACACCTAACACCCACATTCTCATCTGTGAGTAACTCTCATCGGTTGTTTGTGTCGCTGCAAAGTTCTTTTGTCACGCCCATATGTGACCCATTAACATAACCATCACAAACACTTATGGTGAGAGACTTCAGCACACACTCACTGATGCCTTCCAGCACCTCTCTGTCCACACACGCCAAGCTGTGTGTCAACATGACTGTGTGTGTGTGTGTGTGTGTGTGTGTGTGTGTGTGAGAGAGAGTGTGTGAGTGAGTGAGAAGGAGGGGGGGGGATAATAACCAAATCTGATTTGACAGGTGACAGTGTGCTACTGTATTTGTATGTCCTAGTTTGTGTGTGTGTGTGTGTGTTGTGTCTACGCACTATTTGCTCTATTTTCTTAATGGGCATCTGCCATTATTAATATCCATTAATCTTACAATATATACATCAGGATTCACATTTCCCTCCCTTCCTTGTGTGTGTGTGTGTGTGTGTGTGTGCGTGTGTGTGTGTGTGTGTGTGTGTGTGTGTGTGTACATTTACATACTGTATGTGTACATTGGTGTGATTGATGGTCCCTCCTCCATCCCCCCCCCAGCACCCTCTCAGATTTACTGTCCCCCAACTCCCCTCGGCCCTGGCCCCCTTAAGCACAGCAAGCATAAAGCAGCCGATTCACTTTATGACTCCTGTGCTCCCTCTGTAGATTTACTGTCACTTTTTATGTATTAGCTGGTACTGGAATGTGGTGGGTGATAATGACAGACAGGCAGCTGGTCATGGAAGAAAAAGAAAAAAGAAAAAGTGCTTTGCTGGCAGCTTTAATGGAATCAACAGAAGAGTGAACGGGATTCAATTAAAAACTTTGTTCTTTGCAGGGTTTCACCACAACGGTCAGAGCTATACGGCCACATTAAAAACAAGGATAATGGATTCTTTAAATTAGAGCGTGTAATTGGCTTCATTTGGGCAATTCTGCATCTTTGATGAAACTGATATAAGCTTTGTAATACATGCAAATCATTTAGTGCTTAATTTGACATGCAGTCTTCCTCATTCGCTTCATGTACGTAGCTCCAAGAATCAATTTCCATTTCCACACATGTTGTATTTCTTTGATCACACTAACATGTTGCCTGGGAGCCATCAACCAAGTTGTGCATTAGTATTTTGCAGGTCCCTGACCATGCAGATATCATCATAAACTATAATTTTGGGGGAAATTAGACCATTTAAAAATATATATAAAATAATAGCCTTAAAATGATATGAGAAGAATTTCTCTGTGACCCTTGTTAAGAGAGATATGATCAGAAAATGGTAAAAACTTGGTTCGCCAATATCTCCCATTATTTGGGTCTGAGACACATGAAACTTTGGTTCTACAGGTTTCTCATCCAATGAGCACACAAGATTTCATCAAGATCTGTGACGTGCTGCCCAAAAGTGGGATAATTTAACACAGAATGACCCTAAAGATGCTCAAACATATGTAACATCCATTGACAGACCTGCCTGTTCATTTGTATCTGACCTATCAGACATAGTACAGTTCTAGTGTTGACTTAACCAAGTGTTACTTCTTGTCCTTTTTGCTTCTGCAGTCACTCATGGAGGCCACCGCCAATTCTCCAGACACGCTGTTCTGCTTATGAAGTCACAAACCTGATCACCACACCAAAACATACAGCCGCCTGCCGGACCACCATTTACAGCCATCCCCGTGCCATTGATTCAACTGAACCAAACTGGTGCTGGTAAGTGGATTTAATTTCCTTCAAACTGAGCCAGGTAGGCAGTTTCCAGTCTTTATGCAAAGCAACGCAAACCGGCTGTTAGTTTCCTAAAAGAGGTTTAAGCTTAAATGGTTTGGTTATGATGGCAAATCTTCACCTTTATATCCATTTTGTTGATAGGTGGTGAATTGTACTCTTGAAATGTGTTTTCAAAAGACTTTCTGGGAATTTCAAACCATTCACATTACAAAACATCTCCCAGAGTGCATTGCATATCACAAATGATACACAGGAAAATGCAGTAAGTGGGAATTCATGCTGTTGTGGGTGGGGCAGAAAAATAAAGGCAATAAGGAATGCATAAATTACATACATTTTTAAATGGAACACGAGCCATTAAAATGCCACAAATGCATTTATATACAAGTATATATACTGTACATATAAGTGGCAAAGCAAAAGCAAAGTAAACTCCACTCCACAGACATTTGAACATTTAGGGACTAGTTGTGAGGCCATTAGGGCGTAAGGATCTTGTTATTGGCGATCACTCGGTCCTGGTCTGATACACTATGACAGATATTAAAGAGCGTGACGCCTTCAGCCACCAGCGTTGATCAGTGCAGTTTAAAGTCTTTGTGCTGCAGTCTTCAGCCTGTCACCACTCGGCATGCATGAAGCTTCTTCATCACGTAGACATTTAAAATGTCTAAAGGACATTCAGACATTCAAGATGTCTTTCCATTGTGCGCTCACTATTGCTCTCTCTTGAGTCTCTCTCTCTATCGCTCTGCTCAGCCGTCCTTTCTCCCCTGTCCGTCTTTAAGTCAAGACGGTGGCAATAATCCTCTCTAATAGCAGATGACAGCTCCACATAACTCCTGACATTAGCTTTTAGCCATCACATTTTTATGACCCCCGGTCCTGACGGCAGATTTGTCGGCCAGCAGTGGAGGCAGAGGCAGTCTCCTTTACTCTCCATCTTTCCATCTGTCTGTCTCTCTTTCTCCTAATGTCTTTGTGACCAGAGAGATCTGGGGGCCCCATCACCCACACTCTTTATTACAGTATGGGCAGTGGTGTTTCATCACTCTCTGCTTCCCATCACACAAAGGCACATGCACACACAGTCAAGAGTGCACTCACACCCACATTCACATTGTCCCCACGGGGGCCCCAGATTTATAGTGGCAGAATACAGTGTGAGAGAGAGAGAGAGGGAGAGAGAGAGAGAGGGAGATCAAAAGGAAAATGGACATGTCTGTTCAACAAAAATACATCATTTCATATTTCCCACATATACTTTAGATATTGAAGAATTCTTGCATTCTGACTGTCCACCATCAACAAATACATCCATCATGATCAAACTCCATCTGTTGCCCAAGGCCCGAAAACATCGTTGAATCTATTCAGAGGACCTTGAAAGTTGTCCTTCTGTCTGTATTTTAATTCTAAAATTCTAAAAATAAAGATACAGATAACAAAGAGTGGTATGAAAGCAAAGATTCGTTCGGAGATTTGTTCCTAATCATAAAAGTGAGGCTTTTTTAAATGTTGGGCTTGAATCCAATTACCTGTTGAAGTAGCAGAAATTATTTATTGCAGATATTTAACCCCAGCAGCTTTGGCTCATCTTTGTTGGCGTTTTTTGGCATGTACTGTATATAGCAGTGACAATGTGTCCACAACAGATTGAAGAATAAAAAATCCCCTGGATCATCTGTTAATGTGAATAAATTTAAAGTAACTGTCTTGTGCTTGTGTAGTATGTCCAGTGATCCTGAGGCTCAGCGGTGCATTTAGATCTGTCAGTGAAACTCCAACAGGGGGATGAGGCATGGGGAAGAAGTCTAGGGGATGGCATAGAGGGCTGTGTGTGTGTGTGTGTGTGTGTGTGGGGTGGTAGCCATATGGCTGCTGACAAGGAGAGGGGGCAAAGCTGACAGGGCCTGGGGAACGAAGATGGCAGGCGGGAGGGAAGAGGAAATCACACTGGAAGGACAACATGCTCCCCTTCTGCCAAGGCGGAAAGTAGCGACGACCTGTGTGTGTGTGTGTGTGTGCGCCATTGACTGACAATACGGCTGATTGAATCCAACATGGAGGCCTGTGTCCTGACAGCACTGATGCCACAAGTCTGGACAGGGCCTGGAGTGTATGAGTGACTGAGAGCCGGAGAAAACGTAGAAAAGAGTATTATCCGTGTGTGTTGGTGAGACGGAGAGAGAGACAATGTTTATGTATGTGTGGCTCAGCGTGGGTGTCAGCCAACCAGGGTCCTATGTGTGCCTGAGGAGTCTCTCTACCAGCTGGGTGAGCCAGGTGCTCGGTTGCCCCCTCATGCCCCCTGGCCCTCCCATTACTGCTGCCCTCCAGGTCCACTCAGTCAACTGCCACTTGCTACCAGATCAATATTAGCTCACACCGAGGACATGTCATTCCACCACTGAGGGGTCAGACAACCCATTGTTAGGCAGCATCAGGTACAAACTGGACTGGGAAGCAATTTTTGTATCAGAATGTGTGGTGTTTGTAAAGTGCACACAACTTAACCTGTACTCAGACATGCACTGAACTCCAGAGAGGCTGTATTTGAGAACATAAATGTTCGTGTGAGAGGCTCTGGACATTCTACAGAATTTCTCCTGCCAGCATGCGAGTAAAATAATAATGTCCGAATGAGCAAACAGTAGGAGATTCAAGGGAGTGGGTGTGCTGATGACATTTCTGATGCAAAACTGTATCTCAGGATGAAAGAGAGGTGCAACACATGTAGAAGACACCGACAAAGATGACAAGTGATTTCGGTGATAAGGGCTGATGCTGCTGTTGAAGTGCAGGAAACAAAAACATGTGATCTCCGCAGCAGAATGAATACGTCCTGCCTCCGCCTGCTTCAACCCCCCCACTGAATGCTCCAGAGATATATGTCTTGTTGTGAAGGCATCTGAGCAGAGAATCTCCTGCTGCTTGTTCATGTGTGAAAAGCAAACTGCAAAGAGGAGTTCATTTCTAAAAAAACAGCTTTATACTGATGATTTCTGCAAAGAGGCTCCGTTAATGTTAAATATATTGCACATTTCAGGCTTAAATTTGATAACATGCATGATTTTTGTATCATGTATTGCTTTCCCAGTTTCTAATGTTGAGAAACGTGCTCTTCTTCCTTGTGCATAATGTCCTTTATTAGCCGGCACAATGCGACAGTTAGTCAGTGCTTCACACAGGTGCAGACAAGTGCAACTGCTGCCTTTGCATTCATTGATTAGCAACCCACGCAGCCAAAGATGCATTTTCCATAATAATAATTATACCATCTTACCGAGAGCATCTTGGCTGCAGAAACACTTTTGCTGACAAAGCTCCAAGGACACAGATGAGTTGAATGCTGAATGTGCACATCACCACTGCTTGCCTTTTGTACATGAACATTAATTCCAGCACTGGGATTGTTTTCATTTCTGCTTAAGCAGTGGCACAAAAGTGATAACTAGGTAATGACTTCTAATTAGCGATGTCCCAAAAACATATCAACAATAATCAACGGCATTCCATAATGCTTCTGAACATCTGCGTGACGCTGAGCGTTTCATCAGTGCATGTTGAATGATGGCCTGTTTTAATGCGGCATCAAACTCCTAATAGCTGCTTTGTACCTTTTCACGTGCGGGTTCACTTTAGAGTCATCTAATTCAAAACAGGGATTCTCAATTATGCAACGTCCCATTTACATATGCAAATCAGGATCATATTAATTATCTTGAAATTGGGTAATTAGCCAATCTCAATTAAGGCATTGTTCATTACACTAAATGCACAGGAAAGGTGTTTGAAGTTTTTCCCCACGCCTTTATTCATTTCTACATGCGTGTGTGTGCGTGTGCAAGTGTGTGTGTGTGTGTGAGAACTGGGCTGCCTGCCACATCTGAATCAAGCCTCGGCGGTGTATTTAATAATTTAAGCATCCCATCTCATACAAGGGATGCACCCACAGCTTTCATCGTTACCAAGCATATGGTTCTGTAATGAGCCTGCTTGCTTGTAAAATAGTGATGCCAGTACAGAGGAGAGCAGAAGAGACAACAGCCAGGCCTTTCTCTCTCTTTAGCCACTCAAGCTAGCTACGGTGGCAGTGGTGGCCAATGCATTATACAAGCTTGTTTGGGTTCCCTTGTTGCAAAGCTGACGCTGGGAGGACCAAATTGCTCTCGCCGTAAAAGGAAATGGAAAAAAAAAAAAACCCTGGGAGAAGTAATGGTTGTGACAGAAGATGTCAAATGCATCTTTCTCCACCCAAAACAAACAGTTTACCTGGGATTTAAATGCTCCTCTGAACTGACTCACAGATAGAAGATGCATGCTCAGCCAGTATAAACATGTTATCATGCTGGTTGGCTGCTTTGCATCTTTTATATGGTATGTAAATAACCTCACTCATGAAGCTCTTTGATTCCATTAGACTGTGTAAAAGGAGATTTCTTTGGTTTTATTTTAAGAGCATTGTTCCAGCATCATGTGCCAAGAAACACTGGGGATTGTGAATCCAGCTGGAGGTCTGGAAGTGCTCACTTCCTGGTGCAGAGCCCGAGGCATTCTGGGAGATGCTCTCTCTTAGCTTTTCCGGTACACACCACTTCTCCTCTTCCCTATATCTAATGAATTGTGTTGTGTATGTGCATGCGTACATGAACGTGCGTGTGTGTGCGTGCTAGTCTCGGGCACTGCGGGGGATATCGTGCTCGGGGTGCTGAAGAAAGATGATGAATGATGTTTCGCCCTTCAGCCGTTCTTGAATAGTAAATTACCCCTCCATCAGCTTATGATGGAAGCACCAGTTGTCATTCAGTGACACTGAATAGCACATGTAATACAAGGTCAAAGGCTTAAATACAATGACCTTAAATCCCCTTCTATATACGTCTATAGGTGACAGGAGAAATGATTTTAAAATAAAAAGCCTTGATCGACTTTCAAGGCTGTCACATCCCAGTGTCTCACCTTCCTCCCTGACCAACATATTTCACATGCTGAGATGGAAATGTCACATTCAGCCGCATGTACAGTGGAAGTGTGAGTGCTGTGTCTTGTGTCCTATTTCTGAACCCTTTATTTAACCTGTGTCCTGCTGAGACTCTTGTTCTTAATTTTTGCCCCAATGTCACAGCAGAGGGGCTCTGTATCTCCCTGATCATCCCTCTGACACTCTGGTCCAAGTGGCCCTCTCTCGTCAGTCCAAATGTCCCTCTGATCAGCCCGAGTGCTCTTGTGATCGTCCCAAATGTCCCCTTTTAAACTCAAGTGCCACTCTGGTCTCAAACCCTTGGGGCAAAATTAACCCCAGTGCAAGTTAGAGGGACTCCTATTTCATTCTCTGTCCTTCCATTTGAAAGGATCATGTATGAGATATGTGTATGAGTGAACGCTGATGCTGGGGCTGTTTGCAGTTTTTGTAGCCATGCACTCACAGCTGTTATCTGTTGATAAGATCCATAAAAAAAACAAATAAAAAAACAATATTGAATACAATGACAGTGGCAACTGCTTAAACGCTGATTTACTGCCATATATTTACAAAGCATGGATAATTGCACTCATAAAATGTCCTCTTTGATAACCACAGACTCTCATGATCCATATTAAGTTTTACTGCTGCATCAACAATCGCTGCACCAACTTTTGTTTCAGGATAAAAGCTTCACATTGACAAGCGAGCGCCCTGCAGATCTGCACTTGTTGAAAATCTTTTCCAGTGCGTCAATAACCAACTGTCAGCAACATCTCAGCAGGTTTTGGTTGAGCCATTGTCCTCGTGGACGATTATGCTTCTCCCTTCCACTAGGGGGAGCTGTGGTATACCATTAGAGGGCCCACATGTTTTGGCAGTGTAATGAATGTCATAACATAACATAACATAAGACTACATGTAAGTATATGAGATGCACTTTTTAAAGAATATTCTGAATGATGACTCTGTTCCGAAGGACACCATCGAAATGCAGGCCAGGGCTCTGTGCTGTGGTTCTGTGTGGAAATTGGCCCTGTTTTGTTTTCTGTAATTGCTGTTTCTATACAGCCATCCAGTGGAGACGGACCAGTGTTTACCCCTTGATCCGTGGACTTAACAATAGAAGAGGGAAAAGATAGAGAAAGAGAACTCGGAGGTAACATTTGTCAGCGGCAGTCTGTCGTTCGCCTGATTGACTTCACGGAGAAAAACGCTGCGACTTCACCGGAGCGATGCTTGAGTGCCTCTGATCTTCATTTTTTCACCGCCCCTGTTATTCTTCCTTTTCTCCTCCTCCTCCCTCCCTCTTTCTTTCTTCCTCTCTTTCTCCCTGTCTATCTTGTCCCTCTCGTTTCACTGGACTCAGATCTTTCCATCGCTCTAACCTTTCATTATGACAAGACAAAGCTTTAATCTCTCACAAGCCATTTCCCCCTGTGACAGGCAGAGTGAGCATTGATGGCCATGACGCCCGCACTCACACACACACACACACACACTCACACACTAACGCACACAGAGGAGGTGTGTACGTCTGATGCAGGTATGCCCACCCATGAATTGAGGCAAAGTGACACATGATGACAAAGAAAGAAATGGAGAGGAGGAGGAAGCGGTGAAGAGAAGGTGGCAGCAAACAGAGATGCAGCACTGCAGAAACCATGGCTACTTTTTTTGTGGTTTTGTGAAAAACAAATTAAAGGATCTCCACCATCATCATCACCCCTACTACCACCACAAAATGTCCTTGTCACATATTTCTATCTCAAAATATTATATTAGAGTACACACAAGTAGGACATAACAATCCCTGTTAAAGCTAACACACTTTACCTAAACATTAAATCAATTTATTCACTCTGTCCCAACGCATCATACAACATATTGAAACTGGTTAAGTTCAACGCACGTACGTGGAGGTCGGATCGGTCGTCATCCGAACAATGCACATGCACGTTACACCTCTTATCTGAGGCATCAAACAATAAGCGGTCATCCGAACAGTGTGTCGTCCCGTCTGTGTCCTGAACCCTCCCTTATTTTGCATAGCAGCCTAAGAGCAACACTTCATAGGGACTTCATAATCACACCCCCTGCCGAGGTGACAGCCTGATTGGATATCTGAGGGAGGCGCACGCATGAATTTACATACTAATTGACAAATATACACCCCCCTTCATGCACATACACACACACACATGCACACACACTCTTTTGTCTCTCTCCCCACCGCTCAATAAATGAATGTCATGCCTGCGTGGTGCACAGTGATTTGGCTCTTTCTGTATAACCGCACCATAACATTTAGCATCCTTCTGTGAGACGATACTTTCTTCAAAGTAGTTTTTGATGCAGACAACACACACAGAAATGAAGAGGACAGAATTCATTGTGGGCCTATAGATGGACCTTGAGGGGAACATGAAATGCAGGTGACTCTGTAGCAATAAAGGGTGGATATCAAAGCGTGTATAAACCCTGATGGGAGAGACCAAGAGGAAGACCCAACATATTTCACAACACTTTTGTGCTGAGCTAAGCGATGGAAGCGAAGAGCTTGCTGGGAACGCATCAAGTTGGCAAAACAAGCCGCCCCTGAGACTCGACACTAGACAGAACCTCAGCAAACTGAGCAGATGGAGGATTATAGTGACATGCATTACAGCACATCTCCACATGCATATACCCACAGCATCACTGTATCAGATACACAGCTTTGACAAGTTGTCTACATGTCAGCAGATGACGAACCTCTTGCGCTCACTAATCTACCCCCCCTTGCAACAAACTCACACAGTCACCAACCGACACATTCTCCCCGAGTTCATCTTTGCAGCCACTGTTTTAATGACGTGTCGTGAAAGTAGCCTGCTCACTCTGCCGGAGCTGAGCAAACAGCACACGGCACCAAACTGCACCATTGTTTGTGCGAGAGGCCGGCGTTACATGCAAGTCTCCTGCTGAGCGACACAATCGGCGCGCGGCAGCGTTTCAGGGGCCTGTTGCCAACATCTTTCTAGTTGTGTTACGAAACAAAGCTGCAGAGAGGTGCAAAGGGGAAAGAATGAAGGGGGGGGGGGGGGGGGGGGGGGGGGGGGGGGGGGCATGAGGGGGCATGAGAGTGCAATTTAGGGGGGATTTAATTATTTTCAACCAGAGGCTCTTGGGTAAAAAAAATAGGCCACAGACTTAATGACTTAATTTAGACGTTTAATTAGTTGAGCACATATCTCTCTGGCTTCTGCCCTGCGTAATCTCTGATGAAGTTTAGTGTGAATGGCGTCAGACCTGTCTCTCTCTCTCTCTCTCTCTCTCTCGCTCTCTTTCTCCCCCCTGCGATGCCTGTCTCTCTCTTTATCTCTCTTTTCCTTTATCTCCCTCTCTTCTTGGACCACATAAATAATTCCCATTGCCTCTCAGGGCATGCACAGAGCAATAGAGATGAAATATGTATGGACACACGCCATGGTGCTTTTGAAAAGAGCTATTTCAAAGGTAGTGGGGTCTGCTGAAATCTTCATGAGTACCTCCTCTCCTCTCCCTCCTCTCTGTCTGCTCAACAGAATAGATTCTTTGCGAGGCAGCATCAGCTCTGCAGCCCCGATAAATAACGGCACAGAAATACGAGCGTGTGTTCCCAAAGATTCAAATGCATTTTCAGTTATGAAGAGGAATAGATACACTGAAAGCCACACCTGCATACATGATAATAAATATCACATGGTACAATATTTCTTAATATTGTGACACAGTGCAGACTCTTGGTGCATAAAACAGAATGTATAAAAATGTCATGGACAACTTTTGCAGCAGACATGCAAAAAAAAGTTGAATTATTGGGATATGTGAAAAGTTAAGAATTTCTCATTTTGATTTGACCAGTGCAGTTAATGCCGATTGCATCCTCTGAATTTTCCATTTGCATTTCGAGGTTGTTGGTGCATGATTCTGTAGTGCAACATTTTGGTTTACATAGAGATACTTGTCCTTGTTCTAATATTAGCAACAGCACTGTTTGACTCATTGGGCATTCAAAACAGAGCAGTATAAAAAACAATGCTGCATTGATGCGAGCATGTTGCTTCAAATCCTGTTGAGAGGAAGGACAGTCACCATCTTTCTCATGTCCTTGTTGGTCTTTCTTCTTTTCTCTTTTTCCACTTCTCTTCTTGGTTTCTTTTACACACATAACATTGTGCTTCCCTAATTTGTTTGCAATTTCTTTTCAACCATCATCAATAATAACAGTGTTGCTAGAATAGCAAGAAACAAGCAGTTGGACCAATTTTAAAACCACATCCTTACAGAAACAAGAATAAAGAAAAATGTTGGCCAGTAAAATAATTCTATTTATTCTATTTGACTGCACAGTTTCATGTGTAATCAAGGGTTATAACTAACATGAATGGGTGTATGTTCATCGCCAACAAAATTGGTTAGATAATCTGGCTAAATTGTTTACCGAACCTCTCTGATTGACTGATGATTTAATTGTCTTTGTTACCTAGATCATTTCCCATTATGTTTACAATTTTATCATAACTGATAGACTTAATGGAGAAATCCAGAAAATTAAAACTCAAACATATGTCAAACTTGAGTCTTTTTACTTTTTGTTTTCTCATTTTGATTTTATTCTCAGTATTCACATCCTTTCATACCTGAGTAAACAAACAAAGACACCATCCATATCATTAACTATGAAGCTCCTCGTCTCTCTGTACCTATTCATCTCCTTCCACTAACCCCTCTCTCCTTGTCTGCCTCCATGTCTTTCTTCTTCTCTTCTTCTTCTTTTCTTCTTCCCTTCTTCTTCTCTCAGTCTCCAGGGAGCGACAGGAACCGACGTGAACCTTTATGTCACTTCCCCCGCAGGCTTTTTCCTGCCTTGTTATTTACTTTCTTCACGTCATTGCAAAATGTAGAGGAATGTTTTATAGAATAGGACACTTAATAATGGGAGAGAAAAAAAGAAATATTGAGTGGTGGCGCGGCAGCTTCTCTCTGTTCTGTCACAGAGTGCAGTGTCCTTGAACCTCAAAAGAAAAGAGGAGCGGGAGAGAAAGAGACAGATGTAAACACGCAGACGCTCCTTTCACAATACAAATGCTTTCGTCTAACAGCAAAGTGTCTCTTTTTAAGCTAAACAAACGTACACGGGCGAGGCTTCACAATGTTTTCTCTGTGAACGGGCTTGAAGATGTGGATGGATTGTGGGAGCTCTCCTTGTTGGTGTTTGGTGTGTGAGCAGAATGCTAAACATTGCTTGGGTCATCGGGGGGCCGGCAAAAGCATGTTGAATTTTAATGGTGCCCTCCGACTTGGCTGCAGGTAATGCTGCGGGGGGCCAACATCCTATCCACACTGCTGAGAGGGAACATGAATTGTGTGTGTGTGTGTGTGTGTGTGTGTTTATATCGTTGCACATCAAGCTGGAGTGAGTCTGTGCTCACTCGTTGTGTTGTCTGCACTCATGTTCCAGTATTTTCAATAATGAGTCTACTTCAGCTCTGCAGGACACAAACATGTAATCTATATGTTCTGTGTATACTTGTGCTGGTGTGTGCAGGATGTGAACAAAGCAAAAGGCCCCAACATTAACTGCACATCGACACAGGTAAAAGGAATATGACAAATCAAGAATAGAAGAATTACAGAAGTACTTCCTAAATAATAAATGAAGGATTTATTGGTTGGGAACAGAAATCAAGATGCTACTACGTTGATTAATTGTTGGATATTAATCTACTGCCCCAGTGTCAAATAGGTCTGAATCAGCTCTGACAAGGAGATGATGATTATATAAAACGAATTTCCACAAAGCTTGAGCAGATCCAGGAACTCTTTTTAGTGCTTTCTGAAACAATTCAAGCCGTTTTTAATTTTTGTTAAATTTATGATTACTGAGTTATACTTGATTGATCATGATGAAAAAATTCACCCTTATTAAAAGGGCAGATATGTGTGTGAAATTGGTGCTGCTTCTGCTTCTCTGCGTGCTTCTGTGTATGTCTCTCTATACGTCTCTTGTCTCTCTGCAAGTCTCTCTCTACGTTTTTATTTTTTGCACTGTGCATGTCTCTCTATACGTCTCTCTGCATGTCTTTCTGAATGTCTCTGCACGCCTCTCACTACGTTCCTTTGTACGTCTCTCTGCATGTCTCTCTATACGTCTCTCTGTATGTCCCTGGTGGCTGCAAATTCAGCACACAATCACAACTTTCAATCAATCCCTTATTCTTGAATACCACCCTGGACTGCAATTGTTCAAAGAAATCCAAACACACTCCTGAAGCTTTATTGCTTGCATTCCCACATGGAATGTCTTTTTGCTGAGCTTTGTTTTGAAAAAAATGAAATCAACAGTGGCAGAAATGAGTCTTTCAGGGGTCGCAGTGCTGCAGTGTTTCTTGAAAGCAACGGTCCGAACCCCAAAATGAGACTTTGTTGATGGCTCCCCGATGGAGCAGGATGACTGGTGTTTCACGAGACAAACTGTTTTCATTAGTCTGGACCATATATTACAAATGTTCAAACTTAAGTCCTAGATCGTTAAAATATAACCACCCCCATGTTTTATTAAGTCCTATCAGGATATTTAGGACATCCTCCGGTTTAAATGACGTTTACTGCTGCACAGTTCTACAAGGCACAGTGCAGTGGAAGATAATAAAAAGTTTTCTCTTTCTGCACTGCTGAATTGGAGCCATGTGTTCAATCGATATAACTTTTCAAACAGCATTTCTGACTCTCCCATCATCCCTCCCTCCCTGCAGACAAAATCTCTCTCTACTCTGCTGCTTTCAATCCACACTTTACCTGCCTCCCTGCACAAAAACCTGAATTAATCTCAAAAGTCTCCTCCTCACCTCTTTGTGTGTGTGTGTGTGTGTGTGTGTGTGTGTGTGTTTGGCTTGTACTTTCACATTTGTATTTTGCAGTTCCCGAAGGGGTGTGTGTGTGTGTGTGTGTGTGTGTGTGTGTGTGTGTGTGTGTGTGTGTGTGTGAGCACATGAGCACATGCACTTGTCTCCTCTACGCATTAGAAATTCACCAGCTCAACATGATACTGTTCCCCTGCCTGCAGCTCCGTGGCTTCGGGGGGGTGGGTTTGTGTTTGCATAGCAGAGGCTGCGCTCTCACTCATGTAGACCCCACAGGGACTTTCTTTGACACCGTCAGCCCTTTGAACTTGCAGTGACATCAAGCGTCAGGTCACGAGTGTACAACCACCGCACAAAGCAAACTCACACTAATTGGCCCGCGTGCACCTGAGAGAGACAGTTGGGACATCAAAGTGCTTCACCGCCCAGTTGATAGCGGCTTTGATGGGGTGACTTTGAGGCCGTAGATGTGTGGTTTACACTCTGACGAAGCGCCGCACATTAGCCGTTTGCTGCGCTTTGCTGTTCGTGTGATCTCTGCGAGGAATTGCTTATTTTGTCATTCCACTCAGATGTCATTTCCTCTGCTCTCTCTCTAGTGTTGTAATAAATGCTATTATCTGGCACCCTGTAGTGAGCCTTTAATCAACCTCAATGAGAGTTCACAATGAATACTGCAAAGGGAGCTTTCACACCTACCTTGTTTGGTTCTATACTATAGGTCAGTTTGTTTGCAGTGTGAAGACATTTTTAAGAAGAATTCAGACTTGCAGATCTATTGCAGTAAGTTAAGACAGCACTGGATGATGGAAGAAGAAAAAGAAGCAGAAGCAGCTCAGAGGATGCCTTTTGGTCTTCACCTCCAATGATATCACGTTTGTACGACTAGGATCTTTATTTTACTGGTAGTAATATAAGATATTACAGTGGCAGTGATAACCTGAGTTGTCATTTCTATCATGTGATGAATATTATAGTCTGTCTGTTTAAAAGACTCCCAGCTTGTAAATATGTAATACAAAAATCAGACCTAAATCAAATAGAATGATCCCAAGCTTGTAAGTGTGGAAAATCAATTTAGCTCCGAGCTCCGAGCAGCCTCTCAGGATCTTAGTTTGCCCTCCAGACTTATGGATGTCCGCTGTGTCTTTGTGTGACCCTTCATCCGCTGGAAGTCGGACAGGTGGCGAGTACTGGTGGGCCTAGACGGGGCTTGTCAACCCCTACAATCCTGACCAGAGAGAGAGAGAGAGAGGGAGTGGGCGGGGAGGGGGGGGGGGGGCAAAGGAGCTCAGCAAACAGAAAGAAAGTCGAGGGAAAGTGAGGGATGTGGAGAGAAACAAGCCAGACACTCCGACTGAGCTCTACCTGCTGTCAAAGTTTCAACAGGAGGCTACGTCCACTCTTGACTCCAACAGGCGTAGCGAAGCGATTGGTTTCGCTCCAGTATAATGGCCGGCTATGAATGCTGAGTGTGACTGCGGGGGACCATTAGGGCCACAATGGCCGACAAGACACTAAGCACTCCCCAGAGGTCTAAGGGGCCCTTTCATGCCTGTCCCGGGGCTGGGAGGGCAACTGGGAGCTGGTGGCCAGCTGGTTCTCTGGCTTCCGTGCAGTCTAATGCCATCAGCCCTGCTTTGAGCTTGCGGCTGTGTGGAAGACGCAGGGGAGCGAGGTCTGTGTGACACATGTGGACATGTACACACACACACAGTGGCAGCTGTTTTTACTATTAACCACGTCAATGCTGGATGATCCTGATGCCGCGGAACCTAATCTGACAAGGAAAAAAAGAAAAAGAATGAGAAAAGAGAAAAGAAGAAGAAAGAAAGAAAGATTAGTTCTATTTGTCTCTGGCATTTTTGATCCTCAAAATCAAAAGAACACATTTGTCACATTTCTCCTTGTCTAGACTGAATTAATGTATAATCTGTTGAGATCTATTTAGAGTTCATGCGTCCCACCCGAATGCTTTTAATGAAAATATGAGAATATGAATATGTAAATTATTGATGGAAGAAACAAATGTACAAAGATGTTAGTGACAACTCTTCTGGAAGTAAAATAAACTGGCAATCTTGCAATGTTAAAGAAATGGAAAAAGAATTCCTGGATCTGCCTGCTGATCCGTATCCACACTAAACACTTTTGCGGGTTCTTCCTTGACTCACAAGATCCAGTAGCTTTTGTGTAATGCTTTCAACAAACTAACATCATGGCAGAGTTAACTGTCTTTAATTTAAACCGTTGGATTCAAAATACACTGATGTTATTCTTTTAGAAATGTCCTCAGCCTGTTTCTTTAGAGAGACGTACGTCCATTGTTTATCTTCACGTCACCATATGGGAAAAAGAGCCCATGATGCAAATGCTGTCACACCCAGTTCAAGTTTTTCCGGAGAGGTGCCGTGACTGCTGTGTCTTCCTCCCTCTCAGGTCTTAAATAGTCTGCTACTGCAGGCGGAAAACTTGTTTTGTCGACAGCCTGTTTGAAAGACAAGCGTAATAAAAGGCTTTTCTCTTTGTGCCAGGCGGTGGCAATTTCAGCACTGAAAGAAAGGGCGAGAGAAAGAAGTTTTACTAATTGATGTGGTAGCAGAAATTCAGCCACCATTTCAGTCAGCCACGATGAAAAGCCTATTGAGAAATGTTTTGTCAATTACTTCTGCTCACATCTATGTGCCGTGGCTCTTTTTAGAGGAACTCATTTGCGTCCTATTTATTTCCTCTGCTTACAAATATTGCTGGCACGGCGCACAATGACAAATTAAAGCTTTAGTTTCATGGCAATGACATGGAAGGTCTCGGGCTTTAATGTGGGCTTTGAAAGAACGCCAGGGAAGTCAACACTTGATAGCTCGTCCTTCGATTCGGTGTCAATGCATTATAACATCTTCTGAGGTGTGACTCAAGGTTTTTGCGTGTGCAGTTAGAACACAGCGTTAATGAAGTACAGGCAGAGACATCTAAACAAAACTAGTAATATGCGACATTATAGTACAACATTATATAACAAATAGTATTCAAATGTGTTTATATATGTCTATAGACTGTTTACAAAGATGGATGACATGTTGGCTTCCTGAAATATAGGTCACAAACATTTCCATTCCATATCAGTAGATTGGACATGGGCCAAAAAAAGTCAAAGGTCTTGATAAATACATTTGAATCAAAACTGGTTTCTGACATTTAAGGTAATTCTTATCACACAGATGTTTGTGTTTATTCTTCCAGTAAGTTTGGTTTTAATTGTGCAACAGCTCCTGGGCAGAAACTTGGTGGGAGGATGCGATAAACGTCAGGGAAGAACCCATTTCTTCACTTTTTTTAACATGAGAGAGCACATTTTCATTGATTTTTTTCAGAGAGTAATTCATGGACCTTGATGAAAACAATCTGGCACATTTGATGATATTGATAATAATGAGTCTGTACTTTGGTGTAAATAAAAATCTAGATCTATTGAATTTGAATGTGGTTTCATTCGTGGTCTTGTTGGGCCTTGGCGGAGATATACACTCACTAAGTGCAATTCCTGTTAGTATTTTGATGCGATAAAAATTGGGTGAAATGTAATGATTGACAGCTAAAACATACTTCCAATTGGTGAGGTGAGTGCATCAGCAGATACCACAGCTCAACACCACGATATATGAAATATATATATATAAAATGTAATCCTTCAGTGATTACAGCATTCGTGCACATCCAGAGAACCAGTGACAAACTGTTTTGTACAGTGATTTCTGTTCAAGTGAATGTGACATGTAGCCTCCATCTTTGCCAATTCACATGCAAATCTGTTTGGAAGCAGAGCAATTTTGGAAGAAGTTGTCAAAAACATCTGTGGTCGTCAGTTCTGAGTAAGCACCGCGGAGATCAGCAGTTTACTTCTAATAGTGCCCCTTTTTCATGTGGCTCGACCCTGTCAGAATCCAACTTGTTGATACATCTTCGCTTTCTGCTCCTGTTGAATACTGACAAGTATTATTTAACCCCAGCATTCTGTTGGATTGCTCCTCGGAGCTTCTTTGAGCCTGCCTCTGTCTACATTGTGAAATCTATCCACTTAAAAAACCCCCAACAACAAATAGACCTCCATACAAATTCCCCTCCGATGAAAGTGATGCCTCGCTCCTCTCAAACAGATGATTTATTACCTCCATAATAACAAAGTTGTGAATGCACAATATGGTTTCTCAGTGTAACGTGTGTTTTTGGGTGGAAGCTGGCATGTTTGATTGTAACAACAGAGTCTTTCTCCGTGTATCAGAGAAAGCTTGAGCAGACAGAACTATCTCACAGAGGTCAGCTGATGTCGAGGTACATCAATTTTATGAGCCCCCCTCCCCCCCCTGCACTGTGCGAGTTCGCTGCCACTCATGTGTTAAATGGATCTTGTAGACAGAAGCGAATGCCTTTGTGCTGGAATAAATGGAAGGGAGAGAATGAGGTTAAGACGACTCCTCTGAGGTGCATCAACCTACATCTGTTCATCCTTTTTCTCTTTCTCACACTTCTCTCCACCTCCTCTTAAAAAAAACGCAGCACACAGGGGAGAAACTTATTTTCTTATCACTCTATGTAAATGACTCTATTTATAGTTTCTTTTATGAGGCGGTTGCTCTCCTCCCTTTAAAAGCAATCTGAGGCGTTTTCATGTCACACCGTCTCTACTGATGACAGAAAAAAAACATCCTTAAGATTAGACATTTAGTGGCATATTATGAGTTTCTATACCTTTTCATTGTATGTGTAAAATATCATTCTGCCACTATAAAGCAGCCGAAGAGGGAATATTTTTCTTTCCAACAGAGACGGATCGACCAGAGAGCAGGCTGCAGTGACAGATGTTCAACACACACTTGCAAAGACACATACTGTACAAACACATTAGTACACAAGGGTTCAAAGCATCCACTTTCTCACACACACACACACACACACACACACACACACACACACACACACGTATAGTGTACGCAAGAACACAACCCCCCATGCACACGAAAACAAACACACTGCACCCTGAAGAAAAAACCCTAATTTACTCCCCCCCCCTTCTGCACACATACAGACACACATACACACAACATGCACACACACACACACACACACACACACACGGACACAGAGGAGAAATTACTTTGAACTCGGTGTCAGGCGGCATGAATGCAGCTGGGAGCAACAGGGTCACGGAGCTCTTTGAGAGGTGAGATGAGGTCCAGCCTCTCCTCTGCTGTCTGTCTCCGCTCTGATGTGCCGACGGCCAACAGGGTCTCGGGGTTAGTGGTACACGTTAGAGCATCAGCAGCCGGCCATAAGGCTCTCTTTGTTGCGGGTGACACTTTGATGCACTCCGCTTTTCACTGTCACACAGTTTCCACAGACCCCAGCAAGTCAGACATCAGTGGTGGTTTTGTGGTGTGGTCATCCTTCAAAATCAGGCTTTTTATTCGCTTTTTTTTTTTTTTTAAACGAGGAGGGAAAACTATGAGTTGTGTGATCAAGGCTAAATCCACACTAGTCCTGAGTTTTAGAGCCACGAAAATTAAAAATGCTTGGAATTGTTGCTGGCCCCGTTTCAGTTTGGAAACGCTGGGGTTGCGTTTACGGGCAGAAACGGAGATGTTTGGAAACGATGATGTTGACACTCACAACCACTGATTGGATCTTTACCATCATGACGTAGCCTTCGCTGATTCGCCAGGCTCCCATCACATGACCCCCTTCCAGAAGAAGTCCTAGTCCTGGCTACCAACACAACATAGATAATAGATTACAAGCGTTGTTGGCCATGTTTTTTTGTGCTTAAATTTTACATTATACAATAATACAACTGTTTACATACGTAGGAGACAAGCTATTATTTGAGCAAAAAGGGACGTGCATGCCCAGTGTACGTGACTGGTCATGTGATCACAGACTTCTTGGTACAGATGGGGATTAATATGATACCGAATGAAACCATAATGGATGCAGAGTGCCTTCGCGATCACTTTTTCAAATATCTGGATCTCAACCAAATAGTAATAATTATCCCTAATGATTTCTTGCTCAGAAATGAGCTTTAGTAAAATAGAAGCAATTCCACGAAATGACACTGCTTAATGAGGGAAGATGCTACTGCCTCATGTGGTGATGCTTTTCTCAGACTTACTATAAATCAACAAGACTTTTTAATTAAAGAACTATAATAAACAAACAAAAAAAAAACACAATCAAACTGATGACTTAATTGATTCTAAGTATGAGAAGTTAGGGAGTTTCATTTCTAGGCTGGGTTAGCACGACTGCAACTGCTGCCAAGATGTTTAATCATGTTTAATAAATTACAGCAGACGAGGCTGTATCTAATCTATTAATAGGCCCACATCATTACATTGTGATTTGCATCTGGAAAGGATCCAACTGCGGACAAACTCCTCCCATTGATCTGAGCTGAAATTCTATGTAAGAGCCTTATCTCATGCAGTGAGTTATGCGTTACCTGCCCAGGGGATGGAAATATGATTAACAAGACTTTCTTTTTTTTTTTTAAATGCATTGTCTATTTTAAGAAAAGCATTTAAAACAAACCCACATTGCTTCTGTTTGTGTGTATGCAAAACTGTAAAGCATGCAAATAACTGATTTCATAGAACAATGTTGTCGAAAAAAACCACAAGGCTGAAGATTAGCAGAGGCGAAACAAAGAGAACGCCAATAAAAAGCAAGCATGTGTTCATCGGTAACACACACACACACACACACACACACACACACACTGATTAATTGTATTCTTGATTCATTGTGAGGCATCCTTCTGCTAATTAGCTTAGGCATGGTTTTGCATATTGTATTTATTTAATTTCTTCGTGGGCTGCACCAATAGAAGGTGTAATTTGGGATGAGAAAGGGGCCATGTTTTGCCGTGGTTTCTACACACAAAGGGCTGGAAGTGCTGCAGCTGATTGCAGTTACCACGAGGACTCTCTCTTTCTGTGCCAAATGTAAAACAGAACCCGACAACATCCCTCTGGTGTTTCTTCCACTTTTTATTATGGCCATGGAGACGATACTGTAAATCCAATGAACGGATTATGTTTACAGTTCTCCTCTTGAGCCATTTTAGATTAGTTTCAACAATGTCACAGTTTTTTAAAGGTTCAGTGCCATAATATTTTAGATGAAAGCTATTGCAGGAGTCTTTGGGAAGCGCATGAATTCAAAACAGCGGTAGGTACAGCATGAGGAGATGGAGGATTCTCTTGCAGATGTGGGAAATCGTTCCTTAAAAGTTATCACTCTCCGGTTGAAGTCGACAGTTCTGCAGAATCAAGCGAAGACACTTTGAGGTGATTGGGCATCCAGCTGAGCCGAGGTCGAAAACACATTCCATATGTATTGAGTCTCATAGTGGAGAACAACTTGACGCTGCTCTCTTTTCTCCCAGATTGCAGCGAGAACTGTTCTCCACTTTGCATCTGCCTGTATTTCTTTTGTCTGCCATCTATGCACGAATGTGTTTGTGAACTTTGTATGCTCATTGATGTCCACCGATTGTCCAAATGACGAGGGCGTCGATTCGTCTCTGTGCAACATCCATCTTTCCAGCCATGCTCACATCCTACTGCAAGCAAGCAACAGATGGCACGACAGTGTGCTGCGGTGGATTTAGTCCGGTCGTGTTTGCCGGGAAGTAATTGTGTTTTAACCTGGAGAGAAACTGAATATTACGGCCGTGCAAGCAAACAAATTATAGTCACCTCACTGGCCGGGAAATGACTCTATTTGTCTCATGTCCAGATGGAGTTTGAAGAAAATAAATGGGCCTGTGATGCTGCATGGGCTTGATGCACTTGTGATTGTGCGTGTGTGTGTGTGTGTGCACCTGACTGTTTGTCTCTCTACCTACCTCTACCTGTTTATATCCTCAACAGATGCTCGTCTGCTTCCTCATACATCAGCCTGTCTGTTTTTGTATTGTGGCAGATGTTTCGGTGCTGCAGGTCTTTATAGCAGAAAATGCAGCGCAGGAACAAAGAAAGTGTTGGAGTGGATTAGAGCCTCCATATATTCACCTTAGCATTGTGCCACAGATTGTGTTTTGATGCCAAACGCTGCCCCGGGGGACAGAAATACTTACTAGGGATTGGTATGGTTTAATGATAAGCATTCATTAGCTTGAGCATCAACAAAAGATCTGCCACGCTGATCTCTCTACAAATTAAGTCACTTCTTCTATATTATGTCTCCCTGATTTTCCACACTGGCTGTTTATATA
Organism: Paralichthys olivaceus; assembly: GCF_024713975.1. NCBI lineage: Eukaryota > Metazoa > Chordata > Actinopteri > Pleuronectiformes > Paralichthyidae > Paralichthys > Paralichthys olivaceus. The sequence goes on from NC_091112.1 coordinate 9,650,789, forward strand.
AAAACACTCTTGAATGAAGCGTTCATTCACTGTCAGTTCCTGCGCCGCGTGCCAACTGTGCGCATCAGAAAATCCCCTGCAATCTTTGTTTTGGCTAGTGTAAGGCGGCAAGTGATTACCCAGAGTGCTTTGGGAAGTTAATGTTCATGGTCTGCACAGCGGGATTCTAGGAGTGATGACAGAGGAAGAGCCTGAGGGCGAACGTCTCTTCGCTGCCATCTCACTTTCACTGTTTCTGACAACACGTTTACCCCAACAGATGGCTCCAATGCTCACACAGAGACACCGTGGGCTGATACAACAAGAAGATGTGCACGGAATCCAAAACCAGTGAGTGCGAATTACCGTCAGATTGACTAATGGCATCTCAATAGTCTTTTCATTTCAAAACTTTAATCATTCACTTTTAACGGTTAAAAACTAAAGTTATTAGAAGGAACTGCGGTCGCAAGTGTTCTTAAAGCGGCGATGAAGTGTGTGATGGATCATAAGGTTTAGGAAAAGTTTATATATATGGGAATGTGACTCGACGACATCTTGGTCCCAAACTGAAGCTCATCCATTGATGCTAAGTGAATTTACTTTTTGAGATGAGCTGGACAGACATGACACACAGCTCAACATTGGTAAAATAAAGTTCATGGTTGAATTATAAAATATCAAGCCTCATTTAAATCTCTGTGACATTGTAGATATATAATATATACAGATTTCATACATCTTGGGAATCATTGCCAATTTTTATTTAACTGTGAAGATATATATTTTTACATTGGTATTAGAAATGTTTTACCCTCTAATATTGGTATCAGCACCAGCCACCAAATATAGGTTCTATATATATATATATGTGTGTGTGTGTGTGTGTGTGTGTGTGTGTGTGTGTGTGCGTGTGCGTGCATGCATGTGTGTTGTGAGCGGGTGACTGCGAGGTGAATGTCACACCCATCAAAGTGCACAGGTAATGATCCACAGTAGCTGGCATCGCTACAAGGCGATAACCTGGATGTCCACTTACCTGCCACACACACACACACACACACACACACACACACACACACACACACACACACAGTCCCTCGGGCTGCTTTTCACACTAAGCTGGCATCCTTTCACAGGGTCCAGTGGAGCGTGCTGGTGTGACTCTACTCTCAGGCTCAACTGATGGAGCACACTGCTGCAGAGACAGAGTTAGAAAGAGAGGTCGTGGGTGGTGGTTGTGTTAAAGGTTAGAGTTGCACATGCATAAGCTTTGGCAGGATAACTGCCCAGTGGCATTTGACGTACCTTCATTTGAGAGTTAGATTCCAGCCGGCTTATTTTCTGTATTGATTGCAAACTTTTACTTTTTTTAAACTACAATAAATTCTTGACTGAGTTCACTAGATAGTTTACAACACATGAGGATTTCAGAGTTTGTGTAAAAATATAAAGCTTTTGATGATTTTGTTAAATAAGAAGTTGCTAAAATCCACAGAGGCCAGAATATCTTGTTGAATGTTTTGTTTTCTAATGACGATCATGACAGGTTTTTGTTCATGATCTGGACAAACCAAGCATTATTTTCCTTACATCATGAGAAAATATTCGGACATTGCAATGTGGAGTGGAGAAAGAAAGATCCAGTGATCTCAAGTTTAGACATATGGGATTATCATCAACACAGACAGACATTTCACAATCATAAAACAATGATGCAATATCGAGATAGCAACTGTGTTATGATGGGATAAATCGTGAGAAAATCCACCACTTGCACGTCTTCTCGAGAGTTTCATATGCATGTGCAAATGAATATGAAATCTTAGATTAATTATTGTTTAATCAGATTTCATTTTAAACATCATTCATGCAAGTACACACCGGGAAAAATCACATTATCAGTGCAGAAGCTGCACATGCATTAATACATTGTACTAAAAACATGGCTGTGTGTGTGTGAGTGCATGTTTATAAGAAGGGTGATCTTTTATGACTTCACCGACAGCTTCATCATGGAGAAAAAAAAAAGAGGAAGAAGGGACGAAAATTCATCTTGCGCTTTTGCACACGGTGAAAAGAAAGAAGTAGAAAAGAGTTTGAGGTACCACACAGCGAGTGGACATTCACAGTGAAATACCTTTGATTAAACTGACTTTAATTATTCTGCTCGTGCCCTCTCGCTGTGCAGGGCTATCACAGGAGGGTCAGTGGTAGCTAGAGTTATTATGCCTCAGCCTTTTGTTCTCTGTTCCATTTGAGATCATTATTGTTACTTTCTGCTGAGGATTGTTCTCCATGGTTATCTGCACGGTGGGGTCACTTTATTGTATGCATTATGTTGCATGTGAGTAGTGACACAAAGAATCTAATGAGCTGCAGGTACAGGAACTTAGTGGACTGTGTGATGCATTGGTTGTTGTTGATTGTGCAATTTACTTCAGTGTCCACTTCATCAACATATTGCTTATACATGTGTTGAGATCAGATACATACATTACAATAACACTCTGCATATCCTTTTGTTCATTACAATGTCTGCATTTTTCTTGAGAAATTCACAAAAATATCTTGCAATGTCAAAGAAAGTGAAAAAATTTTTTTTCCTGATTCCGCCCTTTAAACATATCTGCTTCACAAGTCAATAGATTCTTCGTCGGCCTTCAGCCCATCCTTCCACCAAGTTTCAAGAAAATCAGTTCTGTAGTTTTTTGAGTAATCCAGCTAATAAACACACAAACAGCCATTCAAACATTTCTTCCTCGGTGGAGGTAGATATATTTGTAATAATAAATACCCCAGTATTTCAGTATTTCAACATTCTCTTATGCCATGGTCAGATTCCGATTCTATCAGCCTCCTCATTCCTGCTCCCAGCAAAACTAAATCAGCCTCTGTATTGGTTAACAGGGCTGAAAACATTCCCCCATTAAGGTTAACAAGATTGTACTTTCTCCTATCCCCCGTATGACTCTGCCCCTAAACAAATTAAGATGCTCATTTGCATAAGCGAGATGGATGAGATAGGAGGAAAATACTTTTTCTCTCTGGAAACCGAGTACACTGTTAAGATGGTGGTGGTGGTGGGGGGGGGGATCTCAGATGAGATGTCACAGCCTATTAGGACAGCCATGCTTCATCATTTTTCATACAGCGTATCGGTGTAATAACTCTTAAATGTTTGATAAAACGAGATATAAAAAATGTAAGTTTGGAGAGAGTGCAAAACAAACCTGAGCAGTTCAATATTGCATTGCTCATGGATTTGAATATTGTACTAATTACATACCTGACAATTTTTTTTAATCATACTCTAGTTTAGATTTATAAACATTTCTACCACACCTACATCATCGAATAACGCTATTTTGGAAGAATATCAAACTTATTTATAGACTCATTAAAAAGCACTGTATAAGTAATATGTGACACACCTTACATAAAAACTGTAACATGCAACAATACGGTCTCCTCTGTCCTCAACAAACCTGCTCAGTGAGCGGAGCAGCCAGACACAGTGAGGTTTGTTTGTGTACTAAAAACAGCACCACAATTTACTACAATCAGACACTGTGTATGGGCCGGGTCACCTGGGGAGCTCTGTGTGTGCTCCCACCCTGTGGTGAAATTGCTGTCAACACTTTTTTTTTTCTTTTCTCCCTCCTCCTTCTTTCAGCGTTGGTCGGCTCTGGTAAGTCGCCCGGCTCTGTCCACCATCCACCCCTCCCCCACTGAGAGGAACACCACGATACATTCACAACTCCGCATTTACTACCCTCGGCTCGCCTACGCGCCCCGACGAAAATGGTTGTTGTTTTCCTCTATAGTGCTTTACCTCGCTGTCTCTCATTTCTGTGTTTATCACTCACACTTGCCCGGACTTGGCTGCACAAAACCAGGGATCTGGGAGCAAAATAGTTGTTTCATGGCTCACTTTATTGGGCAGGAAAATTAGACCGAAGAGTCTTGTGAACGAGAAATATTCTTTGTTAGACCACTGTCTGTATCGCCGCGGAATGAAAAGTGCTATTTTTACCGCAGGCAAGCTGTAATCGACATTATTATGATAAAGGAAAACCAATGTGGAAAGATGTCTGGCATTTAAATCAAATCATCAGTGTTTAGACCACAATAATATTCAGCCTGTTTGAATTTACATGCAATGTGCAGCGCTGTACCCCGAAGAGGCAATTAATTCGCCGCTAACTCTGTCTCAACAACCTGTACGATCCTGTGGCTTTGACATGTGCGAGTGTAAGAGCACTCATTGACTCAGACCATTAGCAAGATAATGTAGACAGTTTCCAAGGCGAGGGAGAACGAGAGAGGAAGAGAGAGAGAGACACCCCCCCCCCCAGGAGAGTTTAGAAGTGGTGTCATGAATAATGCATTACGGCTTAATTTATGGCCAAACTTTAAATAGCGCTGAAACACAGGAGACGCCTATGAAAATCCATCTTGTTACGATATTTGCTTAGCAAGTATGCTTTGAAACCCACCATCTAAGGCAACGCAATTACAACAATATCCTGCCAATATAATAAACAGAATCATTTCATCACATCTTCTGCGTGTCTTGTTTTGACAGCAAATAATTGAGGTATATTTGTTTTTTATTTTTTATTCCTGCATTTCATTTTCCTCTTACACACAATCCTGGTCATCAACACAGACAAGCGATTACAAATGGTCTGCTAATATGGTTAAATACAACAACGTCAAACATAGACTGCACAAGGGTTGCTGTACTGTCGCGGTGACAGTCCACCTTTAGGCTAATAAAGGCTGCACAGGCAACACCACAAAATCAATATTCACTTTGAAGCTGGCAGTAAACCTATAGTGCAGACGTTTTTATGCAGGTCAGGAGAGAAAGGTAATTAATCATAATAACTGACACGCATAATGGCAAAAGACAGCGGTTATGTGTGCATAACTTCATACAGTGCAGTAGAGATGGTATAATAGCAGCACTTGGGCGTGTAAAATCTATAGTATGTCACTTGTACTTGTCGATTCAACTTCTCCGCTATTATCAAAGTGAGTGTTTTTATTTTACTTATCAGCTCCTGGTAACTTTTGGTGCTGGAGGCTATGGAGCATGCAGAAGCTAAAATACGATATGCGGTGCAGGGAAATAAAAAAAAGAACAGCAACAGGGAGCTGATTGCAGTCTGTTCAGCCTACCTTCACCCATCCTCTGCTCCTCTCCTCCATGGTAATGAGGCGTTGAATGGCAGCATGTCTACAGGCAGAGGAAGCAGACGCGCCATGCAGCTGTGGACTCCTACGCATGAGACGCGCGCATTTCTTCCCGTTCCTCAGGCGCCCACCTGAGGGCCCGCTACTTAAATGGTAGCGGGGCGGGGGTGGGTAGTGTGGATTGTTATAGATGCTGGTATCATACAGTGGCGCCAGGGAGGAAAAGGAAAGGACGACGACACTGTGGTATTGTCATACTTTTGTCTATTTGTACTGAGTAATAAAACGATGTATTCTTTATTCTGTGTTGAAAATGGCCAACTGCATTAGTTTCGAAGTATTAGTGTGTTTGTGTACAGAAACGTGACAGGGGTAGATACCGTGCCACCAAACCAGCACTGTGTTCCTTAATAAGACAGCATGCTCTTATTTACTTCACACTTGATCCAATTAAAATGATGGATGCTGTCAGAAGTTCGATTAAATTCAGAGTCAGAGAGAGGAGCACCTGAAGAGCGAAGGAAAGTTACAGTCCTTTACCTTGCTGTCATTCATCATCACATCAGGCTTCCCTGACAGCTTATTTTAATTGTTTGCCACAGTGACAAAGTGCTCTGTGTTCGACCTCCTCGGTGGAGGGCTTCTTTTAATGCTGCTCTGATCCAGGGCTGAATCTTCCTGAATCCTCCTCCACCTTGACTGTGCTTTGCCATTTCATGCTCGTTTTAACACTGACTAGAACATGGAGACTCGCTGTGTTCTATTTTGGCCACACAGCAGGAGACACAGTCAATGGAAAGATCGGTAGTGGACAAATAAAGGCATTAACAGGCCAGTATACTCTGTACTGATTGTTGGATGACAGCTACCGCCCTCCACAACTTTCTGATTAAGATAAGAGGACGCCTGTGTTCAACCATTTTAATAACTTAATGAAACCACAGATCCGACATTCACAACCACTTCGTCGTTATTGACCAACTGTGAAGAGGTGAAAGAGGAGCCATGGATTGCACTTCTCTATCCAACTCTCTGTTTCATTCTTTGCACAACCATTTCTGTCACTTTTGACTTGATCAACAAACTGATACAACACAAATTTCCGAGAGAGCCAGCTTGAAAATCTATGCCATTATCCCTGTAGTTAATCAATATGTTACTGTATTTTCATGACTTGCTGTGTCCGTCAGTGGATCACCAACTTCCTGATAGACAGCAAGCAGCAAATGAAGCTGCGTAAAAGTCACATCCAGCACCGGGACATTTGGCACAGATGCCCCCCAGCATACTCTGTACCGCTTGTTGGATGACAGCTACCGCCTACCCCAACAACTTGTTCTCACTCTACACTGAACCTCAGGAGTTTTGTAGATGACAGAACAATCATCGGCCTCATCTGAGACTGTGATGAGTCTTCACACAGACAGGTGGAACAGCTGGCCCTCTGCTGCGGCCATGTCTACATGGAGCTTACCAACGTTGACGCTGTGAACTTGGCAACACTGCCAGCTGTGGAATCCTTCAGGTTTTTATGGGATTCACCACATCACCACAATCTCCCAGGACGTGACATGGTCAACGCCAACTCAGTCATCAAAAACGCCAGCGTTGCCTGAAGAAGGTCAACCCCCATCAGGAGCTGCTGATCCAGTTCTACAGTGCAGTCACAGAGTCTGTTTTCTGCACATCGATCAGTGTCTGGTTTGGCTTGACCAGATTAGCGGATAATTGGTGCACATGGAAACCAGTTCAATTCCTTGCACATAAACACTCTTAAACAAAGGTGATTGTGATTCCAATGCCGAATGTCTGTCTGATGGAAGGAAAGGATGCATGATGTAAATGTCTTAAGCTGTTTTCAGACATGCGCTCTGGAGGATGTCTGCACAATTGAGTCCGGACTCTCTCAGGAGTTTTCCTCTCACATACTGTATGAACAGAGCAGCAGGGGATTTTCTGCTTAGAAGCATTTGCAACAACACAGAAATCTCCTGTTCTCCTGAGTGTTCAGGTGAGGGACGGCGCAATTCCCATGTGGAGATCACATTCTTTTTTTTTTTTGCCTCACACTGGCCCTTATCACCAGTGGCTCTCTTGACATCTCCATCTGTGTCTTCTGTGTCTATAGCACCACCTTTTCAGACCATTTAATGATGAACCCAGAATTATCACTTAAAGAATCGCCTGAGACCTGACAGTTACTATCGAAAAACACCTTACAACTTGACAATGATTTGAGAAAATGCTGAGGAAAATAAGCGAACAATTTCAAAGACCTTTCAAAGGGTTGCAATTTAGAACCTTTAAGACGTGTGCAAAGTATTATACACTATCGGTCTGATTCTGTTGTATCTTCAAAAGTCTTTCTCCCCAAAAAACAGTTTCTCTCTGCAATGCATCACTGCTCTATTCTCTTTCACTTCCTCATACTGCCTGTGGAGGCTAAGCTCGTCTTGCCCTCTCCAATCCCAGGAGGATCTCTATATATCACAGTGCAACACTGCCAATCAGTAAACAAGTCAACATCTACACTACAAACCTTTCTGAGACAGGAGGAAACCCATCAATGAAACGGAAATCAGCACAAACCTGTTGAATATGACCCAGTGCACATGTATGCTGATGATGAGGATGTACGACAAATGTAAAAATCTTCCTTAATATTTATTTTGTGGAGGGCATTGACATAAAAGCTGGAATTGAGATGCACATTCTTACCTGCGACAGTGAGCAGTGGGATGACGAGCAAATCAAAGGAACAGATGGAAACTTTAGTAGTTCAACAATGAATACATTGATAACATGACAAACCTGTCCATCAGGGGAAAAAACATCCCATCTTCTCACAAGCACTCCTTTAGGTAAATATTGCATCAAAAGATACTCCAACCATAAATCAAACCTCTCAGGAGTCATCATGTTTAATACACAGCTTTTTTTCCGCCCCTCTGTCTCCCAGTGATGCATTAAAAACACAGGATTCTCTGAGGGGAAACCTGTGATCTCACAGAAATTTATTTTCTCATGCTGTGAAGTGGTTCATCTGAAATGCTTCAGAAAATTGCTTCTATTCCCCCCTTAGTGGAAAATGTCTAAAAGACTGTATACAGCTTTGCTGCCTTTGAAAATATATCCCCTGTAGGCTTTTTGGCCACTCCTAAATCCCTTAGTTACTTTCATTGTTTGTGTTGGCGTTAATATTTCATAAAGATGTTTCAATATTTATTCATCTTTTTTTTTTTGCTACGTAGATAACCGTCTCGCTAACTCCCTTGTATCATACATTTTAATGTACTGAGCGATCACGTCCCGCAAGCAACGTGTGTGAGGTTTTCTACCCCTTCCTCTGTATGACAAGCATCTTCATTAATAAAACATAACGGATGCCTCTGCCAAGAATCACTCCCTTTCAATAAGTATAGTGCACAATAGGCTGGAAGAAACAGCTCTAATCTGTGTAAATGAAAATGACAGACATCATCCAGTGTCGTGTTCAAAGCATGAAGAACATTACATTTTTTCTTTATTCTAATAAAGACAATCAGTGAATACATGTTGTTTTCGGGGGTAGAACTCAGCACCTGACACATTACACACTTTATGCAATAAAATAAAACATTACGTTAGGCGTTGCATAAAATGAAATGAAAAATATCAGGTAATTGGTAGGACTGGAAGTTACCAGAGGGTGAGTCAGTCAGGGCAACAAAAACAGGAGATTTGAATGGGACAGATACTTATTAGCAGGTTTCCACACACATGAGTTATCTCCCTCTATCTTTCCTGTGGCATTAGTTGTGGTTGTTGCTCTCTGTAAAACACACCTGGCTACTATTCCCAGTCGCTGAAACACAACACACCAGCAGCACATGTAACAAAACATAGCTTTGCATAGTTTTCAATATTTAACTTCTTCCCTTCATACATGGATTGTTGCAGCTGAATTATTTATGCGGCAACAACTCACACAGGTTTACATGCAGATAAAGCTAAACCGTAGGTCATGTGATAAATTATTAAACCTTTTAATCCCAGAATAGTGATGATGCATTTTAAATAGAGGAGCACTCTCCAATCCGGAGCATGTTTTACATTTTTCTTTGTAAGACTTCACTGAACAGTGTGTGAATAGTGAAGTTCGTACAAATTATAAATTAGGTCTTAATAGGTATGGAAAAATACCTGCCCTTTCTAAATGAATGGTTGTCACCTTCACACAAGAGCCCCTTTTATCACTCCACTAATTATTAATTTTTTAAAATCCAGATCATAATGACAGCCATATTGTTAAGAATTAATCCTTTTAATGCCTAAGCTCTAATCATGCAGGAAACTTTTGACACAAATTGTCAGTCTTTTGACACAATTATTATCGAAGAACTGAAAAGGGAGGCTGATTGAAAATCATCCACGGCTCCTATGGCTTAATTTACTGTAAAAGCAACTCAATCACCGCGTCTATTTTGTGCAGCAAGTACCAGCTCCTGTTTCCGTGGCCATTTGTCCAACCCCGTGGCCCCCCCAACTCTGAGTAGACTTCTGGAAAGTGAAGTGTGAAAGTTCAAGGTGAACAAAAGTTTCAACATATCAGAGAGGAGAAACTCGGGGAAGGACATAACAGACGCGCAGGAGCTGGAGGCGGCAGCTTCACCCCTCTGCCTCCTCCAGATAATCAGCTGGGAGGGATTATTTAGTGCTTGGTTTGTTGAACAGGTCAGTGTAGTGTTACATTCTTTTTAGATAAGTGAGTCAGTAATTTTTTATTTTATTTGACATTGATTTACAAAGGATATTGTATTTTAGATAAAACAACACGAACAGGGAGACACAAAAAATAGATGGAAATTTGGAAAAAGACCTGGAAAAAAATCTAATTAAACAAATACATTAACCCGTTCACGAGATATTAAATGTCATTAATGACATTTATGTGAATGTAAAATGATTCAAGCAGCCGCAACCGACAATGTTTAAAGATAAATCTAATGAAATATAACAAATGAATAAGGATAACCCATAGGCGAACATAATTTCTTAATCAGGAATGGAAAATAATGTTGAACAGTGATCATATTGATTCTTCTAATTGTTAAATAAAGAGTTGGATTTTAAATTCTGATCGTCTCATTACATCCATCTGTTCTAACATTTTATGGATTGGATAAAATATGTCTGCTTCAAAGTACAATAAAATAAATATTATAAAAAATTACCAACAATCTTTTATTCTATATGAGTCTATAATTAACCAAAGTTCAAACAAATCAAACAGAGCCAGTGGGAGAAAAGGGACATTAATATTTCAATTTTTCTCTTATTAATTTAATCACATTTCATATGCTGATTTGAATTGGCCACGCTCCTCCACTCAGAGTTGACTCTAATCCCAATCTAATTACTAATTATACGGTTGGAGGTTGATTGGCCCAATCCTCCCAGCCAAGGCCAATTTGACTCCCTCTGATGTCGAGCACCTTTCATGTGCAATGTGTCCCAGGTTTTGAGGACAAAGTGTGTGTCTGTGTGTGTCGGTGTGTGTGTGTGTGTGTACATGGCTGTGTTTTAATCATTAATCATTATTCAGCACCCTCAGTCAATAAGAAGTGAAAATGTTTTTCCAGTGGCTGATGAAATAATGAAACAACCAGGGGTGGAAAGAGTTCTAGAAAGTTATACTTCAATAAAAGTATTGCTACAAGAGATTTTACGAAAGTAGATTGGCTTTTATGAAATTGTACTCTCACAAAAGTACAAAGTGATTGAGTTAAAATGTGCTCAGTGTAAACATTGCATCTCATTGCATTCTATTTCTTAGATCAAAAACCGTTAAATATACTGATCATAATGATATGTGATGAAAGTGTTGATTTAAAGAACTTTAGAAGATCTTTAAGTTCCCAGCTGTATGTGCATTGGTATGTTTTGCTTATGCAATCAACTGATAGTGTATCATTTATGGACCACAGGGAGTGTCCATGGACGAAATATATTAAGCAACATAATCAAATAGCCCACCACTCCCAATAGAGTTAAATGCAGAAAATAAGTAGAAATATAATCAACATTAACTCCTCAGTGGCTTTTCTTTAGATCCAACGTCTCTGTTCAGTCACAATCAAGAATATCTACACATTACTGTTGGTCCCACCATGAGTATTTTAGTCGATAGCATTAAGCCAGACCCAGCATGCACCTGTTGGAAGGGGTGGACTGAAAATCAGGCCGGGACTCCATCCCAGGATGCCCTCAAGCAAACCTACGCTAACCACGTTTGTCCTTGATTCAATGATTCAACAGGCCAAACCAATGCTTATATTCATCTGGGAGAAAAGACAGCATAACATTTATATCAACTGTTATGTTATTACAGGAGAAAGTGGAGACTACATGTGTACAAAACTATCACAGCTTACCACAATTAAAAACTGAAATTTGAATGAATAATCATTTTATTTAAAAATCTCACTCAGTTTAATGATGTTTTATTTTTAGTTAAGGGTTAAAAAAGGGATCTCATCCTGGTTGTTGTCCCTTTTCTCAGTGTGACAGAAAACTGTGTGGTGTGATCACACTGTGTGCTGAGCCAAGCTGCCGCCGAGACTGCGAAACAAATTTTAACGCCCCCGCGTTACGACTCCTCTACATTTGTGCTCACTGCAAAGTATACTGTTGATCAGGTTTATCATCAAGTGAGCCCACAAAGGACATAATTCATTTTACTTTCTATCGTCTCAGAAAGACAATGAGCAATGTAGCTGGCAGGTCCATCATTCGCTAATGATGTTGCAAATTGTATATACATATATCTTATCAGTACAATATCCACATATCCACCTTCTTTTACCTGAGTGTTACATGTGACTAATGTAGCACTGGCTTAGGTGAGAATGATGCAATTCTTTGGGAATAAATAAATTGATCATCTGTCTGCATTTCACTCCTGTTTCCTCATTCCCCAGCCTTGTCTCTGAAATCCCATTTCAAAACATGTTGGATTTTTGTCTCTGAGCATCAAAGAGAAATTCCAAAAGTTTCAAGTCAGAAGAGTGTTTATATTTTTTGTGCAGAGGAAAAATAGTGGAAAATAATGCAGGCGCTGCTGCAGCAGGCGTCCACTCTGTGATATAACCTCTAATAAAGGTTTTATTTCAGTGTTTGTGTGTGTGTGTGTGTGTGTGTGTGTGTGTGTGTGTTTGGAAATGTCATCTCAATTAGTTGCTGAGCCCTGAGTCGTGAGAGCTCTGACAGGGAAGTAATGAATGGCATCACACTGGGACTAAAATATACCACAGCAACTGCAAGGAATGACCAGAATATTCTATTTCCTCTGAACAACTTCTGGCTGCGGTGACTGTGTGCAGGGCAGAATGATAACCGTGCGGGCGGCTGCTGCATATGTCAGTGAGAAACAGAAAAGTGTGTATACAGAGCATAAAACAAACATTACGTCTTCATCATCTTTAATCTGTGTTGCTGTGTTTTGAGTAGCTACCTCAAACGTTCCCTCTATGCGTCCAATTTCCTCTTCCCAGCATTGATTACTGTTCTGAATTTACAAATGTTGTGATTGTTCGTGGCCCCACAGGCAACATTCCCGAGGTTGGGTAAAGAAATTCACTGCCAGTTGTATGGTTCCTACACGGCCGGTACCTATCGGAACAAATCACAGAGCAGATTTGGGTGCCTCATTTTGGTGAGGACTGAATAACTGTCCTCCTCACACGCAACATAAACTAGCTACCTCAAACTTGAGTCTACGCGACAACAAAATAGCCAAAGCTAAATGGTTCTGGAGTTTGAAGCTTGAATATTTGGCACCCTTTAGGCACAATACAGTTTTAAATGTAACACCGGTATCACCAAAAACGATAACCAACCCTGCATTTTTTTGAAGGACACCATTACATACCCCATCAGGCAAAGACTTCACGGTATCCCCGCTCCCTCTCAATGATGGTATGGATTTAAGGTGGCAGTAATAGAGGCTTAGCATACAGACAATTAGGGTCTCGTGTAATTAAACTGTCTTTTATTTATCACAGTCATTACATGTAGGCCACATCTGAAGACAGAATACGGACATTAGGCGAGTGACATTAAAATGCAATTGTCTGGTAAATAAAGTAAACAAATAAATTATCACCACAGCTGTGCAGCTCGAAGAATAAGGAAGAAAAACACTGCGGCCTTGACTTCACATGCTTTCAGTGTCATTGTTTGTTTTGGAATCAGCAGTATCAAAGCGTATTTCTTTCTTTTTCATAATCTGTGCTACCTCTTCTGAATTTCCTTATTTTTCTTTTTCATTGAGAAATCACTTAACTACTGTAAACCTCCTGTGCCTCAACTTCTCTTGACTTCACTTCGGCTGCCGCAGCAAACTGTCAGTCCTGACTTCTGACAGCCTTCGTGATGGAGGTTTCCAACAGCGTCATGGTCTTGTTAATGACTGCACCCGAACAATGGGGCTGATTTAAATGCACCAATAAACCCTTGTCTAAATATCATCCCTGATTATTTATTAGCTCCATATCACTAGCACTGATTGAAGACATTTTATTATTAATTATTTGAAAAATTTTAGCTCAGGGATAGATTTTGTTACTAAATATCTTGGTTTTAAGAGTATCTATGAATCTTGGAATTTAATTAAAGATTGTTTTGTAAACACTTACCGATAAGGAAGATAGATCACATTGGTGAAGGTCATCAATAAAAAGGAACGTTTTTAGATTTCTAAACATTCATATTTAAGCAGAATACTACTTCATTTATATTTTTGCAAAATGTTAATGTGAATTTGTCTTGATAAGAGTTCGAAATATCCACCAGATTTACTGAATGTGCACAATATTGTTGCATAGTGTACGCACTTTTCCAGACCAAATAATCAAATAATGTGTTAAAGCAGTTCTATTTAACAATAAAAGCATCTATGATAGCCACTGACTCTATGTTTACTCACAGAAAGTCTATTTATTCACTGAGATGTCTTAGGTTTGGTGCAGCCAATAAAAATTGCTATCTGTATATTACCCATTCCTCCTGTGGTTGTGCTTTGCACCCTCTTACAGTGCTGGCCCCAGCAAAACTGATCTGACATCTCCAAATTGCGTGGCGATGAAACCATATCACAGTGTTCAGATTTCAATTCCACCCCTCGGGGAAATATTGTTTCAAGCCATTACTCTTCATCAAGAGGACGTCATACCCACTCTACGCAGCCATTGTCCTCCATGGCCCGTGTCTTCAGCTGTGCCCCTGAGACAATGGCATACGTGATGTACAAGCTGCTGAACTTGCCATCACATCGGCCACAAAGGACCACGGCACAATGATCGAAATGCTTAAATGGTGCTTGCATAGAAATTTCATCATTATTTCTGGAGTGAGATGCATCAAACACCGTTCACTTGATGAGATGATCATATGCTGAAATGGTGTGGCGTACAAAGTGCTTATTAAACAGCAGAGTGTCATGATTCACTCGGATACTGTGATCACCCCCACTGTCTGCGTTGAATATGCTCAGCTGCGGTACGACTGGCACAACACCAATGATCCATGCCCGCTCCCCATTCATTTTCGCAGCTCGCTCTGTGTACGGAACACCACAAATTACAGCCCTGGTGGATTCACGCTGCTCTAATCCTCCTCAAAACTGCAAGGGGTTATGTGGGGAACCCTGCCAGTTACCTTGGGGGACAAATGATCTCGGCGACCTACCCCTACTAACCCCGGTGCTCGTATCGCAACGGGAAAAGATCTATTTCTGCTTATTATTACTTGCACCTCCCACCGGCGGCACAGAAGATGAATCATACCTGTCTATCCTTATCCCTGGCGCAGGGAGGCCATGTTTGTTTATATTGATTGGCAGCATATGTGGCACAGCTGTTGCTGAAGGAGGCTGGCGCTGGCAGAGGTTTGTTTATGCTTTCCCCTGGCAACAGTACAGTTGGCAGGCAAGACTGTGAGCAGTGTGCACTTGACTAATCAATACAAACAATGAAGCAGCAAATCAAGAATAACGTTGGAGCAGACTGAAATGAGGGAGCGAATAAAGCTTTTGATTATTTGGTGCTCAGAAATTATTTTGTTTTGGGATCGAGTAAAATGTGTTTTCAAAATGCTGTGCTTTGTGTTGTTCCCTCTGTGTGTGCATTTAAATGATTTTTTACTCTTTGACAGTCCAGTGTGTTTTTTCTTCTAGAGGAAATCCATTTCCCTTATTTGTCTTTCTGCTGCATCAAAACTTAGGCACAGGTTATTACCTCCCTCAAGGAGGTTATGTTTTCACCACTGTGCATTTGTCTGTTGCTTGGTACCTGTTTGTTTGATTGTAAGTAAGACTACACAAAACTTGGTAGAAAGATGTGATATTGATCAGGAGAGAACCCAGTACATCGTGGTGCAGATCCAGGAGTTTTTTTCTCTTTCTTCAAAATTGGTGTTTTTTCCACATTTTCCGCAGTTTTCCAAGGGAATAATTCACTGATCTTGATGAAAACAATCAGCATTCACTCCCAGAACAAACGACTCAGTAGTAGACACATGTTTTAATTGGCTCCGATTGCTTCATCTCCATTACATGGATCACTCCATCTCCAGCTCCGTCAGTGATGGAGATGTGACACCCGGGTTTAGGCACTAATTTGGCAGGCAGCGAGGTGAGAGTGCATTTGAGATGTCGGACATGACGCACTGGGGAAAAAAACACAAAGGCAAATACTTTAACTGACAGTGAGAAGCAAATCAGTTGTCTTTTTTATTGGGTTTATTCATACACTACTGAGTGGTGTTCTAGTGTTTGCATGCTTTGACTTTAGTGGATCCAATACTGTATTTGCTGCAGTTGCATACTTATATTTTGAAATTTTTTGCGCCGATCATCAGCTGAAAAATACATTTAAAACTGATTATTCTCATATAGATGTGCATATAATAATGAATCAGAGAGTAAGAAATCTATCATGCACAACTGTGCATATTGATAGAAATCCTGAATCACGTGTGAAATTGCAAGTGCAAGTGTAGGAAGTGGGGCAAATTACTCAAGGTGCAGCATCTGGCAATGATTAGTGGTCATTAATTGGTGTTAACTGGTGCTACTAGTGTTTACAGAGTTGAAGGATAATTAGCTGGGGGTCAACTCAGGGCTGAAATTAACATGTCAGAACTCTGCAGCTGTCTCATGACAACCAGTCGAGGAGGTGGTGGGGTGGACCAAATTTCGTTGGCAGGGTGAAGCGTGTGATAATGTGGACAGTTGTGATGTGTATGTGATGAGGATTATCCGGGGTATCTTTACGTGTTTGTGTGTGTATGTGGCTACTCAGGATAAATGGAAAGAGGGGATGTTTCAGTGCGTGTCTTGTTTGGGATGACTGCAGGAGTCAAAATGACAAAAATTAAGCACCTCAAGAATTGCTCTCAGCAGGGCCTAGACTTGCCAGAGTAAACAGTGAAAAGAAATATTCCAGCCAAGCCAGCCAGTCTGTGGCGTGTCCGTGGGGGAGGGGGGGCCAAGCGGAGATCCAGCTGCAGCACCTGCACAAACACTAAAAACGAAGTGTGGGCAGCCGCTACACACAGCTGGGGACACAGGCGCTGTGTTGTTGTGGAGAACGAAGTAGACGCTGCTCTCTGATTGCAGTTTGTTGTGGTGCGTTGGAAGAGTGAGCATCACTTTGTTCAAACTAATGGGAATTGTTTGCGGGTAGATCACAGACATTTAGGTTAAAAAACATTATGTAAAAGATGCTGTTTCTATTGGAATTTGAATGCGGACCCTTGGATGACACCACAGGAGCAGTATGGAGTCATTTTATGTTTCCTTCTGTTATTTGTTTCAGTTTGAAGAAGTGGTCACCATTTACTTCAATTGTATTGGATTTGGCTGCAACACCTCTTATGCAAAAGTGTTTTGTGGGCTCAAACACTTCACCCACCCCTCCATCGTCATAGTGATGAGTAGATAATGAGTGAATTTATCCCTTTAATGGACACTAGATGCTAGTTCCACTGAATTAATGGTGATAGCTCTACAAAGCTTTCCTGTCCATACACACTAATAGTTTGTTTTATTCTAATGCTCAACTCAGTTTCCTACCTGGAACTTTGCTGCACACCATTCTACTCGAGTCTTTTCAAACTGCAGCAGATCACAAAGGGATGTCTGCCATCACGGTCCTGACACATCCAAACCCTCCCAACACACCAGAGGATAACTCCCAGCCATCAGAGCTGCTACGGTCCAATACAGGATAATGACTGGAGCAAAACGGGACTAAATCCATTGTACGATAACTTATCTCTCGAGGTCTGTGGGACTTTTTTTTTCTTATATGAAGCCTTGCGTTTCATAAACCCCCAAATTCATTTCGCTCCGTATCTGCGCTGATACAGTTTCCCCTGTCAATGAGAGGGAACTCTGGGGCCGGGAGATAGAGGGGGGAGAGAATTCACCGCACACTGCAGGCGTAGCGGGGAGAGCGAGATAAGAATATTAAACGGGAGAAAGAATTGTGTCTTCTCCTCCACACCAATAAGATGCCTGAGGATGGAAATGAAAAGGAAACACTCAACTTCAGTCTCCAAGAATTCATGTCACAGAATTTGGAGGGCAGAGTGTGTTTCCGTGTATTTGTGCATGATAGCGTGAATGTAGAACGGTGACGGAAAATTGTGATGGAATTGTGAAGCATTGTTTATGGAATGCCTCTTCAGTTCAATTATACCGCATATTCAGGAGAAATATCTGAACAGATTGATGTAAAGATGAGAAAAATGTTTCTCTGCATGCACATTATTTTTACTTCCTCTAAAAATTATAACCCAAGAATTAATTTAACAATCTTAAATGGCTCCGTACTGATAACATCATCACAAAAATGTTGTTAGATCTACTCCACACAGCGTGATGTGGTAAATGTCTCTTTCTATGAGAATGGCACACCCATCAGGGGCAATTAGGGGTTCAGCATCTTGCCCAAGGTTGGTTAGCAAAAAATCTGGGATTTGAACCCTTGTGGATAGAGGACAACCCGCTCTATCCCCTGAGCCACAGCTGCCCATATGACCAGTAATATCTACTATTGTGTAACGATAGCTTACCTTAAAAAAAACAGTCTAATATCTCTTTCTCTTAAACGGGTAGATTTATGTCACATATGTCCGTATTTAATCAAATGCTTTTGTTGATCTTGATAACTGTGTTGCTTTGAAACATTTGACCCAATACGTGCTAATGTAGGAAGGCAATCTCTGTCAGAAAATTAATCAGTCCCCTTGATGATGACTGCAAATTGCCCGAGATTATGTTGAGACATCTCCATTGCTGCATGCAGGAGGAGGCGACGGCGGCAGAGCTGCCATTTAGCCTGCCAGTGGCCCCAGGCGATCCTTCTTCTCCAGCATTCTTTTTAATGTCTGGCAATTAAAGGCCGTCTAACTGCCTCGGAGTAGAAAAGATGGAGTGAGAGAGAGAGAGAGAGGAAGGGAAGGAAGAGTGACTGAGTGTAAAAGAATGACTTTCAAAGAGTGATGGGAGGGAGAGAGACAAGAAAAAAGCGAAACGCATGGACAGACACTAGATGATGATGGAGGAAAAATAAAGATGGCTTGACTCAGTTTTGTCTCTGAGGTCTGGTCATTTGATACAGCTGAAAATCGAATTTAATTTAACAAGTGGTGCTCACTTATCTACTTTTAAGTGTTGTATATACAATTCAATGAGTTTTCCAGTTTGTACACTACAACTGTTCATCCGGCAAATCCATCCTGCACAGTTTTCAGTCACATTAGCAGTTGACGTCAGTGTGACAGGCACAGCACGTTGGTTTGTTTCACTCAACAGGAGAAATTAATCACACACATTTAGAGTAACAAGAGAACATTTCAGCTCTGCATTAACTACACTCATGCTGCTTTGATGGCCATATTAAAACAACATTTTCAGACTTCTCAATGAGGCTATTTGTTAACTGTTCCAACTTAACTGTCGCGGAAGCTTTCAGGTGAGCATGTATGTAAATGTATACGCAGGCTCTTAATCACCATGAAGAGCAACTCAGCTCTGTGATGTGAAAGATACAAGATCCCTTCATCTGTCGTGGAACTGAGTGGTCCCGGAGTGGAGTCAGCCGCTGGTTATTGGTTGTGAAAGTGTTTTCACCAAACTGGATCTAAACTCTAACTCATTCTTTTGTGCACGTAGCCTACCACAAGGCCGAGCATTTATAGTTGTGCGTGGGCGTGTGAGTCAAGCTGCAATTACACCAAGAACTGCTAGTGGCCATAGAGTTTCTATGCTGGCGATGAGTGTCTGTGCTTCTGGATTCGCTTATTTAGAACTTCTCTGGCGTCTGAGTTTTCCTCAGAACAGTATTATTAAGTGTTACTTAGTGTTACTAAGTGGATCGTGTTGGAGCTGGAGCTGATAAATGTTGAAGAGTAATTATTTCTTTCATTTTTAAAGAAAGAAAGAAGAAAAGAAAGACATCGACCGTTTTTGTTCCTTCAACTCAATTATACATACATTACGGCCTGAAGGGCACTCTTGGGTCCCTGCTTTCACCATCTTGTACCTGCTCTTCTCTGAGTTTCATCAGTCCCGTCCTGATCCTGTTCTGAGAATGGTGGCAGTATGTAAAATTTAAAGAACTGACTTTAAGTGTTCTTAAATGTAATTTCTGTGTCACACACATGAAAGCCTTTTTATGGGAATATGCAGAACAATATCCTGCTTCCTGGGCAATTTTTCTTTGGATAAAAATATCATCATTGATGTGTCATTCAAATACTTGTTCCTCCATCAAAGTGCTGTGTTAAAGTGCTCACCGTCAGTGGCAGTTTCATGTAAAGTAAAGCATAATGCAGGCACATTATAAGCAGATTACATCTATTAGTTACTGCTGTGCTGCATGCAAATGGCATGCCCATGGGAGAGCAGAAAATCATTTTAAACTTCAATAAGTTACAAGCGGTGGCAAGTCTACCCATAATCTGCACAAAGCCCCAGGCAGCAATGAGGCTGGATGCAATTAGAGGGAAGTAAAATTCTAGCCCGTAAACAAAGAAAAAATGTAGAAAAGACTGAAAGAGAAATGAACATCGTGGTGTGAGATTACCTCGTCTTTGATGAGGTCGGCTGTTGCTCTTTTTAATTGTCACACTATAATGCTACTGTTTACAGCGAGGATAACTACACCATTTGTTGTACTCTGACAAGGAAAGAATGACTTGAGGCCGACATGTCTTTGTCATATTAAATAATAATACGTTTCAATCATAGAGCGATGCAGAGATCCTTGCATGTAACATTCAGCTGTGCAAATTCAACATTCTGAAGAAAGAACCACACAGACTTGGAGGAAATAGGCTATTCTGAGTAGGAAGAAATTCTGGTTGTGGTCGTTGTGCTGCTTTGTTAGCTTTTCAAGAAACACTGAGATTGGTTGAATATTTTGGCTTAAGAAGGATTGGAACTTTGTCGAGCATGGGTTCTACTTGCTTCTTATTTTCGAATATTATTTTAATACATTAGAAATATTTTCTTCTCAAATAAGAACATAGCGACTTTTTTTTATCATTAAATTCTAACTTTATTCTTGTAGTATTATGCCTTTTGGACTTTAGTCTCAAAATCACACTCCCTCGAATTATCCAGCTGGGTGATTTTTAAAAACATATAAAGGATTCTTTAATGTTGTGTTCGCTTTAGATTAAGTCATTTTCAATATCTTTTAAGGGAGTTTAATCTTCAACAATTTCATATTTTACAAACTAAATACTGATCTGCGAGGTATCTCAAAACTCCAGATGTCAGATAGGGCTGTAAAGATTAAAATAATTTCCTCTGTAATAATGTGAAGTGATAGATTATTATTAAAGGTACTTAAGTATATACTGCTCGATGAAACGTTCTTTTCACCATTGATCATTTTTGCTTCACATTACCTCTATAATGTTCTTTAGAGCTCTCGTCTCTAATTTTCATCATGTTCCTGAAAATTGCCTTTATTCATAACTTTGGAGAATTACTAATGTAGCCACTATTGTTCATAAAGTATTACATAATATTATATTTATTATATATAATGGAGTAATATCTGATTATGTGAAGGCATTGAGACCCAAGAGGTTTGTTTATTGATAAAAGTGTGAATCCTGTTTGTCCACGCCTCCAGTCCCCTCCCGTCCTCCTGCTATTGGTCTACTTCACACATACTCGCGTCTGATTGGATGAAAAACCTTTCCGTCGTCCGTGTTGACGGTAAAACCC
Organism: Paralichthys olivaceus; assembly: GCF_024713975.1. Lineage (NCBI taxonomy): Eukaryota > Metazoa > Chordata > Actinopteri > Pleuronectiformes > Paralichthyidae > Paralichthys > Paralichthys olivaceus. The sequence goes on from NC_091112.1 coordinate 9,672,255, forward strand.
GGAAGTGTCAGAGGGAAGAAGTGGTGTGTTGGCATCCTGGAGACATTTCGATCAAAGTGCAATAAAAAGCCGTCGCTCGTGTCCTCACGCCGCGCACACACGTGTCGTTATGCGGGGACACTTCCACTGAGCAACCGGAGCAACGTCAGCAGTGTAAGTCTCTTCGTGAATACAAAGACTTGAGGGCTGCCTCCCCTGAATTACACAGATTTTGTTTGAATTGAACAATAGTCTTAATTTAGGTCTTCTGCAAATCATGTTTGGGATTCTCGTGAATGTTCAGGTCAGAGACAAGAAAAAGTGCATGTGCGTGTGTAGTTGATTTGTAGAGACACAATAGTTTGTCAATGCTGCACAATGCGAACAGATCCAGAGATCTACCTCCAACTAGAAATCACAACCCACAGCTTTGTGTTAACATTTGCATGTACTCAGTTCCCATTTTATAATGTTCACTGTGCTAAAGCTGACACTGCCAAGCATATCTTACTTTAAATGAATCCTACCTTTATAAAAGGTAGATTATACAAGTGATGAGACTGTATAAGAAGTGTTAAAAGAAGTGTTTGAAAAGCTTTGTTGAGGTTTGGAAAACTATAAGAAACAACTCAATATCATGTCCACGTTTATTCATGTCATTCAATCCACATCTGCAGAACATACAGGGGAAAGAAACTGTGGTTCTCAGGACCTGTGTGCACATACAAACAGTTAAAGGACAAAACACACAAAAGCAGCAGTTTGAAAATACAATTACAATAATCAAACATTGCCTGAGTCACTATAATTTTATACAACACCAGAGTGAGGGCTCAGAAAATCTCACAGATTTCTAGAGCCTGAACGTTGACGTCTCTTTGTTCACTTTGTTTGTGAGCGTGGTTCATTCCCCAAAGATGCTCATTTTTAATAATGTAAAACTGAGAAAGGCAGAAAATATTCACATTGAAGAAGCTGGAGTCAGAGATGATCACTCCACATAGTCCAGCTTTTAAAACAAAGCTTCTTTTAAACTTTTATTCTTAATAACAGACTATTATTACTCCCATGAAAGTACGATTTTTCTGCAGGACTACATTAAGCGAGGTGGATCTAATAATATATAATAATATATAATGGTACCTGAGTTTATTTACCCCTGTTCTACTACCAGAGGTAGACTGTTTTGATTCTTTATGTTCTGATACTGATTCAGTTATATCAGCAGATATATATCTGGAAAAGAAATCTGGCATAAAGTCCAAAGATGTTGCTATCAAACCTTAGAGAAAAAAATGCATATAAACATAAACTGTATTATAAATTAACTGTAAATAAAAAAATAACAAAAAATACAAATACATAGAAGTTTAATTAAGAATTTAATTTAATGTAATACAGAAGTTTTCATATCGGCAAACAAAGACTGATACTGATATATCTATTAAAGGATCTTATCAGCTAGATTTTACTGTCCAGCCGATATATCGATCGGGCTCTAGTTACTACATGGTCCTGTTTTCTGTCGTATGTGGATCTCCTGGATTCAAGTCATGAGGAAAATTGTTCTGCACTCGTGGTTTCTAACCCAATATTGTGGATATTCTAGATTCTGTTTTTTAAAATGAACACGTTGGCATGTTAAACTCACCCTTAGTTCAACTTGCAGTGCAGCATGGTGCTACGGCAGGTTTTACTGTGCAGGGGAAGGAACCTATGCTTTTTAATTAGGGGAACATTGATCATGAAAAGCAATTATTAAAGTCAATGTCATACTTTGTCGGGCCTATTTTAGATCCCCAGTAAAGTGAGATTATTATTAACATTGTTAATGACCAGGAAGTATCATTACTCTTGTCATTTATACATGTAAGATTACGCAGTGGTTAAGGAATTTTCCCAACAACGCAATTGTCAGTAGGCTTAGAATTTTTTTGTAATAGTCTGCACACTTCCTTGCTATTTATACCCCACAGCTGCAAATCCAAAATACATCTGTAGACGTGTCAGAGAGGCTTCAGATGGAAAAGGCCTCAATTTAGATACAATAACATGATGTTGCTCCACAGTGCAAGTTAGCTGGAAACTCTGAGACGTCCAACAACAAACATTACATTCGGACAATATCCTCTTTTCCTTTTGCCGTCCTCTCACTTCCTTTAATGTGCTGACTCTGGTTTCTAGAGAGAACAATAGCTTTGCAACACATCATCCTTCTCTGCCGGCACCAACTGCATTTGAGATGTAGGTGAAAACAGTGTTTTTTGGTTTCAGGTAAAATTCAGGTGTCCCGTGAGAAGCACAGAGAGACAGCCACCTCCTTGAACATGCTAATTTGGTCTCTATCCTCTATTCCCCTGCTGCACCTCTAGACTCTCCACCGCTCCTGTTCTTCTTGGATGCACTTACATACTTTTTTATTTCCTTTTCGCATTCACCTCTTGTCTGTGCATACGTGCAAACACATTTATTATTATTATTATTATTATTCTTTCATTATCTATTATAAACAAAGACCAGCACTACTGATGCAGTGAGAATAAAGGATGTTGGATAGATGCGAGAAAAACACGCCTGGATTATTCTGTTACACAAGCATAGTTACACACTTGCTTAGTTATGTGCACAGTCTAAAGATACTATTTATATTGTTCCTAACTCTTTCTCCTCATGTCTTCCCTGTGAGCCGTCAGGGTATTCAAAGAGAGAGCTCATGGTGTGAAGGGAAATGGTGTTAGACTAAATGAGATGGATAGGAAGTGTGCATACTGTGAGTGTAACACACAGCGAAGGTGGTGAGAATGAATTTAATTATGTCGAGCAGATGTATGTGAAAGATAAACCATCTGTCTGATCAAAACTGACTCCTCTTCGCTATATATGATCGTGTATTAACTTGAATCCTTCCCGCAGATTTCACCAGTTATCTCCGGCTACAGTAGCGGGAACGGAGCGGCGTATTTGCTTTAACTAAATGATCAGGTTTAACACTGAGGCCCAGCTGTGAAATTCTCGCACTCTGAAGGTTGTTTTTCTTCTCATGTCTTGTCAGGCTGAGGAGGGAAAAGATGGGGAAGAAAGATGCCAGTGCGACCAGATTGCCAGTCGAGCAGTACAGAAAACAGATTGGTGAGTATCCCGGTGCTGATCTATCAATTTGTTAATCAATATTAAATCAGCCAACTGTGAAGAAAACAAGTAACAATGTTAGTATTATTAGTTGATAATAACAGATTTAATGAAATGATATGCTTGCTTGTCTTTTCTTTCTCTGAGCTCTCTGGACATTTTCTATATCATATGATTGATGGTTTAATCAAAACATTGATTGATTATCAATATATTGAAACAATAAATGCTGTAAATGTTTTCATGATGCTTATTGAGAGTTGAGATTTGTCTTCGACTGGCAAAACCATCACTCCCTGCTTCATGTGGGCAACCTCACCACAACACAGGGCTCTGCTCATCGCTCTGTCATAGATACAAGCTAATGTCACTCTTAATAAATCACGCACCATACTGTGTTGCAGACAGCAGCCATGCATTTGTTTCATAACCTGAATGTTTCAAACTGCCAATCAGCTCACATCTTTTTGAAGACATCCACATGTATCACTATGTAAGAATTAGCATGAATTTTTTAACAATTTCAAATGGATCGAATAGAAAATCAAATCAGACTCGCTGGATTATATACATGCTGTGGAAGTAATTACACTTGGAGACAAAGTATCTGAGGTCATTTAATTTATGGACAGTGAATTCCACGCCTAAGAATCTGCCCCTTTTGATATCATGTCAGAAACTATTTTGTCATTGTAATACCACCCTAATCCTGCTGTACTTTGTTTCCCTTTCTCTCCCCTTACATCACAAAGGCCTAACTAAGGCAATATGGGAGGTATCAATCAAAATGTTGGGCCCCTTTAGCACGCCAGCTGCGGTTGCTTGTAGAGCGCGGCTCATATCATGTTTTTTTTTGTTTTCCTCTTACGGAGCGAAAACCAAAAGGTCGCCAGTGGCTAAGCTGGGTAATTGTAAGCAGCTATGACGCAAATGCAATGTTCTCCTCATAGGTTTTGCTTCACATCCCAGGAGGGGTATATTGTGCACAAGGATTCTGACTGTGTTCTTATTAGATACAAAAGGACAGCAATTTTTGCACAAAATAAATACTGGAACTCCAGCACTGGACTGAAGAAGGGGTGACGTAAGTGAGCACAAAGAGAGAATGAGTTCCTCCATAGAAATGGCAATAATCACAGCTATTGAGATGAGCTAAAGACACAATCCAGAGGATTCAAGTGACAAGACTAACAGGACACCTTGGATGTCGATGGCTAATTGTATCCATGGTGACCTCCACATCATCCTGTGACACAGGCCATACGATAAGAGCCATCAAGACATTTTTGGATTATGATGGTGTCAAAGTACATTAACAGCGACTTTATAAATAAGCAGACCAGCTTGTTTTAGAATTCATGTTTTAGCTTATGCCAACTGTTTGAGAGTAACTATGATTTCTTAAGTCTGGAGAACAAGAACAGTTCATCCTCACCACTCAGACATGGCCTTCGTGCTGAGGATTATTCTGGACGCTTGGAATTTCTTGTGGAGAGGAGGATGCTTCACAAACTGTTGATGAACATCTGATATTTTATCGATCTGTTTTCAGTTTTTATAGGAAGTGAGGGATTGAGCAAGCAGTTAATTTGCTCTACGAATTCACAACCCACCTGCTGAAACTTGTGTCAGTCATGACATTGTTGTGGTTCACTTCCTCCAGTCGACGGCTGTTTGTTGGCCCCTGGTGATTCACATCCTCTGACTTTCCCAGGTTTCACATTTCCCAGTGCTACCTTAGTGTTAATAAGGCTCATGAGATGTCTCTTTTTTTTGCACGACGCATTGTTACACAGACCGTGATTTTTCATTTTATGTGTAATTATCCAGCCTTCATTATCTGGGGTCTGATGAAGCAGTGTGACGGTTGCATTTGTTTTCCTATTGGGACAGAAAAATAGGATTATTTGGTCTTCGGATAACTATCCCTATCCTGCTCCTAGAAAAAAAGATGGACAACGTGTATCCACTTCCTCCTACTTTCCAGAATTGAAGTCAAAGTGTCCAGAGTAATAACGCTGCCATTTTGTGCATTGCGAGCCTGAGTCTGCAGAGTGGCGATAGGGGAAAGAGCAGCAGTATTGAGGTATCGATGATGCACACGTTTTGATGTAATTATTAACTAGTATAAAACATCAGTGTGATAAGAACTACCTAAAATGACAGCAACCACCTTTTAGAATTTTATTTGATGTTTCCAAACAAATGACATGAAATAACAAGCGTCATACCTGTTTATTTTTCCAATTTTCTTCCTTCCCATACAGTCTTTTTCTTTCTCAGCACATCTCATCAATAACAAAAATATGCAGCACAAGTGGTGGGGACACTTTGGTCCTCTCTCCCCCTACACTTTCCTACAAACCCTCAATTTCAATTTTTCAAAAGAACGGCCATCAGGCAATTTCCCTGAACCACTGTTTAACAGCAGAGGTGGAAAAACAGTGAGAGGGGGAAAATGACAGAGTGGAGGAAAGTGAAATCTTCAACTATAGCACGGGGCTGGGTCTTCTGAGAGCTGGAACGGGCCACTCATGGTAATTTGAACTCACAATAGGGTGCCTTATTCAGCGCGCAACAGCAGTAGTCCAGACTGGATGTTGAGCTGTACCATCATCTCTGCTGGAGTGCTTTTGTCATGTCAGGTGCCATCAAGCGGCCACTGTTCACACTCTCTTTTTAAATACCATTATTAGGCCTGTTATAATTGACTGTGCCAAGCTGCCCTCAGGAGAACCAGAGCTTTAGTGTTTTTACATGGAAGTGCAAGTGGTCACTGCTCAAGTTAAGATTGCTACTGCCGCTGAACAACCAATGGAAAATTATCAGCATATAAAGACACCTACAATTTCAGGTGCAGAATAGCAAAATTATTAGCTTTTAGGAAGAGAAGTGAAATATGATAAATTTAAATTTAGGTGAAATATTTCACTTCCATCTGTAGTCGGGCTGTAGTATATCCTCAAGTATATAGATTGCAAATAATCACTTATTGTATTGTGCCACCACCTTAGATTTGACCTCTCCTCTCCTCCTCTGACTTGATGCAAAGGACAAGGCTTACATTTCTTCCATGTGTCTGGCATCAGCCCTGCAGTTCCACTACCAGGCATTCTGTCAGACGCCAGGGATCTGCACCATGTGGTCACCCCTCGATTTGGCCGCCATGCCAGATAGACACAGAAGCAAAGCAAAGCGAGGCGAACTGTCAGACACACTGTCAGTGCATCGCCCGAATGGTCCCAGGCTTCTCAGAGAGAGAGAGATGGTGGACTGTCTGTCCAAATCACACCATCACCCTCCATGTAATGCATATGCATGACAACTCGTCTCCGCAGACACAAACATAGCACGTGTCCTGAATTCCTCGGGCATGTTATGCGTTTCTCTTCACAGACTTTTGGGCTTGTTTCTTGTAGTTTTGCCTTCACGTCAGTTGTGACTAGCTTTTTAAACATTACAGCACTGACTAGATGTTATGCAGACCAGGAAACACAATTTGATGGAAACTAACAAATGGATAAATGGCAATAGAGAGAATTTGTCTGCTTCACCAAAAACTGGTCATTACTAAGATACAGTAACCCTTCTCAAAGAAGGTTTAATGCACTGTCCTGAAACGGGTTCTACCAGTTTATGTTTCAGAGTTTTGGTTCGAGAATGTAAACTTACATTATAGTCAAACAGCACTGTATATGGCGCGCACATTAACTACTCATGTTTCTTTTCCTTTCGGACAAAATGCGATCCTCTTTTGGCGTCATTTTAATGGCTGGATTGCGTGACACACAAATCACATACCTTTCCGCCCTCCTTCAATCACGTGGCTAATTTTAGCTAATACCCCCTACCTACCACTTTATGCTAAGCAGAACAAAAGATCAAGATGAAAACTGATCCCTCCTCAGATGCCATTTATAGCCAGTTGACGCAATGAGGAAAAAACATGAATAGTACTACAGTAAGTTGCGTGGGAGGTGAGGGCCGCTTTCACTTTTCTCTTGTCCTCCTGACACGAAAGCAGTGATAACTTCAGTGAAAGGCGCTCTCAGGGAAGCCTCTCAGCAGGCACTCTCGGCCACCTTGCAAGGGCTAATGTTCCTCTGAGACACAGCATTGTTGTCGCTGTACCGGAGGACAGTGATGCCTTTTCAGCATGGCAGACAGAAGCAGCGAGGGATGGGAGGACAGCGTGTAGCCCAGCGCAGATAGATAATTGGTGACAGAAAGTGTCTACAGCACTCGTGCAGCAGGGGGAACAGCGATGACAAATAGGAGTGCTCATAATCCCAATGCAATATCATCAGGATTGTTGGTGTGTTTATGTGTGTGTGCATGTATACATTTGTGTGCAGGCTGCAGACCCACGGTAAAAAATAACCAAGGGAGTTATACAACAACACTTCAATACCTTACACAGTAATTCAGCATTTTTCCTCCATATAAGCAATTGATACTGATTTTGCTCCAGTTAAAAATGTATTCTTTCCAGAGTGTTATAAGTGAATTGGGTTTTGATGATTATTTGCATATTAACGTAATTTTTCCACAAACAAAACTTAATACCATGAGTGGCGAGAAAGTACGGCTGCTGTGGAAGTGTTTTCCATTATCATTATTGCACATATGGAATGCCAACATGTCCACATATAGGATGTAACCATCAACTAATTATCACTTAACAAGTTTTTCAGCCCCCTGTGCCTGTGGATTGACCGAGCACTTTCATAGTAGATGAGTAGGAGTAACGCAGGATTTACAGTCTGTCTTTATAGCAGCCATGTGAGGCTAATTAATTTCAACAAATGCTACACGCAAGACAAGGTAATATTTTGAATGTTGGTGTCACTGTGTTTTTATGTAGCTTTCTGCAGCCTCACATATTCACAACCAGCCATTTTGCTGCCGGAGAGTCCTTGCACACATTTCTGTGAATGGAGAGCAACCTGAGGTGCCCTCCAATCAAATTTCCACCTCTCCACTTTCTGACAAGTGGAGGAGACATCCAGTGGCCCTCCTAATGAATTCCCACCAGCTCACTGTCTGCTCCTGGCAACATGTTCCCCATTTCTATTAGCCCTCCTCTGAGTCAGAGGGAGGTGAAGGAGGAGTCTGTGACCAGGAGGGATGAAGGGAGAGATAGCAATTGAGTGCAAGATCTCAGAAAAAAATAGAAGCAGGGGGAGTGAGATGGTTGGAAAAGAGAAAGTGTGTGTGTGGTATGCAGCTCTGTCTTTGTTTCCAGAAACACAACATGCACACAAATCATACCCACCTCTCACATTTTCACTGCTTTCTCTCCGCCGAATCGTCCAGATGGATTTTGAAGTTTTTACCTCCTTTCGCTCCTCTTGTTCTCTCTGTCAATGTATATGAGGCTTAATTAGGTGGAGGGTAAAGTGGATTATGCGACTGAGAAAACCTTGAGGCTGATCTCTGTCTGTCACACACATATTTCTGTATTTGTCCTCAGTCTTTATGAGGATTATTCATGGTTTCACTGCACATCTTCGTCAGAATTGCATACCTAACCTCAGCTCTCGCCCCCTAATTGTAATCAAATCCTGTAAATCCTTAATGGAAGTCTGAACAATATCATCTTTAGGGACTATTATATATATGTATTATATCATATTTGTATATTATTAACTCACAATCTTAGTACTTCAAATGGGTTCTCTCAAAAATAGAAATATAAGAAGACACAAACACAGATGCAAAGACACACAGACACACAGACACACAGACACACAAACACACAAACACACAAACACACAGACACTGTTCACCAAGCTGTTGCCTTTCCACCCCATTGTTAGCAAAGTTCCTTTTCCTGCAGTGTGTTGTGTCTAATTAAAGGCAGCCAGCTCTGCAGCGTGTGAAACACACACATACACACACACACACACACATAGATAGATAGATAGATAGATATGTACTTTATTGATCCTGAGGGAAATTTAGGTGATTAGTTTGCCAAAAATACTATTGAGGGTTGAGCCTTGGGATTTTTATTATTTATTAATCATGTGATTATATTACAATTTTCAGTATAAGTGAAAACACTGAGCAGGCTTTGAGCTCCTTCATCACTGACTCTATTTCAATATTTTGTAAATCTTAAACTTGTATTTTTTGTTGTTCGGAGCACACATGACACGAATCTTATTTTTTTCAAAATTAAAGTCATGGTTTTGCTTTCATTCGATTTACGTCTTCCTATTTCTTCTCTCTCTCAGGTAAGCAGGACTACAAAAAGACAAAAACGGTCTTGAAGGCCACACGGCTGAAAGCTGAAGCGAAGAAGAATTCCTCTGGATTCAGGGTAAGACTCGCCTGGACTTTACTTTCTGTTTCACATTACTGACGTCTGCTATCTGCATGTCTTCTTCTCTTTCTGCCTGCCTGTCCGTCCTGGTCCATCTGCTTGTCTGTCTCTCTGCCAACCATCTTCTTTCCATTTCTCTGTCTGCCTGTTTCAGAGTGTGTCTCACTAGATCACTTTTCACATCCTCTACTCAATCATAACTTACTATAGACCTTATGGGAATGTAGCAATATACATCCACCTGGACTGATATGACGTGGGGCCCTGCCAATCTGCTGAAGATCTGTGAAAAGTGTTGAAAACTTGAGGAAAAGAGGGATCTCCGTGGAATAAAGTTTACAGTCCTCTAACATATCTGCAAGGAAGCAGACATAACTCACAGCTTTTTAACACACAGTGAATTCCTGGAAGGATTAAATGTTAAAAGAGCTTTGGGGAGGGGACGAGGAGAGAAAGTGGGAGAAGCAAGGGAATACTAAAAGCAGAGAGGAATAAGAGACAAAGAGAAAATAAGAAAGTGATAAGATAGAATTGAGTAATGTGAAAGTAAAGGGAGGTGAGGGTGTTGCCAGGGCAGAGAAATGCGTCTCTCTCCGTTGCTTTGTCACACTGCAGCGATTAGAAGCTGTTGTGCAGGCGAAGATGGATGACACCACGTTTATCACTCTGCCTGCTTATGCTTTCCCTCGTTCATTTGGCTCAGCAATAAAGAATTTTACTATTCCAAGGTTGTTTTTTTTTTGCACAGAGTGAGCTCCTGCAAATTAAATCTACAGTTTGGTGATTTTTATATTTGTTTTTAAGTGAGAGTTAAATAATTCACGTATGTCCGCTGTTATTTTTGTAGAGTTTCTTTTCCTATGCAACATTCAAAAACCGTCTTCTGTTTCCACTTCATCTTTAAGCGTCAGATTGTATGTCGTACACAGAGATGAACAAATCACAGTGAGGATTTAACACTGGGTGAAATGGTCAGGTTTTAAAATATGCATCTCTTAGACACGCAAGGCCTCATTAAGCACGTCTTTAATCCAATTAGATTAGTCCATATCTTGAAATATTGATATTGCTCATGAATAATTCAGTTTTTTTCACGCCCAAGATGAGGGGAATTTTCAGAGGTTGGATTAAAAATACCTCTGGGACGAAGATATTAAACCGACGCAGACCTCTTGGCCCCCGAGTTCGATTGAAATTCAGCCCAGATGTAATGGATGTATTTGGTCACGCTTGCTTTGCCGTTGAGTCTTCTTTGGTGTTTTATAAAGTTGTGATTTTTACATCTGTGATGAGAGTAGACCCCCCCCCCCCAACATACAACACACACCCTCCTCCTAACTTTTGGTTTTTGGCAACAATGGTTTATATAGATATGTTGCTTTATGGGTAATTCTCCTCTCCTCCTCCTCCTTTCTCTTCTTCTTCCCTGGTTCTCTTCTCTCCTAATCATCCTCCTCCTTCTACTTCTTCTTCTTCTCCTTCCCTGGGTAAGATTTTTTGTTTTTTTTGGCAACGATGGTTTATCCAGACATGTTGCTTTCTTCTGTCTCCTTCTGTCTTCTTCTCTCGTCATCCTCTTCCTTCTTCTCCGTCTTCTCCCTGGTTAAGATGCTGGTCTCAGATGCAGCTGGCATCTCAGAAGGGCCAGCAGACATGGCAGGCACAGAGAATGCGGCAGCTGCCAGGGCAGGCTGTCTCAGGGCTGTCCCAGTGGCGGGGCAGTCTGGTAAAAGTTGGCAGAGATAAGATGGAAAGACTAGGAAAAGAGAGAGCATGGAAGGGAGAACTTCTGTTCCTGCAACAGTGATCTTGTCAGGGTTGCACAAAAAAATGCTGAGAAGTGGAGTAGAGCAGCCACCTGTTGCACAAGAACCTGTTTTCATACACAAATTGAGTCGGGGTATTTTTCTGTCGTGGTGTCCGTTACCTGGATGCAAAGCTGCGGCTCTTTCTGAGTAGTGGATGGCTTGAGGTCAGGACGGCAGAGATGAAGGACCTGGCAGGGAGTCTTGTTCCAGCCTCTCTTCAGGTTGCTCAGGGAAGAGGAAGCACCTTGGAAGTCGCTCCAGCACACGAGCATGCAGCACAGGAAACGAGCCTGCTGTCTTGTCTAATTGGCACACTAGCCTTCTGTTCAGTTCTGCACTGTTCTCTCTCAGTCTTGTTTAGCTGCTGAGCTGAGTTCGGAAAAAAACTTCTTGGAATTAGCCGAGGATGGAGGCTACCAGCTGTTATTTGTGAATATATATGATAAATAATACCATATAGAACAGAAATATAAACATGTTTACTTGTTTTATGAATCCACCCAATTTCCTCTAGTCAGTTTTTGGTGGCACTATGCCATAAAAACCCATTTACTCTGGCATGAAGCTGCAGGTTTTATTTTGAAAGAGTAATTCTGATTGAGATGTGTAGGAGTTATTAAGCACCATTCAAAGTCATTGGTAACTAGACGTCACTAGAACTCAGTAGAGTACTTATCCTCCATCAAAGCCAAATGGTTTCCTTATTAAACCCCATTTAAAATCAGTAGCTCCAGATTTTCACACTCTTTAAATATCTTTAAATATCAGTCTCCCTGAATTATTCCTTGTGCAATTTCAAATAACGCCCATTTTCACAATTCGATCCTTCTTGGCCCAGGTCCAATCCTTTCACCAAGTTTCGTGGAAATGTGTTAAGTAGTTCTTACGTAATCCTGCTCACAAACAAACCAAACAATGGACCGGGGTGAAAACATAATCGCCATGGTGTAGGTAATAAACTAAAAGAAGTAAAAAGTTTCAGTGTAATCTGTGACAGATGCTGTGTTGAAAACCGGGACCCTAACAGCAACATCTGCTTCTGAAGCCGGCTTCTGGATTCGTTATCTGTGCCGGCCATTAGGTTTATGAGGCCTGTTCACACTTTTTAGTTGGTGAGCAGCGTTGCCAGTTAGCACATGGGAATTTGAAGATTTTTATTGCCTTTTATGCTTTTTGATTTACTACAAGCTTTATGAAAGAGTTGAGATAGTTGTGATAAGGCTTGTCCTGCTCAGAGTGGTTTAAGTGTTCATATAGCATGTGAACAGTACAGGGCTATATAAAACTTATTTTCAATTGTTTCACTGAAGATAATCAGATTTAAACTCAGTACATGTGTGACCTATAGCTACAATTGATAACAGCAGTTATGATGAGTGAGATTTTTGTTGACAGTAGCCCACTAATCATTCAGGGGACAGAACATTATGAAAAACAAATTTGGATAATCAATCAATCGGCATTTTTTCAGTGTTTTCATTCCTGGTAAATGAAATGGTTATTTGAACATTTACTTTTGAGCCCTGGGAAGTTGTGGAGTTCTTTTGCAGTTTTCAGAATAATTAATCGAAAGAAAAATGAATACAGAAAATAATTATTGGTTGAACCCCTGCAAAAGACATTGAGTGAAGTGTTAGAGAAGGTAATGTGATTTGCTCCAGCTCCCCCTGAGACGCTTAAGGATAAATGGTAAACGTATCTATGGTAAATGATAGATATGGATGGACGACTTGTTCCTGTTATTTGAACAGATGAGACATTCTTACCATCCTCAGATCAAATGCAGCAGCAGTAGCTTGTGCCTGTGTGCCACCTACATACAGTTGCAAATACTCTGAAACTCAGTCTGCACATACAGACTGACGTACATACACTTATAGTTGTATATGTGTATATACACACAATCCAGCCCAGGAGCAGAATAAAAGGCGAGTCGAGGGGATGTTGAGCTGTGGCTTGTCACCAGGGTGACGGAGACCCAGCTCCCAGCATGCATACGTGTGCTGCAGCTGTCGGTGCTGAGAAAGCGACATGATGAAGATGATGATGTGCCTGGGCCCCATCCAGGGATCTCCATCAGAATGTGGGCAGAGAGCCTGTGTGTTTGTCTCTGAGTGTGTGTGTGTCTGTGTGTGTCTGTGTGTGTGTGTGTGGGCGCACAGAAATGTGTTTTTTGAGACGAGGCAAGAGTCAACACAGTAGGCCACTCTCCTCGAAAACAATGATCTCAATCAAGTGCAGGTGCTTTCTACCACTCGAGTGTTTTCACCAAAACTCCTCCAGCTTGTTTTCACAGACAAGTCAGTGCAACCAGCTGTTCTCTCTCTCCCTCTCTCTCTCTCTCTCTAAAACCCGAAGCAAAGAACGAGGGAAGAAAAAAAAAAAGGCTGGATTGTAATTTTGTGCATCCTTGTGTTTCAACGCTCACCTACGTCAGAAGCACAGCATTTCCTATGCGATCTCGTCGACGGAATTACAAATGCTCCACTTTGTCATGCTTTTTCAAAGCTGTGAGGGAGCACAATAAAAGCAGAGAAAAAACAATCAAGGCTCCATGATTTGATAACAATTCTCTTTTTCTCTGAGGCCCAGGCAAAATAGAAAAGTAAATCAAGCGGTTGGAGCCTGGCGGTTAATATATGAAACTAAAGTGCATGAAATTTAAAAGTTTTCCAATTAAGCGGGGGACTTAAAGCTGTTTGGAGGCTGTCGGGATGTAGATAAATGTGGGCTGAGGCTAATGAAGACCAATGCTGCTGATGACTAGGCACTACAACATGTACACAGATAGCTGAGGATGCCGTGACGCCTTTTAATTGTCGTCCCCACCACCACCGCAGCCACCACTACCCCCTTTCGTCGGAGTGGAATTATTATTAGGCCCCCACCACCCCTCATTTGTGCCAGGCCTTATCTCCAACTTGTTTTCTCCCTCTCTTGTTTTTCATTCTGTCTTCTCTCTCGCCACTGGCTTGAATTTTCCATCGTCTGTTTGCTAGAACCGAACTGATGTTTCCAGAAATTGTCATTCTTTTGTATTTATCAGTCTTAGTTCTTTCTTTCTCGTCTCGTTTTCTTCCTTTCTGTTTGTCATTTTTCTCTCGCCGTGACCTCGTATCACCTCCGTCCATTACTCATGAATACAAAGCATAATGGGACATTACCGGCTGATTCTGTTTCAATTGTTCAGGTAGTTTTCCCCTCAAGTGTCTTTAAGACACCATTAATAGAAGATTGAAATTATAGATAACATATTCAAGTGAATGAGAAAGTGGTTTCCGACATTTAGGCCCCTCTGTATCTGCAGAAATGAAACCTGCATGTTATGAATGAGTGTGTTTCTAATCACGTTTTGAATTCACTTGTCATTTCATTTTTATTGTCGTGGCCCATTTTTCATGTAAAAATTTCCATTTCCATGTTCAATTCCATTTTTTTAATAACCTCCAATCAGACTGTACTCTCCACTCTTTTAAAGCCCTCCAAGCTCTCCAGTGTTGATTAGAAAGTTTGCTGCTAATGAGTTCTCTTGATAAAAGAGTAACTGGCATTGTTCAATACTCTGAGTGGCCCTAATGAAACTCCAGCTGATGAAGATTGTAATCGTGCGAGCGCCACATAATGAACGAGCGCTCCAAATTCCCATTTTCAAGTTGAATGCCACTCCTCTGGAAAGCCTCAATTTGTTTGACAATTAACCAATAGAAAATCTACACACAAAAAAGAGGGAGAGAGAGGAAGGCTGTTTTGTTGAAGAAAGTTTAATTTAGCTGTAAAAATGTCAGGAGACTGATTGCAGATAGAATAGATTATTATAGAGCAGTCACTCAAAGGTCTTTTTCCTTGATGTTTTGCTCCCTAGAATGTGGATGTCTTTGCATCCAGAGAAAACCTGAAACTGATTTATTATTCATTCCTCTTCACAAATATGCAAAGTTCTGTCACACTTTACTGAAGCTAAACAAGAAAAACACAAAAGGGTCTATCTTAGTAGAACAACAGTCATCCTAAAGATGGTATGTTCTCACCAAACACGATTAACGGGAATATTTGCCTGTTGTCATGTGTTTGTCTTTTTAAGAACATAGTTTTTTCTCTCCTCAGGACGCGTTCCTCGTCATCGCCGCAATCGTGTTGTTTGTTCTCTGCCTCTACGCCTTCTTCTACCTCAACCTGAGCACCGAGATCAACCTAGACGGGGACGAAGATTAATAAGAGGTGGACTGCACGCTGGGAACTTTCTTATTTTATGTTACAGCCACAAAATCATACCCAGGCTTCAGTTTGTGAGCAGTGGACACACTTTGTTATTGACACATTGACAATGAACTGTCTCTTCATGAGGGAATCCATTTAACAATGTAAGTTTCAGGCCATTTTGAGATTTGACAAACATTTTCTATTGTCCCTTGATTTTCAGTGTGTGAGCATACAATGAAACTGCAGTAATTACTGTACTGACAATAATGCTATGGTTTTAAATCCATAAATAGTATTTTTTTCTTATCTTTTCTATCATTCCGCTGCAAATTCTACTTTAGGCAATGAAACTGAGCATCCTCTCACACAAGTCTTCCAAACTGCAGTCGAGCTCCAGCTCTGTTAATCATTTTCCGCCGTGTCACGTCCCACTGTTTTCTCCACTAATAGAAAAATGTAAATCTCCCGTGGAACCTCTCGTCACATCAAGACAAACACTTGCCTCACATTCCAGTGCACAAACCTCTCCTCGCGGATAGCCGGAGATCACAAAGTGTGAGATTAGAATCCACAAAGCCCTCGTTCTGATTGAACATGTGTGCGGAATACAGAGATACGCATTGTACCTGCAGCACATACATGCAGCACTTAGACAGACATCCTCTGGATTAGCATTACAAATATGAGGCTGTTCTTTCATTTGAATGGAAATTACAGACATGACTGACGCATGCTGCTCATAAGGAACACCTTGATGATTTCCCTCTTGGCAAATGTATGTGTTGTTGACCCCTTTACAGTGTGAAACGTACTCTATAGAACGAGATATCAATAGGTTTTTTTTTTCCACTTCAATGTCAGGGTCTTTTTTTATTGAGTCCACAAGCCATTTTGAAATGATATATTTTTTTGCATTTCATTATCACTTTCTGCTCTAAGCATCCAGCACATTTCAGCCCTAACTAGCAATACCAGTGCTGTTTTCTAAAAGCCAATCGATGCATTATTTTGGAAACGTCTTTTAATGCATAAAAGGCCGATACCAAAAACACAAGAGGCCTTGTGACTTCTTTCATTCCGAACATGTCTTTTTTTCTTTTCCATTGAGTCTTTTCTTAAAAAACAAGTCTTAACATCTGTGTCCGACTGTGTTCTGCGGCTCGAAATACGAGACAGATTTGGTGCTTTCAGTTTCTGCATTTTCTCCCATGACCTCCTGACCTCTTGTAAAAGACTACATGTCAAAGAAACCATTATGATAAGCATGCACCCGTACCCTCACCATGGGGCTTTTATCAGGCCTCGGTACATCCACGCACCCCCCACCCCTTGCTTGTGTAACAATAGACAGCCCGGGCCCTAATAGACCTTCATACATAACACCTGTTATCTAAAAGGTCACTGTTATCAAATACAAGAGCTCTGACATCAGCACGGTGATAAGGATCGCAGCACCATGATCCATGTTTGGCAAGATGAGATGCAAACTATTCTTCACAGCAGTGTAATGATTAGTGCTGTTTTGAATTGGTTTGAATACACATTCTACAGTTTGCTTTGTTGCTATGGTTCAGTTACTGGATGCTGTGTGATGTTTATCAATTACAATTCTATTTTTCTTTTGTTAAATTGATTTTACTCAAAAGGATGAATCTCTTCATAATTAGAATATGTATAATGTAAAAAAAAACATTAAAAAAACTCTTTTCTGCTTTGATTAATTTATTTGAATGAATGTTTTGTGATCTTGATCATGAACAAACCTGTGTGTGTTACCTGGCTGTGAAAAGAATAGCGTCATGTATACATTTCAGTTTTTTCAGCTTTCTAAATCAGGTTCCTTTAGTGCAGAGGTTCATAAACTTTTCAGCTCATGACCCCCAAATTAACCCTGCCAAAGATTTGCCAAAAGATAATGATATCATTGAGTTCACGAAAAATATTCACCTACGTGCACATGTTGCAATGTTCCCTGCTGTAGCTGTTGTTATCACATAGAGACAAAGATGGTAGTGTTTTTTTTCTTGTAAGAATCATGGTTCAGATATTTAAGTGATTTAAAATTGTATTCTATTTCTGGGAATCATCTCGAGACCCACCAGGGGGTCTCAACCTTTGGGAACCACTGCTTTTACTCGTGACTTTTTTTTCAAATCCTTGTGCAAATCTAAAGCCACTTATGTGTCAAAGACATCACTGTAATTGCAAATATTAAATTATATGTAAGAAGGGATTGTATTTAAACAGAATTACAGCTGATTGGGTTGGGCATAGTTAAGGTAACGCCTTGATATTAACTTTAACTACCGGTAATGTTTTATTCTTCTTTATTCCTAAAGGTTTATATTTAGCTGTTAAATGCAGGTGTAGTCGTTACGTCAAGTCTTAAAAGTTAATGAATAAAAAATCCTTGCCTCGATTTACTTTTATGAGCTAAAAGCTCGCCATTATTTCCTCTTAGATCGCTTTATTTCCAGGCTATAAACAACAGTGCTCTATCAGTGATGGGTTATTAAATTGTATTGACTTCACTGGGCTGCATGTCGTGTCATGGCCTTTCCTTATTAAGAGCCAATCTGCTGAAGCGTCAACAAGTCAGAGTGAAGATGTTGACACAGGATTCCCTCAGTGAGAAGCTACAGGAGATGGGAGGTATGTATTATAATCTACACACAATGACAAAAGGACACAGGTTGTGACGTCAGTGCATGTCATGTGACACATCTGCTAATTGACTTCTGTTTGCAGGAAGTCGAACAGAGGAAATTAATCAGGCAGCAGCAGCAGCAGCGTCTGAGTGTTTAGCGCGACCTCAACAGTCTTCCACAAGAGTTGGAACTCGCTGAAGCTTTACCCACCATCCTGTGACAAATGAGCTCGACGCCACGCACCCAAATCCCACTCATTAGTCATGTGAGGTATGTCACCAAGAATAATTACACTTAGCCCAAAACGTGGTCATGCACCAACATACACACACATTGAAAACCTGTAATGTTGCCTGCACTTTCCCACACTTAAGGCTGTAAGAAATATTCTCATACATGCGTGGCTGTTAACCGAGACATGAATCATAATTATGACTCCCCGTGAACCAGACACCACGTGCTTGGAGCATGCTGGCTTTGGCTTGCATGGTATTTGCTTTTGATATATACAAACACATGCATTTTGTCACATTTTGTGTCTCCGCCATGACGTCGTGTGAACACAAGTGCTCACTGACCTCTGCGTATTTTCTGTTTAGTTTCTAAGATGGCGTTTACCTCTGTTTTGGTGCCTTGTGAGGCTGTGTGTGTGTGTGTGTGTGTGTGTGTGTGTGTGTGTGTGTGTGTGTGTGTGTGTGTGTGTGTGTGTGTGTGTGTGTGTGTGTGTGTGTGTACTTGAGCATGCAGAGGGCTTGTGCGGCCACTTTCCTCCGTGTGTGTGTGTGTGTATTTTCAATATTCACAACCGTGCCTCTAGCCATGCTCCAGTGGAGCGCTCAGTCTCTCTGACGGACCGGTGAGAAGTGAGGAGGGTCAGTCCCGCCAGGAGCTCATTTAGTCCCTATCTCTATCAAACACACACACACACACACACACACACACACACACACACACACATTCCCGCTGCAAGCCACTCTGACAGGGAGACTCATGGCTCCCGCTGTCACACACACACACACACACACACACACACACACACACACACACACACACACACACACACACACACACACACACACACACACACACACACACTGCTGTGCTCCCATTAAGGAGATGTATTGAGAAGACAGGACTGATGATGCATGTCACAGAGTCGGCCCACTACTGTTAAAGTCTTACACACAATGTCTCCTCCCTCTTTTTCTTCCCCCTTCTCATTGATTTGCTCATTTACTGCACATTAGTCACTGCCTCTGCAATTCTGCTTAAAAATTTAAATATGTAGATTTCTATGATGTAAGGGACTTTAGAGTCTGAGTGTTACAAGGACCGTGGACTGAGAAGATAAAATGTTCGTCACTGTGGTGGGTTGTATATTTGTAGCTCATTTACTAAGTTACAGACTGATATTATTATCTGAGGGCAGCAAGTCGCCTCACAACAAGAAGGTTCCCGGTTCGAATGGAGTTTGCTTGTTCTCCTTGTTTCTGAGTGGATAATCCCGCTGCCTCCCACAATCCAAAGACATGAACCTTGGGTTAATTGCAGACTCTATGTTGACCCTGCTATACACTGCTGACCTGTCTAGGATGTGCCCCACCTTTCGCTCCCCTGGCAACCGTCACGGGATAAGCCGTAGAGATGATGGATGGTTGCATCATTCCTTGAAGATTTTTATGCAACAATTTTCCCATTGTCTGTATATATGTGACCTACAAATGTACTTCCTACACCCCCCCCCCCCCCCCACCCCCCTCCAACCAGAAGCATGTAACAGCAGATTTAATGCGAGAACAACCATGACCACTTCAATGCTGAACTTGACAGTAATACTTTGGTGTTTAATTCTCGGCCGACCTCCGTTGCCGCTGTGTCTGTTATGAATGCATTAGCAGGATTGTGCTGTGCTGTAGATTAGAAACTCCCCCGTGCTTTGTGAGGTGTGTGGTAATGCCAGACTTAGTGGATTCTGCTGCGAATCACATCCTCCCATCGTCGTCTTAATCCCTGATGCGCTGCCTAATGACACAGAGACTGAAGAGCTCGGTGGGAGAGCGGGGAAAGGCAGGGAGGGCAGGGAGAAAGTGACAGGAAAGTTGCGAACACACAAAAATACTTCTGCTGATAGTAAAGTATGACTTTGTCTTATTGGCTGGGAGTGAAGACGTCACAGATCTGTCTCTATGCTGCGATTTGAAGGGAATGCTTATGTGCAAGTTTTTTCTTTTTTCATTTGTGTGTGTGTTTACAACTGCTGCATCCATAATCAGTGTCATGAGCAGATCGAGCAGGTGCTCAACAGGTGTGCTCTCTGATAGCAGTCCCTCTCCATTTGCCTGTCTGTCCCTCCATGTTTGCACATGCTCATTGTGTTCTCCATAGAAGAACACCTGGGCTTTACCGCACCTGGGCTTGTTGCCCAGTCCTCTGTCTAACGCATGCACGCACACACACACACACAGGAACACACACACACACAGACAGGAACACAGCCAGTTCCTGTTACTGGCTAAAGCAGGAAGCAGCAGCTGACATCCTATCCTTCAGTTCCCAGGAGACTCAACACCCTGAGTAAATCATCCAACTCTGAACCACTCGAGACCGACACATCTGGGAATCAGGCCTTTTGTAAACAGCAGTTAAATGGAGAGTGAAAGCACTGAGGAGTCTGTTTGCACATTAAACTAACAACTATTTGCGTCTGTTGAATGCTCTGAGGCTGATTGTTTTGAGCGATCATTTGTTTTTGCCTTTTAAGAGTGGTACATCATCAAAACAACAACGTGCATCACAGCTTTCTGAGCTCATTTTCAGTGAATGCGCCTCAGTGGCAGATGCCAAACTTGCCCATGGCTTTGTTTTGATCAGCAGACTTTTTCAAAGCAACAGAGATGACTTTAGTTTTTTTAAATAATAAAAGGAGTAAGCAATTTTTGTTACAGAAACTTTAAAATATTCTTCAATGGTCTCTGGAAATAAAACAGGTACATGCCAGTTTTAAGTGACTTTCAGGATTATTCAGTATCTGGCTTTTCAGAATGGAAAGGTCAGCACAGTGTGAGGCCTCCAAGAAATTGAGTTTTTGTGTTTCTCGCTGTGCTGTTTTTTTGGCGGTGCACTGGTGTGCGTGGGATAACCTGAGGGAGCAACACCAACAGGTTTCCCTGTGGTTCTTTTGGTTTGTTGTGGTTTTTCCGGGAATAAGTAAGAAGATCTCAGCTTCCCCCGCTTCCTCTGTGAATCACTGTTCCAGAGAGCAGGCGAGCACTGTTGCATGCTGATGCGTTCAAGTAGGATAGTGGTTCACCTGAATGTTTCTCAACCATCAGGCTTTCCCATTAGCACCTAGTTTAGAAAAGGTTCAGTAATTCAACCTTTAACTGGTGCAGTGGTTGCTTCTCTTGTGTTCTCACTTAAAACTCTTAGATTTCATTGTTTGTAGAGCATTTGTTTGTTTGTGATTTGACACTTGCAGTTGCTGAAGTATTAATGCCAGATTTTTTCCACCGCTGACTCCAGGTTTGGACCTCAATACATACTTCATGGGTATGTCTGTGTATGTGAAACATTTAAGACATGTGGAATAAAAATCATGACCTTCTGACCACGACAGGAAGAACTCCTTTTTTGTTGCATTTGGCTGAACCACAAGAAAAATACAAAAATTAGAAGGGCCCATGGAGAGTGCTTTACTCCAGCAAGGCTAACACTCTATCTCGCCATGTTAAAGAAAGTGAAAAACAAATTCCTTGATCCAGCCGATTTGATTTGATAATGGGTTAGTCCTTGAGTCATGCCCCACCCCTTCACAAAATTTTATTAAAATCAGTTCAGTAGATTTAGCATAATGGTACTTATTTAACTAGCAAACACACAAACACAGTTGAAAACATAGCGTCCTTAGTAGAGGTAAAGTGTGTAAGTGCTTCACAAATATGGTATCGGCAATTAAGGGTGAAGAACATTGAGATTCACCAAACACGGGTCCAGTTTGAAGACTGCAGGGTCTCAAATTATGAACTGCACCCTTTTGTCTTCAGATGAAGCTATGTATTTGCCATTGGGGGCAGCACAACAAGCTACTAAGATAATAGTGAGTTGTTATTTGTAGGCAACCAGTCGCAAATTTATGCAAAACTATAAATACTAATTTGGATGTTTTGACCTCATCATGAATATGAGTCCTACATCCGCTCACACTCTTATGAGTGAAATATCTCTTTATTTGGTTAATTTGACATTTGTAGCCGCCTGGTGCAGCTGGAAACTAGTATGTGCGCTGAAATGAATTTCAATCTCAGTTCAAGCTTTCTTTTTCTTCTCTACTTCTAACCTCCCTGACAGCAGGTGCTGAACAATTAGCCATTCTTCCATCTTCACGCTTTACAGGCGCATGGTTGACCTGAGCAGGAAACCAAACCCCTAAGGAGCAACACATTAGTTACATTAGAAGCATAACCTACATCATTAGCAGTGACATTTTAATGGGGCTGCAGCAGCAGTCATTGTGTTTTGGCAACAGCAACAATGGCAGATGATACATGGTCTGAGACAATGGTGGCTATCAATCTTTCCGTTCACCCCTCTATCTCGTTCACTTGTTCCCTCTTTGTGGGTGAAACAAACCTGAACAGGTATCACATGACACAGGGGTAACGAGCCGGAACGCAGGCTCAGGATTTCAGTGCACATAAGCTGTATGTTGGCGTCTCTCTGCGAGTATTGGTCCATTTCTGTTGATGACTGTATCAAAGTCTCCCTTCTCGTTACTGTACTCTCTAATCCTTACCTGAGTGAAGACTCTCGATGGTATTGATCTCACTGGGTCCCTAGAGGGTGTTTACATTTTTAGACGGAGAAATGGAAAGACAGAGCAGCTCCTTGGACCATTTTCAAGGTAGTTAAGTGGGTCATCAATGTCTTTGATTTAAAGGAGTCTGAGCCGCAGGACTCATACTCCCAGGGGCAATAGGGGAGCAGGCACTCACACACACACTTTCTTTTCTCCCTTCTTGTCTTCTCTTTCTGTGTCCCACAAAAGCACACACTGCCCTCTCTATTTGCGCACCACTGTCCACTCGCTGTCTTTCTTGTCCCCTTAAGCCACAGGTCAGTGGAGGTCAGGGCACATATCATTCAGTCAGAGGAACATTAGGGGAAGAAAGAGAGTCATTCAGAGAGAACTTTTCTCTTGTTGCATTTTTTTTTTATCCCAGCACCTCTGCCACTCGAGATGATTAGTGCCAGAAAAGCCTCTGACACACAGGAGTGAGGCAAGATGTTTTCATGGTTGGATTTAGTGTGTCTGCACTTAAAGCTTGTGAATACTGTAGATTCATTTATAAAGAGGTTATGTTTCTGGCCCTGTCCATTGTTTTTTGCTGGGGTTTTAGTTGCCAGTTTGCAATTGGGCTCAGCTTGATTAAGTTTAAGGGGACTGTTGGGTCTTGGTGGAGTTATGTACTCTACTGAGTGTCATCCTACTTTGAAGTCGATCTGTGTATTTGGACAGATGTTGGAGGCTGGAGTAAGACAGATAATGTTCCTTGTCTTGTGGCTCCAGGAGTTGCAGTAACTAAAACATTACATAATTAAATATTATATATTCAGAATTATTACTGGTGGGATAAGAAGGGGCCTAATAGAGTGTAACTGTATGCTGTAAGCTAATCAATGTGTGCCTTGAAGTTGTTGTGTATAAAGAGCTTGACGTTATCACAGAATCAACATCACCTGACAGGCGGCTGTCTGCACAAACACAGTCGCACAGTGAGTGACATGGCAGTTTACACAGGTGCTCACTCTGCAAAGGGGAAAGAAAACTTCCTGTGATATTTGCATTTGACTTCTAAATATCCTCCTCTAACACACACACACACACACACACACACACACACACACACACTGTGAGTGAGGAAGGGAGACAGCAAGCTGTCAGGCCTTAGGGCTAAAGTGGCATTTACACAGACAGGCCTAATACCAATACCTTTGTGAAGGACAACCACAGTGGGTACGTGCCATTAAATTTAATACACATCAGAGGACACTGTGTGTGTGTGTGTGTGTGTGTGTGTGTGTGTGTGTGTGTGTGTTACAGACCTGCTTCTAATGATGGGATTAAAAAATACACACCTGTGGCCAACTCATTACTACACTGTCTCTGTCTCTCTCTCGCTCTCTCTCTCTGTTGAGCTGATCCTGTGTTTGTCTCCACATTGTCCATCTATTGCATCAGGGGTGTTCAGGCACACACTGATTGCATCAATTGTCCGTTTGCCCCTCTGTCTATTTAATTGTAATGTTATATTATATTACATATTTGTTTAGTTTATAAAAAAAGCCTTTTAGTCTGAATGCCAAAAGAGAACTTGATAATATTCATGAGGAAATCTGCAAACTGTGTCTGATGAAGGTGGCAGCATCTGGACGCACGCTCTCATCTGCATCTGAAAGACAGGTGGGTGACACAGTGACGGCATGTGCTACAGAGGACAGTAAAAACACCGGCCCACTGACATGATGGGGTTTTAACCGGTAATGGTTAGACTGTGACAGACAGACCAATGATTATTTGAAAGTCAGAGAGAGAGAGAGAGAGAGAGAGCTCTGCACACTGCCCTACATGAGTGCAAAATACTAAGTTAGAGATCTTTTGTGCTTTTACGAGAAGTGGAAAAAACTTTCTGCCAGAGTCAGGGAAACACTGCACCCACTTTCCAGTACAGCATAAGAGTGAGGCTGCCTGCAGAGGAAATCAAAAGTGAAAGATCAAACTAAGGGCTCCGCAGGTCCTGAGCATTTCAAATACACAGAACGATAACGCTAAATACGCAAATATTCAAATTATATCAATCAAAACTGTTCATATTTTGTGATGGTCATTTGCAACAGTTTTTCAAGAAGAAGTTTGACCAGATTCATTCAGAAAAAGTTATTAGAGAGAATAACTTCTCTTTTTCACCTCGGTATATTCGCCCTCTTTGTTTTCAAGGATTTCATGACAAAAACAACTGTTCAAATAAATATATTGAAGCAAATGAATCACATGTGAAAAAACAAACCCCACCACATGTGTGTACAAACTTCAAATGTTTCTGAATCCCTACATGACATTCTGCAACAAACAGTGTGCTTAAATAAATATTAACTCTTTCCAAATCTGATAATAAATGTTTGTATCTGACTGACTGAGAGGAAATATACAGTTCACTGCAAATCACATTTGCCTTGGGTTTTTAGACTAAAGCCAGAATTTTTGCGGTTTTTCCAGGAACTGTTTCCCTTATTCAATTGTGCGATGAAAATCATCTGGTTTAAGACACGAAACTTCCCTCAACAAAGTATTGCAGATACTTTATCTCTTTTTGTTGTCGTCACACCTTAAAAAATACTAAAAACCAGTTCCAGATGACAAAGCAAACACGAATGTCCAAGGGAAACGTGGCGTTGACAAAATATTTTTTGTTCCAAAATTGCTGCTTTGCCATTTATTTTTTATTTTTGAGAAGTGATTGTTGAATAATGACCTTAATGCATCAATATCAAAAGATTAGGATTGGCAATGACAAAAAAAACAAAGGCTGTAATTCAATATATTGGAACTAATATTCAAAGATACTGTTTATTACTCGTCCCCGCTAGTTTTCATCGCAGCTTAGCAGCCTGAAGCAGAACATTCATAATATTTTTCTTCATCCCGGCTCACAGCTTGGCTTCATTGTCACCTCTCCACTCGCCTTCCCGAAAATAAACAAAGCTGCTCACAGTCTGATAAATCACTATGTTCAGTCTAACACCGCTCAGTGTTTTCTTAAGATTTAACATGAAGTTAAATATAAGCTGTAGACCCAGAATGGCAACAATGACAGAATGGCCTTCCTCACACGTTGTCTTCATCATTCCATCACCTTGACCGGAGAGAAACACAGAGTGTAAAGGTCTCTGCAAATCATTTACAGATGCCGACTAGTTGTATAAATACATGTTGCCTGTGTGTGTGTGTGTGTGTGTGTGTGTGTGTGTGTGTGTGTGTGTGTGTGCACATTTCTGCCACCTGTGATTTATTGCTGAAGCTTGTGTTTTTTTTCTTCATGTCTGTAGTGTGTGTATATATATATATATGTGTGTGTGTGTGTGTGTACACTATATGTATATACTATATGTACTGTATATATTTTCCATTGTACTCCCTCTCCTTCCCAGTTTAACATACAAGTCTCAGCCAAACACTTACTGCCTCCTACAATGACATACACACACACACACACACACACATATGCAGCCCTGACCCTGCCCCTGCACCCTCCATCACTGATCAGTGTGAAAAGGGGGTGAGCCAGACGGATCCCAGGCCTCATCTCAAGCCGGTACCAGGGTGAATCAGGGCACATCCTCTGCATATTTGCCCCATGACTCACCCGTAAACTGGGGTGAACTCATCCAGGTCCCCCTTCTCTATCTCCCACGCACCCTGTCCCTCCCTGCTGCCTCATCTGTCTCACTTTGTAACGTCTCCTGTCTTTTTCACCTTTGCTTTTTGTGTTGGTTTAATTGGTTATAAAAGCTTTTGTTTTCTGTCTCCTATCTTTCTCTCTTTTTATTTTACTGTCTTTGCTTCTAGCCATTTTTCTGTTATCACGACAGACTGTAACCTCTTAGTGTTTTAATAAGCTTTCATGTCTGTTATTTTCTGTTTGTTTTTCTCCTTTCATGTCTTTTCACCATAAATGATAATGAGATGCCAACCCACAAACAAATGTTATCAGAACAAATGGAGGAATATTTTAATTAGCATTTGCAGCTAATTTAACACATTTTTCATCGTGCCATCTTTGTGCTGTCACCCTGCCTGTTTAAAATTAACTGCACACATTTTGTGCTAATTTGATCTGAGACTGTTTTTCTATTTTCATCATATTGTTGTTCTTTAAATGACAAAAGGTTTTGCTTTTGACTGATGGAATTAAGAAAATCATAAACATTGAGAATTGAGCTTTATTTTCTTGGTGTTAGATCCCGGATTTTATTTTTTTGTATCATGCATCATTGACACTTTATAGAACAAATAAACTTAGCATGTTTTATCATGTTAAATCAGATTATCAGAGGAAGGCATTGCTATAATAACAAAATCTGAGCGCCACCCACAGAGAAATGGGATTCCTCTGCTGTTCCATTGGTTTCTTTGCAGAGCTATGATCCAATTCATCCTTCGACCACATTTTTTGTTCTGTGAAAGCATCAACTAAATAGAACATTAACCATCGGCTCTTTGTTAAAAAAGTAAAATGCAAACTAGAGATGGTAAGATGGAAAAGAAGAATATAGATGATTTGCCTTTTGGTATAATTTTCAATTGGAGCCATGCGCTGCAAAATTTTTCTTTGCTGGAATTGATGGCCTATTCATCTCATTTAATGTTGTTGCTCTCAAAGGCTGAATTGCATTTTTGAAAAGGAATGGATCATGGCGTATTCA
The DNA here is from genome assembly GCF_024713975.1 of Paralichthys olivaceus. Lineage (NCBI taxonomy): Eukaryota > Metazoa > Chordata > Actinopteri > Pleuronectiformes > Paralichthyidae > Paralichthys > Paralichthys olivaceus. The sequence continues at coordinate 9,699,827 of NC_091112.1, forward strand.
CACATGTTGCAGAGATACAAAGAGCACTTACAAGGACTCCTGGAACTGCTGCTGGTAGAAAAGGCAAAACGATTACACCCACTGTTCCTATTATTTCACTGTGACCCTCGCTTGGCATCCTGACACACAGATTACTTCTTACAAATCATCTTAATCTGCAGCCAAAGAAACATTGATTCTGCTGGAGAACAGACGCCATAAACACTTGTATACTCTTGCACATGTAAGGTTCTCTCAAAGGAATTAGTTGTTCGACTTTTATCCTTTTCTCGTATTGAAAAATTCCGAAATATTATTCAGAAGCAAATATATTTTGAGATGTAATCGGATCCATACTAAAGTTCACAGACTTAAAATGCAAGATTGATGTTTATTGTCATGTTTCAGCTATACAAACAGGTAAAACACTATTGCAGGGAAGCTCCATTAACCAAAAAAGATAGTTTTATAAGTAATAAGAAGAATAAATAGTGACGGAAATAGTAAAAATTGGATAAATACAGAAATAATTGATACAAATTTAAATAGTATTTACAAATTGCATTGTACCTGTAAAAATAAATCACAATAATGTAAATTTTACATGGATACTGATTTCTTACTCTTGCAAAGATTTATGGTTGTTACAATTTTATATATATTAAAGCTGCATCATTTATTTTTTTATTAATTAATTTCCTCTGTATTATTCTCTTACAGCTATAATATATCATTGTTAGAAAGCAGAGAAGTGGACAACACATACTGGACCATTTTAAGAAAAAAAGATGTATTCAACTGAACCAGCTTCACAAAATCTGTGCTTCAAAGGTCTGACCGTAATTTGTGAAACATTTTGGTTGATGCGAAGACAACGTGCCCAATCAGGCGACAGATAAACGCCATCGTTATGCATCACATGAACTTTCGCTGTCCCATCACGTCTTGGAGGGAGTCAGCCAAATGGACCAGAGTGCTTGTTAAACATATGTTTCAAGCCAAAGCTGTTAGTCTGTGGAGGAGTCTCAGGTCCTCTATGAATATGCACGCTGGGTTCTCTGTGAGGGAGGGTAGGGCATTGTGCATTTTGTGCATGTGTGTTGTTTTATATAAGAGAATAATGCATGTGTGTATGTTCCTTATGTGCTGATGTGTATTAACTGCACACAAGCACTCAGCACTGGGTCGCTTCCTTTAAGCACACTTCCCTTCACATGCATCTTTGCATAAGAGCGAGTGAGGCCGTTTAAACACGTGTGTGAGCGTGTGCGTGTGTATATGAGCATGCAGGTGGGTGTGTGTGGCTTTGCACACTGCCAAATATAATTACGACTTCCCATGGCCACTTCCCACTGTCTGGGCTGGCTCTCCCAGCAGGGGTAGATTGGGAGAAAATAAGGGCTTATTCACTGGACTATAAAAAGAGCTGTAAACAATCCCACATTTTAGCTACTGGGAGGAAACAGAGAGCTGGCAGCATGGAGGAGTCACTCAGCCGCACTGGCTGTTTGGATTCGAGGTCGGCTACTTGACGGACTATCTGGTTAGTCGGGTTGTTACAGTTTGGCTCTCCACTGCTCTCTACATGCATCTAGCCGTGTCTGCCAGACACTGAGGCATTTAACGGAGAAGGATGAGGTGAAACAAAGTTTATAAAGGAGAGTGCTAAAGGAAGAGAGATACCATTTGCAAACAATGTTCCCATCATAACCTCAAACATGGCAGCTTTTTGTCAGGGATATAATACATATCATTTTAAAGAGATGCATTTTGATGCAGCTGTTGTGTCACTGACTTAAAATAGTTGTGTTTGCAATGACACTGTAAATTGCAATTGGTTTAAAATAGATAGTGAATTTCTTAGGGGCAAAAGGTCTGAGCCATTCACACTCATATTCACACCTACTGGCAATTTACAGTGATTGATTAACCTAACCTGCGTGTCTTTGGACCCTGCAAATACTGGAACTGAACACCAGTGGTGTGGTTAGCAATTCGCCTGACAGGAATGTTCCCGGTTCAAATCCCAGCTTGTGGAGTTTGCATGATATGCTTGTGTTTGCGTGGGATTTCTCAAGGTACTCTTAAATTGTCTGTAGGTGTGTAGTTGTTTGTCTCTGTATGTTGGCCCTTCAATGCACTGGTGACCTGCCCACAGTGAAAGTCTCTTGTCTAATATCAGATGGATGGATGGATAAATAATTGGAAGGAAGGATGAGAGAAAGACAGTACCATGTAGGCATGGGGAACCAGGTTAATATCTAGGCCCTGAAAGTGTTTTTCATACAAGCAAGACACAGACCTAGAAAGTGCTCAGCTCGGTTTATGAGACAGACAGACTAGAGACACATGCACATCAACATTACTGTTAAGTTTACCTCATTGCTTTTAGTGACCAGAAGGATTGTTTGTTTTCATCAACAGCTTGAGTTGCACTCAATTAATATGATATAGTTGCATCAATACGGATGCACAGTATGAAGGGGGCATTTATATAATGGCCCTGTACCACATCCGGCACGTAATAATTACACAAAAGGCATTTGCCTGGTAATGGCCGATAATTTCCCTCCATCAAGATTCCTCTCAGAGTTTTCCCATTCTGTGGCATATTGATTCAGCTCTAATGAGAGTCTGGGCAGCAAGAAGTTTCACAAAGGTTACAGGCTGCTACACAATGCATCAAGAATGATTTAGAACATAAAAGCTAGATATCTATAGGTTGGTAGGCAGGAGGATCAATGTTTTTCGTCATTAGGTATAGGTTGGTTGGTCTATTGGTAGGTACATAGATAGGTTGGTATATTGAGTGAGTTCTTCTTTTCTTTTTCAAAAGTATTGTTCAATCGGAAGGTTGGTCAATCGGTTGGTTGGTTGGTTGATAGGTAGATAGGTAGTTCGGTAGTTCGGTAGGTAGTTTGGTAGGTACGTAGGTATGTAGATCAATCGGTTGGTCAGTTGGTTGGTTGGTCGGACAGTTAACTGGTTGGTCATTCTATAGGTATGTAGTACAGTTGGTCAATTGGTAGGTCAGTCAGAAGGTAGGTAGGTATACCTCGGCTGGTCGATTAGTAAGTACCTTGCTGGGTTGGTTGATTGATTCTTTTTCAAAAGCATTGTTCAATCGGTAGGGAGGTTGGTCGGTCTATGGGTAGGTTAATTAGTTGGTTGATTGAGTGAAAAATGGTTTTAAAACCTTTTCTCAGAAACCTCAGTCAAGACACTCACACTAGTCTAACGGTTGCATCTGTGTTGCTGTGTAGGGTCGATTGGAAACACACACCAGGCACCCACTGATGACTGGCTCATTAAAACAACCTGTGTGTTTTTGCCAAGTCCTTCCAGCATTTTGGGACATCATTTTGCAACACACACTTCTTTCTGGGAGCACAGGGGGGAAATAATTTACTGTTGCACAACTCTGAGGAGCCACTTACGCATGGAAGGCAGATGTGTTTGCACTGTAAACAAGAGAAGGGAGAGGGAGAGTGGTGCAAAGCTATGCCAAGAGATCCCCTCTGGCTGCCAGGGGTCTGCAATGCTAGACGTCACGAAAAAAAAAGGACTGTAACAGTTTGCATGGAAGTATGACAATATATATATATGCAGTTCTCTTCCAGTATTTGCAAGTGGCAACTGCTACAATTCAGTTTGCCACATTATTGAAGAAAAATATGCTTTAAGTTTCATAGAATTCAAGGTAAGTTCAAGCATCTTTCCTGTGCATGTCTGCACAAAGCATTTATTGACTCTTTACGAAACAAGTTAAGTCATAAATCATTTCACGATATCAGAATGCAGATACATTTTCAAAAATTAGGATACTGCGTCTTTTGGCTATAGTATAATAAGGTTTCATTCTTAAAAAGCCTGTGTCCTCCTTCTGCCTGTGTAGAATAGACCTAGTTATTGCTCTCCATAGTTCAAAATGTAGTTAATCACATCTCTCCTCAAGCTGTTCCCTTCTTTCTTGGCCTATATTATTGCATAGTTTCCCACAGTCATCTTTCCCTTTCAGACAAAATGTGACGCTTGTTGCTTCATCAGCAATAAGAAGGCAAGTCGGCCACACTGGCTCAGTCCATCACTGCAGAATTTGTCTGACCTCTTCATTTTTCCTGTAACAGGTACAAGACACAAAACACACTTAATTAGTGGCAGTGTAAAATATTGCATCATTTTTCTAAGCTGTAACAATTTACTTGTCAGCGGAAAGAATAAATAGTTTCTGTTGTGCAGTAAATGGATTCTGTTGAATGCTGTTGGGAGACCAGGGATTTGCTGGCGAGGAAGATACAGAGCTGTTTACTTAATGTGTGCATCACCTGAGAGTGACCCACAAACAGTGAAAAACATAGTTAACTGCCTGAACTGTGCTACACAATATCACAATCCTGTGAAAAGTAGATAAAGACTGGAATTATTGACCAATTCTCTGGTTTCATTAAAGTAGAAGTGTTGCGTATATCTCTGCAAAATTGATCATCTTGTTTAAATTTGTATGTGAATCTATAAAATAAATATAAAATTCAGTATTATCTCTAAGTATAATTTATCTGTTGTTCGTATACTATACGAGGTAATAGTTTGTTTTAACCCTCTGTTAGCAGATGTCCCAGGGGCAGCCCCTAACTGGTCACATGAGATTTGAAATAAAAACCATAATAGTTACAACATTAAGCCAAAACCTCATTAAGTCGTACACTCATGTTTTGTTACGAAGGGTAGAAAACAAAATGCATGATGGTGCCAGAGTTCAAATAACTAATTTACTAATTTTAGTTCAAATATTTTGTTCATGTCATCAAATATAAAAAAATGAAAATACATTTCTTACAAAGTCTCATTACTTTTTTCATGTATTATGGTTTCTAAACTTTTAACTTTTTTCTTATGTTGTTCAGATGCGATACGCTGTGATCACATTCAGCAAAGCAGTTTAGCCACTTGAAAGAAATACTCCAGCAATTCAGTCACTTCTCATGAGTGACACATTAAAAATAGAAATGGTGAAAATGAAAGTATCAGAAGCTGAAACCACCTGAATATTTATGAGAAGTGCAGATTAGATTTTGATTCAGATGGTTAGATCAAATTAGGTAATTGTAAGTAGGAAGATGCACCTTTAATTGATATCTTTGTCATTTTGATTTACCCAATAATCAAGATAGGCAAAAAGTACATACATTTATTTGTCACTGTATGTTCGGTCACTTCAGTTTACTGAACATTGTACATATCTGTCTTCTGATGTTTTTCCTTTACTTCGTTTTAGCTTTGTGTTTAATTCAACAGTCAACAGTGACTCACTCTCCCTCTCAGACTGACACCTGTGGTTTCTGTCTGAGAGGGTCCTTGAACCGTCTTTCTCACCACGAGCAACCAAACACAACAAGCAGAGGTTTGTTCAGCATGCAAGAGTTTCTTATTACAAGGAAACTAGCAACCATTCTGTAAAATTTACACAGTCACCCAAGCCAACATTTATAAATGTTTTATGTCGCTTGTTTCTGCTTTCTGTGTTTTCTTGTTGCAACAGGAGAGGTGAATCTCTTTCAGTCTGTTATTATCTGCCATCAATAACGACCTTTTGTACAAAACTTCCACTTAAAGATTTTGTATATTTCCACTTTTTGTTCTCACCTCCTGCTAATTCATTTCCCCCTCCGGATTAAAAAATACAGGATATTCTAACAGTATGACAATAATAAAATATTGGAATTTAGAAGCGTGATTATGCTTTCAGTCCACAGATGACTGTTTCGACGAGCCTCCTTTTGCTTTATTCATTAATAGAGCAATCATTTGGCCTTTTTTGTCATGAATTGTTTGAAACACCCATAAATTTCAATTAATAAGTGCTGCTCTGTGAACATGAACTTCCCAGTGTGGTCCTGACAGGCACTTGTTGCCATTATGGATGATGTGGTTTGATGTTGACCTCACCAACTTAGGAACATTATGTTTTTGCATTTATCTTAATTGCTCAAACTTTGAGAAACGAGGCCTGTTCAGTGAAGCTGAATGAATTTTGAAATCAATTAGTCTTTGTAAGATATAAAATCTTTTGTTTTCTTCACTTTTCTAATAAGATACCCCACTGGTCTTAATAAAGATGTCTGTGTTGTATGATATTGATGCATGAGTTGGCTCAGTGGGAGCAAACTTAATTGATAATATCATAATAATGATAGTATCTATTTTGGTTGAAGACCTGAGTCTGATAATGTTTCTGTCTGACGTCCTGTGTATGTGTGTGAGTGTGTGTGTGTGTGTGTGTGTGTGTGTGTGGCACTGCGTGATTATCAGCGTGGGTGCGAGGGAGAGGTGTGTGTTGTTGTTTTTTGAGGGTGAATGTATAAACGGCTGGCAAACATGCATTAAGAGAGAAGTGTGGTGAGAATGGTGATTTTGTGTGTGTGTGTTTAGTACACATGAATGTGTGTGTGGGAGTAAGCACAGTGTATGCATGTAATGTTAATGAGATCTCACACTTGCTTGTGTCTGTGTGCGTGTGTCTGCATACGTGTGTACGTGTGCACGTGCACACATCTCATCTGCATGGCGCCATGCCCCATCGCTTCCATTGGGGTGTGTGAGAACAAAGACTTTCCATTTCCAGCGCTGCTGTGCCTGCAGGGAAAAGCCTGATCATAATTAGCTGAATGATGAGCCTCCGCCATGCACCGCACAGCAGGCCCGTGGCTGCCTCTCCGCAGCACCCCTCTCTTCTCTCTCTCTCTCTCTCTTCTCTTCATTTTCCCTTCTTTCACCTCTTTCTTTCTATTTCTGGCATTTTCTTTCTATTCATTGTCTATGGCGTGTGATGTGTGTTGCTCACCATCTATCTTCTCTCCCAGTCTGACTGCCTCCTCCTCTTTCTCTCTGCCTTTATCATTCCTTCTCTTTATTTAATTCCTTGGATCTTACTCGCTCTGTTTTCCCTCTGTCTTCTGTTTTCTCTTTTTTCTGTCTCTGTGATCTTCTGACACACTCTTTTTTTTATCTTCCATTTTCTCTGAAGCTGGAAAAAGTGAGGATGGGACACGATTGACTTTAAACTGTCTTGTGGATCAGACCCAGACATGGATTTACATACTCAAACACCAACACACCACCTAGCAGAGTTAGAATCCTGTTATGATGCTCATCATTCAACAATTAAGTATTATGTTAGGAAAAATATTTGTGGTGTTACTGTATTCATTATTAATGATATTTTTACTGTTTTATTTTGTTACACCTCAAGTAAATAACAGAAATATGAAAAGGTTCTGCTCATTTAATAGATATTTGTGAATGTCATTATACCTTTTACTCTCAAACATTTTAGTAATTTAGTAATAAGCTTTAACTGTACAAAGTTCCATTATCTCTCAGTCTGCTGACATTAAACCTCTTCACGTTGTTTGAAAACCTTTCATCACTCGGATGTACACAAATAAAAATGGCAACATCGTGCGAAAACAATTCTTCTAGATTCACCCCACATTCAGAGATAAGACACTTTCAATTTGTTTCTCCTCTCTTCCCTCGATCTTATCAGTTAATTCAGTCTGGCAATAATTCCAAACATTGTAATATGATTTTTCTTTTCTCACACAGCCCCGTTCTCCCGTTCACCTCCAGGGTGAGCGTTGCCATGTTTGTTGACTGTATCATGACTTAGGGATCAGCTGCGTTTCATTATGCTGGGGATTATTAATGACATCTGTTCTGAACCCAACACTGCAGCCCTTCCTCCATGATGGAGCGCACTGAAAGGCAATGAAGGTTCTGCTCACTAACAGATGAAAGGGGAAACTGTAAAACAATCTAATTTGTGTTTGACTCAAGTGGAGACTCCTGCATCTGCTGAACATCTGCACGGGCTGGCCGGTCATTTGTTTTCATTCAGGTGTTGATGTTTGATGCAGTAATGTGCTAAGTCATTATTAGGACATATTTAAAATTCTCCCCCTTTAGTCTGAATACTGTTGAGAATTTAGTTCAACTGCATGATCTTGATAGCATATTAACTAGATACTAAACATTAGGTCTACCTTCATGTTTTGCAGATTTTCTATATGCGTGTGTGTGTGTGTGTGTGTGTGTGTGTGTGTGTGTGTGTCAATTTTAAAGGTCCTTGTCAAAGTCTGATATCAAATTCATTTTTAGCACTTAATTGAACCGATCAGACAGAATAATTGTCACCATTTTTTCTCTTATTTTGTCCTGGTTCTTAATTTCTTCCTTTTTAGATTCTATTCCGATTCCATTTTTTCCCCTGATGCTGCAATCTGTATCAAATTAAATTTGAATGTGGGAACTGACAAGATGAAACCTATCTGATGATGCATCATCCTATCTTATCACGCCAGGGCTGTATACATCTAGGACAGTGCTAATACCACACTGTAAGATTTCTACTGGAATCAGTAACAGTACAAAAACTACACTTATGTCACCCAACGTGTACAAATTCAAACAAATATACTAAAATGAATATTGCTTGTTTTACTAACAATTTTGCGACTGTTACCATTGTTCTATGGGTTTAATGCATTATATAAATATATACATTATAATCTGCTCCCATCAGACCCTGAAGACAAACACCAATAGCAGATGTTTTTCTGTTTTCATGCACGGAGCAAGAAGGTCGTCTGATAAACTGACGGACCTCAGAACAATATTCTGTGAGGTGGCCTCTTGGCAATGTGGCTATTCACCGTTCCACCCCACCACTCACTCAGACACACACAAGAACATACACATATCTCGCTCTCCTCCTCTCATTCCCTCTCTCTCTCTGTATACCACAACAGGCTGGGCAGATGGCAGCCCCTCGGCCCGCCGTGCCAGAAAAAGCATGTGAATTAAAGGTTATACCCAGCAGGTTTGAAGAGCTGCCAGCACCGTCGCGGTGCGGCAGAGGGGGGCCCCGGCCCACCTGCCTCCCAGGCTCGGGGACATCTGGCTGGGGTTTTGTGGAATGATGAGCGCAGGGCCGCCAGCCGCCGCTACTGCCACCACGACCGGCACTGCGCCGAAAGGAGAAGCCATCATCTGTTCAGTTTTTCAGCTAGAAAATGAACAAATGAGTGGGTGTCCGTCTGTCTGCTGGTCTGTGTGGAATTGTGTGTGTGTTTGTGCATGCATGTGTGCAGGGATACGAGGGATAGTGGTGGCGACCCTATATATGTCTGATATGGGATGGGGTGGAAGGTGTGAGGTGCCCTGATGTATAAATTGAGATTGCAGTAAAGTTTTAGCAGACTACAATTTTCACTTTTGGACTGGAGTCTTTAATTTTCCTTCATTTCTAACTCTCCGTTAATAAAACTCTCAAACACGTGCAGTCTGAGACGTCTCCATGAAATAGTGCACTACGCTAATAGTCGCACATTTCAAACCTCCAGACCTTGCAAATCAGTACCTCAGAAATCTTGGCAGAGGTTGCCAGGTCCATAAAGTGGTTGCCAGGTCAGGCCGTCTGTAGACACTGACTGAAACAGACAAGTCATCGGTGGAGGCTTAACAATACAGCCTGTCTCAAATCTGCCCTTAATTCCTTCCCAATATGTTTCCCCTTGTTTGCTTTAGCTGGGAGCAGAGTAAAACGTTAGGACCCTGAGTAGCTTCACAGATGTTACAGCATATTTCTGGAGCTGCCAGCACACAGAAGCTTTATCAGGGAGCAAGACACATTACATCCACCTCAGGGAGTCACTGACAGTTATCATTAGAGGTGGTTTGATTAGAAAGGCCTTTAGTTTGTGAGGTTTAAAAAAAATCCTGAAATATTGAATGACACTAAAGGGTTACAGTTGCTGGTGTGTAGTTGTTGTAAGATTTTGATTCTATCACTATTGGCTAATAACAGATTTAGTAACTCCAGGAAGGAACCTTGAAACACCCAGAAATGGAGTTGGTCCATTGAGAGCAGCTGCCTTTTGAAATGATTTGGTAACTTCAGAGCAGTTTGATTTCATCACAACCTGGGTCTCTTTGTCATAGGGTCAGTTATTATTTCTTACCTGTAACAGTTACAATAATATTGTACTAACCATGTTAATAGGTGGGACATACTTGGGTTAATATTATGATGTATTCTTAAGTATTTTTGCTCTCTTTATCTGACTTAAACATTTATTTTCCCCCATGAAATAAATGTATCAACAATAATAATAATAATAGTATTAATTATATCTGGTCAAATCTAATAAGTAAAATATTAAAAATGTCCTTAATTTAGCCCAATATTTAACACACATACAGACCAACTTTCTTGTTTGCTCTTAGTTTTCTTGATATAACATCAAAATGAATTGCTTGAGATTGTTCGACATAACTGTCATTTACAACCTGCTTTATTGTCTGATAACATTAAATCTGTTTTACATTAATGTTTCCACAATCTCAGATCTTAACAAGGTTCAGAGATTATTCTTTGACTGTGAAATAAACAGCAGGGTCCAGTCAGAATCGAATCATTCCTCTTATGGAGACATTGGTCTGCCATGTCCTCTGTGAGACATGTTGTGTTGATGTTCTGTGGCCCCAGGAAACCAAACATGTGACTCATCTGTGACCTTTCTGCTCCAGGGGTCAAAACCATCAATGATGTCAGAGGAAAAGCAGACGCTCGTGGAGGTGTTAATGACAGCTCAGCCACAAACTCAACACAGTGTGTGGATGTCTACGCACTGACGCCAGGGGGACAACTAGTAACGGAGAGGAACTCCTCTGAGGTGGGAGTGTGTGTTTTCATCGTCGTTAATGTGTTAATGTGCTTATCTGATTTAATAGACGTGGACACTTGCGCAACATGATCATGCTCCCCCTGCTTTCTCTTATTCTCTGACACACACACACACACACACACACTGGCCAGTGTGTTGAAGTAGCTCTTAATGCCTGAGCCTCTAGACACGGTGCTGGACTCCCTCCCTCCCTGCCAGCTGCCAGCTCCTGACCTCTTGGTACATCCTCCTCCACATGGCCCACACAGCTGGTGCAGAGCCTACACAGTGTTGGCCGCTCGCTTGCACACACACACACACACACATTTAAAAACATACACAAATGTGTGGGCAGACGATCATGTATGTTGGCATAGTTACACAGACTCACTTGCACATAAGTAGAATTGCACACACAGACACAAATACATAATCATCCTTCACAAGTCAAAACACACTTAGATTTGCTTTCTCTCCTGCCCACACACAGATGCACAATCGAACCACTTCTCACCACACACACACACACACACACACACACGCACACACAGACACACACACACACACACACACACACACACACACACTTTAAACCACTTATTGTCTCACTCCCTTTTCAATTTGGCAGTGAAGGTGCGGAGGGCAGAGAGCAGCATCCTGGACGCTATTGTTCCTCCGGCTCTGTTAAACTACTCATACAAACTCCCCTGTCTTCTATCTGTCCGTTGTGTTGTACTGTGTGGAGTTCTCAGCATGAGTGAATGACAAATAGTTGGACAGGAGGTTGATGGGAAAAGCATGAGAGGGTGATTTGTGGCAGATGATTGATTTTAAAGAGACGCTGGCTTGTGGAAAGTGTTTTGGGTGTATTATGTTGTCAGCAGCCCCTGGAGGTTTATTCATCATTGTTGCACAACTCAAGTGCACACAGTGAAAAGTTTTGACACACAGGAAAGCAGTAGTTTCAAGTGCATCTTTAACTTATTTACATATTGCTGCTGTCATTGTTTATGCAGCATCAGACAGCACCCTGTGGCACTTTTAAAGCAATTGCTTCAGACTATAATTTCATTCCAGCATACCTGACCCTGCCCGAGGGTTTGTTTGTTCTTTGTGCAAACACGCATACGCAACACTCCATCACCATTTCACCCATGATGGCATACAGCCTGTAAATAGCCCCCATGGTGATGTACTGTCTGTTGCCATCATCAGAGGCTCTCATCATCAACTAGTGTGTGTCACAAGGCTGAGAACCGTGAGGCCTTTGTATCCTACACAATATCCTGAAGGAACCAACTTCAACCAGTCCAAAGCGCTACAAGCTGTGCCATGTCATTGGTTCATTTCCATAATTTCTCGCCTTTCCCTTAGATCAGCTATGACACAGCACCTACTGTATGGCACAGCAAGGAAGAATCAAATTTGCAGTTCAAGGACGTTGCAGAAAAGCCTGCTGGTCTTGACGTCAAGAGCTCTAATTTAAAGCACACAGAGTGCTACCCTGTTTCTTTTAGCGCTGGAATCGGAACAATGGTGCACCACTTTTCTTTCTCCTTGTGAGGACATCAATACTTGCAGTTGGTTAAAATTCAAACATTTCTCAAGTCCTTAAACATCATAAAGATTAAGATAAATGTATAAAGATGAATTGATTGATTCACAACATCTACTCATGCAAGTAGTAAAACGCTTGGAAACACTTCACCTCAAATGTTGCTTTCAGCAGCTGCTAGACTTTGAGCCGCGCAGTGATTTAAATCATTTTTTTCCTACTGTGCAAACCTCAACTAGTCAACTTTTTTTTATTTATGGATCTGCCTGTTAAACCTGGACAGCCTGCTTTAATGAAAGCTGGCCTGTGTTTTCAAAAGCTTTTAAACAAGCTTGACATTTTTTCCTGTTAATGGATGTTTTGAATCCAAATTCATTGCATGATACAAATAAGAAAATGGAAACAGTCAAAATACAAATTCCTTAATTACAACCTGATACTTAACATGGTCTCGTCCAACGGCTGTGTTTGATCACTTATTATTGACCAACGCACACAAAACTTTACGCACTGTGATTAAATGAGCTTCAGAACATGTGCATGCAAGCACACGCCATATAGGTGCACTTCAATTTTTATCTTGAACTACCTTAAACTTATTTTTAAATTGTTTGTATTTTTTTTTGGATCAAATAACATGATTTATCACCAGCAAAAGGCAGTTTGATCTGTTGTGTTCTGCTCTCAAAGAAAGGGAGTGTTTGGTTGTGGAAGACGGCCGCCTCAGGGCAGGTTATCAGCCACTGCAGGCTCCTGAGTCAAAGCACGCCTGGTGGGTGTCAATATGGTGCCAGAGGGCTCATTTGATGCAAACCAGACCGAGTCTGGGGCTGAAAGGTAAAGCACTTCTGGGATGAAGGGATGTAGAGAAAAGCTACACAGCACAGTGTATTAGAGAGGGGAGTGTTGGTTTGAATACGGGGAATGGTTACAGTAGAAAGACACATTAGAAGCAATGTGATAAACATTCGGTGAGTTGGAGTAAAGTAGAGGGAGTGGGCTGGAATTGGGAAGCTTACAGCAGGACACAGTCCATCTTTCATTATACTGTGTGTTACGGTAAACAGGAGGAATGAGATGGACGTTCCCGGGATTAATTTAGTGCTTTAAAGTCCTATTCACGGAGTTTTAAAAGTCCAAATTCAGTGTAATATTTTTTTCAGTTGTCCTCATCACAGCACATTTCCAAGTAAAACAGGGAGACATGCAGCTATGCATAATTGTCCTATTTGTAGCTGCAGTATATTTCCATGTGTGGAAACAATCTTCTAGGTTTGATTTATTTGAAGCAGTAAATTCTCTCAACATAAAATTGTCATTCAGGACTGGATTCACAATATCCCACAACATCCCTGTCTAACAGTCTGTGCATGTACATACGATGAACTATAATGTTTATTTACACCGCTGAAATTCAGAAAGTGAATAACTGTAAAGCAGTAATGTAATTTGTAATGAAGTATAGTGGATCAGAAAACTTCAGAAATGTGTGTACTGGGCCTGAAGCAGGGGTGTGTTAGACGGCAGCAGTGTGACAGAGTGCAGGTGTATTGAGGTGGCTGTTGGCTATCAGGCAGAGAGGTGGTGCAGACACACAGCACTGACAGAGAGGCAGGGACGACAAAGTGCTGCTGATAAGGAATGGAGACAGAGGATCACATGAGGGACGGCTGGACCCGCTTTACCGAGTAAACACACGCACACACACACTCAGAGGACATTAGATTAGATTTACATACATTTCCTGGTGACTTATTTTTACCTTAACCACTACTTACCTAACATTAACCCTGACCTTAACTTTCCTGTAAAACATGTCATCACCATAAAAATGCAATGATTTACGATATATCATTCCCATAAGGACACATGATATAACTTTATATACTGGTGTATGTGCGTGCACCATCAGTAACAACCAGACCACAAACACATACAGTTTATTGTATCACACATCCACATCTGTTGTACTGTATATAGAAACTACATCTATATTTTAGGGACACTCACAAAAATTCATCTCCATCACCATGTTGTAAAACGTATTATAAACCTTTTATTTGATAAAATCCTATTTGGAAATTATCCCTACAAATAAGCAATTCTAAATATTATTTCATATATATGTCTATTATTTGTTGTTAGTACAAATCTGATTGAAGTGATTTAACTTTACTCATAGGACATTTAAAGTGAAGTGGAACTTCTTCAAAGAAACAGTAGAAGCAGTATTTTAGTTCTCTCTGCGTGTTTATGTGTGATATGTCCTGGGATACATCTGAATTATTTGAGAACAAGCTGTTAAATGAAGCTGGGTTACCTGAGGAAAACAGCAGCATCATTTTATCCCGTGAAATACAACTTCAGGGACGCTGTGTTGGACGTGCAAACATTCTGAGAGTGTAAAAGATCCCCTGAGCTTTTTTATTCTTCTTGGCAGGCAGGAAGTCAACGTCTCGATTTTTCACAAGGGCAGACTAATCCTGTTCGTTGGTCTATCATTTCAAAGCACAAGCTCCGAATTCAAGTCGTATTTCAACAGAGACAAGTGGTTTCAATGATTAACAACAAAGTGATTCCTCAGAAATACAAACTGACAGTAAAGAAATATAAATATACATATAAGAACACTGAGTGGAAAATACATTCAAAACCTTGAAACCTGAGAAAGGAAAGGGGGCGAGTATTGCCATGATTTTAATTTTTCAAAGTTGAGCCAGCATGTTTGACAAAGATGATGACGACCTGCCAAACTCTGTCAAGGTGTTTAACAGGCGACCAGTGAAGAATGTCTTCAACCTGACATGAGTAGAATGAACCGAGGGAGTCTGAAGTCTCCATTTTTTACAGTTTAAGACGTGTGTGTGTGTGTGTGTGTGTGTGTGTGTGTGTCTGTGTGTGTGTGTGTGTCTGTGTGTGTCTGTGTGTGTCTGTGTTTCAGTGAAGATTGAACCTGAGACAGACAGAGACAAGAAACTGAGAGGGTCAAAAAGAAATTACCAAAAAAAGATGAGGTACTGGGAGTTATTGAGCCTCAGACTGTCATGACTTCAGTCAGAAATATTGCATTGCTTGTATGTGTTAACACATACAGTAGGTTCATATAATTGTTATGTGTTTAACTCCCTAAGGTGCCGTCTCCTGGCTTGACCCCCAAACAGGGGGTCGACATTTACAAGGATACAAGGACAAACATTGTAATTTACTAAACAAGTGATGAACTTATGTTGATTTAAATCTATTCCAATCACGTTATCCATCCTAACAAAAATAAATAAATCAATATGAAAATGTAGTTATACAGCTGATTTTATTTTTCTTCAGTACATCCTGGTAACTCTACTGTCTCTAATGTAACAGATGGCTGTTTAAATTGTACACGCGCATGAATATAATTCTTAAAAGCACTGCTAATGTGAAAACAGAACCAATATGAGCTTCCATTTCCTGATTGCTTATTCTGGCCATGCACAGGGAGCATTCCTCTCCTATCATGGTCCATGCGAGCTGTGAAGCAGCCCAGCCCGCCTGCTCTCCATCATGTCCCTGTCACAAGTGCAGTCGGCGGCTCCCAGCTCCTAATTTGCTGCCTGGAGTTAGCGAGCAGTGGTCTGGCTAGTGTTAAACCACTGAATGATAAGATCCAGGTCCTCTCCTCTGCAAGTCCTTGTTTTTCCATATGATCCAATGGGCTCTTTTGTTTGAGGGGATGAGTGTTGGCAGACTCACACAGGCATCCATGTACATGTATGCAGGGGAAAAACATGCCTCAACATACACACGCACATGCACACACACACAAACACACACAAATACCAACACAGATTCTTCACATTGCCCTCACCACTTCCTCCAAGCGAAACACAGAAGATGTATGACTTGTCTGCAGCTTGGCGGCTTGCTGTTGCGTACCTCGACAATTCCTGGAGTGTGTAATAGATGATGTGTGTATTGTGGCAGAGAGCACGCCTGCTATGGCTCATGGGCTGCAAGAGGGTTTCCCATACAACATCAGACAGTCCCACTAAAATCCTGAGAAAAGGTCAGTCTGGACTCCAACTGCTGAGACTGAAGCTGCAGTTCTCATCTTCTACTCTCAGTATGCAGCTAACATCTGCATTACCCAGAACCTGCTCAACCCTGACTGGGCATCACATGAATAAAACTCAGAAAGGATCGAAGATCTTTTGATTTAATAAGAGCAATTAAAGTTGCATGTTTAAGTTTCAGGACAATTTGAAGACTTGCCCATCCTCTGAGACTGCAGTCAACACTAATACATACTGTGGTCTCAGACAGTGTATTGATTTGAAATTGGACTGACCCCCAATCAGCTGTTTATTCACTAATCAGTTCCCAGAGGAAAGAAAGTTCATCTGAGCTAAGTGGGATTGAGACAGAAAGAAAGTTGCCTGTGGCATCACCACTGCTTGCTGCTCATCCGCTGCCTGCATAATGTTATAGATCTGTTTTCGCTGGCTTTGACTGACAGCTGACCACATTTGTCAGCAACCTTGCAAGAGTTCACCACTCCTGTATCTCTCACAGACCCATATCAATGACCTTCACTTTCAAACTGCAGACCAAAATAACCACTGAAAGTTTCCTTTCATCAGGTGCCAGCTTCTGAGTATTTCCCCTTCAGAGAGCATAATGCAGAAAGCATAACAGGTCAGGCCGTTCACAGCCATGAATCATCCTCCACAGAAAGGACGGTCTTTCAACCCTCGTGTTGTTTCATTACAGGCTGATGAAGTAGTCTAGCCCCGTGAAGTGGGGAATCTTGTTTAGCTTGGGCATCCCTCCCCTGACCTCAGAAATTCATGAATACCATATGTAAAACTCTTTCATACACTGTAAATCCACCAGAACTGTTATTTTGGTCATATTCTCTTTGAGATGGAGCAAATAAGAGCAAAAAAAAAATATTATAACTGACCCTTGTAAATTTCTGAACGATGGTGAGAGGTTTTGCAGAGAAACTATTCTTTGTTAAAAGTGGTGGAACCTGTCTTATCGCTGAATGAGAAAGCCAGGTTTTCAGAGTTGTCTGTTTCTTCACTCTACAATGGGAGTCACAGCAGACGAATGAAGGTCAGCATTGTGTGTCTGGAAAATATAGAGCTCAGTCGGTCTGCCTTAGAATGCTTCCAAATAACTCCATCACTGTCTGCCTGCCCACATACATCTGTCTATTCAGATCTGTCACTCCTGTCCCTTTTCCTTGTCACTGTCCAACTCTGCCTATTATGCTTTCAATGAGATGTATCTCAGCTTCCTGCTCGCTTTCACTGCCGTCTGCCTGACTCTTCGTCTGTCTTCCTACCCTCCTCCCTCTGCGAGTCTCACGGATCCAAACACATCAGTCCTCCTCAAAGTGTCCAGAGGTCCCCCCTATGAGGTAACAATCCGAAGGTCTGTTTCATCTCCAAGAATGTCTCAGCTTGCTTGAAATCACATGAATGGCCTCGAAATTGCTTCAAAACAAAAGCAGCTACAAAGGTACTGATTGTGGTAATATCCCCCATTCAAACGGGCCTCACACATCCAAGGCTGCCAGAAAATTTATTTTAGTAATGAGATGGAGAGATGCCCTGCGCATATCACAGCTTGGGCTTTGATTTATGCTGCTGAATGAGGTGATGCCGTAATTTGTGCACGAGGGGAAAACACACGCAGTCATTTAGTGATGGGATCCAGCTCTGTTCAGTGGCACTCTCCCAGCCCATCTGGCTTCATTTACAATCCAGTTGGAGTCACACACGAACATTATATTTGGCTGTCTTCATTTTTATTGGTCAGCCTTGATTTATGACCATCAAAGTCCAAAATAATTGGCTGACACTGGATGTCTTTTATAAGTCGTGTTCAGGGGGGCAAGCTTCGGCGGCAAAAAATGTTGGAAAATGAGTGAAAACAGAAGGAATGCATGACGTGATGCCTTGAGAAGCAAAGTCAAAGTCTCTGCAGCCGAGCTTCCACTTGTGTATTTTTGTAACAGGCGCCTCCTTGGCCAGCTATGTATGGTCGTGCCAAGTACTTGTGTATACAGCATTGGCCAGGTCATGTAACTCGTAGATGAGAAACATCTTTGCCAAGATAAATTCGGTGACGAGCGAAAACACTGAAGGGCATTGAAGCTATATCATTTGCATTGAAGCTAGAGGAAGTTAATAAATGGGAAAAATAATATTTCCTTCATTTAATGTCTAATTTTTTAAAAATAATTATGAACAGCATTTCTAGAAGCTGAACTCAAATGTGAATTTCTGAGGAGAAATAAAGGTTACTGGGGCTCTTTGTTGAATTTCAAGGGAGAAGGAGACTTTCCGGACATAAACAGTGTCTAGGCCTCTTCAAGCTATTTATGTTTCTTTTCAGAAAGTTTGGATTATTAGACCAGCTTATTCATGCTATCACTGATTAACACTAGACGTTAGGCTCCTTTTCGTTCATATTATTTTATTTAAGTGGCATCTGGCTCATATTACACAAAGGAGGGGCCCAGTTTACATTAGCCATGCTTCATTCATTCCAGTTGTCGTAATGGTTGTCCTGTAACCTCTGCAGTGCAACCTTACCCCATGGGCATAATATATCAAGAAGTAATTTACGAAGTGAAGAGAGGATCATACATGCCCGACTCCAGGAATGGCAGTGGATTACATCCTTGAGCACTAGAAAATGAGGTATGCAATGTTGGTATACACCTGCACATATGAGACAGAACAACCAGGACCTAAGGTGTCTGACAGCAGGGCTGGAAAAAATGGAGATCCTTCATCAGCGCCCTCCCTTTCACATCATCATTGCATTAACATCGTTAGTCTGGGAAGTCAAACCAGACTTGCCACATCAAGATCACACACTGGTTCTGCTCCTGAACTAAAATTGCAGTGGATGACATTCATGACCTCAAAGAACTGAGGTATGCAGAGCTGGCAGATACACAACAACACGGCTGGACAACAAAGAATGGAGATGGTTGTAGCCGCATACAACAACATGGCTACTCCAAGAGGTGGGAGTGCCAGGGAAGATCCAGCAACAGGTGATCAAATACTTCTCCAAGGTCCTCAAGTGAGTGAAAAGCATCAAAGGCATGAGCCAGGGACACTAGGACACACAGCTGAACCCTTTTGGAGGTGTCGTGGTCCGGTCAGCGAAACATCAGTGAAATGCCATCACTCACTTGACCAACATGCAGAGTCTAGGCAGTATCTCAGTGTGCTATGTGGAAGATAAATATTTTTTCACACATAACAGATCTGTGACTAAAATGTGTGTGGACGGAAGCCACAGCGCAGGTTAGCCACTCGATGTCACACCGTCAAAAAATATCCTACAATCTAAACCACCGTGTTTTCCCACAGAGCAAGACTTCTGCGTTACAGTAAAGACTATTTATTATATTGTTTTCTTTCTTTTTTTTTTTTTAACCAAAGGATTCATATAGTTGTTTTTAGAGCTTGTTTTTCAAAATCTTTTTGTCTTTCCAACAAGACAACGGATGCACAGTCTAGTCACAGTCTGCAGGTATTTTATCAGTTTCTTTTCAGAAAGTATTCAAAAACATCCTTGAAAACTTAAACTAAATAAAAAGTTGCACTGTCTCATTCAGGCGTCTCAAAGAGGCTTGAATTACAAAAAAAAAAAAAAGATAAAAAAAATAGAAAGCAATAAGCCCGCAGGATGAGATCGCGTGAGCTGAGCCAAGCAGCTAGAGAGGGTTTTTTTTTTCCTTCTGCCTCCTTTTTTAGTTTTTGGAAGGAAGCCTAAAAATGTGCCTGTCGCAGATGTTTGGACAGAAGGTGTTTGCATGCTGTTCGTTTATACACTGCCATACGGGACACAGTATGACCACCACAATAACCAGTAAGTAACACTCTCCATGTGCACAACGCCTCGCCAACTTCTACCGTCTGTTTTTGGAGGGATCGCATACCCCCGTGGATTGAGACGTACCTTGAAGCTCCTGACTTGCCTCACCACTACTGCTAATGACGCTGCAGTGGTAATGGATTTTTCATTAGTAATTGTTTTGGGAGAGAAAACAAGCTCCTTCTATTGAGATTTTACTCAAAAATCAGTGTGTGAATTCATGCCTTGGTGTAAATGTCTGCTTATGTACACACTGCTATAAACCAGAGCTTGTCAAAACTCCTACACATGCAAACTTCTCCTTCATGACGTGGTAGCTTTGCACTGCTATGCTCTACTGCAGAAAGCTACCCAGGCCATCTGTCATTCTACCCATGAAGGTGAACAGACTGTGTGCCTGAACCAGTTCCAAGTTTCTCATGCTACCACTCCTACTACATATTGCAGGGGTACAGTATCACTGTCACCAGCTTTGTACTGCATATTCATCAGTTTGGGCAGTTTGTCAGAGTTCCACCGACACCAAAATATAGACCTATGACGCATAGTAGAATATTGAAATGTCCAATATTGCTGAGACGAATATGTTTATCACCTAGAGAAAGGAATGATTGACAGGATTGAAGAGTCTACAGTATTTTGGGATGGAAGGTGACATCCTGTCTTCTGAAATCAGCTCATATTTGTGAACCTTTTATCATGTGTTTGTTTGAACCCTCTCCGTCATCACATGTGCATGCAGAACTTCTGTTCATCGATGCATCTCACCAGAACGGTGTAGATGAGGCAGACTGACGCAGCTCCAAACATATGCTGCTCATTTTTTACCCATGAGCCATAGTTTCCTGCTTGAAATCTGGGATTATTTAGCAGAGCGAAGGAGAGAGCAGAAAGAGATCTGGTTTGGTCATGAATGTGGCATTAAGCCTGTATATAGTCTCACACAAGTACTGTGTGTGTGTTCCAGAATACACTCGCGTCATTTTGAGGCTATGAAAATATACAGTTCTGTTAACAAACATTTTAAAAGTCATTTTTCTTTACTTGAAGCCTGTTATTTAGACTGACTTCTCAATTGGCTCGATTACACACAGATGAAAAATTGGCAATCGGCAGTGCACTGAAATATTACCCCTGCATTATTGAGCTGTAGACTCCTGACTCTAATTTTCTGTTTATAGTACAGAATATCTGAGCTGACATGATTTAAGAATATGTACCACTTCACTGTTTTTATGTATGTGATAATTCATTTAACCGCAAAACACACATGTTTTATTTGCTTCTCTTAGACATCTTAGGATATAGTAAATTGAGCTAATTCCTTTTTAAACCACTAATATCAGTAAAAATAAATAATATACTGAAGTCTTGATAGATGCCCAGTAAATTCTGTGTGACCACAGCAATAAAGCAGTCATCCCACATTGTAAACCATTACGCCTCCGGAGAAAAGACACTCAGGTTAATTTCCTCTCAAAAGTATAAAACGAATAGTTTATTTTCGGGAATATGTGGAGAAGATTGATACCATTGTCATATCTGTTCATTAATAATGAAGCTACAGCCAGAAGGGGGTTAGCTTGACTCAGCATACATACTGGAGGCAGGGGACACAGGCACCTCTGAAGCTCATTGATTTTACATGGGGCTTTGTGTGAGTGTATTTCTGGGCTAGACACAGTGAAATGAAGTTGCCAACAAGCAGCAGAGACCAGCTAAGTGACTTCAGCTTCAGATTCTCTGTACAGATATAAGAGTGATACAGAACAAATCTGCACATTTCCCAAAATGTCAAGGGGACATGTTATGCCTTTTCAGTTCTTCCTTCTGAACTGTTATGATGCATCACAATGCCCCATATTTGCTTCATGCATAATGCTCATCTGGAAACCTGACTTACAAAGCCAAGGTAGCAATTGACCAATCACAGCAGAGGGGCCAATCAGTGCTGGCCAATCAGTGCAGTCTGTTTTTTGGGGTTAGGGCCTTGAAGGGACGGCAGCTAAAAGAACAGTATGAGGTAAATGTGTTTTCTGAGCATTAGAGCATTTGTACCTTTTCAAGTAATTAAAACGATGAACCTTAATATGAGCACAATATGTCTTAGTAGATAAGTGGAAGTAAATATTGTTGTTAGATTTTTAGGCAGCATCTCCTAATCAGGTGGATGGTTTGTAGTTTTATATTCAAATTATTTTTGGCCAGTTACTCCTTCAGAAAGCTTTCCAAATAAGAAGCAGGATAGTGTTATTCAGATATGAAATATTCAACATTTTAATTTAATCTGTTAACACAGATGTTTCCATTGATGCACTAATTATTTTTGCCTTAACTCTTTCTGCAAAATGACATTATGGTTTGATTTTAATTTCACTGTCATTTTTCTTTCATCACATACCGACTGAGCTCAGGCTTACAGGAGGAACAAAATACTCTTACATGTAACTGAATAGGCTCTGCCTCTGAATAACCACTGTGTCAGAGGAGTGCACTTGATAGTACTGCAGGTCTGTGTATGTGTACGGTTCTGTTTTTGGTGGGAGCAAATCCAAGAAGCGCTGAATAACATTCTTTGTTGAAGAAGCCAAACCTCTCACAAAAATCAATTTCTGTAACTACGTGAATGAAAGACCTCAAGCAGAAATGGGAAAGTCAGCCAGTCAACGTGGGTTCAAGGCGACTTTTTTGTTCCCCATTCAGGCAGCTGAGTAACAGTTAGTGTTTTAAAATTCACTTATTTTCATGATTTCCTGAAGGTCAGATTAATAAAACCCTTGCAAATGAATGCTTAAATTGGAAATTTTGTTTAAGCTTAAAGAAAGTCGCCAAAATGCGACAATGATTTGGACCAACTTTTCTGGACGATGCCAATATTTACCTTTCATTGTTTGATTTTTTATAGAAGTCTCTCATTGACATGCAAATGCTCCCCTCTACCCCCCACGAAAATCAGTTATTAAAATTCAGGTAATGTATTCCTGTTTCTGAATTCTATTTGAGAAACGTTATTAATTTCATATATCAAGTTCGGAACGGCCATCTGTTCGCTGCGCACCGCTGCACCTCCCTCCATCTGCCCCTGAGTTCCCTGTGCGCCGTTCCACTGCCGCCGGCTCCAAGTTTTTATGCACTCTGGCTTTTTGATTTGTCACTCATTGCAGCACAGGGCCCATGTGACCAGCTGAGCACGCTCACTCCAGGATGGCAGGGGCACGGTGGGGGCATTCGGCGGGATCGACGATGGTGACATCACAGGTGACCCCAGGCCCTGCAGAGGTTTAATAAGTGACTCTGACCGGCTGTAGCCATGGCTCTCACCTCCTGACACCGCTGAAGTATGGCTGCCTTACCTCGTCCTCCTCTGTTCCTCTCTGCACCTCCCCTCCTCTTTCCTGCTTTGTTTTTATCTCTGTCTCTTTTTCCTCCTCTTCTTCCCTCCTTTGTTTAACTCTCTCTCTCCCCACAGTGTTCTCTCCTCCAGCTACAACACCCCTTTCCTCCCGCTCTCCCTCCTTTCTGTAAGTGGAGGAAGCAGATTGCGCAGTCGGCACAGTGCGACGTGTCCCTGCCACAGTTAATTTAGCATCTGTGCCTTCATGAATATGAATACATTTACACGTCCAGGATATAATTAGGTGGTGGAGTGTGGAGAGGGTTCACGACACTCCAGGTGGGGAGAGAGAGGGAGACAGAAAGAGAGAGGGGAGAAGAGACAAGTGGAAAAGAGGTGCAGGTAGGGCTAAAACAATCTCCCAGGCACTGTGACCTCTGTCTCTGAGCTAAGCACTCACATCAATCACACAGAAATGGCTGGAACTGCATGACTGAGGGGGTTTACATGTTGGCACAGGGAGGAGGATACAGATGCAGGCTGTGAGGCCACTTATGCTTACGGCTAAATGCACAGTTGTGATGCTAGCTGATGATTGCCTGCAGCTTGTGTGTCTGTGCCATCATGCACACAAGTATGTGTATGTACATGTTTGAAAGGCTTATGTTATATGTATTTCAATTACTGTTACAGCTTTTTACAAGGTTCATGAGACCTTTTTCCACTGAGAACCAGCTTGACTAGAATTGCTAGATAGAAATATCTATGATCTACCAGGTGGGTGGTTTAAGGTTTGCATCTCTATGATCTGCTGATGACGTAGTTCTCTCTTTGTTGGATGCCGGCTGCATGGCCTGGGGAGGTCTCCAGCAAACGGTAGTTGCATTAAATTTGAAGCCATTGTCATGGTAGAGCCTGGACCTGATGTGGGGGGTTGTAGATATTCCTAATGTGCTTAGTAACACCTTGACGTCCCCAAAGAGAGGGTGGGGAAAAGTGGGGAAACTGATTTTCAATCAATCAATCAAATGTATTTATATAGCACGGTATCACAACACTTGACCTATTCTGTATAGCACAGTGATGCTGTAAACAGTATATGTGTGTATATACAGTAATTATATATTGTTATATATTGCATAATGTTGAGTTGGCTCATGTGTGTATTTTTGCATGATTGTATGCAGATTGCTTTAATTTATTGTGCTGCTTTTTATGTAAAACACGGATAAGAAGCTCAGCTTGACGCACACATCCATAAGTCATTCACGCTGACATTATGGTTTATTTGCCAAAACACTGTGCTATTTAGGCACCAGGGAGGCACAGTCTCCAAAATGTTTAATGTTGTGTAGTTTAGCCATATGCCACTGTTTTACAGCAAGCATCGGCTGTGTCATTACACCCCGGTGAATTGGGCGCTTTCCATAATGGAGCCATAACAACAAGTTTCTGCAAATGAGTAGCCAAACATCTTTGGGGATGTTTGTTTAACACAGGTGTTACCGTCCTGTAAGCACGATGGCAAGATGCCGTATGATGACACGGGTTGCCAGACAGAGGTTGGTGTTATTTGCAGCTCTTCTGTCTGCACAGTTCTTCTGCCGAGTCAGGAGGAGGGATGGTGACTTGAGGCTTTAAGAAGTTAGGTTTTACATTTGCTTCCTGTCTGTGGTCCAACCTGTCTGACATGAGAAAATAAATTCAAACCAGCTTTCACAGTGAGCGATTTGAATGAGGGAATGTTTGAAGTGATACAGCAGTCTGCTCATCTTTAGAACACCGGTATCAGAGATGCCCTTCAAAGTGAAAAAACTGTCGTCTTTAAGGTTAAAAGTTTGAGGTGGAACCTTCACACTGTGCCACTCTGTTCCTCGCCAAACGCTCGCCAGGGGACCAAGCAAGGTAATTGATTTTGGATGCAGTCATGCAGGGGTAGTCCCAGCCACGGCAGATAAGAAAGAATTTCAAATCAAAATTATGTCTGCACTATGCATATGAATCAGATCAGGCCTAATAAAATAAAGGTATTAGCAGCAAGGGAGGCAGAGAAGTAATTAAAGCAACTCACCAGGCGCAGCTCCCATTTCGCTCCGGAGGTCTCGGCACCTTGGGGTAAGTCAAAGAACTTGTAGCTTTTAACAGAAGGCACAGAGGTCATCTGACTTTCACTTCATTCCAGCTTCTCAACAGGGGTTCATGCTGGGGTTCACTCGAGTGCATCGCGTAGCACAATTTCTTCATTATTCTTTATCATATCAAATATTCAAATACTGTGGTATGTGCAAAAATTTGTGCGAACAGGTACGAAATTAGTGGAATAAATTGTTGTTTTTATACAGTTCACTGTAACTGATGCCAGGAGAAGGAGAATACCAGTACTGCTTAAAATGCCATCAAATGATGAGTATGGGACTATTATACTGTTCCATATTCTGAAACTGAAAAAAGGCTTTAAAAGGTTGACATTTTGTGTTTGAAAAGCTTGAAATTATAATAAAAAAAAGGTTTTGACCCAACTTTTTTCCAGACCATTAGTTTTGGAGTTTCAGATCAGAGTTGTGTGATTGCAAATGAGCGGGCAATTCTTTGAAAGGTTGCCGTTGTAAATTCAACTCAAGTTTTAATATTCACCATTCACCATTTTTCAGATCACCATTCACAAGGTTTCAAACTAGGAAAACAAACCTAACTCTAACCCCAACCCCAGCCTATCAAAGTAATGTGCAAGGCTTCAAAACAAACTTATTTCAAAAATAGATTTTAACCTCTCAAAGCTTTTTTTCAGTTTGGGATCTTTATCTCATAGATGAGGTGCAGAAGTGGAGCTTCGTAACCACTCTCTCGTAGAAATTAAAGTTCTTTCTCACTTGGGGCCTGAGCCACTGTCAAACTCCCTGTTGCTCCCTTTGCCAGCCACTGCCTTTCAAAACACACTCCACACATCTGGCACATGCTCGGGACAGAGGACACACTCTCTGTGTCTATCTCTCCCATCAACAGATGAGTGAACAACCATTTCAGTTGCAGAAGTCGTTCTCTTTGTCTGCAGTCAGGTGCTCGATAAATTCTCTGGGGAAAAAGGATTATCCACCCCCCACCACACACACACACACACACACACACACACACACACACACACACACACACACACACACACACACACACACACAGTCTTCCTCTCTGTCTCCACTCCCCTCAGGGCTTCCCTTTGAGTGTGTCCCTGGATGCTCTTCTTGATCTGGACCCTTCTGTGGCTCTCTCTCATTCTCTTTTTTGTTGTGTTTTCTTTTTTTCCTGAGTGAGAAAACTCTCCTTCCTTTAGTGCCACCCGTCATATCCCCTCTTTACCGTCCTGTTGTTTTCGTGCATCACTCATCCTCCTCTCAACTATTTCTGCAGGTTGTGCTTTGGGGACAAACACAGCTTCTAGAGAGGGGACACACTCAAAGGGACAGACCAGTGGTCGATGGAGGCTCTAACAGGTGTGACAGAGTCCAACTTCTCCAGCTGGAGGAAAGGGTGGAGGGATCAGGTTCTCACAGACTGTTTCATGCAGAAATTGTCTTTCATCACAGCATCACATCCTGCAACATCCCCTTCAACACCTCTACTACCACCACCAGGACTACACACACTCACACACTCACACACACACACACACACACACACACACACACACACACACACACACACACACACACCCTCAGCATGAATACAACAACAGGAAAAGTGTGCAGGACAACAAGGTCGCATGCAAGCCAAGACGTTAAGGCATTCTTGTATGCCTGCATATGTGCATTTGTGTTTGTGTGTGTGGACTAATGTGAAAAACATGGCAGCCTCCATAGAGAGGGTCCCCTCCATGTAAATATAAAGTATTTAAATGTGCATTTGTGTTTGTGTGTGTGTGTGTGTGTGTGTGTGTGTGTGTGTGTGTGTGTGTGTGTGTGTGTGTGTGTGTGTGTGTGTGTTGTATGTGTGTGTGTGTGTGGTCCAGGTATCACTCATGTTGTGGGGACCTAAATCTGTTTACACAATCACATTATGGGGATCTTATGGGTACAAAACAAGGTTAGGTTATGGTTAGTTTAAGTTTAACATTAAGGCTCAGGTTAAGAGGTTAAGGTTAGGGTTAAGTAACTAAAGTTAAATTTAGAGTAAGTGTGTGTGTGTGTGCGTGTGAAAGAGAGAGGGACAATAAACACCAAGAGAGTGAGGGAAGTAGCAAGTGGAGAGAATCTAAGTGAGATCTGGCCAAAATGTCCTCACTTCCCCGAAATGTCCTCACTCCGTAGGATCAAGAGTAGGCTTAAAATAGTCCTCACAAAGATATCTGTACAAGAGCACACACACAAACAAACACACGCACGCACACACGTGCCAGCCTTGATCCATGTGACAGCAGAGACTGTCTTCTTTTATCCCTGCTGGATTTTATCTGCTGGCTCCAGAATCAGTCTAATCCAATTTATTCTGTCCTTCACCCTTACCGAGTTATTTATGCCTACTCTAATTTCCGTGTCATTTAATTCTGCTGCGGATCTTCATCTCCTTCCATTTTCTCCTGACACAACTTTTGGACTTCTGATAAAAAAAAAAGAAATTCAACTGAAAAAAAGTTGTCAAAGACACACAATACATCACTTATATAGAGGCACAAGGGACTATTGCAAATCCAGCAGTCAGGACAGGTGATTACTGAATGTCACCTTGGTATAAGGAAGGGGCTTTAGTGCAGATTTACCACCTGTAAGTTACAACTATGCATTCTGCAGTTATGCAGCAGACTTGAACAAAAAAAGTTAGGGAGGCATAAAACAAGTGGCTTCAACTTCTTTCTCTGTAATGAAAATAATAAACCTTTTCTCACAATCACTATCAACCATGTTTGAAATAAATCATCATTTCTAAATGATTTTGGCTGCAGTCATCAGCTCTACTGTTTCATTATCCGTGTGTTTATATCCTCATCTTCATTTATTTCACAGAAACGCCAGAGGAAGACGAGAACAAGCCGGCAGGAACTCCACAGTCTCCGTTGTTAACTACTGATATGGGACAATGAGTTTGTTCTGCTGTTGCACAATGTAAGTAATTAAACCCTCAAAATGTAACTGTAAATGTTCAGATTTTGCTTCATCTTGCCAGATATTTGAAAAATGACAAATGTAAAGCCAATATTTGGTGAGAGTACAGCTGGTCCAACAACCCTCAGATGACCTCCAAAAGTTGCCTCTTTGTCCTGGGAGAGGGGGACGTGCCAAGTCCCCAGTCTGTGTGCCCTGCAAGTGAGCGTGGGCCTGGCAGCGCTGCCAGTCCAGAGACGGTTGGGAGTCCTGCGGGCCATCTGGGAAAGCTCCAGGAGGATCCTGGGAGAGCCTGGCGCTCGTCAGCGGGGCCTGGGATCTGAAAGTGAGCCATAATCATAAACGAAAACGCAACAAGGCACATGAATGGACCAGGAGAAAAGGTAAAAAAAAAAAAGCACATGATGAGCTTTAGCGTGACATGTTTTGGAAAGATTGAGTTGAAATTAACATTAATGTACCATTCAACATATGAAGATCTGTAAATTTTAGTAACAAATGTCTGATTCCTTCACTCTGAAAACACATCAGTGAGCAAACCTCGCACTCCTGATGATGCTTTGGCTTTCCAGAGCACTCTGGGTGTGTTTGCGTCATAGCTTTCCCCCACAAAACCTGCCCTCAATAGATTTATCATACGAAAATGACTGAAGGGATGAAAGAGAATACTTAAGAGGCTGAACAAATTTTTTTCTCTTAATGGTCAATTTAAGCAGCACTTAAGACTGCCTTGCTTTGAAGCCTTTGAAATTTTAATGATGACCTTGTTCTTGCGTGAATCAAATGCTTCAGCGGGGATCAGAATACGCATCGACTCTCGCTCACGTTTAGAAGCTCCCGCGCACAAACAACTAAACTTCGGTTCTCCGTGAATTCTCCAAAGATCCCGGTAGGTGGTAAAAGTGGTTAATTAATTACTCGGTAAATGTAAACACCCTTCAAGAAGTCGTGTTTGTGTTTATATTCGCTTTGATCGCCAAAGCCGATTAAGTTTGAATTCAAAAGAAACACTCATTTGAACAGGATGAAGTAAAAATACATTTCATTGTAGAGAGACATCAAAAATATGAAATACGTGCAAAAAAAGACACTTTCATTGGCTGCGACTTTCAGATTCATCACCACGTGCGTCTGCGGCGCCTGTAGTCTGAATCTTTAATAGTGTAGATGGATGGATGTGTTTATTTGTCCTCTCTGAGACACCTAACTCAAACGACTGATGTGTTAAATCTTCTTTCATCTCTCTTCTTAAGGGTCTATTGATCACACTGCGCTGTGGTCAATGTTACGACCCCCCACAACAGCCCCCACCCCGCCCCCTGCCTTCTTTTGCTTAATGTAGTCAATAATCGTAATGGTGTGATCAGTGCTACTCCCCGTGAAATGGCTGCACAGCTGTGACTGCTTCATTTGACTGGTGGGAGAGCTGGAGGAGGGGAAGGGAGGAAAAGATGAGAGATTCCAAGGGGGGGGGGGATTAGATTAAGTGATGGATGGATGGATGCACGGATGGACGGATGGACGGATGGATGTAGGAATATAAATGCATGGATGCAGGATTCATTTTGAAAAGTGTTAGAGGAATAAAAAATAAGAAGTCTGGTTTACAGCGTAACAGATGGGAGGATTGATGGAATGATTGGAGAGCAGAGGCGATGAGGATGGAAGGGAAGAGGAAAGGGGGGATGGAGGACTCTTAAAGCATCGTGGCATCCACGCTTCCCAGAGGAAGGAGATTAATGGCGTGTGCCTCTTCGTCTCCGTGCCTCTTTGTGCCAAGCGCCCCATCATAAAGCACACCTCACACATCTGGCACAAGTGTGGGGCGAGGGGCACCGATCGCTCTCTGCCTCTGTGTTTCATCCTCTCTCTCTGGAGGAAGGAAGTTTCCCTCGGTGCAGCTATACTGTGAGTTTACTGATTCTGGCGGAGGATTCGTCATATTCTGACTAATAATTACTCTGTGAAGATGTGATCTTCCATCACCAAGGTGACCCTCTTTTTGAGGTTACTGTATGTTCACCAGATGTATACCTGTCAATTACAGCACTTAGTAATCAACCTATTGGGAATGTTACCTTCATGTAGCCACTAATACAATTACCTTGTTAGTCACTGATAGGATTACTCTCCCACTGAACACAAATGAATATACTGAGGTATATGGGTGATGACATTCACCAGGCCATTGACATTTTTCCAAATGACTCGCTAACAAAAACTTTTTTGTACAACAAATTTGTTCTCCTGCTGCTTGTCTGGAAACATGAAACATCATGATTGACAGCTGAGACTGACTCATGTATTTACCGTGGCTACATCCTTTGATTGCTACTGTGTGGACTCCAGAATGTGTCAGTGTTTTAACCTGGAACATTCTAGCTTCATTTCTGGATATTGGGAGGAAGTAGAGACACGTCATCCATCTTTATATAGTCTATGGTCAAAGGTGTTTATATGGATCTTCTACAACAAAAGCTTGAGACCAATTAATTGTCCAATATCATCTAAACATTGTGTATCGTATATTTATCTTTGATTAAGATGTTTAATCTTTGCATAATGATACTTATATTAAGCATTTGCTTGTATTATTTTGTTATACATCATTTTTATTAGTATTTGTTCTTCTAACTGCAGTGTTTTAACCACTACTTTTTTGTTTTGCTGGTCCATATGTTGAACTGTCAGTGCTCCTCTGCTGACTTCCAGCTAAGCCAAGTACAACTTAGTGATTTAAACTCTCTGAAAGCTGTTTGACACAATCCAAACAGCAATTTGTCATAGAGATTTGAGTGAAACGCTGTATGAGAGGTGTTGAAATGTATTTGATCGGCAGTGAGAGGTGAGCAAAGGGTTGTGTGGTTACACATGTATCAGTGTTTGTGTGTGGGAGGTGAGGTTTTACAACACACGCAAAATATTGTGAGGGATATGTGTGTAGGCAATATGTAACTGAGCACTGAGTGTGTCTGCCCTCCGCAGCCGTGTGTGTGTAACCTATCTGAGGGTTGGAGGCGATCAGTCTCAGGTGGATTCCTGTCGACGCCAGAGAGCGGGAACGTTTGACGGATCGGCCTCCCCCACTCTTAGGACGCCACGTTCCTACACAGATGGCGTAATTAACGGGAGGCGAGCCAGGGAGGGAAATTTATCTTTGATCAGCACCTTCGCGCCAGATTGTCATCTATGTTAATATGATGATAGCATCAGTGCGCACGCGTGTACACACACTCACGTGCACACACAGCAAGAAATGGATGGAGAGAGAATAGAGGCTATGCAGCAGTCAGCCCTGAGGATATAGAGTTATGTGTGCAGTCTCTCTCTTTCACACACAGACACACACACACACACACACACACGGTATCCTCCTAATCCTTTGTTCACGGCATGGCACTGCACTCCCATACTGTGAGGAAAGCTGCGATGCACTTTGGAGGGTGTCTCAGACAGAATCATACATGCAGCACATACACATAACTGTGCAAGTGCATGTGTGTGTGTGTGTGTGTGTGTGTGTGTGTGTGTGTGCGTGAGGGTATGTGGCATTATCAAGACTATTTCACTCGGATACAGGATCAAGAATTCATGTTTTTACCACGAATTGAGGATTAAAACCCACACAGTCAAATTGATGATGTTTTTTATATTAACCTGAAATTAAATTGAAAATATTCAGGGGAGAGCTCGATAAGCAGAACTTCAAATAAGGCAGTGGGTCTCTGGGTTTTCCTGGAGTGTGTATGGCACCTCTGCCCATTAAATCTAGTGTGAGTGTGGTGTGTGTGTGTGTGTGTGTGTGTGTGTGTGTGTGTGTGTGTGTGAGAGAGAGAGAAAATGTCACAGATGAGCCACTTGCATACTTTCACCCCAGTGAGATATTAGGAGTAATGGCGTGTAGGTGTAATGGCATGTGCCATAACATCTGGGCTAAGAGAGAGAGGGAGAGAATTGAGAGTAAAGGGAGAAAGAGGAAAAGAGAAAAAGAGAGATGGAGGGATAGGTCATCAACAAGGTCTCCAGGGACCAGAGATGCTGTGGAGGAAGGAGGACGCGATGAGAGATTGATTGTTGATGGAAGAAAGTAGGAAGAGAAAACATGAAACAAAAGGGATAAAATCACAAAAGGAAGTGTGCAGGTCAAAGTAATAAAGGGAGGTGAGATTGAGGTAAAGTGGGGGACATTGATAGAAAAAAGAAGAAGATGAGTGAGAACTGAAGAGAAAGGAGAAGTGGCAAGGAGCAGAAGGGAAGAGATGGAAGAGTTGGCAAGTTTGAGGAACTGAGAGAGGAGGAAAAGGAGAGAGGGGAAATGAATGAGGAGAGCAGGAGCACGCTGGTGAGTGTTCAAACATTTCCAAACAGACCGACATGCAGGCAGAGGGAGAGAGAGGGGAAGGAAGATATGTAGACAGACAGAAACATGGAGGGAGACAGACAGCAGGGAGAACAAAGGCTGTGTTCCTCCGCCTCGCTCTGCTGCTCTCCAGTCCATCTGCTGCTTCTGCACAGCCTCCGATCTGTTTCACACTCATTTTCAGCCTCACTCTTCTCCATCCTTTCCTCCCTCTCTCTCTATCTCTCCCCAATCTCTTCTCCTATTGTGCACACACACACACACACACACATATATTTTTGCTCGTTTGCACCCGCAACTTGCACCATTCCTCCCACCCATCTTTTTTTCCCTTACATGGATAATTTTCTTCCAAACTTCCATCTGTTGTTTATTTTGAGCTTTTAACATATGACACAACCACTTCCTGCAGGAGACAAAAATAACCGAACGTACAGATTATCATACGTACAACTCCAATCCTAAACTAATATTTCCAATAATCTCAGTCTGTCTGTATGTGGACCACAAAACTCAAGAACCGTACATCTTATTGGCTTCACACTTGGTGTGTGTGTGTTATTAAGGGCCCAAGGATCTGAATTTGGTGCAATTTGGAGTTACAATACCTTTGATATTAGTAAAATGAGTCGAACTTCAAACCTTGTGCAGCAGCAGTGGCAGGGCTTCAGGGTTCGGCAGCCGGCCTTTATTTTCTGTGGCTCAATCTCTGCAGGTCACTTTTACAGTTTCAGAAAACAACCATCATTACCACAGGCCGAGCAAACAGCCCATTCCAAACAGGATTAGAACGGGCACTTATAACAAATGACCAATGATAGATAGAGTCACCATTTTTATGGCTGATTTTGGCCCCCAAAAGACAGGTGCACATTTTAGGTTTAAAACAAAATTGAAAAAATCTGAACCTATCCTTTGAGAGTATCTATAAAGAATTTAGTTTGATTTAACACCTGGCATGACTGGAGGCACATGTTTTTATTAGTCTACCTTTTCCCATTCAATTCATTAGGCATAACTACAGGTCAGAGTATGTTTTTGTAAGTGTATACACACACACACACACACACACACACACACACACACACACACAAACACACACACACTCACACAGTTGTGTGTATTTACCTCCTTTTTTCTGTTCTCATGACCTCTCGCATCATTTAGTCGCTGGTGACTCTCCAAACAGGGCCACCCAAGCAGCCTCCCATAATACGGTACAAAATAATGGGAGATTTGCTTTTATGAACACAGCTCTGGGACAGTTTGGACCTCCTATTTAGACTCAACAGGAGCTTGGCACTGAGTCCACACAGGTGCAGGCTGAGAGAGCGAGAGACAGAGAAGAGGAGAGAGAGATATGGGTCCTGCAAACAACAACATCTGTGTCAATGGCTGTTGCACAAAATTTCACCGATAAAACGGAAAGCAAAGGGGAGAGGAAAGAGTCACACAGAGAGGGGAGGGGGGGTAAGGAGTAATGCGAGGATTCAACATCTGTCAGTGTCTGTTATGCTTTCTACCAAATTGAGAGGGAAACTGAGAGAAAACGAGGTAGGAGCTTAAAATAGCTGAGAGAAAGTTGGTGGCTAGCCAAGCCTGGATGAAGTAATCCACCTCCAGCTGTTGTCCTGTTTGTGTATCAGAGTGAGGACAGAAGGGGAGGCAGGGACGGGAAGCTAAGACACCACTGAAGGTGTTGAAGAAGAGAGGGATGAAGACGGGATGGGAAGGTTAAATTGATCATGCAGGAGGTCGTGAGGAGCCAGCTGCTCCACAGCTGGAGATGTGAGAAGGAACTATACTGATAGCCACCGGTGATGAACATGTTTCTCCAGCATGTTCACCCACTCCTTCCTCTTATGCTAATCCTGAAGTTAAAAGTACATTTCATTATCCACAGTCCACTTATTCTGGGCTGGGCTGCAGAGGGCAGTCGATCTCAGCATGCCAGGCCTGGTGCAGAGTGCTGAGGCCTGTGGGCACAAAATCATAATAAAATGTTAGAAGATGCAGTTTGCAGGTGTCATGCAACATAGAGTTTAGAAACATGACTATAGAAAATAATTTCCAGTTACTACTCATAGCCTACCTTAAAATAGCCCACCTGTGTTTAAGGGTTTACTTTTGAGGCCTGAACAGGGTTTAAACAGACAGAGAGGATTTATTACTTAGTAGTTTGATCAATAGATATATTGCTTGATTTCAACACAGTTGCCTAAAGTGTATTCTAGTATGAATTTGAACAGCATGATCGTACCACACATCACATTTCAATGCAGTTAAATTAGTGAAATTCATTTTATGGAGAAAAGTCCTCGTAATTTTAAACCACCCCGTCAGGCACGTCATCCTGGTCCATAAAAGGTGGTTAAAGGACCTCAAATGAATCCATACATTTTGGGGCTGTGAAACTGCAACCTACCTGCCACCAGGTCTCTGTGATCCACGTTGGTGTTGGGCTCTATTGGAGAAGAGGATGGGGCAGTTGAACAGGTGCGTGTCACAGAACTGTGGCTATCTACCTCTGAAGGCGCCCTAGAGGTAACAGGCCACCGGGCACCAGCCCAAACGCCCAGCAGAAAATCTGTACTTACAGCAAGCATCAGTTTGGATACTGGGCTGACAAACTGCACAGACATAGAAAAGACACAGGTGAACATCCATCCTTTATCTACACCACATCCTTAGAGAGTTGCGTGATCAGCAGTCTTGGGTAAGAGGCTGGGTAAACCCGGGACAGGTCGCCAGTGTATCACAGGACCAACATACAGATGGAAACATTCATACCCACTCACATTCACACCTACAGTCAATGTCTCCAATTATCCTCACTCCGGACTGCATGTCTTTGGACAGAGAGAGGAGAAGAGAAAACACAAACTCACACATGACCACAGTTTACCAATTAACTATAATTATCACTAAAAACACAAATACAAAACCAAATACATGTGATGACATTTTTTTTAGAACAACAAGAATATTTGTTTTAAGGACTCTTGTCTCTTTCTGTTCGTACCAACAGATTTATCTCTGCAGCCTGTTTCCAAGTCATGACAAACAAATGCTTGCTTTATTTTTTATTTTGTTATTTACCATTTTAAAATGAAAGAGACAGTCCATTTGATTTCAAAAGTGATTTCTCCTTCACAACAGAACCTTTTAAGCTAGTAGCGATTCACATTCTTTCATCATTTAAGCTCTGAAAAACATCTTTGTTCCACAAAGCACATGGACATGTCAAATTGAAAAAAGAATTGCCTTGACTTAAGAAAAGAAGATATTTCATGAATAAGTGGCTTCAGTACATTTGAGTTCCATCACTGCCACTCTTTTCTTTTCTTTTTTACATCATGTCCTCGTTCGTTTCTTTAACACCCTCTTTCAGTTGTGGCTGGTTCTTTTATACAAGCAGTGACCTGTGGTTTGTGTGTGAACCTGAATCTTTCTGTATGAATTTTTTTTAACCACTTTCCTGGTCTGCTTGATAGATAAGTGGCAGTTTTAGGGGCAAAACGTTGCTTATGCTGAAATCAACAGGCTTTTGAAATTTGTCAAATTGACGGGCTTGAATAGGAACTGAAGCAGAGCACTCTTAACGTGATTGCATGTCAGAATCATAACCATGAAGAGGTGATTCATTTGTGATGTTTCAGCTTACAGTCAAAAGGCTCAAATTAAGTCATTTAAAAGCTGAGGAGACTTGAGGGCAAAATGGGCATTCCACCATCAGTGCTGCAGCGATGCAAACCCTGCATGTGTGCTCTATATACCCCAGTCAAACAGGTTTTAATACTATAATACTGACAGGAGATAAATCGACAAAGACATTTTTGAACCATGCATGACATTATTTTCTGACTTTTATTGCTTATTTTCTGATTGATATTGTTTGTGGAGAAATCTTGTGTTTTTTGGACATGGATAGGTTTAGACTAAATCGATATTTAACTACCATTCACCAACAATCATAGGTGATATCAACTCAGAGCCCAGACAATCCGAAAGTGTGAGAAATTACAGAGCCGTTCTTAAAGTCCCTGAACTGCACACAGAATCCTCAGGGTCTCTCTGATAATTATCTAAGATGCTTGATATAAAATATTTAAAATCAGGATGATTATCTCATAGTTTCCAAACAGAAAGAACCAAAGAGAGAGACCGACAGCTGATGGTCCGACCAAGCACCGGTAAACTTTCTGAGGCCCACGTCAACTAGTGTGCTGCTGTCAACAGATATTCTATCTGACAGTTAAAATCTCATCTGAAGAACCAATAACATGTGATGACCACATCTCTTTGATCATTTTCTCATTCAGACTCGTTTTTGCTCCACGCCACTCTTCATTTTGTTTTCCATGAAGTCACATGAGACACATGAGGTGGTGCGTTGCTACCTCTGAAGCAATAACCCTAATAACATTCTGTTGTATGTGATACACGTTCATGATGCAACCTGATTTCAAAATTGATTAGTCTAAACTTTACTGATTAACGTTGAGGAGCAGAGGTCGAAGTACATCTTTACTTCGACCTCTTTGACTGGTCAGCTCCAAAAGTTCATCATATGGAAAAACCTTCCAGAGTGACCATCCATGCTTTGTTGAGTTTCTTCATACACACAAACACTGGGACAAAAACAACACCCTGCTTCTAGCTACATTGTCACGGAGGGTAAACAACATATTTAATGTAGGAATGCAATTCCAACTATTTGTAAGTTTTCATTTTCATTTCATTTTTTTTTAAACTAGGTCACACCAACAAATCAATTAATACGAGCAATGTAATGTCTGCCCCTCCGGTCTGGCCATTGTTGTTTCCAACCCCTGAAGTTGCTTGGAATTATTTTTTCAACATCGGAGCCCATGTCATGTTTTTTGGTCTCAACTCACTCTGAGCAATTTTCTCTCTTCTGAGTGCCGTGCATCGACAATACTAGTAAAGATTGCCTCCTGGCTGTTACTCATGCATAGAAAATGTCGCCTCTGTGTTGTGGATTTCACCCAATGCATAGAAAGTACTGTAGATGTGACTATCGTTATTTTTTTGTGGCCATGTTTTGGAATCTGTCAATGCTGATAATAATGAGAGTCTTTTGTGGTTGGAGAAAAGATGTTTTGTGTCTCTTTTTTGAGGCAAACAGAAATCACTTTGTTTGTGTTCCCTCCGAGTCAAGGGCAGACTAATATGTGTGCTCTTTCAGCGTAGTTTAAGTTTCCTCCCACATTTAAAGAATAAGGCTGAAGGAGATCTTTGTTGTTTTTAAAACTTGCTCTAATGCAACAAACAGAATTGTATTTATTTAGTACAGATAAGCAAGGCAAATAGGTGGATCCTGGGCTGTGGAGTTGTTGAGAGGCCAACTTGTTGGATGAAAATGTGTGTAACTGATAACTGTATTTGAGAAAGAACATATGCACTCAATGCTCATATCAACACAGTTTAAGGGGTCATTACTTGTGCCGATAGTTTTGGTTTCAGATTGTGGCTGAAAAGAGGAGCTGCAGAAATGGACAGTAGGAGGTAATTACCCAAATGAAAATTATGAAAATGAGTGAGCTCAATATTTCTCCTTTAATTTATTTAAGTGCACACACAGAATCAAAGAACAAAAGACGCTACTTGTTTCTCCCCTTACATAAAATACATCTTCATGTCTCTATTTTGCATCTTTATATCACAGTTTTATTGTAGATAAAACATTATCTCCTCATTAAGTTGCAGAGAGGCGTTAATCGTAAATGGGCTCCCCACATAGCTCATCAGTTTAATGCAAAATTAACCTTTCACAATTAGCAAGAAGACAGGATACACCTCTTTGTCTTTAAATAGTGAGAATGAGTAGAGTTTACTGCATTTTTGCATTAAAGAATGTTCTTCCTCTGCAAATACAGAAGATTCATGGCACGTTTCTCCCTTTTTTCCAGACACATACTGTTATGTCCGCATATACTTTTCCAACACACACACTCACACACACACATTTTCTCCTGTCTTCTGTGCAGGCTATTAACCTGTCTGCCTTCTGCAGAATCTCTGTAATTTGGCTGTCAGTTATTAAAATTCTGCCTGCTGGCACACAGAAACAGAAAAGGTCCCCAGCTTTCATTCTGGACCCTAAAAGGACTGACTGCTAACGCACATGTGCGAATGTATGTGACGTCCTGGGTACTGCAGGTTTGACACTGGGCCCAGCACTCTGAGTGGATAATTGTATATGTGATGAGAGGGGTGGGTGAAAAGGAAGGACTGGCGTTTGCTTAACAGTATGAATGTTATAATAAATTGGCGAACAGTTGTGTTACTGTAAGGGAGGACAGACTGTGATTTCATGTGCTGGATGTGTCTTACTGTGATGGAAAGACTCTAAGTGAATGTTTTGATTTCAAACCACTAAAAATCAGGATTAGCTACTAAGAGTCTCAGGATCTTAAGACCTGCTCTTATAGATCTTTAGTTACACTGTGCAGTCTGAAATGAAATGCTGAAATGCAGCATTTGCTTCTCATTTTTGGTTTATTCGGCAGAGGTTGTGACTTCTCGTCTCTCTGTCTCCCTGGTTTTGCAGCCATGCCGAAAAAGTGCTCCCCAGCACATAATCCCCCTGAAAACAAAGAGGTGTAATTTGTACCTATGCCAAGAAGGTTTTTTTCTTCATCTAAGCTTGTTTATGTGTTTGAGTATACAAAAAAAACCGATTCAACCAAACTATGAAATTTTGAGGAGGGCATGACTCAAAGAAGAACCCCTGAATTCGGTGCAGATCTGGATTCAGAAGTTTTTATCAACTTTCATGAAAAAGATTTTTCGAACATTTTTGGTAAAGCTCGATTGAATTTAAGTGGACTATTGGGCATTGGCGAAGGTATGATCTGTGACTGCCATTTTAGTTTAATTACTGAGCTATAGAGGTGGTTTCCTTTTCTTTTATTCTTTAATGCTAAGCTAAGCCAATTTGCTTCAACCTGATGTATTCCTGAGGTCATACAGGAGCATGGAATTTAGAGAAAAAGCCTTTTATGTTTTTGACAACAAAAGGAATGTCAGACAGAAGTTGTGTGTTGAACATGTACATGTGCTGTAGAAGAGAAAGTATCAGACCGTATATCGTTGAGGTTGATGTGTAGCCCATTGATTTGTGCATAGATGATGTTTTTATGTCTGCATGGTCATATCACAAAAACAGAAGATCTACTGCGCCATATTGAAAAACATTTCACCCTTTCTTTTCAGGCTAATATGAACCATACACTCCCCCATGAGCTCGCCAAGAATAGAATGGCAACGGTGGAACGTTGAGGGGGTGTGCTTGATTATTTATTTGTGTTTCAACTGGGGAAATCGGAGCTCCGTCACCACTATGAGTCATAAAAGCCTGTTTATTTAGAAACCAGAACTTGCTGCTCGACAGGCCATTACATCTGGTGGCAATTATATCATTCAGCTCTCCATCCCACATGCTGAATTCAATGCATATGTGGGAGTTGCATCACATCAGAGCGTTGTACTGTATGTGTGCGGGTGTGTGTTCTACATGCCTTGCTACACAGTTTTTCTTTTAATCAAAAAACGATGTCCCAGTTTTTGACTTATTAGTTTACGATAGTTGTGTAAAAGTCATTGTTGAGTGTTTTTGTCCCTCAAAGATGAATCTCTGACCCCTGATATTTGCTGTGGAGGTCAATTCGTGTTCTCGCCTGGGTGAAGAATTTTTCCATAAGCTTTTTATCACCGAACTGAACGAGAAGTGGGTTTCAGAAGAATGCTGATTTTTTCTTGTGGTTTCTTTTCTTACGGGGCTCGGGTTCAACAGCTGCTAAAACTTCACTCAGAGCTCGGCCGTTGAGGGAAAACATCTTGTTTCATTTTAGCGGCTCTGTTGTTAAAGAATTGGAACGCTCGCTTGCTCGCTCTCATCTCCGCGCTGCTCTCTCACCCTCCTCCTGCCTCCTTCCCTCTCTCCCCTTCTCTTCACCTCAGGTCCTGTCAAACCGCTCACCGGGGAGAAACAGAAGGTGTGTGGGTCCTCAGAGTTGTGTGTGTGTGTGTGTGTGTGTGTGTGTGTGTGTGTGTGTGTGTGTGTGTGTGTGTGTGTGTGTGTGTGTGTTTAAGCGTGTTTCTGTGCATGTAAACTCTCTAAGTGCACTCTTGTCTATTCAGTTGTGTGCAAGTGTGTCCATGTGACTCAGTGTGTGTTCTGTTTAAACCCGCCGTCTCCAAAGCCTTACAAGGCTCCCTGCGTATAATTGGTGACCTATTACTTTCTGCCCATTGCATTTGACAGATATGAATTGGAGACTGCCATGCAGACATGCTGATTAATGACAACCACAATTGGTACCTTTTAATTGCCGAGGATGAGAAGTCAGGCACTGCACAGAGAGAGAGAGAGTCAGAGTGATGAACGCACACACGCGCACACACGCACACACACACTCTTTTGCACACATCTGTAATTATAGGTTGTGTGTTTGTGCTGCATCTCTCTCTGCCCATCCAGGTCATTTCTAACATTGTATTGGAGTCATTTTAATCAACCAATGTTGGGACATTATGGAGCCAGCTGTTTGTCAAAGTGTGTGTGTGTGTGTGTGTGTGTGTGTGTTTTTAGCTCTCACGTATGTGAATCCATGGGGGGTGGCATTCGTAATGTGTGTGATTTAGCACACATCTGGTCATATACACTCCACAAGGGAGCAGAGAGTTATATTTGCACACACCACAAACACACACACATACACACACAGACATACCTAAACCTATCTACACATGATGTGGGAGGCTCCTCAACCTAAATCAATCTGCGCTAATTGCCGGTCTGTGCTCCCCTGCGTCTTTACCTTTCTCCCTGTCAGATCTACTTGTCTGATTTGACAAGTAACTCCCACATCTTCGAGCCACTGCGATCAACTCCGGGAACTCAAAGGTCTCACGGTGTTGTGATCTCACCATGATGTCAAGACACCGTGTTTCAGAAATAGCTGCGCGCTTATCTATGATCTCTTGCAGTTAAGTCTTCGAATTAGGTAACGTGTGGTTAAAGTCATGCATCGCTCCTCTGTGAATTCTCAACTCGAAGTACCTGAGGAGTTCAAGTTAAGTTTACTAAAACTATCCATCATATGAAACACAGACATAAAGCCTCTCTTTTAAACAGCACATCGATTCAGCTGTGAAGCTGCAAACTTGGATTTACAATTTGGAGAAAAATGAGGATTTGGATTTATATTTATGTGAGTCTCTGTTTTCTGCCTCTTTTTACAGCTTCTCTGGCACGCCTTCCTGTTCTTGTCAGAGATGCAGATGATCCGTTACACTCACTCCATCCACCACTTGCAAGCCAAATAGAAATGGTCTTGTCATCAATTCGGATGTTGCCAGGAGTCGAAAAACGGGACCAAGAATAGAGGAGGCTGCTCACAGCCACCAGGGCCTTAAAAGGGAAAAGGTATGAGGAGAAAGTAGCTGTTCTGTGTCATTTCCACAAAAGCAGACATCTGTCTTCCTTTGGCATTTCTCCCCACACTGACAGGGGTCATGAGTTTGTGTTGTGTTAGCACGGGGGTTGCAGTGATTCTGTTCAACTCAATGGAATGATACGAATGTGACAAGAAAGGCAAAGAGCACATAGACATAACAACAGAAACATGACAGAAACCGTGGATTTATGGGACAGGCTGTCCATAGAAGGCCATTCATTTCATCACATTGAGCTCATACTCTATATAGGAATCCTTTGAGATGACTTGATGGTATAAAAAAATGGTAGAATTAATCCATCTGCTACTTGGGCATGATTCACTATTGTCGCGATCCTGGAGCGAGCCCCTCATTAGCAATTAGCATATTAGCAGAGGCTTCAGGTGAGGACATTTGGCACAGCAGAGGGGGTTAATGTGAATGCCTGTGACGAGGGAATTGAAACGGGGAGGGAGGGGACGGGTGTCTAAGTGGGCCTGCATGCCTCTCCCTCAGATGGAGCTGTACTTTAAACAGCTGGAGGAGGGTTGCAGACGGGCTACTGGGAGAAAATGCACAAAAGAAAGGGGGGTGCTTGGGTTGGGGGGGCATTACGGTCCCTCGGAGCAGTTGTTCGAAACTATAAATCCATCAGCTATATTTCAGCGAGGCTGGCCGCGCTAATAGGCGCATCTAGTTAATATTTTATTAAGTGTAAGATGTGTGCATGTGTGAGCTCAGGGGGAGGAAGGGATGTTGGGATTGTGTCACAGTAAAATGTGGCTCACGG
Source organism: Paralichthys olivaceus (assembly GCF_024713975.1). Classification (NCBI taxonomy): domain Eukaryota; kingdom Metazoa; phylum Chordata; class Actinopteri; order Pleuronectiformes; family Paralichthyidae; genus Paralichthys; species Paralichthys olivaceus. Next base: position 9,743,005 of record NC_091112.1, read on the forward strand.
TTACGAGAGAAAGCGACTGTGTTAAAGGAAGACGGACACACTGAGACTCGATCCCACCATTTACTGCCCTGCTGCTGTAAAACCAATTCATGCAGGGCGATATTTTAAGCAAAAATGAACTTTGTGTGGCAAACGCTTAAAACAGAAGTGGGAGTTATTTTTGACAACCAGATGGTTTGGTGATATTTGTATCTGTCATTGATTACAACCTCTAACTAGAATGGCACTCAGCAGAGCGCATCCCTCCACCAAGGCCCAACAGTCCTTTCATGAATCAGCATCCACGTCAAGATTTTGTAATGCTTTCACCTAAAACCCTGCACTTGCACGCTAATATACCCGGCTTGTGTTCAGATTTCCTGCGCTTCAGCTCTTCTCCTTCTCCTCAGTCCAGATGCCATCGGAATAAGTGAATTGTTGACAGCATTTCTGTACATAGAGGGACACCTATATATGCACACACAAGTTAAATCATCTGCTGGTAAGCCATTATATAGTACTATTTGCTTTTGTATTACCATCAAGTGGAGTATAGAGGAAATGGTGACAGTGATCATCACAGTAATACGACTCTGACTAGAAAATGTTATGTCAATATATTATCACAGCTCACTGGCAGAAAAGTATTAAGGTTATAAAACATTTCTTCAGGCTTTTTTACCATTAGCAGCTTTATAATGAAGTTGACCAGCATGGAGTCAGGTCATGCTCTATCTAATCACCTACCTCAAGGCTTTTCTTAGTCCCAGAAACCTGATCGCCGATCGTGGACAACAATACACTGACTCCAGAGGATGACTGGGAGGCAGAGAAAGACAGACTTCAAACCCAGATGGGCTTTGATACGGCCTCTGAACCGGTCCCTTGTCATCTAATGGATGGTGGCAAGAGAGAAAAAAGGGGAGGGAGGAGAGGGGTGAGAAAGAGAGAGAAGGCCCAGGGAGGTTTTGAAGTGAATATACTTGAATCGTGATCAAAGAAAAGTGAGGAGAAGACAAGACAGGAAAAAGTCAGAGGAATTAGATGCCCTTCAGACGGTTTTCACTTAAAGTTACAACTTAAACTTAACTTGACTTATCATATTGCTTTTACCTTTTCTGACGTGAGACCATAATAACAAATATCATGTTTATGCTTCAAATCCTAAAATAAGTAGTTGAATAATTCAGAACATGTACTTTAGGAAACATATAAGTCAATGTAATGTCCTCTGGAGTCATGGAGACATAGCTGAGTCCATGAGAGATGAGTTTTCTGTGTGTGTGTGTGTGTGTGTGTGTGTGTGTGTGTGTGCGCGCGCACACCATGTTTCTATGGCTTGTGTTCTGACATCTGTTTCTGATGAGAGGGCTAAACGGGTCTTGGATGGGCTGTGTGACCAACTGTCTGTCCCAGAGCACAGAGAGCTTGACTCTGTGGCCGCTAAATCAGCCCAGCTGAAAGGCTGCCATCTGAGTTGGACTGTGTCTATGTGTGTGTGGGTGTGTGTTTAATGTTTGCATCATGTTGTGGGTACAAAAATCTGTTAAAATCATCATTTATGAGTGACTCACCTCCCATCGGTAGAATAAAATCCAGCCCACTTGAGAACCAGAAGTTAAATGAGAACCTTAATAAACAATCAGGGTAAGGATAAGGGTTTGTGATTGGAGATGTAGCAGTTATGATTTGGGTTAAGGTAATTAGAAGAATATAAACTTATGTTTACATGTATAAATTAAGGAATTAAGAAACTGAAGCAAAAGCTAAACTGAAACTAACTAAACTTGTTTTAATTTTAAAGCACAACTAAGACATTACTCACAAAAAAACTCACCTGCTCAGAAAAACCTCTAAACTTGTTCTGTTTTGTGACAATTGGTTTGTCTATGAAGGCCATGTGATGTGACTAAAAGCTCCATAGCAGCTACATAATAGATTGTTATTGTTGTCTAAATCTATGATGTGTCAGTTAAAGTGGTATCAGGGTGAAAACAAAGCCCCAGTTTGACTACACAAATTTGTGTATTCTGTTACTTCCATGTTATATGATACTGTAAGATTTGAATTTGAACTATAAAGTGTGCATGAAAGAAAGGTTGGACTCAAAAGTAGAAAAGTGGTCGTAGAAAGAAAACTTGTGATTCCACTGCTCCCCCTTCTCTCTCGCCTCCTCTCTTTATTTCCCTCCTGTGCTCATTTTCAGTGGGAGCGGCGGCAGTGGGAGAAAATGTGAGATCCAGATGTGGAGCCCTCTCTGCAGATGTGCTCACTTAGAGGCCAAGAAACGCTAATCTGCTTTGCTGAGTGCAAACACGCAGACACTCACACAGAAGCATGAAAGCGGGCACACGTATTTGCACATTTTACATAAACACCTATTTTCAGAGAGAAAATTACATATGCAGTCAGAAATTTATTTAGAAATTAAAACCAAAGAAACACATAAAAAAATCCATGAGACTCAAATCCCTGTAACACTGCTGTTTATTTACTAAACAGTCCCTGGCCTCTCAACAGGAGACTCACATCTACACATTAACACTCAGTGGTTTTAAAATGGTTTCAAATATTAAGATTTCATATGTTCACCTCCTGGCACATTGTTCTAGAAACAAGCTGTGGGGAAAGCAAGTCTTTTCCAAGGACCAATGACATGAATAGGAAGGGCATCGAATGACATTGATATTTAAAAATCGAACAATGCTTTTGAATATAAGCCACTCCTCGTGTTTCATGTTGCTTTTAGAGGAGAAAATAAGAATTGAATAAAATGCTGTGGAATAGAATAGAATTAAGGCTGCAATAATTATTTCCAGTTTCGCTTAATCTGTTTTTAATTTTGAATATTTATTTGTTACCTTATTTGTAAGTTTATTCATTCAAAAATCTTTGGAAATTGTGCCAAATGTCCTTCACAAGCTCTAAGATCCCAAGGTGACACCCTCAATGACTTCTTTTGTCAGAGCAAAAATAAATATTTGGTTTACAATGCAAAAAGCAACAAATTGACAAAATGGAAAATCTTTAATTTTCCAAAATAAATGCTTTGAATAATCCAACTATTATCACAATTGTTACAGAATAAGTTTGAGTTGACTATTCCATTAATGGACTCAGTGTTGAGTGGCATTGTAACACTGTCCTGAAGCAGCTTTTAAAGATTTATATTATTATTTCCATAAAATCCTTGAGATTTCAGATACATTTTGAGCCAGTCTGTTTTCTGCTTCACATTTAACAGTATGTTGCCTCATTGTTGGTTATTTTATGCAGCAAAACTGTGCTGATGACTCAATACTTATGTTTCACTGTGTACTCACTGTGCAGTACATTGCGTAAGCCAAAGAAATTGCTCTCTCTCTCTCTCTCTCTCTCTCTCTCTCTGTTTCTTAGTGTGTATGTGTGTGTGTGTTGTGTGTGTTGGGGGGGTTATTGGGGAGTCAGATGAGCACAGACATATCAATGTTTATGTAGGGGTGAAAGGGTGGAGCTATAAAGCAGCTTTGAAATATTCAGTAGTGAGCAGCACATCAACATCAAGGTGAAAAAACTGATACTAATGCAAGAACATGTGTGTGTGTGTATTTGTGTGGGTGTATTTGTGTGTGTGTGTGCGTGTGTGTCCCCTGGGCCTGTTGCTCATTATTCGTCCTTGTGTCCTCCCAGCCAATGATTATTGATCGTGCCACGTTAAGTATGGAGAGGGCACCTCATGGTGACAGCTCGACTGGTGCTGCAGCACCTTGATCTTCTCTGAAGGGAGGCAGGGCAGGCAGAGGGAGTAAGGGGGGGAGGGGGCCTCAATGTGAAGCTGTGTGTGAATGTGGGAGGAGATGCTTGGGGGTTGGAGGTGCAGAGACGTGTTGCTGGATGAGGCAGTAAGGTTTAAACACGTGCACGTGGCCCCTTTGTATACCATCATTAGTCAGAGACTCTCCAGGGGATGCACTGAAATAAAAGTAAAAATATAAAGTAAAGAATCCATCACACGTGTAGATATAAGCTACACAATATGCAGATGACAAGTGTGGTAATGACAAACTGGAAGAGAAGGAGTCAGGGTCACGGAGGGAGAAATCAATTGACACGGCTCATACAGTGGTGGCAGCAGCAGGGATGAACAAAGTAGAACCAGCAGCAACGACACAATGAAGGAGCACTTATATGGATGTAAAGCCTGCCTCACTGTTGTCATGCAATGTGATATTAGCTGGTGCTCGGGCTAAAGCAATTATACCTGCGTCCAGAACCTGCACCCTGTCTTTGTTTATTGTTGGACTGTAGTTCTGACAATGATCAGTTAATGCAAATGTGAGTCAGACTGTGTACTTTAATATTACCATGTGGGCTACAAGGAAGGAAATAAATGCAGCCCTTGATCGTTCATAACATGTGTTGTTGTGCGTCATGACCATTAATAAAGATTCAGTTTTTATCCTGTTTGTTTTCCTGAAATACATCTTTTGGTAATGATTTCGATTACAGCCTGAAACATACAGTGTAAATACTCCAGATTTACACTTTTTATACTAATGCCACCAGTAAAGTATATATGGGTACTCAGAGATACGATGTGAGGTGTTGGTATAAGGGGGTGAAAATTCAAGATTTTACAAAGAACTTATACTGTGGTTATTTTATATGGTTTACAGTTATCGTCCGTATTTTTTTTGCATGTGCAGCAGTTACCAGACCTGCTCTGTTTGCTTTTACAACAAAGACAGGGTCATTTGAAACCATCAACCTGTGACGACCAATAACAAATCTTTCAATCTGAATCAGAGTCAAGCAACTCCTTATCATCTATTACTAAAACTGTGCCAGAGTGAGTTTGTTTTGCTTTATCAATAATTTGCACCATATTCATCTTAGCTAACTGTTCAGGCAGTGGGAGGGTCACACAGGCACAACTAGAAAGATTCCGATATCTTGACATTAGGATGCATCATAAATTGAAAGATGGTTTGATATGTGGAGGAATGTGAAACCAGTTACAAACTCATTCTGCAACAGGAAGGTTTTTTTTTGCTATAAATAAATTGTACTTAATCAAAGCTACTTGGAAACATAAGCTGAATCTACATATTTATTCATATTCAATACATTTAATTTCTCTCATTGTGGTTGGATTGCGACAGATAACGGCCCCACTATTCATTCTGGTGGTTCAGGATCTGGAGCGCTGCCTACTGGCTCGCATCAATGCCCCCCTGTTTGTTTTCTCCACGAGAGTATAGATGAGTCAACTGATTGGCAGTCAGACGGCACGCGCAATGATAATGCTAAATCTTGGCCCCGGCTAATCTCTTCAATTATTCAAGGAAAGAGCAAGGAAGAGGAATAAAAGAAGTGTGGGGAGGGGGGGAGAGAAGAGGAAAGTAGTTAAAGACAGTAAATGAAATGCAGAACATTACCTAATATTTCCGACTGAGGGAAATCTGCTTCTTATTATCACCCACCTTCACTGGTGCAAGCTCTGCCTAATGCCTTAATCTAGCTGCTAGCCACTGCCACCCACCACAGTGTGAGACTCACAAACACAATAAAGTAGCACTGCCTCTGCCAACACCACACACACACACACACACACACACACACACACGCCAAGCACTCCAGCATATGGGTCAGATCTAATCGCAATAATTTCATTTCCCTCCTCATCAGCTCCAAGCCAGATAGACTAAGTCCCATTTGTAACCACTGCAGCGCTACTGGAAGGAAATATGACAGATAAGAGGACTCTTGTAATAAGCCGGCTGTGTGGATCTGATAAATGAAGAGAGCTTTTGCCAGTTAGCTAGAGAAATATATTGTGGAGCGGCAGAAACCCGAGTGCGGAGGCTTGAGGATTCATAAAAATAAACGGGGGAAACAAATTAACTTTGTTGATTAGCGGCAAAGATGGAGGAAGCCGCTTGGAAATGACTCGACGACGCCTGGGAAATCTTGGGGAGTGTGAGGCAGCGTTCCGATATCAAAGAGGAGGAGGGGGTGGGGGGGGAGAAAAGCAGAGATGTGTAAGATACAGTAAATCCTCGTAGGCATCTTTTCAACGACAGTCACTCCTCTCTCTTTCAATAACAAATCTCTCACACATGCACACACACACACACATATGTACTGACACACACTTTCTACCCGTTTCATCTGTTTCCAGTTAAAAGACAGATGTTGCGATGCTGTTTGCGATGGTGTCTGTTTAGACTCGGGCCTGCGTCATCCCCATATGGTTTCAAGAGGCAGAGGTGGAGCTGCTCAGGCAGGATTTGAAATGTAAATAGAACAAAGTATCATGGAAGGTGGGTAATTTTTTCCCCATGGCAGGTTAGCTGCATTGCAAAGGCTGTGATGCCTATTTGAGCACCATCGTTTCTCTGTGTGGCGTGTAAAACCATGTTTGACATGGTTCAGAAATCAAGGCAAAGTTGCAATGTGAGAAGTTACATTAACACAACTCGATTTCAATGGCACGACTGTTTAAATAACTGGGCTGGAATGTGAAGGCTTTTTGAGTATTATTCTTCGGAATCCTCCAAACGCTGAAGAGCCAGTTTATCTTCGGTAACTGAGTTTCCAGGTATTTTCTGCAAAGGGAATATTCCAGGTCAAAAGGAAAGTGGAGGAAGTTTTCTCTCTCTCTCTCTCTCTCTCTCTCTCCAGAGGGAATGCTCCAGTGCGTCTCATCGAATCAGCCATGCAAGACCCAACACATAAACAGTCACCTTGTCAGTCACCTTGTCAGTCACCTTGTCAGTCAGTCAGTCAGTAGACCAGCTCTCCATCCAGAGTCAGTCACTGATCCTCCTCCCTCCATTTCCCAAACTCCTCACCGAGCTTCACAGACCTGAAATGATCCAGTGTCTCCTCCACTTACTAATGCTCGGTGGAGTTGCAGAACAAAATTAATTATGAATGCTTCCACTTTATTAAACCAGTTTGTCTGTTATATGTGTAGAAGCATTTTTATCTGTAAATTTTTTATCTTACTCATACTTGACATATCAGAGGGAAGTTTGGGGTTTTTCGAGTGAATTTCAGAAACAGACAACGCTACAGGTATCCATAACATAGGATGTAATAACGTGGATATGATGCATGTAAGTGCACTAGTCAAAAAAAAAAAAAAAAAAGTCCAGTCAGATATAGATGTTTTAATGAGGAATTGTTACATATTGTATCTTTAACTATAAATGTAAATAACAACATTGCTATTGGTGCAGAGTGAAGAGAACATCGGATGCCTTTTGTGAAAAATGTCAAAACATTTTGTAAAATAAGAATATAAAAAACTTATATAATATATACTAATATAATAAATATGTATCTTGAAGTGATCAGTTTACTTGGAAATCATAATAATTACTCATAAAATAATGATGTTCATCAAGTTTAATGATTCAACAGCTCCGCCCTTCGGGGATATGATTTATTCCACGGCTGACGTTGGCGTATTGACAGACATGTCAATGTTTAGATGCATAATTCTTATTACTTAAGCATCAAAGCATCCTGATTCAAGAGGAACAGGGTGTTTTTACACCTATCCTCCCCATCAGACTCCATCTTTATTATTTAAGGCACTTCCTCTCACTGCATATTCCGAATCACATCGAGAAAAAAGCAAGAAACAGTTTCTTTTCGTCTCTTTTGATGAAATGAGTGTGCATGTGGGGCCACTGAATTGGCATAATTACATCAGTTTAAATGCAAATTTATAGTGTGCTTATTAATTCTATTCTGCTCATTTCAAATGACTGACTGCACTTAATTAAATCAGATTGATTAGCCCTTTTCTAGACTTTCCCTTTACAACCACATAATTACAACAAATAGAGCCACTTGACACCAGATCTGCAGCGTTGACGGAGCTTTCTTCTCTCGCCTGTTCAGAGTCTTTCAGGTCCTGCTTTGGTTTCCACAGGCAGGTCACAAGGCCACATTATCCTGGATTACTGCTGTTTATTTTGAGGTCACCAAACTGTTGTTCAGTTCTTATCTAACCATTGGTGAAAAGATTACAGCACCCACACAAAGCACTTTTATCTCAGACACACCAGCTCAATTTTTGGACAGACTGTGCTTTATTGATGATATGAAGTTAAGTCTTTCCAACCTCTTGAATTGGGGCTTGGAAATATAAAAGATAATAGACGATGATTCATTATCAAAAATGTTTAATTGGATATGATTTCCTGCTGTTGCACACAATTATATAGTGACTCCTTTAAGGAAGAGCCTTCAGTACCATTGGGTCCTCTTATAATACATAATTTGTCCTTCCTATTGGAAGACAGAAACCAGAAAGAAAACATCTCCTGATTATGGTCCTTATTGTCTAATGCAGTTGAGCCAGGTCATGTGAGTACACACAAAAATTAATTTAGAAAAGTTGTGATTAAGTGAATCAACTCTTTTGTCAATGCAGTTACTTAACTTGAATATTAATAATTCCCAAACAGTGATACTGGTGAGATGAAGACAAAGGGAGAATAATGAAGGGAGAGGGGGGGAAACAATATGCATAAAATGCATTCAAAGAAATGTAATATTTAAAAAGCAGCACCCCAGGACCTGGCAAGTTAATGGCTGAAAGGGATCCTGCTCCTCAAGTGTTTTTCTGAGCTTTGATTGCAATTTAGAGAGGAATTATCTCACTGGGGTGTGTGGGTGGAAGGAGGTTGGATCTGACTGTGAAGTGCGTGCCATTATCAAGATCTCTCCCCTTCTGTTTTCCCTCGTTCCCTTTGTCTAACTCTCTTCCCCTCTCCCTTTTGTCTAACTCGCCTCGATATGGTTGTTCTGCAACGGCAGCTTGACAGTGTCAAAATATTGGCGAGTGCCATAATACAACACGCTTATGAAGTATGATGCATTTGTGTTTGACGATCAAGAGATACCTGCATTAAAAAAAAATTTCAACTATTCTGAGGACGTGCAGAAAATCCTATAATATTTTGAGCGAGGACATAGATCCACAGATCTACACACACATCTGTTAGTCCATTTGCTGTCACACACAAACGTGCACACACATATTGGACCTGTCTCTTGTCGCCAATGCCCCCCATCAAGACGGGTTCATTCTCCACGTTCCTCCCCCTGCTCCTTCTACGCCATTGATTTGACAATCACTGTGTAATCTCGGGCTTAAATGACTCTTTTTATAAATGCCGTGGTCACAAGGGTCATGATATTTCCCCTTAATTACCGTGCCACATTATCACCGTAAAGCACTTTCCACCTCTCTCACACTTCTAATTACATTGTTCTGATTGCCGTGACACATCCTTTCATTCGCTGATGCACTCTGCAAGCATGTGAATGGAAAAAAAGGAGAGAAAGGGCAAAAGGGAGAAAGAGGGAGTGAGCGACACTAAAACCCACCGCCCTCTAATGCAAGCAAAATGTCTTCAATTAAATTCTTCGGCTCAAGTCCAAACTCTAAGTTGCAACAGCTTTATTTGTATATAAATATGAAAACTGAAAATCGTTTTTTAAATTAAATTACACATAAAGAAAATAACAGAAAGAAAACAACAACGTGTCTCCTGATCTCAGCTTATTCATATTATAGCTGAAAGTGAGTCTTTCCACATTTCTCTTTTAATACGGTTGTATCACATTTTTCTCATTCTTCAGTACAATTCTGCAGAAATCAGCAGGAGAAGTATGACATAGACTAAAGGTCCAATGTGTGACTACTGCTGTAATGTTGCCTTTAACCGAAACAGTTGCCCCAACATTTTTCATAACAGGCAAAATAAAAAAAGTGTAACACAAAACAACTAAATCACATCACTGCTGCCCACAAAATGTCCATTAAGCTAAATCAACAAAAAACTAAAGATCACAACTTTCATAGAGAGCACTCTTGTAATTTCTCATAAACTGCCATTGATGTATTTTACACACAAGACTGTGGATTGGTCAATATGTATTTGTACGACCTCTTGGAATAAGAGAGGATTGATGTTTGAATTTGTTATCCCTCTCTTTTGATTTAAAAACAAAATAGCATGAAATTACATTAGACTAAAATGATAAACTTGTTTCTCTACAGTATACATTCCTGGTAGTTAAATGATTTTATGGTTAAGCAACTTAAAACTTAAATGTAGGAAAACACCTAACGCATCTAAAATGATTCCCTCAGGAGGCACTTCTGCACTTGCCAGGGGGTATGTTAAAAGATTGTGAAAAAAGCTCTGTAATTCCCCTAATTTTCTCCTTGAATAAAAAAAGAAACAGATTCTTTTGGTTTAAAAAATCTTTATATGTGTGTTTTGGAGGAAAAAAAAATGTTTAACACATTACCGTCATTATAAGCTGTGATAAGCCTACTTCACATAGCTCCTACCAACATGAATCATACTTCACATATCTCCTACCAACATAAATCAGTAAGACATTTTTGAATAGATTGTAACTGAAAACGGGTGGAGACCATGATGTTTTCTTCAAAATCAACTGCAATACAATTAAATTAGGTTTATTTATGTAAAACAACAGTTGACCAAAGTATTGAACAGGCTGAAAATAAAAAAAATTATATATTTAAAATGTTGAGTTTAAATTGACAACATGAAGCTGGGCCTCACAGTGAATTAATTTTTGAGCTGGGACTCCCCAATTTTTAAACACCCCAACTCCCACCACCATCACCCCATTTTACTTGTCACAGTGCTCACCAACCATTATGAGGTATTTTCCATTGGGAGGGTGGGGGGGGGGCTGCCGTTCCACCAGGTGGGCTCTCTGCTAAATGGCCGTCGCCGGCTTAATGTGCCCATTAAGGGCAGTGAAGTGGTGATATTGTCGGACAACCCTTTCCTGTGTGAACACGATGTGAACCCTGGTGTGTTTCCATCGGTCGTCTCCATTTCTCTTACACTGCTGCTCTGTCTCCCTCTTTAACCCGTCGCTGTGACACACTAACAGTGAGAGTCCAGAACTCTTCAACACTTAATGTTGAAGCCACAGAGGAGATGGAGACATTTAAGATAATATATCAATCAGTATATACCTTTGTGACGTTTGGAGAGAACCCACACACACACACACACACACACACACACACACAGAGGTGTATCTGTGTGTTTATGTAAGAGGGCAGGAGGAAAACATTTAAATGGAGGCTTGAGTGGTTTGTATTGAGTGGGGGTAAAAAAGAAAATCTGAGAGAGAGAACAGTCCTTTTCATTTCTGTGGACAGAGTTGAAGGATACTGACTAAAAGCAATTCTGGATTTAGTATGGAAGCTAAATGTAAATAATGCACCTCATGCTAGCATTAAACAAAACCTGTTCTAATACTGGTCTACATTTATTTCTACAAAACACAGAAGCTTGTTATACTGTACATCTCAATAAAATTTGAATCTGTTATATTTGCTTTACTTATTTTTTTTATTCTGTGTGCTGGCAATTTATTGTTTTATTTCAAAATAAAACACTTACTGTAATATAATGTTGCAATCTTAAAATCTCAAAGTCCTCACCAAAATTTCATCAAATCAATTTTTTTAAATGGATAAATATTATTGCCAGTTTAAATGTCTTAGTGTCAGCCAGTTTGGTTGTAGTTAAAGAAACATGGAGTAACAGAACTGTTTAATTTTGCATTGCAGTTTGTACTGGTTAGTGCAGTTCAAATTGACTGATTGGCCAATAATAAGAGAAAACAAATACAAATGTTGTCATTAATATACCAGAAAATAGATTTTAAAAGCTTAATTAACATTTAAAACAAAACAAAAAGTAACAAATACTAATAGAGTGGAAAATCTCCTACTTCCCCTCCTTTCCTCACCTAGCCTCCTACTTCCTCCTGTGGCTCCACCTCCAGAAGCTATACAGGAAGCTGGCTCACCTGGCTCACTTCCTGAACTAAGAGAGCTGCAGGGCGACCGCATGGTGGAGGCCTCATTTTTTCACGTTTGGAATATGAACATGACCAACGTGAGTTTGCTTCATTTCATGGTCCCATAGTGAACAGATTGGATTTGTAGTTGTGATAATTGCGTTGATGTTTAAATCTTCTAAGTAGTAGATTTAATTACATTTAAATTGGTATTTCGGCTGTCTTTGTCTGTTAGTTCACTTCATGGAGGATGCATGTATATTGGTCAAAATTATCCAGTATGTTTTCTTCCTTTGTTAGAAACCATTCCAAACTAATCCCAGTAAAAATAACCAGTGCAGTGGGTGATTGACAAACCTGTCTGTTTGTAATGGGCTGTTCTCTTGGCCTGTGGCAGTGCTCCAGAGCTACTTCAGAATTATTCCCATTAGTGAGTCACACAGTTCTACAATATTGTTTGTGTGCAGAGCTTTTTTTTATAATCTATGGTGCAGAGTGAAGTTAAAATGTGTTCATACAACTTGGTGCAATGACGATTTGATCATCAATGTTTTTCATTAAATTAAATTGCTTTATTGCTATTAATGTATTTGGCTTATACATTTGTTTGAATAATTTACTGAACCGCGGTTAGTTGCATGTCGGCTATTGCAGAGATCTCAGAATATTGAAGGATAATGTCCAGTCCTATGATGTATTATGTTGTACTGTTTGAGACTGGGCACCATCAGTTCTATTATTTGCCTGTAACATTCAGTGCATGCCTGTTTTGGTTAATGCGCCTCAGGTCAAATACAATTAACCTAAATATTGACCCAGTCTTGTGTAGTTTGGTCGATCACATTTGACCTGAGGAAAAAGGTACCTAATTATCTTTGTGTTGGTTGTTTCTTTCTGTTACAGTTAAGAGTTTCAATTGCATTGATTTAAAATTAAAAACTACTTGTTTTGTTTACCTCATGGTGCTTGTGTGAGATAGTAATATCAATCTTTTAGGCAAAGAGAGGATTTAAATACATGAAAACTAACCTTTACTCATAGATCTGAATGAAGTGAATCCAGAATCATCAGCAACAACATTCATTCCATTACGACCGTTCCATTTCCATAAACTATTATTCCCCTTTGAAATGCAAAATAAAGGTATATGTCCCATGTTACTATAGCTACCATGTCACTGCTGATCATCCACACAACATGGGGGTGCATTACATATATTATTATGGCACAGGTAGTGTACAAGGTCACATATATGCACAATAATAACTAACTAATACAATACAAGACCCCACTTACCATGATGGCTTTTCAATCTCTGCGGTGATGTAGTGGGAGCGGGGCTGCGTGAAAGGGATGTGAAATGAATGGGAGTGGGTTGATGTGGCAGAGTGTTTCTGTTTGTCTCTGTGCGGTCGTGTGTGAGTGTGTGCATATTTCACATTGGAAGCAGCATAGAGGGGTGAAAATGAACAAAGGTGTGTGCCGCCAATACGCGTGGGTGTGTTCCTGCGACCTGGTATGAATGCTGTTTGGCCGTGCGTCGCTCTCAGCCTTTGACGACCTTTGCGTGTTGCTGCTGCGAGTAGAGTGACCCTGGCTGCACTCATTAAAACCAATGGAACGGATCATTCCTCGCTAATTGTTTTCCACTGACAAATGGCTCCTCTGACTCCTGAGGACTGCTGCAGGGGCCCTGCCTGCCTAGAGCACCCCGACTACACTAATGAGAACCGCTGGTCTGTGAGTGAGTGTGTGCGACTGTGTGCGTGAGCAGCAGTGTAAATGTATGTCTGTGAATGGAGTGAAAGTGTGTGTTTGTGTATCATGCATTTGAGCTGCCAGCCTCCCTCACTGTGCACTGGCATGTGTAAAGTCAGGAACGCTGCTACATTAGGCTCAACATAAGCCATTAAGGATTTTTTCTCTTGTCAATCACCCTAACACCAAGGTATTGTTAACAAGTAAAGTATTCGATCTAACTGCTTAAAAACTCATTATTTACAGCCGGTATGCATTCAGTACAGTATAAGCTGAGTTTGGCAATCATTTGAGGGAGGTAACAGTAATTTTGCTCTTAAACACATTGCAGGTAAAAAATTTGTATTGTTTGCTTTAGAATGTTTGTTATTAAAAACCAGGTATGTTCCAACTCCTCATAAACTCTTGTCTGAATTCACAGTTTGTTACAGCTATTTTTTATGGAATAATCCTAGCATTTTCTGATCTGGCACCCCATCAACAGTATTTACATTATTTAATAAAGATAAATTATTATCATTTTCTCACTGAAGTTATAAAGTGTAAAAAATTACAATAAATGTGAATGTGGGCTCTACAAATAAATGTAAGATTATTCCTGTTGCACTGTTAAAATTGCAAAAATAAAACAGGTTTTTGTCCTGACATAGCTTTAGTCAAGATTAAGTTATTTTTAGCAACAAAAAGAACGTGTTTATAGTTAGGAAGTGATCATTGCCATGGTTAAATAAACCCTGAATTTACTGTAGGTAGGAAAACGGAGGCAAACAGCAGACGTCTCCCAAGTCAAAGTCAACAAATCCTGAAAATGAAACCACAAGATGTTGTCTTCAAGTGTAAAATCATCTGAACTAATGCTTCCATCAGTGGAATGACACTATTTATAGAAAGATGACACTTAGTTAAGATTAGAAAAACATCAAGGTTTAGGTAAAACCACTTTATCATTGATGGTGTGAGACCTTTATCATCACGGTTACAATAATAAACATGTGGTGGAGATTATGAAACAATTAGGGTCATACTTTGAAAAACATGATGGTTGGAAACAGGAAACTCTCCTGTGTTGAAGTCCGATGTTTAACCAGCCCGGCTTCCTCATCTGCTGACTCTGACTGTAACAATGTCACACGATTTCCTGCTTTGCTCCAGATGGACATCAGTCTGCTAACAGTGCTGAAATGACTCATGTTGAGGACTGTCTTGTCTTTCCCGGTTTGGTCTCTTCTTTCTTCAACTTCTGGAATATTTCTACCTCTTTCTTGCTCTATACATTTCTCCACCTCTCCACACACACGCACACACACACACCCCTTTCTCCCCCATGTCCCTCTCTCTGATTCCACCTGTTCCATGGTCCACTGGATCACTGTGAATCCTATTAGGTGACACCCCTCCGCAGCCCCAGCCCCCTCCCCAGCCACGCTACCTGGCACTAATCCATCAGAGGGGCAGTCAGGCTGTGCGCCACCCCGCCACCACCGATCCCCGCTACCCACCAGTGCCCAGTCTTGCAGCAGAGGCCCCAGCTGGGGGACCGCCAAAGCTCGGTCGTTATTAGATGACGGATAGCTTCATATCAGGTGTGTAAAGCGAGCGAGCGTAGGAGAGGGCCATCTGGCCGATGATTTGGGGGAAGTTGGGAAGTCAGGTCCGCAAGCGAGGTAGAGCAAGGTGGGTGATGATGATGGATGGGACCAGGAGTACTGCTGCCAATCACATCAACCTTTGGCAGCCATTATAAATACATTCATAAACAAAGTGTTTCATAACCACATGAATATGCAGGCATGGTTGGACAATAGCTGTTAATATTCATTTTTAAAGATTTATTTTGAGGGGTTGTATTGTATGCACTTTTAACCTCAAAGGGCTTTACACATTTTCACCCGTTCATACAGTGCATCTATGGGCAGCACCTTTTTCTGTCAGAAATAGAGGGATTCAGTGTCTTGCCAGTGTTCAGTAGCTATCCTCCTTCAAGCCAGTCTGTCTCTGCTTTAAATTTACCATGTTGTACCCTTTTTACCAACATGTTAACATTAACCACGACTAAACCCTCATTCAGAAAGGACCCGGTTTAGTCTGAGGATGTCTCGACCCCACACCTTCACTATGAAGACAGGACTTTGGGGAGACAGCTCTGTGCATTGCTTGTAGGTTTGTGGATCCCTACTGCTGTTCCTTTAGTAGTTTATTAAATGATGTGCACAAGGAAACCTGCAGGCAGGAGTGTTAGAGATATAAATGTCACTTTGTACATGGTGATTGTATAACGAGCATGGTCGAGCTCTGGAAAAGTTTTGTTCACTGATTCCATAATAACAATGTGGGAAAATGCCTGTGAACATCACCTGCATTAGACCTATGAGCTTCACAATCACACTTATTTACAGGTTTTGATTACATTGTCATACATGCACATGAATAAACAAAGGGTGTTCTGGAGCCAATGAAAACAGTGTGTCAGGAACATGCCTCTGTTTCCTGAGACAAAGGAATAACGTTAGGTGGTTAATTACTTTCTGAGCCGATGAGTAGTTTTATCACTTCAGCTCCACTGTACATTTGTTTTGCAAACATCAAGAGGCTCAGAGGATGATTCATCAATCGAGCGACATTAAAACAAAGGGATTAGCACAGCTCTCGAAAGGACACTATGGAGGTAGGAATTACAAAGGGCAAAACCTCTGTGTAAAGGGAAACACAGTTATTGCATTTTTATAAGTGAGGGTATGGTGGGAGCTTCTGTGCAGTTTATTTCTTTGGGGTCAAAACTCTGAGCTCACTTTGGACTTCACTGTACGTCAGAGCGGTTAATGCTTTTTTCCTTTTCAGTTGTAGTTAGTATAAAATCCCAAACATACGGGAAGCATATCTGGATTATTAATTTACCCACGCAATTTGAAAACCCTCCTGAGATGTATTGTAAAGGTCTCATTGACTGAGTACACTTCCAGTTGTTAAAACATAGACCCGTTTGGCAAATGAATTCACTCCATCATCCCTGATGAAAAATCGGCTCTCAACTTTCAGAGGTTTTGCTCGCTTTGAAAAAAAAAAACTCTGTCAGACCGACAGCAACCGAACATTTTTCTGCGTCGTGTCTGTCTTCTTCTGGTCTGTCAACTTTTTCTTTTGTCTTCCCACAACCAGAGGGAATACAGGAGTGAAGAGAGAGGGAGGAGAAGGGATGGGAAGAGAGACGGCGCAGGTTGCAAAGGGAGATGTGTTTTTCACATGTTCACATCAAATGCGCGTGGAAAAATACAGCACCTCAAGGGATTGTGGGATACCCTCCAGGCCCTAGCAGAGAGGCATCAACATATTA
Organism: Paralichthys olivaceus; assembly: GCF_024713975.1. NCBI lineage: Eukaryota > Metazoa > Chordata > Actinopteri > Pleuronectiformes > Paralichthyidae > Paralichthys > Paralichthys olivaceus. The sequence continues at coordinate 9,759,935 of NC_091112.1, forward strand.
TACATATATCTGCCATTTTGATATACACAGAGAAAATACAGAGAGAATATTTCTCTACTTACTACTTTTCCACAAGTATTTTAGTTTAGATGACGATCTGTTTGCTTGCTAGACGTGGAGTTTGTCCTGTTTCATGACATAGTGAGACATCCCTGCAGTGTGGTTATGATCTGTACGCTATCGTCTGCTCTGGAAGTTGGAGAGACTCGTTTACATTTTCATGGAGGGAGCTGCGGATGTCAGTTTTCGCCCACTTAGTTCTTCTCCTTTGCTGCGAGCCAGACGGTGGGTTGAATTCAATAATACCCAGGTGAGTGACAGAAATCCCTCTCCAGACACTGTACCTGCATAAGATACTGCACTGCAGCTGCTATCCCATCATGCAGCTCTGTTTCTATTCCTGCCTCCCACAATCCCTCTCCCTCTCAGGCGGGTGAAGAATATTGTTTTTTTGATCTAAACTTGATGTATTACTTTTTAGACTTTAGCCATGAGCTCTAGAATATAATGTGGGAATCATGTTTTATTTAAATATACATTTTGTGATAGATAACTTTGTATGAATCGCTTCAGTATTGCATGTCCCTGTGTGTCAGAAGCATGTTGATACTGGAGTGAAGCCATTGTACCGTGTGGCAGCTGTGTCCATCGTCAAATATTAAATGTGGTTAACAAAATATCTGCCTTTTTCAGTGTTACAAACAATTATCTGTGAAAGGACATTCAATAAAAGACATGTCCAGGTTTTTTTTCTCCCATGGACAGACTGGCACCCCCTTTTCTCCATCAATCCTGCATTTATTTCTATCAGAGATTCATAGAATATTCAATCACTGCTGACTCCTTTTTGGAAAATTCCAAAAGTTATCATTAGCTTGGACGTTATTCTCTGAAATATTTGATGCTGCAACCCATTTTCCACGACATATACACAGTGTGCACTAATAGGGCTGGTGTAATTACATACTTCTCATGGAACTGTGGTCCGATTCATGAAAAGTGTACTTGAGTACAGTAATGAAGTAAATGTACTTTTTTACATCCCACTGCTGGCAGTTGTTTCTCTTCTTATCCAGTTGCTTTAGTCACCGGTGGTGTTGAAGAAGCTGATGGGCTGTTTGGCCTCAGGCAATGTTGATCCAGTAGCGGATAGTTAGAGGGGTTCGATTGGCACTTGTTTTCTGTCAACTCCCAACTTATATTGTGTGTGTGTGTGTGTGTGTGTGTGTGTGTGTGTGTGTGTGTGTGTGTGTGTGTGTGTGTGTGTGTGTGTGTGTGTGTGTGTGTGTGTGTGTGTGTGTGAGACTGTTACAGGTGGCCGCCCAGTAGGTGGGAAAATGCAGGAAGTCTGCTTGTCTGTGTGCACATGTATCAGACGCAGCATGTTTTTCCCTTTCTGAGGCGAGGTATCCTGTGTGTGTGTGTGTGTGTGTGTGTCTGTGTGTGTCGCGCCGATTGCACTGGGGCGGCTGACTTCCAGGAACCCCTGCAGCAAAAACAGGCACTGTGTGTTTCCTGCTCTCACGCGCCGTTATCACAGGACACACACACTCACAAACACACACATACACGGATCATTGCCCTATTCTCTTTTCCCTTGCAGGTTTCCTCAACGCCTATCCTTGTGCCTCCGGCCGTCAAGATGTTTCGCTGTGATTGTCATGAAAGAACCAGCTCTCCGGGAACAAACCAGAGGACACAAATAGGCGAGGAGTGACGGCATCCACACGAGCTCCGCTGGTTTCGCTGCCCACGTTGGGTTGCCTGGTTTGAGTGGGCACGTTACCTCTCCAACCCTCCTGACCTTTCTCTTCTCGATTGAAAGGCCACTGATTTCTCAGACAGGAACTCCCCATAAACTTCCCTCTTTCATTCATTTCATCTCCGCCATGTCTCATGTTCAATATTCCCTTCTTTCCTTATAGGGGAAGAGAGGGTAAGGGATGCTATACTCGCACATCCTGCGTAGCCCACCGTCTATGTGAGACAAAAGCATCCAGGGTGGAAAATGGAAGTGGAGCGTCCTGGCTCTGAGCTTATGAAAGTGCCAGCGTCTGTATCTATCCATAGTCTCTTTGAGAACATAATGCAACCCTACGCAGAAGCACTCCAGATGACAAGGTAGGGAGGAGAGGGAGGAGAGAGAAAGACTTAATGAAAGAGAAATGCACAATGGCACAGTTGCAAACAATTGCCATTAATGGCATCATCTTTTCCCCATAGAGATCGCATCGAGGGAACAATGAGCTCCACTTTGGTTCACTAACAATCCACAGTGTTTTAATTTTACATTTACATGACAGACAAAAGAAGTCAACTCTGCTTTAGTTTTGATGATGGCCCATGTGCTGATTTTTTTGCTGGTAAAAGACACTGAGATTTTTTTCTGTTGTCGATGATTATTAATTTTCGAAAATGTGTCGTCGAAGCAGAATGCTGAAGGTTCACTGAGGAATGTGTTGCAATTATCTGAAGTTCAGTAATTGTCACACCAATATCTTTTTTTAAATTAGTTTCAGCCAAAAGGCACAAGCACATGTACCTGGGCACTGCAGAATAGAATAGAATAGAAAAAGAGCAGAGCAGAATAGAGCATGAATGTTTTATTAGATGTTATGAACAGAGCTACGGTGCATGACTTGCTCAACCATGCAGTTCAAGTGGACCAGTTGTTATCACCGAGTTGTAAACGTAGCTCCAGCTCTGTGCTTTTCACTGGCTCTGCAGGCGAGATGACTTCCAGATGGTCCGGGGAAAGTGTTTGCCTTAGGTTACTGCAGGCCAGCCTGCCTGTGCCTTATTCAGCTGAGGGAAAGAGAAAGATTCAGTTTGTGTGTGTGAGTGCAGACATGCATCACACAGACCTACTTTTTTTTTTTACGCACACACACACACACACACACACACACACACACACACACACACACACACACACACACACACACACACACACACACACACACACACACACACACACACACACACACACACACACACACACACACCAACTCCACAAGCTCTCAACTGGCTGGTTCCTGTCCATGACACTCAGCTGCTGTCTGTGAAGTGGTTCCCAAAGTAGAGTCTAAGGACCACGAGGACACACCACGGGATCCCAACTAAGAATAAACAAGACAAAAAAAATAGTTAATTCAATGTGGATGTTAGGTGTAAGTAATAAGTAACTGTTTTACTACAATAACAGTGTCCAGTCCAATAAAGCAGGTTTAACTTGATAGAGGACAAGTACGACTTTTCTATGTCCCATTATACTCGAGGAATGAAGGACAAATACGACAACATACAGTAGAATGACTTAAGGAGGCTTCATCTGCCAGAGAAAGACGAGTCAAGTGGCTTCTTTCCAAAGTTAGTCTTCTTTGTAAAAATTCCCTCTTTGTGTTTTCACGGACAGTTGCCAAGTTTCCATACGAATGTAGTTCAATTTTTTAAAACAACATTCAGAAAGCTGTCGAGAGAAAAGGTATGTGTATTTCCATAAACTATACTCTTATATGAAATTTAGAACCAGGGCACATCGACACAAGCATTCGCTGGTGCAAACCGGTGCTGTTAAACTGTTGCAGAAGATGCAGTGAGATGATGCAACTGAAAGAGCATCGGTCAACCTACAAGCCATGAATAAATAATGGAAATATGCTGTTCATGTTTGTTTCATGTATACATTCGATGAAGGACAGACTTCTTATTGGTTTGCACTGATCTGAGGCTTTCATATGTTTAAGTCATGTATAATTTGGTCACTAAGCCTTTTTCCCAACTTTTCCACACCAGTCAAGTGCAGAAGCTTTTTGCTTATTTCAATTATTTTTATCTCTAATTTCTGGCGTTTCAATTCAGGTTTTTTAAAACGCAGATTGAAACTCAGTATAACAGAAAGTAGATGGAAATACATGTCTTTTCTTACTCATCTGCAGTGAAGGGACAGTGACACAAACAGGATATTGAAGTGAAAAATTAGACCTTATGTTATCTGCACAAGCTGCTCATACATCGTAGTGACATTTTATTAGGTAACGTCTGGCGTCCGTAGTAACAGCAGCCAAGGAGGAAGTCAAATGAGTAACAATGTTGGGATAAGACTTGGGTGGTTAGATGTATCCATAGGCAACAACACTTTCACACCAAACACTTCTGTTTGATTTCCATTTGCAACCCATAGTTTTCTTGTTTCTTGTATTCTTACACATTCCATCTTAACTGCCTGTTTGCTGTAACCATATCTATAAACGTCCTCTAACCTTAAGGAAGTACTTATTTGAACCAGCAATCTTTTCCTAAACATAACCAAACCTAACCTTAACCCAACTATAACAATGACCATAATGTGACCACAACATCAAATGGATGCTATTTTAGGAGACCCTCCTACACGGGTCAGAGACAAACTATCTATTTTTCAGGTTGCAGGACTTGTTGTGAGAAGCTTGACCCCTTTTCCTCTGATCAAAAAAACAACAACTAACATCCAATAACATCTGGCTTTTGTCTGCAATAGAAATAGATTCACTCTGCATTCACTCCCGGGTCAGATGACTCTGACGCACATTTAAATCGGCTCCGATCTGCAGTATGGAAACGTGACACCTGGGTGAACCCACTAATTTGGCAACACAGCGAGATGAGAGAGCACCTCATCTTATGATATGAGTGGATGGGTTGTGTGTTGGTTGTGTGACTACTGTTTACAAGCCAAATTGTCCCTCGGGACAATAAAGACTACACTTAACCCTTCAACATGACACACCGGGGCACTAAACAGGAAGCCCTCTATTGGCAATGGGAAAGGAGTCAATCTCTTATTTTAGCTGGTTTACCCATGTTTGTAAAAAACTGTGTACCGGCTATTTTTAGTATTAAAAAGGTCAAACTGACAGATGACCACTGAACTTGTCTGAAGCCTCATTCAATAACCCTAACCCAAAAAGAGACAGACAGTAGATTCTGTCGTGTATTTCTTACACTGGAATTTCACTGGAAAGATTTTTCACCAATGCAGGAAAAACATCACCATGGAAAACCAGTGAACCAGTGAGGCTCTCACTGCACATGTGGGTATCTCAGTGTTTTTTCAGGACAGACTTGGAAAGTGTGTTAATTGATTCTTGACCAACATTGGCTACTGTTTGACTGCCCACATTTTCTTGCACCCTTGGGTAAAGGAAACCTTGGGGAGTGATCTCCCTGAGAGCTCTTGGCGTGAAAAAGCTTCGGAAGCCGCTGGCGCAGTTGAAAACACTTCGACTTGACCTGACCCTGCTTTTTCCCAACCTGTTTTAGGACACACAGATGCTGCTGCCGCTGCTGCCCACTCGCCTCCTCCTCCTCTTCCTCAGCTTCAGTCCCGCCCACCGCCACCTGGCTCTGCTGCGCACCGCCGACTGGAGGCAGAGCGCCGCTACTCCTCTTCCCCTCACCAGCGGACAAGCAGAAACCTGGGAGCCCCTGAAACCGAGGGTGTGTGCGAGAATTGTTTTCTCACATTTTTAAAAACCGATTCCTACACGATCCGAAGCGACTCGACGTTTGGAGGATTCTGGAGGAAAGAGCGAAGACGCGTAAAGACTAAACCACAGGGTGCTTTTGCGCACTACTGCATCCTCTCCTCTCCATCTCTTTCTGCTCTCTCCTCCTCCTAAGCCTCTGCGCTTTTTACGTGACTCCGGGTTTCTCCCTCTCCAGACTCACCACGAGCCTCGTCGTGAGCCGCCCTTCTTCTTTTGTCGGAGTTTGAAACACATTTTCTCGAGCCGCTGGAAGTACACCGCCTCAGCCCCGGGACTCTGCAGCTTTCGTCCTCCCGACACAAGCGGATCATCGCGGGGACCGTGTGCGTAATCTGGGGGACTGGAAATTATTTAGCCCCCTCACATCAACGTACCGCATGGTGGGAATTTCTGCCTCTTTTCAGTGTAAGTGCTCTCTCGCTTTATGGGTTGTGTTTCCCCAGCCGTGCCTTGGTTGTTGTGTTTTGTTCTCACGCATGGAAATGACATTTTTGATTTGTACATATGGTGATTTATAGAGCTGAAGAGTTAAAGTAAAAATAAAACGCTTTGAATCAAAGCCAATCATCACGTTTGACTATTTCTTTAAATATTTACAGAAGAACAACATTTAATTTAATTCTATTGTGTGAGATGACAAGTTGCAGGACTGAACAATGTGTGTCTGTGCTGTGCGTGACTGTGTTATGGTCACAGACACATTTTATCCTATTGGGAAATTAAAAATGAGCTCATTTGTCATTTAAGAAATTCTAAAAGTAGATCGACTAAATATCCAAACTTTGCAGATTTAACAACCGATTATCGTCAAAACTCACCAAAAAAAAAAAATCAATTTAACCACTGAACCATTTCTTGTATCTGATGACATTTTCCAAGAATCAAGTTATTTTTGTGATTTAAAAAAAACTATTTGCTTTACACAAATGACTGGTGTTGTTGGAGATAGAGACATCAAGTCACAGCTGTCCCCATAAAGAGCACAGATCAATTCATGAGCTTGAACCCAGGATGAAGGGTTGTTCTCAGGCAACAGGCAATTCACGTTGACTGGTCAAGTTTGCGTTCTTATAAGGGAAGTATAGCCTTTACAGCAGCTGAGGAAAATAATTAAAAAGGTAAAATATGCAAGTGAATAAAGATAATAAACCAAAATCTGAAGATTGATTCTCACTATAGTTACTAAAAGAAACACATTTTGTTGTTCGTCATCCTTTTTCAAGACATTGGTTGAAGATGTTTGCAGGTTGGTGGAAATTTTGAATGAAGCGACTTTGTGATTCTGTCTGTGTTGTGGAAAGCCTCCTCTCCTCTCCTCTCCTCTCCTCCTCTCCTCTCCTCTCCTCTCCTCTCCTCTCCTCCTCTCCTCTCCTCTCCTCTCCTCTCCTCTCCTCTCCTCTCCTCTCCTCTCCTCTCCTCTCCTCTCCTCTCCTCTCCTCTCCTATCCTCTCCTCACTGCATGCTCGGGCATCCTGGAAAGCATTTATAGAGAGAGACTTTGCATTTCTGACTTTGCATTTGAAAACATCCTCTAGGGACTCTGTTACAACTGTCAAACGCATCTTCTTAAATCCATATGAAGTTTCCATCTCCACCCGCTGTGACTTTGTCATCATCACACAACCTAAAGCACAAAAAAGGCGAAAATTGTATTCTTTTTTTAATGGAGAGGCGTAGGATTGAAATTAAAGGGTTTGGGCTATATTTTACTCCAGTGGGAATGTTTTCACCCAACTGGGAAAAGAGCAGACATGCGGCTAAGAGGGAGGGAGGCTGCTGGGATACATTGCTGTTGATGCCCGACTGTTCTCACGGCTCTCTCTATAGAGGAGGAGGAAAATATCTCCTGGAAACACGCAGGGATTTGGACATTTTTTACGCATGCCAAATAGTCCCATGCAAAGCTTTGCAGGCACCCAAGAGGGTGATTGTTAACTCCTCTCAAAAGCTTGACCCACTGCTGACGTAGACTTTGCTGTGTTAAATGTGGATGTAGGGGGATTGTTTAGAAGCATGTTGCATTGATACGTCAACAAGAAAACAGTGAATCAGTTCCTGCGATGAGAAAATCTGCATCTAAGATTAGAAGTGTTTTTACTGGGCTGTCATGATGGATACATGGTGATATAAAAGTAAATTCAATATTATCAAGCTTATTATTCTCAGTATTAATTGTTAGTTTTTATTATTATTTACTGCTGTGGTCATACTATTCAAATTGTTTACCCTGGCCATCATTTACTGTGTCATCTGTTGTTGTTTTTCCATTCTTTAACCACTGGGATTTCCATTAAAGTAGTGACTTGACTGAAAAGACCATTACCTGGAGTGTGTGTGTTTACAGAGATAAAGAGAGAGAAGGAGTAAATGAAAGGTAAACAAAGCTGGTGATGAGGGGAGAGTAAATGATAAGTGCTGTTTGCAGGTTATCACTGTGTGTGTGTGTGTGTGTGTTTGTGTGTGTGTGTGTGTGTGTGTGTGTGTTGTGTCCACGTGCACGCTGTATAAACAGGCTCGTATTAACGTTAGCCACTAACTGTGGTCCAGGCTCTGCAGAATCAGCCGTCACTTTCAGGGGCCATCTGCCTGCAGCCACCAGCCTGCCTCACACCTGTCCCCCCTCCCCGCTCGCTCACCCCTGCCTCCCGGGCTATAGGGTTAAATGCATCAGATTGCCGCTTGCACACACACGGACGTGGCCTTGCAAACACTATGGCAGTCATTTTATTCTCACCTACACACAAACTCACATATCCCTCGTTGGCAGGTTGGAAAATGGCGCTCATTTGTGTGCACAGTGCACGCGTACTCAATGTGGTTTTTATATATACAGCCACTTTGCATGGATTATCTAAATTTTTCCCCCTCCTGTGCTTTTTGATGTTAACCACAGCTAATAGCTTGCTAGTGGTTTATAGTGCATCCAAACAGAGCATTCATTTATTTCAGAGGGGAAACTGCTGATTTACCCTTTAGCACAGTCACACTGAGCCGCTGTGATGTAATTATGGAGCACTTCTTTTAAGTGTGACACACCGCCGTTTGGATGCAGTCCAGATTTGCTATATGGTGCACAAGTGATGATGACTCAACAGAGTTAATATGCCGGCTACACTGTGAAGGCCCCTTGTGTATTTTGTATCAGCTGGAAGGTTTTACTTTCTCTTAGCATATGAACTATTCTCCCAGCAGAAGCCTGTTTATGTTAATGGGTCATTATTGGCTCATGCACCTGCAAATTTGGCTTCTTGAAACGCAGGTGATGCATCTTTTTTGGCATGTTTGTCCTGTCATTTTAGCTTCTGCAGAAACTACAGCTACTTCTTTAATGGACTGGTTATATGGCTGTTACAGATTAGTCAATTAATTGCAAAATGTTTTTTATATTTGATTAATATGTTTTTAAACAAAATACCAAATATTCTAGTATTTCAGTCTGAACAAGGAACAGTTGTTCTGAAAATTAGACAAAAAACAAAAAATAAAATCCTCAACAGATGAGAATGAAACTAGAACCCTTTATCAATCCCCAATGTCCCCTCATGAGACTGCATTTAAATTCAATACACACGTTTTATTTTGGATCTGCACTAAATTGTAAACACTCAGTATCCATCTGATCTTCTTTCATCAGGATCTATTTTTTCTCTGACAAATCAACGAAAATATTCAAAAACACACACTATCGCGCAATGTTAAAGAGGCATTCTTTAATACCCCCTGATCCGAATCAGTGCCAAAATTTAATTGCTTCTTTCCTGATACCCCATCATTCGACCAAGTTTCGTGGTAATCCGACCTGTAGTTTTTGTGTAATCCTGCTAATAAACAAACAAAACAAATGAAAACGCAACATCCTTGGAAGAGCTAACTAATAAGTTGCAGCCCAAGATGCTAAGCCATTAATTCATCAGTGTTGACAGTTTGACTTTTCATTTGTTCTGCAAATCCTGGAGTTGATTCCTGCTCGGACGGTTTGTTGCTGACTCCTTTTGTAAAGCTCAACATATTAATCATTCAAACACATCAGCCGCAGTAACTGAACTGTGATATATGAAGATAAAGATGGTGGGGTATTCGTTTGAAGATGTGCAGTCAGAGGGCAAGTGTAAGCTGTAGAACTGGATACTGAAACCACTGTTCCATGCACTCCTTCAAGATGTATAGATCTGTTCTGATTATTCAGAGCCGTCTGTTACCAAGTCCCAGAGTGAATTATAGATGGAATCAGAGTGTGTGTGTGTGTGTGTGTGTGTGCACATACACACTCATTGCCCTTGTAGATCGATAGGCCCATTGATGGTTATCAGCGAGAGGGCAGTTCTCTTCACTGCTTATTGAATTTCATCACCCATGAAAGAGCAGCAGTGGTATAAAAGGACTTGCAGGTATGTGTGTGTTTGTGTGTGTCGGTGTCTGCGTATGCATTTGTGTGTTAGTGCGTGCTTTCCCGCGCTCACCAAGGAAAAGAGGTCTTTGCTTTATTGTAGCTGTGAGTTGGCCTTTACGGGGGCTTATTTAATGTCAAAGTCAACAGCGAGCACTACAAACCGATTTTATTGGCCTTGTTCGTGTTTTTACTCCAGATAACATGAGACTTATAGGGCAACTGAAGAGGAGGCCAATAGGGCAGAGTCAGACAATTCATCACGTTTCATGGACGCAGTAAATTCTTGGCGGGATTCCTCACTTCAAGCCGTTCAGCCTACAGGAAATCATCATGATAGAAATGTGACCAAATCAAACTTCCTCATCTTCTTTCAGTGACGTAGCGACAGCTGTACAAGCGGCGTCTAAAAGACGGACAGCTGGGAAATTCAGGTTGGTCGTTGTTGAGGTAAACGGCAAACTGTGTATGAAAGCGCTCAGTGTTTGCTGGGCTAAAACACACACTGATAGACCTGTGCAGGGCAACACAAACACACACTCTCTGCCCTCATAGTCCTCTGTATATAGACTGGGATTGAGTTGCTAATTAACTTCACTTTCTCTAACTGTATCACACACACACACACACACACACACACACACACACACACACAGACACAAACACACAAACACACAAAGAATCTCTCTCTTAGGCCTCTTCTCATGATGTCTGTCCTCTCGCTCTCTCTTTCTCTCACTGTTTATTTTCCTGCCTCCATCTGGTGTCGGCTGATATTGTAATCGCCCTAATGCACATTGCCTTCCCCTCACACACACACACACACACGTTATGTGCCATCCTGACAAGCCCCTTTTCTTATTCCAAAAGATAAGCCACAGGATGTGATTCTCTGACTGCAGTGTGTGTGTGTGTGTGTGTGTGTGTGTGTGTGTGTGTGTGTGTGTGTGTGTGTGTGTGTGTGTGTGTTTGCACAAGCAGGTGTCTATACAGTATGTCTTAAAGAATACAAAAGGACACACACACACTAAAGTGTATTTCTGCCTCCACTCCGCCAAAGGTAACGATATTGAATAGGAGCTTCTGAGTGATGCAGACCGGTGATAATGTGGCTGAGTGAAGATGTTCCCCATTATCGCTCACCTCCTCGATATTCACCTGTCAGCTAATTTACATTTAAAGACTAGATGGTGTGTGGCTTTACTTGTATTTTGTAAAGGTTGGTGTCAAAAGAAAAAGTGTGTACATGTGTGTGGGCGTGTGTGGAAAGAGATTACTGCGCTGCCATTTCTAATAGCTTTTGTTTTGTGATTCAGCAGACGTTTGGGATGATGGAAGATGGGAGCTCTCTCACTCTGTCACTCTCTCACTGTCTCTCACTCTCTCACTCTCTCACATACACATGTTTAGGACACAGGCAGGTTTGATTGATGGGGAGTATGAGCTGTGAAACTGTGGAAGTCGCGTGTGTGCGTGTGTGCACACACAAACAAACAGGCAGGCAGAAAATCAGACAAACTGAAAACGAGAGACACAAAGAAAGCAGATGAGAAATTTGGAGATTGAGTGAGGGTGGGGAGATGCATCACCTCGGCCTTGTCACGCTTTAGCGCTTTTTAAAACCCCAAACCGAGGTTGCTTCTCGCATTGTTAACGCTAACCAGCATGAGCATGTGAAAGTAAATCCCTTTCTGCCCCCCCCCCCCCCCGCCCTTTTTTTTTTAAAGACATAATTTACGATCACCGTCCAGACTTATCAGCTTGGATTCCCCCTGATATTTGATTTACAGCTCCGTTCTCTCTCATTAATTTTGATCTATGGATTTGGACCGTACACTTTATGAAAAGGGCAGCGGCTGGAGTGGAGCCTCGGCCAGCCTGGTAAAAAGAAGTGTAATTAAGATCAGCAGACAGGGAGGGAGAGAAAGAGAGAAGCACGATCGATGATGCAGACAGTGGACCCTCTGTTTTTTTCCCTGCGAGTATTGACGTGTTCAGTCAATTACAGAGAGAGAAGGAGAGACGGGGAGGCTGGAGTGTGTGTGTGTTCAAATATGTGTGTGCTCACAAGCCTGTGTGTGTACGTGAGGGTAAGTGCGAACAGCCCATGCACATCTGCGTTTAAGATGTGTTCCTCTAATATTCATAATAAAGTGCAGTCGACAACTGCAGAGCAGACACGGCCACTGTTGTTTTAGGACTTCCAGTCGCTCCACAGTCTTTTATCCAACATCACAACTCAATCATTGTTTCCTCCATTTGCTGGTTAATATCACAGCACTGCAGCCAAATAATGAGGCTCTCCTCTTTGTGCCTCAATTTGACTTGCATGATGGGTATTGTAGGAGGAGAGGGGCTTCCAGCTGTTGTCAGTTAATGTCACAGACAAACAGGGAGATAGGACAATGGAACGACAGCCGCTTCCTCCGTCCAATTGTGTTGTTGTCAAACCAACAGCAGGTGCCTTGAATGATAAACGCCGAGAGTCAATTATTTCACGGAAGGGCCATTTTGGAAATTGGAATGGAAATGGAAGGAGCTGGTCCATCATCCCCAAATGGGGCCAAGTAAAAGCCTCATTTTGTTTAACTTCTTGTGTACTCTGCCCCCCCCCCCCCCCCCCATCCGCTTCCCCCAATCCCCATCCAACCTTCAATAGCCTGACTTGTTGCTAGCCACCCCGCTAAGTGTTTGTACGCTCAGAGTCGATATAGCCTTTCGGCGAGAACAAAATTACAGTCCATTTTATCTCAACAGAAATGATATTTGATGGCATTTCCTCCTCCAAAAAAGAAGATTACGTTCAGAATAATCACACTCACAGTGGGGGTTTTTTTCTTGAAGGGGATAATAATAATAAAAAGTGGTGGTTGAGTAAAGAAACTTGCTGCAGTTGGACGAGAGGATTAGATGTGAGGCTGAAGCTGGGTATTGACGAACAGATAGAGATCTCAAGAGCTGCCTCTTCTTAGTCCTCTGGTGTGTGTGTGTTTTATTACAGATAGAAACCATTTGTCTATCTGTCCATCCATCCATCCATACAACCCTCGATCTATCTATCCATCTTTCTATCCATCTATCTATCTATCTATCCATCTTTCTATCCATCTATCTGTCCATCTATCTATCTGTGTATCTATCTATCCATCTCTATCTGTATGTCTGTGGTGTCATCTGATACACTCCTGACCCCAGCTGCTCTCTGGATTTGCGATTGACAGTCCTTTCATCAAAGCATCTGTTCTTTCCCTCTGTTGTAGTCTCACCATATGGACATGTCATCCTCAGCTGCGCGTTTTATAGTACCGTAGATGATGTGTCTCCATGGTAACCAAACTCCTCTTTTAGAAATATGATATGAATTATATTTTTAGCCCCACATATGCATGATGTCTAAACACGCTGGTGTCCGTATTGCAATGTACCTTGACATTTATGGCGTTTCATATCAAGTTAGGCGGCGTGATGGTGAACCGGTGCCGATTCGCTATCGAGGCACACTTCTGAAGTTTTACAGCTCCTCCAGTGCACAGGCATGTTTGTCTTCTCTACACGATAGAGCCATTTGTGGAAGAATCCGATCTTTCTTCCAGGATTTAAACAGCTCCAGATTTGCGGCAAAACTCTTTAGTCCTGGTTACACAGAGTAGGCGCAGAGCAGAGGAGGGAGAAGGGCTCTCACGGAGCAATAAAAATCCAGGAGAGAGCGTAAATCCATCTCCCCTTGTAAGGTCCGAAATTTTTTTGCAGATGTTTCAAGATGTTTGGCTGGAGCGATGGTAATTTCTTGCCCATCTGTCTTCTCTCCTCCCCCTATGCCTCTTTATCAACATCTGGTTTTCGGTGCGGCAGGGAAACAAGTATCCTTTATAAGCCAAGGGTTCACAGTTCCCCCTCTGCTTGTGCTATTAACTTATCCTCAACTACTGCTCTCTGTCTATGCACACATATTCACATATGCTAACCATTAGAAAGTCATACCATTCAGAAAATGTAATAACTTTCAGTTAGAGGGGGAGATAAAGTATTTGGCTTCTTTTTTTTTGTTCTCTTTATTTTTTCCATAACTGCAAAGAATTCGGGGTTCTGTTTTTTATGCCTCCCCAGTGAGAGGACAAATTACTGCCTAGATGTTAGTTGGAGGATGCTTTAGTGAGAGGAAAACCCCTTCCCCTTTACTATTTGAGTAGGACCCTCGGGTCTGTGTCAGCACCTCCATGACCCAGTCAGGAGTGAAGAGAGTAAAGCTGCTACTCAGGGTCAGAGATGCATCACATCAATTCACTTGTAGGAACAAGACATGTTTAGTTTGGAATAAATGCACACAAACAATTTGCTACACACTTTAGCGGTGCAGCAAGACTAAGATCTTAATTTGCTATTTCCTCTTTGGCAGTATTAAATTGTCCATGTATAATTCACAGCTGCGTAGGGATCGTGCATTGTGGCGCAGCTGTGACATTATGTTTGCGAATTTAACCACCTCACACACAGGCCTGAACTTCACATGGAATACACACACATTACACACTTATTGACATAATGCATTCCCTAGCCCCTTACTCTATCCTTAACCATCACAAGGAAATCCCTAACCTAATTCTAACCCTTGTCCTAAAAAATTTGTGAGGACCAGCCAAAATGTCCTCACAACATCAAGATTGTCCGCACAACCATAATTGTCCCTCATAGCTATAGATAGACATGCATACACACAAATCTACTAACAGACACGCAGGTGTGCACTCACCAAATCACTCTCTCACATGCTTGCAGACAGCCTGAAGTTGAATATTCAAACAAAGATTTGCAGCCCAGCACCATATGGCAGAGTTTTCAATCTAAAATGAAGAATGCAGAATGTGCTTTGAGCTTGTTGAGTAAGGTGCTGTGTGACCGTGGTGTGTATTTGATAGGGCAAGCAGCAATCGAGGAGTACGTGGCGCTGCACGTTACCACAACAGAGAATTAGACATCTGAGGTGTTGGTAGACACAAATTCAGAGAAAAGTCTGCTTCTCTTTCTTTAGTGTAGGAACACCTCAGAGGTACCACTCTTACATCATCATCATTACGTCATTTAGCCACTTAAGAAAAGCATGCAGGGCTCATTGTTACAGCTGATTGCGCTTCATTAAATCATTGGTTTTTGCTGTCACACAACACAGTCTGACAGAATTGTATTATATGAAAATTAAAATGCATTCAAAGATCCCAGCATGCACCACACAAAGCATACAGTCTGTATTTGGATAAGAAAAAGATACAAAATTTGGTTTTGCCACTTTGCCCGAGGCTACGACACACAATCACACAAAAACACGAGCCCACACATGACAGATGCCCCTTACTGCCAAAGACACTAATGCATTAGTCGTGCACTGCCCCCGGGCTTCTGCCTGGTAGGACAATAACCACAACAGAGTCACCAGCTGATATCAAAGATGGAGGATGCACGATCACGCTGGTGCAAGCACATGTGTGTGATTAGACTGAGCCTGTGTTTGTTTACCATTAGCATGTAGACAGGATTTACACATAGCTGAACGTAATCAGTCAGTTTTAATAATTCAGTTTGTTGCTGTGTGTTTTCTTATGATACATCAAAATGTTTGAATAGGCCGTTATTTTAAGTAGTTTTGATTCAAGAGAATTAGCGTGCGTGTGTGTGTGTGTGTGTGTGTGTGTGTGTGTGTGTGTGTGTGTGTGTGTGTGTGTGTGTGTATACAAGTACTGATGCCACCACAATGTTTGCAGACGATAGTGTGTTGAGGCGACCTTTGTTTGTCCACTGTGTGTATGTGTTGATTGCAAAGGATTAGATTGTGATTATAAAAGTGGGGGGTGGGGAGACCAAGGTGGAGATAGGGGGAGAGAGGTGCAGCAAGGTGAGATGTGGAGACAAGAGAGGAAAGAGAGGAGGAGAAACTAGAACGATGCACACCTCTGCCAGAGCCAAACACCAGATCTGTGTGTTTATTCGGATCTGCACTAAACTGCACACACTAACTACTGAATGGGTTCTTCCCTGACCCATACCACAACCCTCCACCAAGTTTCATGGTAGTCCTTCCAGTCTTTGCTTAATCCTGTTTACAAACAAACAAACAATGGTAAAAACATATTGTCCTTGGCAGAGGTAATGAGACTTCCATCATGTGAGGAAATAAATTATAGGCTTTTCCAATGTCATTAGTAAAACAAAAATTAAACAGCTTTAATTAGATAGATCAGTCTGTATGTTTGGATACTAAATAGAGATTTTATTGTAGTAATCAAAGCATTAGTTTTTAGTTTTTAGACAGCTAGCGATTTAAGAAACATCTTCTGAACCCAACTCTTCTATCTGCGAGCAGTGACTTTAGGTACCAGTACTTGGTGGGAACAATCCAAAATGAGATTCCTGTGTTTTAGACTGAAAGCCAGGTTATTAATCAGGCTGCCTGAGGTTGTGTGTGCATCTGTGGCTCTGATGTAAGCCTGTGTGTCGGTGCCAGTTGGAGAACAAGACCCTGGAAATAGAGTGGGACACATTAGTGAGTGACTGTAAACCACTGGAGTTTAGTGCCAGAGGGAGGGAGGGAGGAGAGATGGAGGTAGTGACAGAGAGAACGAGAAAAAATAAAATGACCCTGTACAAGATGTTAAACAACAGCTATGAGTTTCCAAATTGCTGAGCTCGGATACAAGCTTCAGCTTTCAGACCTATAATGTGTTTTTGAGATCCTCCGTCGCTCTCTCTCAGGCGGCAACACGGCATCGACGCTGGAAGCTTTTCAACATTTGGAGGAAAAATAACATATGAAATCCGTCAACCCATGTTTAACTTGTCCATGTCAAAGAGTTCACACAGCAAGTCTTAACCAAAGCTACATGCGAGCCACTATATATAGCTGCTCTACTGTAATAGAAAATTATAGTGAGACTGGGGATTTTTTGGGGTATTCATGGTATGTAGAAGAAAGTTTATAAAGTATGACACATGCAGCTTGCAGGAAAAGAACTTCTTGTTTTTCAAATGATTGCCGGGGCGAGGATGTCTCACTGAAGATGGATAGAGAGGCTTTTTTTTTTTTCCATGTTTTGTTTTTCTTTTAATGAGAGAAAAGAAGACACAGCAGCCACAATGTGTGGGCTGCGAGAGCGCTCACATCCTGAATGTAATGGGTCTCCTCATTTGAAATGTGCCAGTGTTTCATTCACACCCCGCAAATTGACAGTGTAAAAAATTAAATTCATGAATTCACAGATCTTAAAATAGTTCATTTACAGGAAACCCTGGAATATGAGTTTTTACTTTATACACTTCCCTGAGAAGTGAATTGTAGGAATGAGTGTTAGAACAAACCTCCTTAGATACAAAGGAAACGCCTCCACCACATACACATATTCACACACTATGAAAACCCTCCATCCCTGGAATACCATCAGTCCTGATACTGCTGAGTGGTTTTGATTGAGGATAGACCAGCCCGTCCCTGTCTGTCTCTCTCTGGTGTCTGAGAGCAGCAGAAATGGTGCCAGAGGAAGAGCAAGGACACAGTGTTTTATTTTACCAGCCAGAGACGTGCTGAGTGTGGTTCAGGGATAGACAGGTGAAGAACATAGGATACTGAGAAGAGAGACGCCATATTTAGATTCCAATTCTTTTACTATTTGGTCTAAAAGGCATGTTCAAAGAGGTATCAGTCACTGCTGGTTCTGTGTAAAAGACACATTTTTTAATTCAGCAGTCCTTCTGTTCTGCTTTCTCTCTTTCTTCCACCTTTCCTTTCTTTCCAGCAATTTCCTTCCAGCTTTCTTTTCTCTCTCTGTCACACCAGTAGTGTAAGAAGTGCGAAAAAAATAAATAGCACTCTTGCACTCACCTATCTTTGCATGTGCATACATGTGCATGTGTCCTTTGACAGTTGGGAGAGCATATCTGCTGCTCCTGTTGTCATGGAAACAGTGGGCACTGTGTGTGTGGTTATATATAAATGTATGTGTTTCACTGGAGACCCCCCCAAAATAGAGCAGCGAGGTCTGGTCAGGAGGACCACGGCCACATTCAGACCTCATTCTCCCTCTGACTTAATTCACCTCTACTTTTTATTGTTTGACTCCAGTAAATAGACCACGTTTGACTCACTGTTCGAAGCCCCCGGCAGCGTCTGAGGAAGACAGATAGGACAGTCCGCTCCACCCGGGGCAGGAGCCAGGCCTGTGGGGTCAGGTCCAGGGCCACCGGTCCCACCACCACCCTCCGATCCCCTCTCTCTGCTCCGCCAACTATCCTTCCACCGCCCCCCCGCCCCCCATCCCACAGTCACTGCTGCGGCTTTAATTACTTGAAAACAAGCAAAAACATCCTGGACCCGGAGAGAGAGAGAACAAGTGACTAGATGATGTGCGTGCGTGCTGCTGTGCGTGCACGACGTGTTTTGCACAGGAACAAGTCATTCATCTCGACTGCGCAATACTGTCTTCCACACAAACCCACACAAACACACACTGTCCCCTTCACACACATCCTGACCCCAACCAGCCAACCATCCCCGCCCTTCTCCTCTCGCTTTCTCTGCGGGTTCCCATCCTCTCCCCCCGCCCCCTCCCCCCCCAGGTTCCTTCTGGTTCCATTTCTGGTTCCTGACCAGTGGGGCTATCTGTGGATGGCCACTGGTTCCTCTCATTCTGCTGGCCCATTGTGTGGTGAGCTGGGCTGGACCCTGGGCCCCGGGGGCCAGGGAGGGGAGCCAGGAATGGTCTGGTTCCTGTTGCTGTACTAGTTAAAGGAACTGTGGCACCGCTTCCATCACGACTGCTGTGAAAAATGGAGTTAAGGGCTATTTTTGTGGAAACAGCCACGTGAGTTGCTTCCCTTGCTTTTGGGAGAGCGGTGACTTTGATGAGGAGAAATTTCTGGTTTAATTGGAAGCTCTGGGTGTTAAAATAACTAACAGAATTTGTTCCATAGCTGTTACAAGACAAATCTGTGTCTTACATGTAGGAAATGTGCAATGTTAAATGTCTTTCTTTGGGATCAGGATTCTGAGGGAGTGACTCAGACAAAGGTTTATATACAAACCATTCAATCACCGACATTTTTAGTGATATAAAACGGATAATGCCATTGTTAAAATTCTTTTGATTCAACTTCTTCATTCATGCTTTTTAACAGCTTTTATAGACTTTGAAATTACTTATTGACTTTTGAAATTACAGCCTCAACCCCGCCCACCTTTAAGAACAACTTGAAGTTGACACACACACCCCTCATTATCAGTGTCATTGAGTTGACAGTGGGATGAAGTGTTTGCATTTATGCTGCACAGAGCATCCTCTGGTTCGAAGGAACACACACACACACACAATTTGTGACACTCATAGCCACAACCACAGCTTCCTTCAGCAGCTACAACTGTGACTTGATTCCACTCTTGTGCCATCTGATGTCCTCCCTCTGACTCCTCGCTCACCGTGGTGGGCTGCACAGAGCGCGCCACTAGCTACTGCGCTCGGTTAATTATGACTGCCAGGCCCGGGCTGTCACAGTGATTCACCGTGGAAAGAGAGAGAGAGAGAGTGGGGGGGAGGAAGAAGAGGGTAAGGGGAGTTGGCAGGTGTACAGATGTATCGTTAGCGCCACCTAGTGAGGCAGAAGCAAGAGCTCCTTGAGTTGACAAACCTGTCTGTATTATCACACATTTTTCTTTTCCCCATAGTTCACACGTCTTCACAAATGTCCCGTCCTTCTATCGCGTCACTCCATCTTTCAGCAGCCGAGCACTCCCCTTTTCTTGCTCACTTGTTTTTTCAGTTTTTCTCCGTGTTGCCGGTGTCAGTCGACCCGTTGCAACAAATCAAGTGCTCCATTCATCTGGTGTCATCTGTGCACTACAGAGAACTGGAAATGTGCGCTCTCTCCCCTCCTCTGTCTCTCCTCCGACAGCCACCTCTCCACTTCATCATCGGTGAGCAGATCAGATTGGAAGTGGGCCAAGTCATTCAGCACCGGCTAAATGGAAGTTGGCCATGAGTGAGGATTTATGGGACTGGTTAAGGCTGGTGGTTGCCCTGTATTGTGATCATATGGTTTATTTGCCATTGATCCTTGAGGCACAGTGGGATGGGTGTTTAAAATACAGTTCCCCTCAACTCTATAAGGTTTTATTAGATATAGAGAGTTCACCGTTAGCAGTCAGTTCAAAATCAAGTATCCTCGCTCAGAGACATCAGATCATGTTTGAGTAATCTGCTGCTATTTGTGCCCTCAGGTGAGGGGGAAAAATGGTGTCTGCATAACCATTAACAACTCTTACGGCAGTTAAGCAACTGGTTTGGTAGCAAGCAGCTGAGATTGGAAGATTTCAGCAAACCATCCACCCACACACCCACACACACACACACACACACACACACACACACACACACACACACACACACACACACACGTGCATGCACCCACAGCAAAAAAGTCATTTGTTCTACCTCATTAGCATGTATTGTGGCGAGCGGGCGTAACACACTGAAAGGTGAAATGGGTCCGCCATGAATAGCACACCAGTCGGCAGAGGAGAGATGGGGAAAGAGGGAGGAGGAGGAGGAGGAGGAGAGTGTCCAGATGGCTGGGGACCTGCCGCACACATAGGGAGTCTTTCGCTCGCCGTTTTTTTTTTTTTCCTCCGCTGATTACACCATTTCGACTACACTTGCTTTCACTCGCTGTCTCTCTGCAGCTCCCTCTTCTTCTCACTCATGCACACACAAAAGCCGAGCCCACATGTAACCTCCCTCCAGAGTTCTTGTTCACTTGCAGCCATTGTGCATATGCACACACACACACAGACACACACAGAGGCAGTGTGTGTCCAGGAGGCAGAGAGTGCAGCCTACTGGAGGGCTTGTTGTGGCCCATTGCACTTTTACACAAGATGGTATCTCTTTCAACCACCACCCCCTTCCTCTTCATCCATCTTTCCTCCTTGCATCCTTCCTCTCCTCTTCTCTCCGTCAAAACGTGTCCTAATTAAAGCCGACTGGAGTTGGTTGACTACACGGACCGTCCGGCTTACTGTCGGAGACATTCTGGACAGATTTCACAAAGCCTCCTCCTCCAGTTTGATGACTGGAGTACAACCATGTTTGATATGTGGTATTGAGACTCTGTTTCTGGCGAGTTACATCAGATTGCACTAAAGCTGAGGCCATCTTTGGTCGATCCTTTGACAGCAAAAAGCGGGAGGGAGAGAGAGAGTGGCAGAGAGGAAGAGTACTGGCGTTTGCCCTGATGTTCCCTTTCCTTTTCTCTCAGCATTGTGTAGCGTTGCCAGAATATCGGTTCATTTATCTTTCCATCTGTGTGTGTGTGTGTATCAGTCTGTCATTCTCTCACTAACTCTCTCTTTCTCTCATCCCTTTTCTCTGATTACACCAACCCGCACCTCGTTCTGCACTTTTGCCTCTTTTCCTGTTGGTCTCTTTCAGACTACGTTTTGCCTGTTTGTCTGGTAGAGAATCAGTAATGGTCTCCACTGGGATGTAAACTGTGAGGTTCTGTGTGTTCTGTCTGGTGTCTTGTGAGTCCAAACACAACGCTGTATTTACATTTTTTTACGTCTATATGCTCTTTTGCATATTTCTCTTCCTGCATCCCCTTGCCTACATCCCTCTGTGCCAGTAAACCTACACACATGGAGCGGCCAGGGGCTGTCTCGTGGGACTTCAGTGTGTGTGTGTGTGTGTGTGTGTGTGTGTGTGTGTGTGTGTGTGTGTGTGTGTGTGTGTGTGTGTGTGTGTGAGCGAGCGAAAGAGAAAGAGAGGGAGCATTTTGTGTGTGTGTGTCTGTATCACTCCATCACCCCCACTATTCAAGTCCACCTCATTGACTCATCATTGAGTGGGCCCTCCAAAGCTCTATTGAGTTTATCAAGTCTTCCACAAAAAGTCACTCCCATTCATTCTTGTCGAAGTGAGCTACACCCCCTCCCACCCCTTACAAACACACACACACACACACACACACAGACACACACACACACACACACAGACACACACAGACACACACACACACAGACAGACACTCCTAGGATGGCTCTGGCCCAGGCAAAATGGCATTGACACTTCAATAAAACCCCCTTACCATCCTCATCAGCATGTGTGACTATTCAGTTTGTTAAAGCGCTTGTATGAAGACGGCCTTTTATTCGCCTGTTTTGAATTTAAGCACATATATTAACCCTTGTATGGAATTACTCTTTAATATGTGAATAGGAGGTGAAGGGAGGATGTTAGGAGACAGGAAAGGAGACGAATAGAAACATATATGTTTGGGATTCAGCGAGCTTATTTTTTAAGCCACAGCATTTGCGCTCCCTGACAAGTTGACTTGTTTAATACTTAAAGTAAGCCCCTGATGCTCATTCACAGACACGCTCACACAAAGAGAGTGTAATTTAACACAGCACGACTCATATCCCACACAAATGTAAATGTGGTATTTGCAATGTGAGCGCTTTGAATGTATTTGTGCCTTTTTAACAAAAGTGCCCAAATAGTAGGGAACGCCATTACAACAAACACGTGAAATTGTAGGTTTTACAACACGCGGACCAAAATGCAAACAATCCCGACTATTTGGAGTTGTGCAAAGCTGTTGTTGCCGTCAGTCGGATTATGTGTTTTGGCAAGCCTCTCGCTAAAGTATTTGTTTGGTTGCTACGTCTGTTGCTTGTTATTACATGTTTTTGTTGTGGACGAGATGGTGAAAGTGGGACCGCTTCCAGGCAATCTGGGACAGAGAGAACAAATGGCCTGAAGAGAGGCTTCAGCATCCGCATCCGCAGCACCCGCTACAGCACACTTCCACACATATGACATGATTTCATTGGTGCTAAGAGCCAATGAAACATTATTAGGTGAAAAAAAAAAAAGAACCTCTCCACTGTACTGACTGATCACGTATCCCGGCTGGTATATGTCCTGGCACCGGTTAGCATGGCGGGTCTTCCTGGCGCTTACAGGGTTCAAAATAATCAATAACAGATCTCTGATTACAATAACTGGAAGGTGGGATATGAAATCAACTTCCCCACTGCTGTTTATTGAATAAACTGAATCCATTGTATCAGTGTCTGCTTATGAAAGGAAATATGAGCTTAAAGAGAGAGACTGTGCGTATGTGAGTGCAAGTAATTTTAGGGGCCACAAGTCTCAGGGGAGCTGGTGGAGCTATTGCTGTTGTTTATCAGCACGCACACACACATACACACACACATACACTCATCCGTCTTTATCTCAATTCTCTTGCTGTCTTATTATATTTCTTTATCCCTTTCTCTCTCTCCTCCATTACTGGCGTTTTAAGCAGCTCACTTGGGAACATGAGGCTTGTTGGCTTGCAATAATGTTAAGATGCTTTGTCTCTCATCCTTACCATTGTGGGCACACACTCACACACTCACACACTCACACACTCACACACTCACACACACTCACACACACTCACACACGCTCACACACACACACACACACACACACGCACACACACATACACAAACTCACACAGAAAGGGAGGTAAACGCTGTTAAAAGGAGGATCAGGGGAATTTCGGAGCCATTCTTTGTCTCCTACCCTCCTGAACCTGAGACACGGTGCATGGGATTGTGCGAAAGTGTGTGCAAATGTGTGTGGGTGTGCATGTGTGCAGATGCCTGCAAGCTGACAGGGAGTGAAAGCCCAGACATATGTTAATCAGATGTTGTGATGATGGCAGAGCAGAAGGAGAGAGCGAGAGCGAGAGTGAGAGAGAGAGAGAGCGAGAGCACCGGAGAGACGAATGAGGAGTGAAAATAAATGCAGAGCTTTTAAAAGACAGAGTGAGAGGAAGGAGAAAAAGGAACAGTGCAGGGAGAGGAGAGAAGAAGAACAGAGAAAATGACAGCAAAATGGTGCAGTGATTTATTTTCTAACTGCAAAAACCACTGCAGAGAATCGATTCAATCCATTAGTTTAACTGAATGGACCTACACTATAAGTTTGAGGTCATTGAACAAAAATGATAAATGTTTCCTGTCCGCACTAGGATACATTAGCCATACACAGTGGGATTTTTTTGTCTCCAATTTTTACTACTACATTGTTACCCTGTTTTAACATCTGATATCTGCCATATGTATCATATAAATCCAGCTGGACAGTCATTCAATATTAAAGTTGCTATTATCCAATATATTTATGGATGGACAGATTGCCAGTATGGTTGGATGCCTAAATCTGGTGCCAATCAGACACTGTGTCTTAGTTTCTATCCTAAGAAAGGATGTAACAAACTCCAAATGACAATTTAAGTTCAGATCTTCTGAGCCACGCTTCATAACTAAGATATTTTTCTTTTTCTTGGAGGGGGAACCAAAATGTTCCCACTCTTGTGACTGACTTTATTGAGATAATGAAAGTAGCATTTACTGCAGGCATGATCACTCAGTCATGATTTCACAAAAATAGTCACATGACACATGCACACAGGCATAATGTGTAACATTAACAATATACACATCCTGCCCTAACTTCAAAAAATAAATATAATTCAAAAATTAATATGTGTTATTATGTTAATTGTGAAATTAAAAGTGGGTTTTGCTACATTAGTGAAGTAACAAGAGGTCAACAGTTAATGTGAGGGGCTGTTATGGCTAATTGAAAGTAATGTAATTAAATTGTGTAGAAAATAAGATATTGAAGTGTTGTCTGAAAGGTTTTGTCCAATTTAATAGAAAACATATATTGTTTTGGCTCAAGAAATGGATAAAGCAGATAAAAAAAATAGAGAGAACATTTCGAGGAGAGGAGAGATGTGGGGCACTTCTACTCAGGAGAGTTCAGAGGGGGCCAGAGAAGCTGCAGACGGCTGCTCCAAATGGATTTTCCTTGTTTGTAATGAGGCTACTTGTTCTGCTGCTGCTGCCAGAGCATGTGGTGTTTCTGGGGAGGTTGGATGGAGAGAAGGACAGAGATAGTGGCGGATGAGTGGTGAAGATGGGTGAAGGCGATAAAGGGAGAGCAGGACGAGGACGTATAGGCGACTGAGGGGGAAGGAGGAGGAGAGGATAGATGGTGGAAGAAACAATCAGTTATTGCAGATAGCGAGAGGGAAAAGAAATAAACAGAGCGAGGGATAGAAAGAGATATTTGTGATGGAAAATATTACAGCTGTTGTGTTGTCGAGGAGGAAAGTAATGGCTTGGTGGTCTTCCAACACTCAAGCTGTTAAATGAGATACCGGAATAAAGATATTGAGATAAATGGAACGCCATCTGGAAAAGTATATTGATTTTTTTTTTTTTTTCAATACTGTTCAGCAAATGAGCTGATTGACTCAATCGCATGTGAACGTACTGCAACAGAAGAAAGAAGGAAAAGGATGTGTAGAGAACTTGTGTCTTTCCTTGGCCCTCGTTTTCAAACAGTGGTTCAGAGGGTTTAAATGAGAAACATAATGAGAGCGAGATTCACCCGAGGCAAAACTCTGTTAAAGACACTGACCTGTTTTAGCTTTTCTTTGATGTGAATTCCACGGTTATGAACTCATATTACCTCCCTACTCCTCCTCTCCTCTCGTCACTCTGTCTCTCTCCCTTGGTTTTTATTCTCTTTTGTTCTCACTCACTCCGCTCTGCAGAAGAACACTGTGTGCAATATGACTTCTCGCTACCTCAGATTCACTCCTTTTGTCCCCATGTTTTTCATCTCTCGCTCTGGTTTTCATCGGTTTGTGTGATGTATTATGGGTAATCTAACATTGGATTTCACATGTGTCCACACCCAAGCGTATATTTATTGCAAACAGTATTTCAGACCTCTCATCTCAACTGTTGGGGGAGAGACTGGTCCGTCTCTATCAATTTCAGAGAACCTGCAAAAAGATCTGTCAGGTGATGGCACATCCTATCATCTCATATGCCAGGTTATCAACATACATGTAAAGTGTCCATAACCAGGGGCCGTGACATAACACGGGATCTGTGTTTTGGAAATACATCTGGTAAGATGAGACTTGATGTGGAAGAGTGAGGAGGTGATGAGAGGGACTGAGAGTTTATGAAAGCACAAAACAAGGGCAGAGAACGGAGCAGAGGGAGAAGTCAGAGGCAGCTCACAGATGGTGAGCTGTCAGTGGCCGGCTGTGCTTGTGTGTGTGTGTGTGTGTGTGTGTTCGTACCATGCATATTTGTGCACGCTGCATGTATGTGTAGCGCACTTCTGCCCTTGCTCTCTTGTGTGTATCCGTGCATGCATGTGTGTGTCTGTGCCCTCTGAGTTGAGGAGCGGTGCTGTATGTGCACAGAGCTGTTCTTCCCAGATGGCACTGGCAAACAGACACTGCAAGGCTGGCGGAGTTGGCACGCCGACACAGTGCACAGTTGGCGCTGCCAGCCACCATGCTCTCCCCTATGTACCGGGGCGAGGGAACCTGCTGCCAGCCACCTAAGCTCATTGACTGACTCGCAGGCTGTCTACCAACCGACTTATTCAGTTGGTTAAAGTTGCTCTGTCTTTGTTTCATCTTCACTGAGCGTCCTTCTCACCCTGAATCATGAAAACCTTCTGAAAGTGAAGACCCAGTTCTTCATGAAGTGGTTACTGCACAGTGGCAGCTGATACTAAACATGACACGACATCAGATCTCCGTCACAACATCACACCTTAAGCGTTTGAAACAGTTTCAACTGCATTGTAATTACATTGTGTTGATTCTATTCTTCAAGCAAGAGCTTTCATGTCTTGATTTCATTGTCGAATCATTCACAGTGACGTGTCTTAACACACTCCTCTGATCGTGCCGATCTATAGGCCTCTGCTGGCAGGCTGCCAGCACTGGAGGCTTTCCAGCGCAACGCCTTGATGTTTTCTCTCTGTGTGGTGAGGGAACAAGCAGAAACATACAAGGTTGAATAAAGACTGAGGCTAAAGGAGCATATTAGTCAGTGTTTGTGTGTGAGACACATGCACACAAATGCATATGTCTGTCTGCGTGTGGGCTTTGGTGGTGGCGGCGATGTGTGTGTGTGTGTGTGCACGCACGCGTGTGTGGGTGGGGATGACTTTATACATCCCATGTCTTAAACAGGAAGTGTAAACTAAGCGTGTGTGTGTGTGTGTGTCTGTGTGTGGTATTACAGTTGTCCGCTGTGTGTGTAAACTGTGTATGTGGCTCTGAGGAAGCAGCTGTGCAAGAGGCAGCGAGTGGCAGGTAGGAAAAGCAGAACCAAGACACTGTGTGTGTGTATGTGCGTGTGCGTATGTGTGTGTGTATGCAGGGGGGGGATTTTGGCCACCCATCTGTGCAAGGCTATTTCGCTACTGTTTCTGCAGGCACACACACACACACAGGCACACACACACACACACACACAGCACAGTGCCAGGCAAGCTGTTCACTAGCTGGCGCTGGCAACGCTCCAGAGAGAGTGGTGGCATCCATCTGTAGCACTGGAGAGCGGCTCGGCTGTGTGTCACAGTCTCTCTCTTTCTCTCTCCATGTCTCTATGTGTGTGTCCATGCCACAGAAAAACTGAACACTGGGGTTGTCACGATGATGCTGTTAGTAGTATCGGTGGTGGGTGTGAGGACAAAGTTCAGAGTTGTTAAAAAGCGGCTGCATTGTTTGATGTAGAGTGGGAGGTTGGTGCAGGGGGGTCAGTGATCTGAGGCACCTTGTGCAGAACAAATATTGCAGCTTGTGTCCCACAGCGCAGAGTTAAGTCTGATGAAGTCTGAGCAAAGTTTTACTGCTCTGTTCTGTTCTGAAGATCCTGGCTCCTCAGGGCTGAAAGCAAACAGGAAAGGAAGAAATGCCAAGCAGTTACCATCGATGGAATGGTTACTGGTATTTTATAGCAACATTTATTCCTGCATTTAATGTGACAATTTTATTTTATTTTACTTATTCACATATTTATAGCATGTCTGATATTTTAAGTATGATGGCACTCAGTGGAGAACATGCCTGTGCCGTGGTCCAATAGTCCCATTTAATTCAATCCAATCACCCCAAATTATACTCACTATTGACAGATTTCAATACCTGAAATATTCCTAAAATATTTCATAAAGATCCAATAATTATTATGGTAAAAAGAATCATAAATCTTTGCTTTTTCCAATTTCCCCCTGAAAATTACCTGAATTTTCTAAATTGTCGCTCAGATGTTGAGATTCCCTTCATGTTTGTCAGTGGACAGGAAGGTGAGACAGTGAAAGGTAAAACGATGGGATGAAAGAGACGAAGAGAAAGTGAGTAATGGTTTCACCAAAGGAGACAAAGACTCATTGCTGAGCTGGCATGGTTGTGCCGGTCCTGATTTTTTGTGTTTGTGTGTGTTTGTCCCTCCACAGTCTTCGTCTCTAGCTATACTCACAGCCACTCAGAGCCATTAGCAAACTAGGGTCACCATATCACACACACACACACACACACAAACACACACTATGTTATCCTGGAAATGCCCTGATGCGAGGTCACACCAGCCACCACTCTCCGGCTCCCTGCTCACCAGATGTGACTAAGACCCTGTTTTTAAACATCTCCTCCTGCAGGGGGAAAAGAAGGGATGGAGGGAGGGAGAGAGACCGAGTGCAGAGGGAGCGTGAAAAGAAAAGAGTAGCGGTTTTCAGAGGAGGGGTGGTGGTGGTTTGGGGGTGGTGGTGGTTTGGGGGGGGGGGGGGTAAAGGGTTTTTTTCCCCCCAGTTTTGCAAATCTGGTTCTACTTAGCCGAGTCCTGGAACACATTTCATAAATTGCAGACATATTTTTTCGAAGCGGTTTTGGGGAAGATAGTTAAGCGGCAGTAATTTCCAACACATGGCAGCCGTCATGTGATATTTTGAAAACACCAGACAGACGGGTTGTTCCCTCCCCCACCGTCCCCCCCAGGAACCCTCCCTGCCTTACTGTTAAACTCTGCCCTCCTTTCTCTCTGTGCTCGTCCTCTGCCTCTTTTGCGTTTGATTTCCCCATCTGTCTCTCATAGTCGCTTGTTATCTCTCGTTTTCAGCCTCCTTTCTTTTTCCCAGCGTCCTCAACTCCCTTTTCCTACCTCATTCTTTTTCTTGAACTCTTGTTTTTCCACATGGGTTCCATCCTTTCATCCCCGGCTGTTTTTATGCCCATCACACACAATAACTGCCAGCATTGTCTATCTCTCCATCCATCCATCCAGTCCCCCAGCCCTCTCCACATAGTAAAAGATAACCGACATGTAAAACACGAGGGCCTTTACTGTCTGTTGAAAATTGATTTCGCTCCCAAGGACGGGGATATGATTCCTTTTAGCGTGGACACACACACAGAGATATAAATTGGTTGCAGAGAGAAGCTTCCATCTGGCTGAAGGGGGGGGGGGGGGGGGGGGGGGGGCAGAGCAGGCAAACAGATACAAATTGCCACTTGGGTTAGTGTGTGTGTGTGTGTGTGTGTGTGTGTGTGTGTGTGTTTAGAGATGGAGTGGATGCATCACTGATTTCAAATTGTACTTATGCTACAAGGGTCAAGCTTTTCATAGAGAGTTCTGTGTGTGATGCTTGTGCATGTGTGTTCTAGTGCCACTTATTTTGTCTGCAGGAAAGCTTTCTGTTTTAATGCATGACTTACAATTTCCATTTATCCATCTACCCAAGAATTCCCTAGAACCTTTCATTGTTACTGTTCGTATTGTTAAGGGCCCAAAGAAGCCAGTGTTGAATTTGTTGGGACTTGGACACATGGTGTGTTCACTATTAATAATCTTTGAATAAACAGGCGACCTGTGCTGTGTGCACAGCCGTGGCTGGGACTTCATGACATTGGACGTATTCATGACAATGTCAACTGATTCTCCAGTTTGGGGGTCCTTTATTCTGAGTCAAGCTTCACCAAATTTTGTATAAGCATGAAAGGCTCTTCAGGGTCCTGTGGACTGAGTCCTTTACTTGCTGCAGCTCAATCACTGCTGGTCACTTTTACAGTTTCAGAAAGAAAGCTGCAACCATCCTTACCACAGGCCCAGCAAGCAGCCCAAAAATGTGTCTTCAGCATTAGGATGTGCATTGAGCATTTTGTATGACTTGTCCTCCGCTGGCAGTGAGTCCTGCCTGGGAAGACACCCAGATCCATTTGGGTTCACTTGGCCCTGCGTCAGGGTGGCATCAGAAATGAACCAAACTGTTTGAGGAAAGTAATTTTCAGTAGGCTGCCTTCCATCGAATGGACAAATAGAGCTCACCAAGGCTTACATCTGATTTATATACACTTCATTTTCCCCGGAAAACAGCATTTGTGTCATTATATTGACATCATGTCGTTAATGGCAGCAACAGCCGCAGCTTTATTCAAATAAACACATTTTCGAAAGTTATCTAAATATGTTAAAACATGCTTTGGAAAAATGTCTATGTTTCAGTGGCAAATGCTTCCTGTTCCTATCTCCTTCTGTCACACTGTACTGTGTTTTCTTTACCTTTAACTCTCCCTGACCCCTTTTCTTCCCCTCATTTACCCACTTGCTGTATGTTTTCTTTTTCCACCACCCGTTCCCAACGCCCATCTTTTTCTTTTACAAGACCCTGAAGTTTAATTTTGCCTGGCAACAAGATGTGGCAGGAATCGGTTCGATTTGAGAGGACGTGTAACGGGCACTGTGAATCATTTTTATTGTTTCTTAACACTTGCTTCCTCTCCTCCTCTCTGCAGGAGAGACCTTATTTTAACAGATGGGTATAACAGACATTACTATAAATCTTTTTTCTTTTTTTTAAAGAGTGAGAAGCTCCGAATGTTATACACAGCATATGTTTTATTGTCCAGTGTGTGTGTGGGTGTGCGTATATATGTGTGTGTGTGTGCGTGTGTGTGCGTGTGTGTGTGTGTGTGCGTGTGCGTGTGCGTGTGTAGTCTGAGATGCTCTCCAGGATTTGTATGTTTAGTTTATGTATTTTTGTGTTTGTGTGCATATGTGCTAGCGTATTTGTGTTAATGTTTGTGCGATGGAACAGATGGTGTTCAGACCTTTGTGTGCAATTGAGAAATCTCCTTATGTCTTTGCTGGCTTGAAAAAGTGTAAATACACAATGTGAGACTGAAGAGAGAAAGATTCAATGCTCCAGTGATGTGACTGTGCCTTCGCTCATTCACTATTATACTCAGTCTGTACATATGTCTATGTATTTATGATATTTGGTAACATGGCGCCATAAATCGGAGCAGAATCGATGCAAAACTCTTGAAAATCACAACATATAGTGGAAAAAACTTGTCTGTTTCTCACAGATTTGTCCTCTATATAATCAGCTGTTATGCAGCAGTGTTTATTCTAAAAAAGGAAAAATACTGTGACCTTTAACCCCAACATTCCTCATTATTAGTTGGACCTTGTGAACAAGCCATTTTTAAGAAAACCATATTCCCAAATGTAACATATTCTACAAAATGACTGGTGGTGGGAGAAGAAAAATGAAAAAAGATTAGTGACACAAATTAACTATTTAAACACTAAATATAAGTTACACTTCCGCAGGAACATTTCTTTCTCCTGTGACAAATAATTGAAATAAGTTATAAATAACGTATTAATCATTTTCAAAATTGGCAAACTTTATGTTTTTCCATCCACTTTGATTGAATGGACTATATCATGCAAACCATCATCAATGTTTGAAGAGAGAGATTGAAAAGAGATTTATCAGATCAGATCCCATAAAGTTTAAAGTCATGATATCTGCGTTAAATACAATTACATCCTCATTACTGGAGGCCATGTCACACTGTGCCCAGTCTTTCACTGTAATCTTGTTGGGAGATGAGATGGCGCAGCAGTCGTAAGTGAATGTGGAGTGTTCACTCAGTTGGAATGTGTGTCTTCACAGAAGAGAAAGAGAGAGGGATGGAAAGAAGGGTGGGACCAACAGTGAGAAAATGAGAGAGAGAGAGGGCGAGAAAGAGAGGAGTAAAAGAGAGAGAAATAGACGAAGAAGAGAGGGAGAAGTCCAAAGGGAGACACTGATGGTGGCACAGCTCTCCTCTGCATCCTGCATCTGCTGGGGAGGGAATTAAATGAGATGATGGAAATCAGATCTATGAGGGAGAGTGTGAGAGAGAGAAAGAGAGAGAGAGAGTGTTGTTTTGCTTGTAGTGTCCACATTGCAGTTCTGTGTATGTATTTGTGTATTTGTGTGTTTGTGGGTTTGCGGTAGGGTGTAGCATCCATACATCTTCTTGACAAGCGGGTGGAGTTTGATGGTACATGCTCTGCATACTGCTCCATCTGGCTGCCGATGAGGCTGTGCGTGCGTGCGTGCGTGTGTGTGTGTGTCCATGGTCTAGAGGAGGGGATGATGGAAAGAGAGGAGAGAGGTTACCACTCTTGCATACCGATAGATTCCTCTTGTTTCTCTGCGTACGCCACCTGAATCTCAATCGCCCCACCTGTCCCTCAGCTGTGCTCTTCAACATATCCCTCCTCTCTCATTCTCTCCATTTTTTTAAATCCCTCCCTTGTGCTCATCCCCTGCTCCCTCTCTCTCTCTCATCTGTACCCAGGACACAGAGGAATCACTACAAGCCGCTATCGCAACAATCTCTGTATCACTTCATCTATTCCATTACCTATCTGTCCTGTTGTCTCTTCGCACATTATTGTGTGTGTACATATATGTGTGTGTGTGTGGGTATAACACACCCTGAGGCACCATCTTGCACAGACACTGGTATGTTGTGGACATTACCTCTCAATTCACAGGCTTCCCGCAGCGTCACTGCCTCACAGTTGTCAACTGAACGGCAACACATCAGTGTGTGTGCTGAAGGTATTATGCATGTAGATAATATGTTTACCTGTGTGTGTGTGTGTGTGTGTGTGTGTGTGTGTGTGTGTGTGTGTGTGTGTGTGTGTGCAGGGCAGTGGGGTCACTCTATGCATTTTCCATTTACCTCCATAATGATGATATCTTATGTCTGACAAATACAATCTTGCACTCGCACAGGCGCCAGCGCACGGTAAATTGTTTATGTCACAGCCGCCAACTCCTGAAAATGCACGCAGCATGATTGAAATCCATTGTCGTTTTGAAGAATGGAATTTGCCTGTGTGAAGTACTCTCAAGTGGCATATTACTGCCACTGTTATCACATAATTTTCTGGGTCTCCAACTGTATGATCACAGCGCACGCATACGCTCATGCAAACACGTACATATACGCACAGAAGCAATTGGAGCTTATGAAGTGTGTAATGGAGATTGTTTGACTCTATCGCCTGATGATAGACTTTGAAGTCATTGTAGCCTCTATGAATAATATAAAACACCAAGGTTAGGCAATGTTGTCCTCATTTTTCATGGTGATTTGAATATGAAATGACCTCGCTTTGCGTGTGTGATGATGAAACATAAGGTTTTGATACAACATTGTAGTTTTGCATCGAGCTAAAGTCCTTTCGGTAACATTTTGAACTGTTTCTCGGGGACCGCATTCCTCCTAGATATCGTTCATTGCAACAACCTTGTTTTAGGCGAGTGATGTAACTTGCATGTAACCTTAGAAAAGGCGCGCATCACAAGTCAGCGGGGGGATAAAATCTCCTTTCTTTGAGCTCGGCTGAAAGGGGCGCACGAGCGAGAGGGAGAGAAATGTGAAGAGGGAAAGAAAGAGAGGTTTTGCAAACATCGAGGATCACGTAATCATGGACGATGCAAACGGGTGATGTAAGTGTGAAGACATCCCTGTGAGTGGCAGGTAGTTGTCCAGGGTTTCTCCTCATTTCGAGGATCGCTCTGTGAGCCAGAGAGATAGATTGTAAAGAGATTAGGGAAGTTACAAACAAGAGTAATTCAACTTTTACTTAATGTTGACGAGGAGGCTCTGAGAGGAGGTTTGGAGAGACGTGAGGGTAGTTAGCATATTCAAATTCAAGTTTTATTCTCAACTGCTACAAAGAGTGAAAGACAAAAAATTGTCAGACTAAACTTGTGGTTTAGAAACTGAGGTGGAAATGGTGAGAACCTGCACTGATTTATACCAAATGGTTTCTCACTATACAAACGATGCTGGCTTTGTGTCTGTGAACCAAATTCAGCCTCCTCCCTCAGGGGAGCCCATAATTCAGTCAGATATCAGTGTAATTACCATTGACACACACAATATGATAGCTGGATAATAATGCATTTAATGAAGGGCCACTACAGCCCTGGTATTCTCAGGGGGTTGAGCCTCACTCAGTCCACCTGTGATACAAATATTTGCAGTAAGAGCTCCTCTGTGACGCTTGATATGAAGCCACCAAGTGCCTGTTGTGAGACTTAAATCACCGTCGACCACGGGCGTGATGGTCAATGGGTTTGGCATCTCTTGCCTTGTGGAGTGCACAGATGAATCAACACACATTTGGGAGTCTCTTCTCTTCTTTAATAGCCGGTTGCTGCCTCTTCAGCAGCCGTCCTCACCCTCTTCAATCCATTAATTCCTGGACAACAGCACTTCTCAGAAGTCGTAAAGCGAGTTAGACAAAGTCAAAGCACTCATCGGCCTCTTTCCATTAAAGCTCCTGCACGTCGATATCTGCCCCGTCCTGGAACACCACCATCCTTCGCCTACAGTGTGCAACTGATGGGGCAGTAACAGGGCTAATAAATGGACGACAATAGACGTGCATTTAAGTTCAGCCATTAACTTTTAACAGGTGTATTAGTCTGGAGGAGATGCCCTGCTTTGTTTTCAAGGTTGTTTAAGAATGCTTGTTCTTTTTGATTTGAATTATACATGAAGTCGCTTGCTATCATATTAAATCAGAGGCTTGTCTGACATGTCTGTACGTAGATATTTTAGTTTTAAGCCATATTTTCTCATGAATATGACAAATACACAGTCATATGCGTTTTCAATTATGTGCTCCACTTGCGAGATGTATTTTTTATTTTTGCCAAAGAGGATAAATTACCTTGTGGAGGGAGTATTGCTATTGATTCAAGTGGCACAGTAATTGCTGAGTGAATGGTTGGGTGCGGCCCTTGTTGGTTGGTATGAAGCCATTGATTTTATTCTGCTTATAGTCTCTGCAATGCTCTCAATCAAAACAGAAACAGAGAGCATGGTGCTTATAAATCAAAATAAAACTGTGTGTGTGTGTGTGTGTGTGTGAGTGTGTGTGTGTGTGTGTGTGTGTGTGTGTGTGTGTGTGTGTGTGTCTGTGTGTGTGTGTGTGTGTGTGTGTGTGTGTGTGTGTGTGTGTGTGTGTGTGTGAGTGTGTGTGAGTGTGTGTGTGTGTGCATGGATTTCCCACTAATTCATCCTTTATCCTTCATCTTCTTCACCTGAGGGACTGCGGATGAGTTTCAAATGCATTCTGGGTTTATGTTTTCTCTCATCTCTACCCGGCAACTGCCATTCGATGATAACACTGACCCAGGTGTTAATCCTCAATTACAAGCCTGTAACCAAACTCATCTTTTCGTGTTGCCATCGGGCGTGTGGTGCCATGTGGGAGTTCAGGTGGATTTCAAGTCCAGAATTTTGTAGGGATTTTGTTTTGCCTCCTCTGTGTGTTTCCAATTGACTTTTTAATCTTTTATTGTAGAAAAAAATGTTGTGTCCCTTGAATTAATAACACCCCATGGAATAAAGTTCCAGCCATATCACGTGCCACCCTAGGGACTGTTGTCAGTGTCTGATTTCAAATTGCATTGTGGTGATATGAGTCATTCACTCTATCCATTTCCTTATCAGGTCTGAAAGATTATAAGATGATTTGGATCCTAATTATATGTCCCACTATCTAACAATGGAAGATGTCAGCTGGGCCAAAAAATTACCACACAATTAGAAAAGGAAATATACAGAAGAATGGAAAGCATGAGCTCAAAGATCAATTGAAACAGGATAAGTGCAACCATGTGTGATACGATGACTTCTCTGTATTTAACTTGGGCTTGTTAAGTATATACATATAAGGTCTTTGTGTTTGACTGGAAAATGATGAATTACCTTGGGTGCTGTCACCCGGCCGTCTTTCTTTTAATGACCTTGTATTTTCGTAGATCATATTTTCAGCAGGCACACAGGATGTGATAGCTGGCAGCCAGAGGTAAGACTATATGTTTCCACTGGCCTTTCTGCTGTAGCCCGAGTTTATAAAATAAATAGTCGGATCCAGACTTCTTTACTTTTTTACCGTGGTGAAATTAGAGCAGTAAACCTTTCTCAGTCTGGCCAGGTCGAGAGGATGAATGTGTGTGGAAAAAGGTAGCGAGAGGGAAAGACGCAGACAGTTACCAAATGTGCAGCACAGTGGGTAGACAGTTAAAGGCTTGGACAGTCGCTCCGTTCTCCATGGCCTTCCTTCATATTTACTCCACCTTCACCTCCATCCCTCGATACTCTGCTTTCCCAATCACTTCAGTTTTTCCACTAATCTGCTCTGTGTCCATTCATGCTGCTCTCCAGCAATTTATCGCTTTCCCCTTCATATTTCATTCCCCGTGTACAAGCTAATGTACTTACATGGATATATTCATTTTAACTGTAGAATCCAACATCTTTTTGAGTCAAACCAAACCTTAAAAATTTAACCTTTTCAGCTCAAACTAGGGCTATTGGCAGCTTATAACCCTGATAGGTTTAGTTTTCAGAGTTTCAGAGTTTTGAAGTGCTGGGAGCCAGATAATTCCCACCTTCCCACTGACTTAATCAGTCGACCCCTCCTAGCAAAGCACCGGAATGTGCATGGTTTGAGAAGGAGGAGTGTGACCTCTGTCTGGAGAGAGGATGGGATGGTTCTTCCCACAGTGTTTGAGTATCTTGGTTGGGTTGTGTTTGACTCGAGGGTCTTTGGAGGCTCTCCCTTTTAACAAGAGAATATCTTGACAACAGCATATCACTGCATATGCATATGACCTTTACTGTTCCTGAACATTTTGCTGCTCATTACACTTGTATAATTCTATATCATGTGTATATCTTGAAGTGAGCTTGATTGTTCCATTCAGTTCCATCACATTCCGTCTGCTCATTTCTCAAAGGGTCAACAAGTGGAGGAAACAAATCTGTGACCCCAAACGTTCAACTGAGTAGTGTGCTCTATTTTGAATTTCACTGACATCTCCATCTCTCACTCGCCTGGCTGCTAAAGCCGAGCTGGCGTGACTAAAGTACTTAGTCACAGCGCACCTCGGCAGCAGCGGGTGCTACTGAGGCTCGGGCCTAGCCAACAGACTTAGGCTATCCTGTCTCCCACGTCAGTATTTCTCTTTCATTTTGTCTAAACTTGGCACAGTGAAGGCAAACAGCCGGCACAGAGGAGCACTAACATTTAAGTTGCCTGCAGTGTGTTTTTAACATGCGTGACTGCACGGACATTGAGGGAGAAAATGCAAACAAACACATATGAGTGCATGTGAAATACTGTATGTGATTACGCAACAGCATGCATGTTCATCACTCAAACATGCACAGCCACCCGAAGGTCTGCAATGAGAGGAATGTGTGACTGGGACCAGCCTGATTAGTGTGTCCTAATGATTATAAGTTTCCAATGTCACTGATAGTGCTGTTGTTTCTCTTGCTGCTCCTCCCTTCCCTCGCTTCTCTCTCCTTTATTTATCATCCTCCACCCTCTAAAATCTCTCTCTTCTTTTTTTTTTTTTATAATTTCCTCCTCACAATGTGCCACAGAGACAGTTGATAACATACTGTTGACTCTGTGATAGGCTTGTTTGGTGTGTGTGTGTGTGTGTGTGTGTGTACGTTTGTGTGTCTTACTCTGATAATGTTGTGTTGCTGTTCTCATACGTTTGATGTGGTGGGATCTGCTGAGTACAAAGCAACTGAATTAGGTGACAATGGTCATGTAAACCAAAAAACACAGTTTTGTTCTTGATGGTTTATCTTTGGAATTTCTTTTGAGCGATATGAGTTTGTTTGTTCTGCTTTGTATCAAAGTACTGTATTAAAAACCTTTTTGGAACTGGATTTAGTTCACGGAGTAGATGCTTGTCTGCAGTGATCCTGTCCTGAACAGATGTGACTATAGTTTCTAGAGATACAAGCATGTGTGTGTGTGTGTGTGTGTAATGAGCACTGCAGTCGTTAGCAGGGGAGGGGGGGGTGTTGTCGCCACTCTGTACAGCGGGCATGCAGGATGGCACAGATGGTGGTGGAATGAGACCCGCACTCACTGCAGATTTACACTCTCTGGCGTCTGTCTGTGAGTTTCTCCCTCATCTCTATCCCATTTCTCATTTGACAGTCTGAGCATAATGCATCAGTGTCATTGTGGAAAGACATATGATGTGGTGAGCCATCTATTTCCACATCTAGTGTGTGTATGTGGAACACCTTGCAAAAGCTTTGTTGTTCTATTAAATCCTGCCACTGTGGGAATAATGATTTAGCTCTTGCTGGGATGTGTTGCCTTGAAATGTTGTTTATTCCCTGTGTTTAATTGTCATGATTGGTTTGTTATTATAATCTTTTCCTCTGCTGTCTTCCTCCAGATCGCACTGGGAAGCGCTCCACCATGCCCGACTCACCTGCGGACGTCAAGACACAGTCCAGGTTGACCCCCCCTACCATGCCGCCCCCACCCAGCACACAGGGAGCACCACGCAACAGCTCCTACACCCCCACAACCTGTGAGTAGAGACAGATTTATAGTTCTACTGTATTTTAAGGGTTGTACAACAGAGCAGCAGAGGTGCACATCACCTGGGATCCTTATAACGCAAACAGTTTAAAAAGATGAAACAGAGCAACCCTGTGTCCTCGAAATTATTTTTCTATTCAATTTATCTGCAACAGCAAATAAGTTACATGATAAAATAAGTGCTAACAGATTATTTTTGTATTCATTTAACAAGGATATATTGTTATTTAATGTGTTTGACAAGCTGGAAATTCAGATAAATCAATAAAATGCACCAAAATATCGGATCTTGCAGAACCATTACAACTTTAACTTTTTTACAGCCATGTTAAGGCGCTCATAACATTTGGTTAAGGTTAAGAAAACATTGTGATCTTTTTGTGAACATTGTTTAATACAGAAAAACTTCATAGTAACTACACAGACACATTTACACTTCAGCAAAACCACTATATTCCCATAACCTTAACCAAAGTGCTTTTGTTGCCTGAACCTAACCACAGTCGGGGCTGTGGGGGAGAAGCTGTGGTGTGACGCTCGTGCACTTTGTACGCATGCTCTCCACCTCAACCACCTGCTGGCGGCTCTGCTGCTGTTAATAAATGTGGGGATTCATACATTGAAAAATAATGGGGCATCTGAATTTAATCCAGCCTACGTTTAATCACAAAACAGATTTGCTGTTGCAGTTTAGTTATATAGAAAGAAGGAGACAGGGTTGTGTAAAGATAAATGATGTTCAATGGTATCGTATATAAAAAGCAACATCAACGTCATGAGACGCTCTTAACAATTTACATTGAGCTTTTCCAAATTGCAGTCACTCCCAGCAACTCCCTCAACAAGTTCATCAACACCCACGCTTACAAACCCTTGGAGCTTTGCCATGACGCTTACATAGGCTGTGACGAGCAAATTACACCCGAGTATTCACTTAGAAGTACACACTTAACCACTTGCATGAAGAGCACTAGAATCAAAGAATCAAAGATGCCGTGGTTCAAAACCTTCAATTCTTCATTAGCAGCGCCGGTTCTCTGCCACAAAGGCGTTATTTTGTTTGTTACTCACCCTTTCTTCATCTCTTGTTTCTGCTTTCTCTCTCTTTCTCTTTGTATCCGTCTCTCCATTGCAAACACTCACAGTCCACAATTAACGTTGGGGCTTCCGTGCGATGAGAGAGGAAAGGCCCAGCTCTCTCATTACGCATGCCGAAGGTTTTAACAAAGCAGTATGCTTTGATTTCCACCCGACGTAATTGTTACCAGATGCAGTTTGAGCATCTCGTCTCTCTCCTCTCTTTACAGTGGCGGCTTTGGACGGCGGCCAGAGGGGGAGTGAGTGGATCGCTAGTCAAAACCTAATCTCATTAGAGAGAAAGCTTTATGCCGCCTTGTATTTCTTTGTACACCAACTCCCCCCATAGACACGCGCACACACAACACACAAACTGCTGCCGTGCTCTGGCAGGACGGGGGGTCACGCTGTCCCCGCTTGTTTAGACTGCAGGAAAGGAGGGAGAGGGAGAAGGAGGTGGAGAGAGGCAACGTGTCGCCAAATGCAGAAATATGTTTTTAATGAGAGGATGCCGCAGAGGATCAAACAAGTCGGGATGATTGGAAACAAATGTTGAGTGTTGTGAATGTTTTCAGTGGAATGTAAATCATTTCAAATCAGTGGTTGAGTCTCCATGAAGCTGACCCATGTTGGTGTTCGCCAGTCAGGGTTATTTTCTCATGATTTATTTTCGGCAAAATTAAAATTCAGAGTTGTCTTTGCACAGCAGTTTGTTTCCATGGAAATGATATTTACCCAAAACATAATCGTTCTCATTTTGCCCTTCTTTCTCTTGATAATATTATGTATGTCCTTGTCTCACACAGTAACCAATGGCAGCAGCCACTCTCCCACGGCGCTCAATGGCGCTCCGTCTCCACCAAACGGATATAGCAACGGTCCTAGCTCGTCCTCCTCATCCTCACTGGCCAACCAGCAGCTGCCGCCGGCCTGTGGCGCCCGGCAGCTCAGCAAGCTCAAGCGCTTCCTCACAACTCTGCAGCAGTTTGGCAACGACATCTCGCCTGAAATCGGCGAGCGGGTCCGCACATTAGTGCTGGGACTAGTGGTGAGTAGCTCCTGTGTGTGTGTGTCTGTGTGAGCTGCAGTTCAAAGGGCTCATTGAGTGAAAGCTGACACCAGTTCTAACCTGAGCAGGAATAAGTGACTCAATTAGTGGAGTTATTTGAGAATAATTCTGAGCATTTGTTCAACTTACCTAAAGAGCCAGATGGAAAATGGTTTATTGAATCAAAAAAAAAAGTTTAAATAGTGTCAGGTTAGTTGTAAGTCACAGAGATGAGGAATTAAGCGACTTAACGCTGCTAATGAAAACCACCAGGGGGTTTATATTCGCTGTTTTATATTCTGACACTAAAAAAAAATCTCACGCATCTGCTCCTTCAGGCATGAGAGTAAAATAAACACCTGGAGAGATTTGAACATCTACTTCGCAGCACTTTCTTCATTCTAAGACAAAACACTGAACGTATGTTGTTGACTACAAAGACCGACATCAAATCACCAAACTACCGTTTTTATGCACCTGATCCACTCTGGATTTAACTGAGTTCTATTTATTTAAATTGAAATACAACAGGCACGAGGCGATAAGGATTAGGCTTCTTAATTTAACACCGATATTTAGGTTGTGCAGGTGCCTGATAAACGAATGTGAGTCAGCCAGCTACAACATTAAGACTTTAATTTATTTATTTGTATTTATTTAGCTAATAAATATATTGGATTTCAATGAAAAAATGATGATTGTAGCTTTAAGAGGACGAATAAATTAAGATCCAGAGAATAAGGACGGCGAGGTGTTCAATATCAAAATGAAATACTAATCACAGAGTTTAAAAGCAACATGTTCAGTGTTCATAGAATAACAACTGGACCCATGAAATGTTTAAATTACAGCATGTGCAGAGATGTTTTCTTCACCAGAGATTTCTTCATCAGTAAAAGTGTAAAAATATAAATCAAGCACCGCAAAACATCAAAATACATTCAGTCACACAGAGGTTTGATGAGACCGATGCATTTCTGCAGCCTCGCTGACACGGTTCTATCGAGGCTACCTCACCGGGAGCTTTCGGTATAAAATACATGTGCAAATCTAAATATTTACCATGCGTCTGTGTGATCTGAGGGAAATTTGAGCGGGGCGAGCAGGGGAATACAGAAATAGTGATTGAACGTCGTGCAGAACGGAGGAGGCGGAGGAGACGGAGGGAGGGATTTTTTTAATTAGCCACACAGAGCATAGCCTCCTTTTGGCTTCACTGTGTTTATTTTTCTCACCGTCTACATATGCACATGCCTCTCCTGTGTCCTTTTGGCTTGCATCCCCCCCACCATCTCGGTGTCTCTCTCTTCAAGTTGTCCCTCTCTCTCTCTCTCTCTCTCTCTCTCTCTCTCTCTCTCTCTCTCTCTCCCTCCGTCCCTCCCCCTGCCTCATTGAAGAGAGTGACACTGTTAATTAGCTGCTTGTGCGCTGCAGAGAGGGAGACTCTGGAGGTTTCACTAGCTGTCAAGAACAGCCCCTACGCAATCTGGGCGAACAGATGTAAGGCTGAATGTAACAAAATTCAGGTCTGGGAAATAAGGCTGTGAGAGTGTGGGGAGGAAAAAAAATAATATCTGCAGCTTTTTTTTTTTTTATGTTCCCCGTCTCGCTTGATTTTTTCCCCTTTGTTTGTGTTTTTGCTTGTTATAAAGCAGATTCTTCTCCCATGTGCACGCTCACCTCTTTCTTCCTCTTTCTCCCTCTTTCTCCCACCGTCTCTGCATCTTTGGAATACTTCATGTTGAAAATTAAAAATAGTATCTGCTATCTTGTCAGGCATGATTGTGCGTTACACACAATCAAAGAAGAAGAGACTAGACTTTCCATGTGGGGGGTTGACAAACTGAAATCTAGATCCCACTTTTAAAAACAGACATAGACGTTTCTCCTGTTTGTAACTATACACACTGAATATACAACCCACCTCCCTGTCTACTGCACATCTGCCTGCTCCACTTCATGCAGGTATTTTGGTCACGTTGGTCGAGACAGTTAGTCTGAGGTGACAACAGAAAACTTGTGTGTGTGTAATCTACACAACATTAAACAGAAAATAAAGAAATCATCTTAAGTCAAATAAGCAACATGTGCTAATGTGAAAATAGACTGAAAAGCCCACAACTGCAATTAAATTTTTAGATACATCAAAAACCTATGATGAAGTCTACTAACAATTATAATGAAATACATGTTTGAAAAGATACTTGGTTAAAAAAAACATGTGTTTTTCGAAGATGTGACTCCTGCGTTTGTATTTGTTTTGTTAAGTGGAGGAGATGTGTGTCTTTGCTTTCTGCGGCTCTCTTCACTGTGGCCTGCACATGTGCTTCCTATTACAAAAAACCCCGAAACGTTCACTCCAGGCCAGGATATAGCTTAGCTTCCAATAAGTAATATTATCACCTAATGCCTTCCATATGGACTCATGTGTTTTCTCTCTCTCTCTCTCTCCTCTAGAATTCCACACTAACCATCGAAGAATTTCACTCCAAGCTCCAAGAAGCCACCAACTTCCCACTGCGACCCTTTGTCATCCCCTTTCTGAAGGTACGTATTCAAACTTAGTACAGAGAGTTAGTCATCAACCAAATCTGGAAAACATTTAGCCAGCACGTGATATTTATATTCCAAAGAGTCTCTCTTTATCTCTCTCATATAATTATCCGTAACCTGGGTTTTCCTGTTTATCTTTTTCTCTGCAATTTTTTCTTCATCCACATTTTTATTTCTTTGATTGTAAGCTGTTCAGACATGAAACCTAAAAAAAAGTCCAGAAAAATATGCTCAGATGCATTCACAACAACAGGAATATTCAGTCAAGAGGGAGGAAATC
Source organism: Paralichthys olivaceus (assembly GCF_024713975.1). Taxonomy (NCBI): domain Eukaryota; kingdom Metazoa; phylum Chordata; class Actinopteri; order Pleuronectiformes; family Paralichthyidae; genus Paralichthys; species Paralichthys olivaceus. The sequence goes on from NC_091112.1 coordinate 9,803,453, forward strand.
GCAGTGTTTTTGTTTACCCATCAACACAGGCATCGGTCCGTATTTCCCAGAACTCATGTTGACATCTTCATCTGCATCTTCTTCATAAATGGTTCCATCTTTTTCATCGTGAGATATTTGTATTCTTCCAGTGTCGTGTCAGTGTTCACCTGCTCGCTGTAAATTCTCTGGACATCTTTTCCTGCTGTATTCTCACATGGACTCACTCAGACATTTTCCAGACATTTTACTCGGGACGCCTGCAAGAAAAGTTACGGAAACTGTCCAGAGCAACTGACTCTGACATTTGAATTCTCAAATACAGCCCCATATTTTCAGGAATATCTCCAGATGTCATTGCACGTCTGAAAGTAGTTTTTAATCAATCTGTCTGATTCTCTCTCCTCTAAATTAATTACATTTAGTTTCATTTTTTAGTTCCGTCTTTTTAAACCTAGAGTTGGCAACTTTTTCGTCAGACTATAATTTATCTGTTCACTGTTTGAACTGGAAAGAAGTTGTTTTTTTATTTTTTTTAAGGAACTTGCTTAACGTGCTGGAACAGAGCAATGTGGGTTTGGCACATGGACAGCGTCCCCTTTCTTGTGTTCGCTTTCCAGACTCCTTTTCTTTCTCTCCGGCTTTGTCATCGATTCTTCATCCCACTAAGCCACATTTTCAAAGAGTATTTCCCATTTCCAGCCATTAACAAGGTACATTACAGAGGACCGAGCACTCTCTTAAGCATCCAGTCGTGACCTTGCCTCAGCCCATTTGTTGCCGGTCACCTTGTTTCATTCACTCAACAGTGCAGCTCACATCTATTTATTCCAGTCAGAGAAATAAATGAAGTGGGATGCCGGTTTTTCTATATCAGGTGAAATAGTGACCATTCTGTGTCAAGTGGGAGCACACTCTGAAAGTCAACATGATTTAAGGGGCTTACTCATTTTTTTCAGTTTCCTTTCAGTCCTCTTCTTCATTTCTCTTTCTTTATTCCTCTTTATCTTCTCTCCATCCTTTATCTGTCCCTCCGTATGCTGCCGTCTCCGTTTGTGACATTCGTGAGGAAAATGGAATTTAAGAAGACAAGACAGTGCGCAATATCTAATGTCTGACATTCCGCTGTCGCCGGTGTGCGTGCACGAGTGGATATGCAGATGCGTACACGTGTGAGCTGACATTCACAAGCTTATATTATCCACTGAGGTCCTGCTTGGATGCTGGCGGCAGAAATTGGTCCCACTAGAACCTCCATTACTGGCTGTTAACTACACAAAGAGGGAGTGCCTGTCCTCACTCTCTCCTTCCTTACATCATTCCCTTTACTTAACTTTTTCTTTCATCTCTTTATCTTTTCTCGTAACTTACCTCCTAATTTCTCTGTGTCTGTATCCCTTTCCTGTTTCTGTTTATCCACTGTTTTCTATCCATCTATCCTCCAGTCCCTCCTTCCCTCCTCATCTCCTCACCAGATGGTTAGCGAATCACTGGGATGGCTGCGGAATCAAAGATGCAACTCTTTCTCTTTTTTTTCTCCTCCTTCGCTCCTTCTCTGCCTCTCTCTCCCCAGTCTAATTTTAGTGTCTTCCCACTGCGGGGCCTTTAATGCCAGCTACCATATGGTAGCAGAGAGCGGTTGGAGGTGTGGGGGAGCTTTTATAGGTGCGTCAAAGCACAGCTGCAACAATGCGTGTCAGGGCTCAGACTTTTTCATTACGCTAATGTTAGACTGAGCCGACCCTTCCAGTCCCCCACCACCATCCTCAACCACCCACCCACCCATCCCACTCAACTCCTTTCCCCCTTCTCTTAATACTAAACCACAAATTGGTTGGGACTCTTTACTGGAAGGAGGCAATCATAAACCACACAGCTCCAGTGACGTGATGTGTTGGCGGGACGCCCGCCACACGAGACAACTGGCTTCAGAAGCATCGGCGTTGTCTCAGTCTCCAAGTTTTGCTTTTTTCTTCTTTTTTTTTTAAGTTTGTTCTCATCTTGGCTGTCGAGTGGTTTGTTTTTCTTATGTCGTGCAGGAGCTAGAGACGTGCTGCGACGAAGAGGAATAAACACATTTAGCAGAAGAGAGAGTGGTGATAGGAAATAATTGAAACAGGACAATCCAGACGTGCAAAGGAGCGATTCTCCACCAAATTACACAGTGAGAGAAATGATTAAGTGCAGTATATCCTGTGCGCGGCATATTCTGATTTTCTTTTTGGCTCCATTTGACAAAGTGACAGTGCCAACATTTTCTCAATAAATCATCCTGAGCAGATTTCAGCCGCTGAGCGAACACCACTTGAAATTTTCCCTTAATGCAAGTAGATGTTGGTAACCGTGACTATACAGAAGCAGATCTCTGCACTTTATCATGTGAAAAATGATCTGGTCTCGTCAGCGGTCTGCATTACTTGACTTAATGCATCCCGCATCTCTGGCAATTAGGATGACCTCTAATTAATGAAAGATGAGTTCACCAGGGTCAAAGCAATCTATTTTATGCTCTTTTTTTCTCCGAGGGTAATTACGATCATAAACTATTAACGGACCATTAACTCAGGCAGGTAAAGTGAAGGCCGGTGTGTTTGGCATTTCCTTTAAAGCCAATTACTGGAGAGAGATTTTTTTTGTGATTATGAAACATAAAAACCACTTAAGAAATCATGGTTGTGTTTTGTGAGTTTTATTTTTATGTAGTTGGCAAAGATTAGATTGAATAGTCAAAATTCACCAGCTAATGCAAGACAAGAGGAAAGAAAGGGATGAAGGAGTGAATAAAATCCTAAAGCATGGAGAGGATTACAAAACTGGAGAAAGGAGGAAAGTAGAAAATAAGAAAGAGACTTAGACAGAGATTATATTATTGAGGACAAAACAAAGATTAACAGACCAGAAACTTACAGAGATAGCCCCTTGAAGGGCTCCTGTGATGTACCTTCGCCAAAATAGCCCCCCACTCGCATTCTGAGCATGCCTGACGCAACACTTTCATCTCGTTGCTTCAAAACCCCATCAGACGTGTTTGAAGTCATCGCTCACATACCTGCATGACCTGTAACTCCACACAAGAAAGCGGACCCCCTTGTTATGTCAAAGAGATTGAAAATCGCTGCTGCTCCTGTGAAAAGAAAAAAAGACACTCCGTATAGAGAAAGTGTTAATGCACCTGAGATCACAGGAAGTAGTCCTGGTTCAGTGGTAATGAGCAAACATGGGGAGGATAACACGGAGGAAATGGGTCTGTTGTTACCTCAAAATGATGTATTCTGAACAAAATCACTGTGGAAAAAGATTTTATATATATATATATATATATTATTTTAACAGCATATTTCGGACCTTGGGTTCTTGTACTGATAGTAAAGTTTTGGACATTGTGCTCTTATACTGAAAGTTTGTATGTGTTATCAGATATGTTTTGTAGAGCTTCACTATTTGAGTTGCATTTGATTGAATTTATCTTTCATCAGTAACCTATTCTATTTAGTTTAGTGTATTTTTCTTCTTTTCAAAGCCTACATTTTCTGCATCAGCATAGACACAATGGATTTTCATTCAAGGTGTCATGTCTCTGTTTTCACTACAAGATCTGGCCACAAAATATTTTTGTACAAGCTCAGAATCTGACAGATTATTGTCATTGTTTCCCAAATTAGCAGAAAAAGAAAAGAACAGAAAACAAACCTCACAAAAGATTTTTCTTTACTTTTTTACATTTTTTTACAAAACCCAAAAATCTTTTCCTAAACAGCAAACACTTTCTGCTAATAATCCAGTGGTGTTTCTCTTTGCAGGCCAACCTGCCGCTTCTTCAGAGGGAGCTGCTGCACTGTGCCCGTCTGGCCAAGCAGAACCCAGCTCAGTACCTGGCCCAGCACGAGCAGCTGCTGCTGGACACCAGCACCACCTCCCCTGTGGACTCCTCTGAACTCCTGATGGACGTCAACGAGAACGGCAAGAGGAGGACGCCAGACAGGTGGGTGAATCAGGAAGTCGGAGCCACTTTGGAAATTGGATTTTGATGCCAAGTGAATCTTAATTTTTGGTTAGAACAAGGCCATAGTCTAATGTGTTCATGTATATGAGGGAAGAGTCTGTCAGAGAGCCACCAGGCATCATGACGTGCTCCGTTGGACATCTTGGCTGCCAGCTCCTGAGTTTAATGGAGCAGAAGGGAGAGGAGAAGAAGAGATAGGAAAGACCTGGACACACAAATGCAGAACACCCTGAGGGCAAAAAAAAAAGATGGGAGACAGGCGTGTCATAATGTAAAGTGTGGGTGTATGAGCACTTCCTGGGTTGTGTATGATTCCGATCTATAAACGATCATTTAATTTCCATGCTTGAAGTCAAGCCCCCCCGCCAGATCATTACAATCATTTGTTGTCATGGACTTGGGTTATGACTCAATGTTCCCGGCTCTAATGGATGAGTGGTGAGATGTTGCCTTCCAGGAACACACAGCAGTGTACAAACTTATTGTCCTCTCTCCAACAGTCTCCCCCGAAGCAGCAGAAAATGAAAACAAGTAGAAAAGCTTTCCAGACAGACGTGAAACATTTGTGCATGGTTAAGACTGTGCGGCTTATTCCCAGGCCACAGTGAATGTTATGTGGTAGAAATGTGCAACACGACAGAAAAATAACTGAAGAATCTGTATCCATATTTTTACTGATCAGAATAATAACTGAGACTAACAAACCTTTGCTATTAGATATGCACAACTCATACACATACTTTTTATTAAGCGGTAACTTCTTGGAAAGAAGTGTGTTAGCATTTGTTGTGAGTTTGTGCCTCTGCTGCAAAGTAAAATGTGTCCACGCTCTTCTGAAATAAAGAGTAATTCCTGCGGGTCTAAAATTTTTAATACAGGCAGTGGAGAGGAAAATGTAATTTTTATATTTGCTGAGGGACAAAAAAACTGAACGCAAAATTAATAATTCTCACCTCTCTTTTTCCCCCAACAGTCAGATGGGCAGAGATTTCTGTAAAACCTGCATATTTGCAGGCCGTCTGGTGCATAGGGGAGCGAGCTTCAGGGAGATGTGTGTGTAAATGTGTGAGAGAGGGAGAGAATATATGGGGGGAGAGGGAGAAAGTAAGTAGGCATCTGTATTCAGCGAGAAGATGTGGTGGTGTTTGTGTGAGTGTGTGTGTACAGGAATTGACTATCCAGTGTGAAAGTGTAAGGAAGGTTCATGCACACCTCTGTACAGTTTGTGTGCGTGTGTGTGTGTGTCTGTGTGTGTGTCTGTGTGTGTGTGTGTGTGTGTGTGTGTGTGTGTGTGTGTGTGTGTGTTTGTACCTAGGGAGATGGGCTGATAACACATACAGATGAGGCTCCAGCACCAATACGGCTGGCTAAGCACCTCTGCTTTCTGCTTACCTCTGCTCCGCATTCCCACTTATTGGAGCCCCGTTTCAGAATATTGGAATTTGAATGGGAATCCTTAATTAAAGACAAAAATGCACTGTCAATGCATCCTCATTATTACTGTGCTCTGCAGAAACTAGAGAAGGAATATCACAGTACAATATGCTTATGTGAAAGAAAAATACCCATATAGTGTGTTCTGTAAATTCTAATAAAGATATTTAAATATAAGTTGTGAGTGCAGCCATTATCAGGGCTGTGTACTGTAAAGTCTTGCATGGTAAATTCAGAGTAATGCAGCGTATTTTTACAGCATCACAGATGTTGTTTCTGAAACAATTTTTAATCTTATTCGTTGAAATCAACTTCAAATCCCAGTCAGTCAACACATATAGGAGCCTCACACTGTGAGACAAACACACATTCATACAGTGCTTATATATATAGTACTACTCTATTTCACCATATTCACACACTGAGACCATTTGGGGCTCCACACTGGGAAGTTTTCTCAAGAAAATGGTGTTAAAACAATCTCGGTCCACACAAGCGTTTTGGCTCTGTATCAGTTTTAATCCCTGTTCAATCCAACAGAAAACGCATATCACATGACCTAACGTACACATGCATGAATCCCAGCTTGTTAGCAGTTGTATAATTGTAAAATGCAGAATTTAACAACACAACAGCTGTTAGCAAGGACGACAGGGTCAACAACGCTTGTGATTGATTGTCCACGTTGCGTTCTACACTGCTAGCAACCGACTGCTAATGCCGGTTGTTTTCTACCAGAAGGGGGTCATGTGATAAGGGGCTTTAGGAATCAGCGAGCGAGAGTTTTTAATCTAAATGGGGCCAGTGGTGTTTCCAAACTTCCCCTTTTTAGCAGCTTGGAGTAGTGTGGACAACAGGCGTATCCGTAGCAAAGTTGATTGATATGGCCAAGGACACTGACCTTCTGATGACAGAGTGACCTGCTCTACCTCCTGAGCCACTGCCACCTGAATAAAAAACACGTATTTATCTACAGTAGATAAATTATGTGCGCACACATGACGCCATTGTGTAGATGACGGTGAAGGTTTGTGCATGCATGTACTCCAGTGTCTGCAGATATAAACATTGTTGCAGCAGGAAAGCCAGGGAGATAAGAGTGTGGTTGGGGGGGTGGAATGGATGGATGAGTCAAGGGAGGCAGGGAGAGACGGACGGATGGAGGGAAAGAGCATATGGAGAGCTGTGGATGAGCATTAGGAGCCCATAAAAACAGCTCATTAAGAAGTTCAATCTGTTCATCGGAGAGGGAGAGGAAGAGGAGAGAGGAAGAGAGAGAGAGAGAGAGAGAGAGAGAGAGAGAGAGGAAGCTGCAGATAGTAGGGGGAGGTTGGCAAGATTTAACTGTGAACCTACATAGCTAAGAACACACACACACACACACACAGACACACATGTGCAAGCATGCACACACACACAAACACACCTGGCCACATTAATCTTTGGAAGCAGGCTGACAAAAATCCACCTGATCCCCTGGAAGCTACTTGTGTGAGTATGTATGTGTGTACCTGTGATTTTTGTGAGCATACACACACACATTCAAGCTTTAGTTGTGTATGTGTGTGTATATATGAATGGCCATGTTTTCAATGAAAGGATTTCACAACGATTGCAAAAATCTTTTATATGGAAGTTCCTTTGTCTGAGATTTAATTCAAATCTTTACTGTATCACAAAGGACCGGCACAGTTGTTGTGATGACATGTTTGGTTCTTTTCTGTAATAGCTCACAAACAAATTTTAAATCAGTTATTTTTAACAAAATAGGTGGGATATCAACAACACACTGTGTGATGACTGTGTCCTGTCCACTCCCCTTCTTTTATTCCCTCTTTCTTTCCCCCTGATCTATTGACGCGCAAGAAATTTGTAGCTGTTTAGTCGGAAGTCATCGCAAACAACAGCAAACAATTCAGCCATATGTGTTCTGACATTTATATCTTATATTTTACTTGTAACAAGTTAAAATTGTTGTAGTAAAGTCAAATGATTCTACATGTGAGTGTCAGTTGTCTCAGGATTCTCGCAAAAATGTGAAGATCTTAACTATCATACCTCACTGGTAGAAAATGACGATGAAATTCAAATTCTAAACTCATCTTCCTCTTTCTCCACCCAGAACCAAAGAAAATGGCTTCGAGCGAGATGGCGCCCTGCACCCAGACGTTCACCCCAGCAAACGGCCCTGCACCATCAGCCCCGCCCAGCGTTTCAGCCCTTCCAACGGACTCTCCTACCAGCCCAACGGCCTGCCCCACCCAGGCCCGCTCCCCCAACAGCACTACAGGCTGGACGACATGGCCATTGCCCACCACTACCGAGACACCTACAGACACTCGGCCTCCAATCACCGGGAGATCCGGGAGAGAGCCAGATCCATCGGTGAGGACATGGGGGAGGGTGCATAAGTGTGTGTGTGTGTGTGTGTGTGTGTGTGTGTGTGTGTGTGTGTGTGTGTGTGTGTGTGTGTGTGTGTGTGTGTGTGTGTGTGTGTGTGAGAGAGAAATAACTAATCCCACAATGCACAACAGTGTCAAAGCTCCTATTTAGTGTTATTACCAAGAGGATTTTGTGTACGAATGTAATCAGTGACAAGAGATACATCATTTGACATCATTTCTCAGGCTTCTCACTTCTTTTAATAACAAAATCAGTGTTTTACAACTATCTACTTCAGCCTGGTGGATGCTTATTGGTTCATGGTATATGTTGGTTGGTATGTGGACAGACTGAAACCCCAATAGTGTAGACTGCACAGCAGAAGCACATTCGGGAACAGTGTTGTCATATTAGAAACATTTCTCTCTGTGTAGACCGGCTCTTGATGAAGCTATAATAATGACTTTGGCTCTCCTCTAAAAATAGGAGACATTTACCATGTCTTGCCCTGTGATAGATGTTTATTGGACTAGAAGCTCGGTCATTTCAGCCCTGCCCTCGGGGAGGAAGACAAAGAAATGGATGGAGAGAAAGTGCCAACCAGGGACCAAATGAAGAATAGACGAAATAGGGAGGGCGAGCAAGTGGTGGCGTAATGTTACATTGATCCTCTGTGTCGTACTGACTTACTCTTTGTTTATCTTTCTTTCTGTTTGTCTGTCTATCCATCCTTCTCTTTCTTACAGGAATGCATGCAGGGACCAGGCAGGAGGAAGTGATTGACCACAGGCTGACAGACAGAGAGTGGGCTGAGGAGTGGAAGCACCTTGACCATGTAAGAAAAGTAATAACATTTTTATTACTATACCCTATAGTGCTGTCTCTGTAAGTAGCAGAGATTGTCTAAGTCCTCATTTCAGATATTTCAAATGAATGAAACTGTTATACACTGTGTGACATTGTGCATTGACGTTTTGCAATTTGTGAAAATCTTTGTTGTTAACTTTCATATGCAAAATAATATAAATATTTTAAAGTTCAATTAAATCAATCAAAATAAAACATATACATGTAAATCAAGACTAATAGTCTTTAAGTCATTTTTTATAGAATGGAGACATATATGTGCATGCTTGCGTGTAAATATGCTTGTGTGTCTGTAATGTTGTTAGCGTGTTTACCATCAGTGTCGTTAACCCAGCCCTCTTAAAGATGCTGGAACTTTCTAAATGTTCAAACTACATGAAATATCACATCAAAACTTAATCAGTCAATCATGGCACATGAACACAGGTATATTGACTGAAGTGATGAAGTAAGGTGTGATCTAAAAAACCTGATCACGACCACACTCCACCATTCAGATGAACAGAATAATTGCACACTAACTAAAACAACATGATAAGATTTCATCTTTTATTTAGAACCCCACCAAATCCTCACTAAGTTTCAATCAATCGATCCACATCTATGTGTAAACTCAGCGCCACATGTGCTCCCTGTCGCCCCCAGCTGCTGAACTGTATCATGGACATGGTGGAGAAAACACGGCGCTCACTAACGGTACTGCGCCGGTGCCAGGAGGCCGACCGAGAAGAGCTCAACTACTGGATCCGAAGATACAGCGATGCTGAAGAGCTGAAGAAGGGCGCCACTAGTGGGCAGTCAAGGCAGCAGAGCCCCGCAGCACAGGAAAATGCAACACCAGGTAAGAGAGTTTTTTTTTTTTTACTACATGAAAAGGATGTATAGAATTTCTAAATTTTGTACATTCTGAATGTGGAGTGCCCCAGGGTTCACATGTGGGTCCTTTACTGTTTGTCTACACAGATGACAGTGTGTATGAGACAGAGAGTAGCTGCTAGCTTCTATTACTTGCTGATTTGTTCAACAATCTTTTTTAATTATGTCTTGCAAAATAATGGTTGGTCTCTGATAACCTTTGCTAAGTTGTTGGTGTGTTTTTTTCTCTTCCCAGAAATTCACAGGGAGCTGCTGCACCGGCCTGTGTCTGGCTACGTCCCGGAAGAGATTTGGAAGAAAGCTGGTGAGTTGCACTTTTATACCATCCAACATCATCTATCCCTCTCTCTGTGGTTTTTAAATCCCATTCTGCCATTTCCTTCGAGTGTAGTCTGCAACCTCCTCTCCTTGACAAACTTAAGTAATGTACCAGGTTTACTTTTTATATTTGATACTGTAGGAAGTTAAATAAATGTTTTAAAGTTTCCCCATCACACTCAATGCTCTCAAAATATGATGTCAGGTAATAAAATTATTTTATTGCACCAGTCAAAAAAAAGGACTTAAGTGGCTATTACAGCTGGACCAGTGGTTCTGCTGTAAAAAGTACAGTAGAAAGATTTGGTGTCATTTTCCTTTTGGTGTTTTTGTAATCCCCTCAGCGATAAACACTGCAGCTATCCTATTTAAGAAAGTGATGTAAAATTGTCAAGGCAAATTTGTAGAGCCTGTTAAGATCAAGTATCGAAACTAATTTGTTTCTTTAACAGCTTTCATTAGTTGCTATTACATTTTTAGTGTACACAAACAGCATTTTTTAAACTTGTGGGCACAGCTGCAATCACCATTATCGCTGTCTTAAAAAACTGAAAGAATTTTTCTCCGCTGAGGGTTTGATGCTTGAGGAATCCATTTTATATTCACCGTCAGTGATACAGCATATCTGCTTTTTAAACCCCTTGGAGAAAAGATTTTGTCCCCTTGCTTGACCAAGCATGATGTGTGAGATACTCAGAACAAGTAATATGCATTTAAATTGAATTGAGTATCACCACCGGGACTCCTGCCTGCTCTCCAGTGCTCTGCTCCCCACACCAGCTTTGATCGATCTTCCATCTAAGGCATTTGGTGTGTAATCACAATTCCATGCACACGGCATATATCTCACGGCACCAGGGCAATTTCCATGACTTCAAGCAGCACAATAGGTTAAAGACAAAACCACCCTGGTTTACCTCAGTGACGATGAATAGAAAATATCTGTTTTTAGAAAAGCCCACATTGCTTGTCTGGTCGGTTCATACATTTGAATTACATTTTCACAAAGGAAATTAAGTAAAGTTTATCATATTTATCAGAAATAAAGCTGTATATTTTTTTATTCTTTAAATTTCAATAATGTCAACAGCAAGTTTTAATCCTCCCTGTTTCCCTCTCAGTATTTATTCTATCCCTTTCACTTCAGTTGTACGTATTCTGGCTGAGGAGTGACTGGTTTAAATGTGACCCAGGGAGGATTGCAAAATAGGATTTTTAACACAATAGAGTGTGGTGGTGAATACATCTGTTTTAAATGAGCAAAATGTTTACAGTTGGTGATAAATATTCAAGCACCTTGCATGGTGTCCTACCGGTTTCCCACTTCCCCTCACCGCATGGGCCTCTGGGATCACAATGGAAATGCATAATTTAAATATAAATTGCCTGATTTGCATACACAATTAGTCAAGTTACAGGCTTGATGGGAGCAAACAGAAAGCCTTCCTTTTGCTTTGACATGTGTGGTTGAAATTCCACCGCTTAACACCCGCACAGCAAGGTTAGTCACTCCACAAAACAAGTATAAAATAACACGTTGCTGCCACTTATGAGCACATTTTCAGAGTGATTACCTGGGATTAATTGGCTTGTGCCATTGTCTCGGGGAAATTAAAAGAGAAAAAAAAACATATATTCTTTTATCTTAAAATAAAATAATTTCAACTTTTTTTCAATTTAAGCATCACATATTGACCCATTAGAGGATCTAAGTGATTAAACATGCCCCAGTCACAGTCATAAGAATTCCCTAATTAGAAGCAGGGATGCAAAAGAGAGGATGTCAATTGAGAAAAATTAATTCCTGAATAATTTAAAGCAACTCAAGAAGTCTTGGGTTAATGTTCCCAGTAAACATTTAGATTAGATGCTTGGTAAAAATTCAGAAGCTACTCTATGTAGAAAGCTGATTGTGGGAATTAAAAAAAGCTACAAACTACAATAGCTAAAGCAGTTTTCTCTGCTATGTGAAATCACAGTGTCTTCTCTCGGTTTTTGTATTAACAATGTATTAATACAAATGAATAAAAGCATTGTTGTGATGTTGATGATTTCTGTCCTCTAGATGTGTTGAAAGGTACAAACTTAGAAAAAATGTTTAGAATGGCAGGAGCAAGATTTTACTATAACAGTAGTTGTAAATGAGTTTTAAATAAAAAACAAACCACTCTAAATCTTTGTGTGAGAGATCTTTATATCCAGAAATAGTAAAATTGGTGCCAAAATAAAACATGACAGACTGTGTACTAATTTCAAATGAAGCCCCAATGAAAAGATGATCTGATGCAAACTATGTTGCAGGTTCGGGAGGCTTGACTTCCTCTGTGTCCACACTCTTTCCAGAAGAGGCGGTGAATGAGGTCAAACGTCAGGCCATGTCAGAGCTGCAGAAGGCTGTGTCAGAGGCCGAGCGCAAGGCTCACGATATGATCAGCAGTGAGCGGGCCAAGATGGAGCGCACAGTGGCAGAGGCCAAGAGGCAGGCGGCCGAAGATGCGCTCTCCATAATCAACCAGCAGGAGGACTCCAGCGAGGTAGGAACATAGACCCAGACACACAGATACTTCAAAGCATCAGAAGCTGTGCCCTCAGCTTTGAAACACATCAAGTTGTCTTCTTCTTCTCTCTATGTTCGATTTATTGGCGGTGGTAACCATCGTCAAGGTGCATTACCACCAATGTCAGCGTCTTGTTTGGCAGTTATGGTGTTGCATCTTCCTTTGATGTCGTTGATTTTACTTTTGTTGCCAGCTGTTCTAGTGACTCCCAAATTACACAGATGATAATTAATAAATCATTGTGCAATATCTTTAAAAAAAATTAAAGAGGCTGCTTATTATTTGCAGCTTTAAGTGTTCCTGCAAATAAAGGTTATTTTATAGTCAGTAGATAAATAAAGCAAAACAAGGTCAATCATGCCTCTATTAGCCTTGCTTTCTTCCTTCGGCTTTCTTTTTCAGTAGCTAGCTTGTTTGGAAATCAGTTGAGAGGAAAAGGGGAAGGAGCTTTCATTTACTAATCACCATAGGAGACCTTGACGTTTAATCAGTTAAGTGAGCGGGAAGTATGGCTCACATCTGACATTAATTGCAGGAGTGATGTTTATGAGAGAGAAGCGCCCCAGAGGAGAACTTCTAGAAGCTGTTTGTAACCTTGTCCTCATGTTTCCTGTGGATATGCAGCCGCCCTGGCGAGCTCTCCCTGCGGTTTCTAAGATATATAAGAGGCCCTAAATCTAATGAGAGATGGGTTTTTGATCTGTCTGTGGTTTGTTTTAAGCATAAGTGTTGTAAAAGCAGGGAGTGCAGACTGGCACACTGATAGCTGTTGCTAATTTTGGCGACATGTTCTCTACTTCTGTTTGATGGAGCTGTCTGTTGTCATTCATCGAACACACGATCATCTCTTAGTGTGAATAGAGACATAAAATAAAACAAATTACAGTTTTATCAATTATCAGAAGATCATGTGCTCAACCAGCCAATTCTGTCTGATTGTTGATTGTTTTTTGTGTTAGTTAACTTTGTCTCTATTTGTCCGTCAGAGCTGCTGGAATTGTGGCCGTAAGGCCAGTGAGACTTGCAGTGGCTGCAACACAGCACGCTACTGCGGCTCCTTCTGCCAGCATAAGGACTGGGAGAAGCACCACCATGTCTGCGGCCAGACCCTCCAGGCCCAGCAGCAGCAGGCTAGCCAGCAGCAAGGAGGCGTTCCCGGGTCAGAGACCCCTGCTCCCATTAGCTCATCAGCCTGCACCCCAAGCAGCGGGACCGGAAGTCCGGCTGCTACCCCGCCTGCTGCTACACCTCGCTCATCCACCCCCAGCACCCCGTCCTCCTCCGTCCTGGATGGCACACCCCGCTAAGAGACTCTCACAGATGACGGAGGCGTGAAGGCCTGGAGGGGCACACACAGCATGACTGTCTACATTGCCTTGCAAAGATGTTAAGCTAATATGACTAACAGAGAAAGATGGCAATGCTTCTATCTATCTTGCATAGAAGGAGGAGGAGGCCCATAATCAGGTCATATTGACCTGCCATGACTTTAAGGAAACTCAAAGATATTCTTTGTTTTGAATGAATGAATTTAAATATTGACATCCTTTTGTCATTACACTTGCTATTCTTGTTGTCTGTTTGTTGTTGTGCCTGTTGTTGTTAATGTTGCTGTCATTGTAGCTTATCTTATTTTCTCCTGTAAATATGAGACTGACCAGAGATAGCCGTGAACCCAAGAACAGTATATCTGACCTCCCTGTTTTTTTTTTTATAATTTTCCATCCTGGAATTAACACTTAATTACTTCCTGTACCTGGGACATGAGACTAGTCAACCTCAAGAAGACAATTAACCAAGCAACATACCAAGGGAATATAACTAGCTAGCAGAATATGGCATCAGCATTCTTCGAAAGGAAAGAAATTCGATTTAAAAATTCTGAAAGAAACTGACGGATGGAGACATAAATAAATTTGCTGCCTGGAGAGGGGAGAGGGATGGACTGAATCTCTGGTCCACAGACTGCCATGAAACGGGCAGATGTGCGGCAGATTGCGAGCAGAGCCAGCTGTTCAACCAATGTTATTTCCCTCTCACTTGTAATAATATCCAGGTCAGTGGGCTGGGAAATACAAATCCGTCTCCCTGAAGCATGTAAAAGGATACAAAACTTTGCCCACTGCACATGTGGAGGATGTACTGACTACAATTCACACGTGCATGCTCGGTGGGTCATGGAAGCTCTCCAGCAGCAAGCAAAGGCATCATCCTGCCGGTGAGACTGTCATATAACCTTGACAGCAGCACACGGAGCTGAAAATCCACAGTGTGACGACTCACCCCACAATCTCCCTTCCTGACTCAACTCTGAAAAAACACATTCTCATCTTTCTTCATGTTCTTTTTCTATAGATGTCATGGTGTTTAAGACTTCTGTCCTGTGGTGTCATCAATGGTTATTTATTGTATATGTGTTGGACAATTGTGACACTGCATAGTACTTCAACCAGTCACAACTCAAAATCCTTCATAATTCTCTCTCTCTAGCTGGTGCAAAAAGAGATAAAAAAAAAAAAAAAAGAAGTGTTATCTTTTTTCCAAGCTGCTTTTCTATTCTGTGTGTAGTTGGTAGATCCCTCGTAGTTACTATAAGTTTTACTTCCCTTTGTCCTCAAGAAAAGACAAAAGCTATATCTCAGAGCTGCTACTTGAGTCCGACCCAGATCTTTTCTGAGAACTAGCATGTTGCGCGGAATGCTACCCTAAATGTTTTGTACAAGGGACATACATAAATGTATTTGCACTGTCACAGAGGTTATTTTGGCATGCTTCTTTTCAGCATACTTGTGTTGTTGGTATAGAGCCATAACTCTTCAGCCATTTTGTACGTAGTGATTGCATAATCTGTTCTTACATTTTTTTGGGAGGGGCGGGTGGGGCGGGTTTGGGGGCCGCTGGAAAAATGTAAAATCACCAAACCCACTTTTTTTATTCTTAACATGCTAACAAAAGCAGCCATAATGTTTTTTTTTATAGTTACAGACAGTGCATGCACATTACTGAACGTTTGTTAAATATTTGTTATTTTTTAGAAAAAAATGGAAAATCGACCAAAAAAAGTACAAACGAAAAAAAAAATCTAACAAACTAACTTTCCAAATGCAGAGGTGTAGACTCCGATTGACAGCTTTAACACTGCAAAGCACCAGGTAACACACAGTATTAACACAAGAGATAAAAAAAATAAAATAATAAACACCAAAAACAGCCAAAGACTGACACCAAGGACCAAAATCCTGATTTAAACAATTTTCAACAGAGGTTTGTTCTCACAAAAGTTTGGTTATTCATTTCTGCAGGTTTTGTTCTCACATTCACAGAACAAGTTTGAACTTTATGGTCATAAAATCATTTATTTTAATTCCTTCTGGAAACCGACCACACTCATCTTGCATTGTGAAATGAGAAGGTGTGAATTAAATGTAATCAACGTCTCACAGCAGTGTTACATTTTAACTGGAGCAATAATAACTAATGTGACATGAAACCTAATGACTTCTGTGACCATTTTTAAAGGAAATTCTTCGGATTAGTTTTGATTTGTTTGTGCATTTTCTCATTACACAAATGTCAGATTAAGTACCCATTTTTAGCTTTAAGCAGTTAAGTTCTTTATTTATAAAAGAGGTGAATGTGAGAGTGGGCTTTCACACCCACGCCATTTACAGCTGTTTTATATTTATTTATCAGAGTATGTCTTTTTTTTGGATAGATAATCAGTCGTGCTTTGTTGTAAACCTTCAATGTAAATCAAACAAACCTCTCATTCATAGTAAGAGAACACTTAACCTGACGCACACAAAGGCTCTTCACCCCAAACACCTTGGTGCTACACAGAAGCGCGTTACAAATTCTGACCTCAAGGAACAAGTGGACGCCCACAAAGGTTCTGTGCAGTTTTCTCCCTCTGTACTTCCTCGTCTCTCCCTCTCTTCTTGTCGAACTAAACTACACGACTGCATTCTCAAAGGGTTAAACTATCCAAAAAGGTGTCTGACACCCAACTCGCGACTCCTCAGAAGCTGTGAAGGAACAGCCAAGCTGTTTTAACACTAGTGTGTTTGAAATTATACAACAAATAACGTGTGGTCATCATTATCAGGGCAAAACCTGGGTTTTAAAATAAGAAAAAAAAAGGAAGATGAAAGTTATTGCTCAATGATTCTTTGAAAAGCTCTATATTTTTTTTTCTTTCTTCCCTCCTCTATGTGTGTTTTGCTACAAATTCCTCGGTGGCAAACAAGTCTCACTCTACCTCTTACAGCACGATAAGAGCATCAGTCGCGGCGCTGATACTGGTCTAGTCGAAACCAAATGGGCACAAGAGAACAGGAAAATAAAAAACCCAAAGTTGAAGCTCATACAGCTGCAAAACCATATCACTACTTGGTAACAATGCAGACCTCATAAATAAATGAAACATAAATGAATAGAAATGACAAAAAAGTGAAAAAAAACTTTTGTTATGTTCCTTTATGCCTGTGGCGTTTCTAGAATACATCAAGAGTTTGAATTGTTTGAACAGATTTTTAAAAATTGTGCTGATTTTAAAGAAAAGTGTTGTCGATTCCTCTTTCGATGACACAAGCTAAGGTCACAGATAAGAAATGTTGTTTCTCTCTTGCTCTTTTTCTCCCCTGTTCCCTCTCCACCTTTTCTCCTTCTCTTCTCTGTTGTAAAGACATGCTGAAGTGCTTGTCAACTTGTCAGCTGGGGTAAATTCAAAAGGGGGATACACAAAAAGTAAAACCTTATAAAAAAATCTATAAAAAATATAAAAAATAAAGAAACAAAAAGACTAAGGCTATGAATTTAGGCATGCCTGTTTTTTCACAATAGGAGGAAATGTGATTTAAATTTCTTACTTAACAAGAAACATTGGGAAAATGGGTTGGGGCCAACAGTGAACAGCAAAGGCCGTAGCATTAATCTGGGGGAGTGAGTTGAACTTTAAGGGTGGGAGGGTTATTTTTGCGTTCTCTTGAGAAAATTTATTGTGGAAAAAAAGAGTTCAAATGATTTGAAGTTGTTGTGCAATACTTAATTGAGACATGAAAACCACAGGTTAGTGGTAGGCTGACGCTGAGCGGTCTTTCCATCGCTTAGAGTCAGTGTCCTCTAGAGAGCTTTCCAGTCTACTATGTCAGAACTGTGGTTTCTTGTTGAGTTTATTTCTTTTAGTTTCTTTTTTTATTCCTTTTTTGGGCTGTAAACTATGGTCTGTCAGTCTGTGAAACTTTGCAGTATAATTCTGGTATTGTTGTTCTCTTTACGGTGTAATAAATATGTTAATACCTGCCTCGAAGTTCTAAGACTTGTGTTCTTTCTCTGCAACAGCAGTGTCCAAGATTAGCAGCACAATCCAGATCAAAATCAATTTATCCACAAGTACACTCCATTCATTTTACTGCCCTAGTTCAGTTTACATGTCATGAGGTGTATGAATCTGATGGTGTCATCTGGGTTATCTAAGCTCTGCTTTAAAACTATTTACAGAAATTCCACATCACAAACTGAAAGTGAAAGCTTTGAAAGAGGTTTTTAGGTAGGAAGGTTATCTTGCTCCCTGCTGCTCTGATTTTGCTAAGATTTAGTTTTATATGTCCCTGTGAATCACAGCATCTGTTCTCTATCTCAAAATGCTTTTTTGGTTTGAATCCTACTTCATCAAGCCACTTTTTCAGTATGTCACTGCTTATCCCATCCCTTCCCAACAGGTGTGCCCCAAAGCTCGATGCTTGGGCCCTTTTTCTTTGTAATATATGCTACTTAGGTACTTGTTGTTCTCCCTTTAGCTTAAGACATGGTTAGGAAGGCTTTATACCACACAAGCTTAAAGTAGCATTCAATGACAATGTGATAAAAACTAATTTACAGTTTATCAGTGATACTATGACACAAACATTGTGGACTTGAATACTTATTTTCTCTCCTTTTTTCCCTTATGATTCCTTAATTTTCTTGCACTCACTGTCAGTTTCCCTCATCCTATTTCTAACACACTGCCCACAGTACAGTAAATACAGTTTAAACCAAAACCCACAGAGAAAACATCATACAATCTAATCCTATGAAATATATACCTTAACAGAGCACAATATATGTTTCCATTTTATTTCTCTCCTTTAAATATGATATCTATGGGAACTGTGTTGACGGCACATTTTCGGTCAACTTTTTGCTTAGTTGTGAGGAATAAAAAGGCTCTCAGCTTAAAATTTAGCACTATAATCATTAAATCTGACTATATGTCTCTGTATTTCTTCAAATCCCATGACCCTGTTTGACCGACTGTAAACTATTTTATTGACCCTTTTAAATCATATGTTTAAGTCTCTAAATTTAATTTCCATCTGCAAGTGGGCTCTGCCGCTGTATTTGATGAGTGATTAGATATGACAAGTAAATGACGACGACAGTAAAAGAACCAGCTAGAGCCAAACCATTACTGTCCAGTATATCCTGGATATGACCGTTTGCTGACTAATATAGGAAACAAATCAGCCTAATCATTACTGAAGCTAGAATGTGAGATAGGCTTCAGTATATAGAGAAGCATCCTCGACACCTCAAAGACTGATTAGACATCCAGTGCATCAACTTCACCCGACGCTTTAAAATGTCATCACACATAACCAACAGGGCTAAAGGAACTGTTAAAATTAAGTGGAGTGGTACAAATTACAACAAAGCTGTTAAGATGTGAGTCTTTGATGGAGCTATTTATATGCTGCTCTGACACCAGTACAATTAACCTCTTAACTAACCTCAGGGTTTTTGCCCGACGAGATTGTGTTGGGCCTCAAGTAGCTGCTCCCCTTTCAAAATGAATGACAGTAAAGCCATAAAGCAGCTTGTCGGCTGCTGAAGCTCTGCCTTTTTTATGACCCCCATCCCCCCATCTTTATCTCTGAGTTGAACCACTTTGGAGTTGATAAAGCTCAGGGATGAGTTGGACTGCTGTGATATTCCTGCCACATTCTTACACATAAAGTTCATTGTGACCAGGGCTCTTTTCTTCTCCCCTCATCTCCCCCTTTCTCTTCCCTTGTCTTTTCTGACTCTCTCTTATCAAGCCAGGCAGAAGCAGACAGCGACTTGAATTAAGCGCTGTTCTGGCGGGAGCTGCTTGGAGCCGATAACAATACAAAATGGATTTTCTCAAACAGAGAAAAACAGCTGTCTCCATTATTTGAATGCTTCACCTTTCCCCACTCCATTAATTGGCTCTTTGATCACAGGCAGAGGTGCACGGTGACTGATAAGGAATAGGTTATTAGTAAAGTAGCCTGGAGGAGCGAGAGGCGGCCGGCCGTGCCGGGCTGCAGGAGATGAGATAAACGCGTGGTAATGCCGATGTGAGAGAGTGCCGGTGAGTGATAGGGCCGTGCCGTCTGGCCTCTCGCACCCACTTGGCTCACGGGCGGTGGGAAAAAGAGCAGCAGCAGGACGAAGAGTGATATCGCAGCTAATGCAGGATTGTGATTCAGCTTGTGGGGGATAGAGCGTGGGATTTGATTCCATAACGACTTGCTACTTTGAGAGGGGGGAGAGAGAGATCTACCACTCAGTCAGCCCCTGCTTCTCTCACCCACTCTTACAAAATCCAACTGTGTGACAGGAAATTTCCTCTGCGCTTTTCGTATTGGCCTGATATGTGGTAAATGTTGGGCCTATGATAGCCCGCCAGGAATAAAACTAGAAGGAGGGAGAAAGTGACATTACCCCATCGAGGGCTTTTAAAAGATGGGCGGCTCCTTTGATGTTGTGCTGAGTTAAATTCACTGCATTAAATCTGATGGAATTTTCACTATAAGCCTGTTTATGTATTTTCTCACATCCATGGACAAGGGACGATTTGCCACACTTCTCAGCAGAGGAAAGGAATCTTCAAGAAGTCACTATCTTGTAATCCTCTCTCTCTCACTCTCTCTCTTTCTCCCTCGCTCCCCCTCTCTTCAAGAAACACGACCGGAGGGGACAAGCAGGGTATTTGTGTGTTGTAAAGCGTGGTAAGAAAAGAGGGGAAGTGTTGATATTAAATTACCGAACACAAGGTTATCTAGTTCCTGCACATGGCTAGGCTGCCCTGGGCCAGGGGTAATCTGCTAATAGCGTTCATACCGAATTACATTATTAAGGAACTGGGCCCATGTGTCAGACCTCTCTCTCTCTATCCATCTCTCACTCTCTCTCAGTCACACGCTGCAAACAGCAGTGAGGAGAAGAAAAATAGCAAAAGAGACAGGGGGGCAAGATGGATGGGAAGAGCTGGAGGAAGAGATAGCTAGGAGTCAAGGAACCAGACTGAGAGAGACAGAGGGAAAGATAGCAGGAGCGAGATAGTGAGGGGTAAAGGATATGAGGCTGAAATTCTTTCTATCAGTAGCATTTGATTAAAATGCCCTTCACATATCAGAGTTCTACATGATTTATGACTTGGTGAAAGCAAAATGACAAAACACTCGTGTGTAGGTAACTGTAGCCCACTAAACCTATTTAATTCCCTCCCGATCTGAGGACAGTTATTGAATTAGGGTTATTTAGTTCATTAGTCCAACACAGTGGGAAGCAGGGACAGAGGTCAAGGTTGCAATTACGCCACAAACACTGTAGCTTGCTGAGTGAAAGAACGTCCTACACCCTTGTACTGTATCTCCTCAGCAGTGCTGCAGAGTGTATTCATCTGTGGTGTATACAGGCCAAGGACAAAAAGTCCATGCAGCTATCAATGTCAAGTAATGACCTCCATACACTGCCCAGCAGGTGAGTGGAGAGAAAGATACACAATGCTTCCTTATGTCCCTGGGGGAAAGTGAAAACTCACTGGGAAGATTCAATAGAAAAAAAGTAATCCTTTCTCCTCTTCTTTACTCTCGTACCCCTCACCCCTTCCCCACCAGCTCCTCCAGTCTCCCCCTTTTATGCCTGGTTTATGCTTCTATAGGATTGATGCAGGGCCTATGTGCTGAGTGCAGGTGGGTCTGTGTCACTCTGCACCGCTAAAACACCAATTAGTAGTGTGGTTTCTATGTGACAATAATGGCTGAAACTAGGTGGATGACGTAATAGTTGGAGCTTACAAATGTTGAACAAGAGGAGGGCTTATTTTACTGACATTACTGCAGCACAGAGAAGAATGAAGAAGCAGCAGGATGTAATGTGTATGACCATCGAACTGATTGAGGGTTCTAGTCCAGCCATTGAGCGATATGGACACGTCAAGCTAGAAATCGGACCAACCACAGTTGGTCTACATTTTGACAATGTGTAGTTACATCTCTAGGGACCAGGGACAAGCACATCCAGCAATGGAGTAGGCTACGGCTTGTGATGAGCGCAGGAGGCACCAAAAATCCATCCTCCTTGATAACCTGTCAATTCTGCCATCCCCTCTCAGCTCATCCTCGATGAGAGAGAGGGCTGCATCGCTACATCTGCATTTCTAAAAAGAAATCCAAATTGCATCGAAAAGAACAGGAGGACAGCACTCTTAGTCTCCCTCTCTCTCCCACACGAACACAATGAGCATGTGTTTGTCAGATTCACCATCAGCAGCACCAGGAAAAAATACTACCTACATCGGCAGTCAAAACATCCATAAAGATTTTACCCTCCTTGGCAGGCAGACAGGATTCTGCATGAATCAGGTAAAAACAACTTTTTAATGCATATATTCATGCAACCACCAACAGGTTACCACCTTCCTGGTAAACATTTTAAAAACACCAACTGGGTACATGACTACAAAGTGTGATTCTACACAGAAGTATAAATTGGCCTTTAGCCATGGCAGCATCCTGTAAAGCATTGTGCATCTGGACTAGTTGAAACACCACATTTGTTTCACACCAATGGTAATGCGTATTCAAGCATACACAGTCAAAGACACACCTGTTTCTTCACTGTGGAGAAATAAGGCTTGAAATGAGTGGAATTCAGAGCACATATGGCTGATAAAAACACTGCAATATGTCACTGCTTTTTCCTATTCTCACAAAAAGCATAACAAATTGAAAACATACAGTTTTCTCAGTACAGTGTCAATGGAAACTTTCCTCAGTGACACTGAAAATGATAGAGAATCTCCCATTTCCAGCAAACAATAAATCTTGTAGTTGCTTTCTGGCACAAGAATCAGTTAACAATCTATAGTTGATCATTTAAAAAATTGCTCTAGGATGAAAAATCTTGCCCTCTTGCTTATATTGTGTGATGGAAGATAAACAAGCCACAGCATTAAACTTCAAGAACTGGCAGACCATCAAATCACAAAAAAAAACCTTCTCAGTAAGTAAACATTTCTCTGAACCTCCACATTTGACGCCGACTTCATGGGGTGAGGAAGTATATTTTTCCGTGTGTGTGCCAAAGTGAACATCTTGGTGGGACGTGAAGTCAGGAGGTCTCTCCTCATGCACGCAGCCAGTGGAGGGGAGGTGATTGATGGCTAATGGGAGCTGAATGAGGAGCAGAGGCCAAGCATACTGTACACTGCCTACTGCAGCTTTACCACATGATGAATGACATGCTGAGATATAGTACCCACATGTACACATGATACTGTTCAAGTTGTGGATATGTCTCTACATGTGGTCTCTATGGAAGTGTTTATGAGAGAAAGGCATATCGATATGGAAGTTTTATATAGTTTTATCATTTCTACCTTTACATTTCTTATGATAACGTTCAAGCACTTCTCTCCTGTTTTGTTCTCTCTCTCAACCCCCTCTAAGCCAACTGAGCCAAATCACGTCCAAAAACAGTTTACCATGACACACAGCGGGACATCTCGCACCATCCGTCATCTCGAACCCCACTGTCTCCTGCTAAGTGGATCCATCCCATACCATCATAGCTGTATGAAGCTTCATATAAACCCTGCAACATATGGATGGTTAGCAAAATCCTTCCTATCAACCAGGTTTTCACAAGGTGATGAATCAGCCATAGATTAAGCCTAGCTTATAAAATATAATTTCTTCATATAAAATGATATAAAAAAACTATATAAATTCACAGTGTAAGATTCAAGTATATTGTTTCTTATGCTATTAGACAGACCAGAGGACATTTGCCAAAATATTAACGTAATAAATAAATATAAATGAATAGTGTGGATATTCTCAGTAAAATCTAGATAAATGATCACTAACTTTAATGATAAATAAGAAAGTTTTATTTTCTCTGTTTGTGTGACTTCTAGCTGTATTTTCTCTAGCTCCTGATATTATCCAAATGAATCTGTCCATTAATATAAGACACAAAGAATTGTCCGAGAGGTGCCTGCTGCTCCATATATCTCTTTTTCCCCGGCACTGGAGGGACATAGAAGTCACGATTAAACATTAGGGGAATACTTTGGGCTAAATCACACATTTGAGCCATATATCAAAAAGTGAAAGTTAATCACTGTTGGCCACATTTGAACATTGAGGCTGTGGGGCTGCGGAGTGCTTGTGATGTATCTTTTCCAATCTTAAATGAAGCATCAAAGGATGGTCATAAATCAGTAGGAATATTTTTTCTGCACAAGACACTCTTCTATCAATGTCTACCATCTTTTTTTTATTATTATTTCTTCCGTTTAGAACCGCTGTCGTGCTTTCTTCTTTCACATTTACATAAGTCTACACCTGTCAGTCAAAATGAGCCGTTACAAGGTCTGCCTGATGAAACTGGTCTCACTACCACAGCAACACCATACATTAGTTCAGCTGTCTGGACAGACGAGAAGCCACTAGCACCCGGAGCGCTCCTGAGGAAATTTATAGCTTATTCCTGAGCATCCTTTACACCCCCCTGGCCCCACTTCCATCCACCCATCCCCGGTCCTCTGTCTCCCCCATCCCTCCTCATCCAGCACCCCCGCCTCGGCTTCCCCAGCTGTTGTGCACCTGGATGGAAAGGCATGCCATCCATCTCTCTCATGGGGCATGGGAGGTATATGTGTGTGTGTGTAGTGTTGGGGGTTGCTGAAGAGAGCAAAGAGACATGGGGGGAGTTGCATTGCGGATAACATAGATGACATAGCTTTGGGTTGGTGCTGCTAAAACGGCCCTAAATTTAATGGTGTTCTTTGATCCTCAATAAATGTCATAGGTTGGGGGACATCACGACAATCAAGGTTAAACTAAGATAGAATATACAAGTGTTTGCAAATAAGTTAGGATACAACTCAGTGTCTGAGTTTGGGAGACATTGAACTGTAATCCATGAGATGTTGAGTGAGGTGTGGTTTGGTATCTTAAATATCAAACAGGAAGGATCTACATGAAGCAGCAATTATTTATTTCACTGAGGAGGTTCTGTTTACAACCCTGTCCATTTGTTTGTTTGTTTGTTGGTTTGCATGTTTGTCGGCAATATTGCGCAGAAACTACCTGACAGATTATCACAAAACTTGGTGTGGGTCTGGAAAGAACTTGTTGAATTTTGGTGCGAATCCAGATCTAGATGCAAATCAAAGAATGTTTTGTCCCTTTTTTAATCACTGTGAGACCAACGATCACATTTAGGGAGCTCATTTTAATGAGTGTGTGCAAACTTGTGCACCTTGATTGGATTTACTGCTCTAACTAGAGCTATTATTATTATTGATGGAATATCTTTTCCCCTTTCATTGGTAGAGTTTACTGCACTGGTGAGACAGTTTTTATGTCGGGTTAAAAGAGTGATACTGTGGAGGAACATTTTTCTTGTCAGACATTAAATTAAAAATTCTATTCCACACAAAAATACATCAAAACTTCAATTAAATTCAGTTCAAAGTTTGTCCAATATTGAAACGTATTAAAAACATCTACAGTGCTGACTCTAAATGTTTCACCAGAGTTATATTTGACTTGTAATGTTTTTCCTGGTTGTCAGAAAAAAAGAGTTTTATATAATGAGTTGATGAAAGTTGAAGGAGAGCAAATGGATTATTTATAGTTGTGCACTTCATGCAGTTTTCCCTGTGGATGATGAATTTATTCCGATGTCATGTATTAATAAAAATGTTAAAATGCGATAGAAACACCAGAGGCATGTCAAACCATCATCTTGATTAAAAGCTATTTATCGGTGAACAGTTTGTTTATGAAATCAATTTTTCATTCAGAATGTCACATTTCTCAGAGTTTTGCAGATCGGCTGCGATATTTTGTTGAAATATACATGGGGCTTCCCAAGGCACACAGATTTGATTGGTGCGAGAGGGAGAGAAGATTGATGACAGATTATCCAGGGTCGGTTGTCATGGGACCAAGGGAGGTTACATGATTGTTCTGTAGCTGCGTGAAATGTCTCAGATTGAAAATGGCAGCTCCCATATGGATTTAAATCCAGACACAATCCACTAGTAATAAACAAACTGCACATCGGAGGCATGTGCATGTAGGACAACAACAGACCATAATTACCATACATTTTAATTAAATTAAGTTTGATTAAACAAACCCCAAACCACCTAACCCAAAAGTATTACGCTGCTTAAGCCACTTCTCCTACAACCCCACTACTCATGTCTGAGGCAATATCAAAGGTCCAGTGTGGAAGATTTAGGTGAAAGGGAACTATTGGCAGAAATTGAATATAAAATACTCCTAGTGATGTTTTCACGAGGGTGTTTCATCTAAATTGTACAAATTATTGTTTTCTTTACCCTAGAATGGGCCTTTAATACTGAAATACTTTATATTTACATCAGGAGCGGATCCTTTCTACGGACGCGTTTCTGAGTTTGTTTCAGAGTAAATGTTTTGTCCTGTAGTGGCCAGAATCTTAATGCAGTCAACATTAGGGTACAAAGCTTGTAGCTCAGATGCTCAACAATATTGTCAGAAATATCAGGCCAAAGTAATCCTGACTATACAGTTAAAAAAATCTGGCGTATTTCAAAAATCTTTGAGTTAAAATGTTGTTGATGAAATACATTTATTTGTGAATAAGGACATAATTAATGTGTATATTGCTATCCTTCAAGTGGGTGGCATCCTTTCTGTGTCGCAAATACTCAGAGAGCTGAAAAATCCAAGTGACTAAATTAGAGTAACAGTTTTTCTTTTGTAAGGAAGCTACTGAGCTTCTCTCTTATTAATAACTTAAGGCACAGACGTTTGATATCTAATATTCTGAAAAAAGAGATTAATATGAGCCTAATTTGTCTCATGCTACTCGGATCTCCACAGTTACTCCAGCGTCTGCACCGCTCATCCAGCTATAAATTACTAAACTTTGTTAGCTGGTGGTTCAAGTTCCTTCTAAAAAGACATTCTCAAACAATTATAATAACTTTTCCTCTTCTGTCTCCAGCACAAAGCTACACAGGAAATCACAACAACTTTCTAATATTGAGATAATTAATTAGATTAGATCTTCCTACTCAGAGTAGTATAAAAAATATTCATGCCATTTCATCCCTTTTTATAGTAATGAGTAATTCAAACCAAATATTAGTGGAAAAATAAACACTTGATAAAGCATCTGTGCTATTAAAAATGACCTACAATGACAGACATAATCTTTGAGAAAAAGTGTATTTAGATTTTTTGTTTTGTCAATCTGTTAACATGGAGGCGGGGTTAATGACCTATGCTGCAGCCAGCCACCAGGAGGCGATCAAGATGATCTCACTTTAGGGGAGCGGTCATGTCTTCCATCTTTATATAAGTCTACGGTTTAAATATCCCGACTGCACTTCCTTTTCCATCATCTCTTTCTCTGAGAGGCGGGACTCCATCAGTGGTCAATTTATAGTTCACACAGCGAGCGGCAGACCATCATGAAACTATTTCCTCCTCAGACTTTCCCACTGTTTCCTTCCTCTGATATCTTGGATCCATCTTTCCTCACTGCTCATCTTTCTCACCCGTCCCTCCCCATGCAACATCTTGTATTTATCATGTCATCCGTTGATTCCTCTTCTCCTATCGCTCTTTGTCAAACGACATCTTGCATTTATCAATCCATCCTTTATTATTCTAACATGTTGAACTCATCTATCCTTCGTCACTTCATTGCTCTCTCTTTGTCTCTCTGTCTCTCTGTCTCTTTCAGATCTACAGTAAATGTTTGACGAAGTTGTTCCACACTGTATTATTCAGCGCTGTATGTGAGCCGGAGTCATCAGACATGTATGGCTGACATGATGCATTGGCTCTGTTTAATTATAGAGATGCTGAATAAATATTTACAGATGGCCAATCTGTCTTCTCCCGGCCAGGCCTACAAGTGTGATTTATGAACCATCAGTTAATGCAGAAAAAAAACAACTGTCATCGTTTCTGTATGAAGACTGGGTATCATGGACTGAATGAATGTAATGTATGTATTAAAACCAGCTTTATGGTATATCATGTCCTGGACACGATTGTGTTGATACATGCAAGTCTGAACAGAATTTGTTCAGGGTTTACACAGGATCTTGACCCTGTATTGTGCTATAAACGTACTGTTGTGGCAATAGCTTCAATGAGTGTCAGGTCTTGTCAGATATGGTTGATTCTGGCAATGTAGAAGAGTAAAGGGAATATATTAAATATTTAATACTCTGCCCTTAAATAACCCCAAAACACTTGTACGGGCTCTGTTTTAACCTGAAAAATATTATATTCAAAAAAGAAAATAACATAATATAATAAATAGTGCCCCAATGTGTGCGCACATGCCTGTGTGTGTGTGTGATTGGGTGGGGGGTGAGATAAAATTAAACCTGACCTAATTTGAGCCAGAGGGAATTAGATCCTGAATCAAGCCAAACCCTAAAAGAGCCAGGCTAATCGGTTTTGGGCTGAGATTCAGGAGCTCAATAGCAACCCCTGAATCCACAGCAGGCGTGGGTGGCTTTGTGGAAACAGAGGAGCTGCAAGGCTTGTCGTGATTAACTACCGCCACACGATTACTGTGCCTTTAAATGCTATAGGCGATGCTCGAAGAAGGTTTGTGTGATGCACAACAGGACTTGTGGCCTGTGAGTGGTTCAGTCCATGATGGCTCTTAAGCTACTTTTACTGAATGGTTCTTTGGAAGCAGATGAGTGACTGTACGCTGTAAAAATTAGGTTTCAGCGAAAATTCTCTATTTGCTCAGAAATCTTTGGCTACAGCAAATCAATCCTTTACAACTGTTGACAGATCCATATTTTAATCATGCATCATTTCTTTGTTAGCAGCGCTGTATACAAATGTTTTCAATTGTAACATACCTCGCATGCCAAAGAACTTATTTCAGCCCCAAAACCTGTGTCCCATAAACTCTCGACATTTCATCCTGATCGAGCTTCAGACTTTACGAGTGACATTTATGTGAGCTCTGAGGTGCAGTGAGTTGTTCTGTAGCCGTTATGTGTTGTGCATGAGTTCTGCCTCAGCTGCTTGAAGAGAAGTACAGTAAAAACACATTAAGCATTTCACTTTCAAACTCACTGGAGGGCTGCAATGTTTCCTAATGCTCTGCTTTTTACTGCGCACAAGAGCATGTGTGTGTGTGTGAACTTGTCTGTCTGCCTGCCGGTGCTCCGCAGCCATCTGGTATCTGGTCAGTCTAGCGATCCTCTGGAGGGCACCTGGCCAGCAGCTTGCTCACCTGGCGTTGCGAGCCCTTGCCAACCACCACACCTGGCCTGGCCAGCACACAGGGAGAGGGAACAGATTGCCCGGTGCAGTCAAAACCACTCATAAATTGCAGCACAGAATAAAGCAGTGATACAGGACATATCTGCTGTTAGAAGGTATAAATGTATAATGAAAAAAACAATGCAATGATGTGATATATTTAAGGGGTCTATATGTATAAATATTTAAACAGTTCTCACCATGCAGACGTCAGGGTTTCTGGAAACAATGCTTCACAAATCACTTGCTCGGAAAAGAGATTATCAACATACTCATGTAAGTTTCCACAATGAATAATGTTGACTTCTGCCGCATCTGTGCCATCAGTTTGTGCCAGTCTGTGCCAACCCATCCATTTAGCATATGATGGCACTTCCTTCCTGCAGGTTGTCCTCTGCTATCAATTACTCTCCTCTCCCTGCAAGAAAGATGCTCTTTGTCCCCTGATGCACGCACACACACACACAGGGAAATGTGTGCACATGCCACAGACGCAGAGGGACAGACACCTGCAGAGTGTTTGTCACCTCTTCTGTTGGCATCTGTGACCGCTCGGCATTGTGGGAGAGATGGCCATCTGTTGTCGGCGAGGCTGGATTCGAAGGGGACAAGTGGGCACCATGCATCATGCTGCTCTTTTCTACTGGTCGGAGTTGTGTGAAGTGTTGAGTTGTTTTTTTGTTGTTTTTTTTGTTGTTTTTATTCCTACTGGCGTCAATTAGCTGTGATATTATAGCAACAGGAAAAGGGAAAACTGAGTTTTGCATTGTGTGGTTGTCATGATGTTAAAAGTAATTGGAGCTTCTCTTGAGGGCATTAACACATTTTTGTTGTTCAGGAAATTCAGCATATGCTAATTACACAAAGGCAATGTCCCATACAGAATGTTTTGGATTCATTAAAACCACATGCAAATGGTTGTCTTTTGTCAGATTGAACCCTCTCCTAATTATCTTGGAAATGTTTACCCGTCTTCACAGGCACACAGCACATGAACGTGTGATTGACATGGCAGTGGCTCCGGAGTTTCATCAATTATCCCGGCAAGGTTACGATTTCCGCCTCGTGATTCACAGCAGGTCCTTGTCATTCTCAATGCGGCAATGCTAAACTCTTTTCTCTCTCTCTTCGCCGCTGTGACCTATGAATTTTAAATTTGCTACAGATACAAGATGGACAGGGAGTTAGAGCTTTTAAAAGGATTGTGGTGTTTAAAAGGCTGAGCGAGCTGAGGGCTGCTTTCGATTTCATTTTGTTGGTCGCTCAATCAATGTGCTGCAAACAGAAATATTTCAACAGCGGACTGCTATGAGATTTGTTTAAAACATTTGTAGTCCCAGAGGATTAGTCCTACAGACCTTGGAGATTCCTTAAAATATTGATTTGTCATAAAAGTATAAAGGATTTTCTTGTGGCATCTTTTAACAAAACCACGTGCTTGAAATGCCAAATATATTGGCTATAGGTTTAGAAAATGAAGCTTAGTTTCTACACTACACAAAAAAAATGTGTCTAGTTTAGTTTTAACACTGTAGGCAGCCACTACTTTTCAAATCCAGTGACGCTGCAAAGAAAGAATTCGTTCCACAAGAGACGAAGCATCAACAAACACGGAGCTGGGGAGAAATGTAGATTTTATTTAGAGAACAAAGAGCAAATACAAAGACATCCGCTCTCCCGAAAAATAATGGACAGGACTGAGTGGAGTCAGATTGCGATAACAGAGACATTAACCCACATATTCCTGAAGGACATTCATGTGTGCAGGACGCTCATTTGGCCGGTTGGTTGGGCTGCTGGTCTGCTCATCCAGCCGGCCCACAGATCGCAGACAGATGTTCGACCAGCCAAGCCTGCAGCGCCACAGGCACTTGTGTGTTCCAGAAAACGCGGAGACCAGATGCTGCTACCTGGTGTCCCACCCACCCGCCGATCTGCTGCACTGGGCATGCTCCAGTGGTCGTCACGTGACCCCAGATTTGGGTTTTGAGATCATGTGCCGTCAATCGCAGCCGATGATGGAGGAGAGCAGAGGTGGAACTGAAAGACGTCGTGGGGTCAACTCAGCAGCTGATTGTTTTAAATGATGGATCAAATAAGGATGCTATAGGAACATGTCAGTGGATGTGCATTTTCTACAGTGTTAGGAGTCACATTAAAGCCACAGTAACACAGAGACCAATATCGCACTATAAAGAACTACTTTTGGAAAATGCCAGCATCAAACCACACATAAAATACCACATGGCATTCCACTGAGTGAACTTTCTGAAGTGACATCAAACGATAAAAAGCAGCGTCTACTTCTCTTTCAGCCTCGTTTTCTTTTCCCCTCCAGTTTTGTTCCCCGAATAAATAAACAGTCTTTCGAACAAACAGAAGCACACATCCATCTCCGCCGTCCCCGTTATTACCAGAGCACGAGGAAACTTTCGAAGAGTTTCAAAGACGCTCAAGATTAAAGATTTATTTGCTCTTTTGAAGTTGCAGCAGTGTCTTATTCCTTCAACAAATGTGGTGTGGTAATGGTGTTTTCGCAGCGTGGCTGGTACTGACCCAGAACTGGCACGGAGAGGTCGACGGCCGGCCGCTGGTCTGAGCTCCCCCTAATGAAGGATGGCTCAGTGATGGCACTGCTTCCATTGTAACCTCGAAGGACAGACAGTTTACCTGCTCGTATTCAGACTGTTATTTATATGACATTGTGTTGTAGATGAATAGAAAAGATTAGGGGGAAGCTGAGTTATTGGATTGTTACATTTGGGTGGTTTTGTTTTATGGCATCTTTTTATAGTCTGGTCTGCAACACACGTCTGGTTTGCTCAGATTATTTCTTCTTCTAAACCATGTGGAGCAAGCTCTTTTGTTGAGTATACTGATTGATCTTGATGAGGAGAGTTATTGTCTCGTTCATCTGCCGTCTGTGTCGTCCCTTTTCTCCATTGATACGCATCAACGGGTGCAAGAAGACTTTCACCTTTTCTCATATTTGGCTGCACTTGTTAGATTTTACAGTCACGTGTGTCGCTGTGCTCCGATCCGATCCACAGATTTCGATTAAGTTTAGAATTCCAATAACACCTCATTGTTCTTGTTTTTATTAACTGCTCTATCTCTTAGATTCATCAGGCACATCTCAGTGTGCTGTGCATCACTGCATCTCTCTCCCCCCTCTGCTCGAGGGCCAGCAGAGAACCACACTGCCCCCTAGTGCTCGCTGCCATTGGTAACACAACAGAATTAATCGTGCGTCCATCGACCAGACAACAATCTGGTACTGTGCCAGTGGCTCGATACCAAGTCCTGTCATGGGCAGCGATGGACAACAATAGAGTCTACTGATTGGAGTGATGCACACTACTGGTGATGACACTGGTCAACCAGTCGTCTGTCTGTTTCTCTCTCGGTCGCAAGGCCCCTAATTCAGCAATCAACAATATTCACTCTGGAACTCTGCTGTTACAGAAGAGGAGAAATCAGGGGGAGACAAATCTTTATTCTGAGGCGAAAACCACCATCACAGCTTTGATGGATCACTGGACAAGACAAAGCATGACACAGTGTTGGTGAAGACAAATCCTGTGAGACAGGGTTTTTTCCTAGAACCAGCTGCAAACACTTGTCTGAATAAAACATAAAAGTGTGGATTCATAAAAAACCACAGGAAAAAAAGCAAATGATGTTTTGAATGAAAAGTACAGAGACAAGGCTGCATATGACCTTCATCTGCAAACACACACACTTCCATCATATCCATAACAAAAGGAGCCTGCAACGCGAATCCTGCGTTCTGTTTTTAGCCACAGTAGCACCGAGATGCGATGTGAGCTCAGACAGCCATAGGCTCCTCTGAAGACATCCTAAGTAAGTGCTCCAAATGACAAGACAGACTAAATACCCCCTAACAAACGACACAAGACTGCAGAAAGCACTTTAACAAAGGAGCTATGTAATGAACCCAAGGTGCCTTCTACCCAATATATCATCCTGAGTGAATTTGCCAACATCCCTCTCTTTACCTCCAAGCATGGTAAATGAGAATTTATGCACCCTCTACTTTATCATTCGATACTTTTTTTCTCGCCCCCCTGAGGTAACCACGCCATGTGAGACAGATATTTCCACCAAAGGCAATATCCCCTCGCAGTAATTATATCAGAGCAAGAGAACGGCTCATTAACATATGCTAGGCATGTCAGGAATTTACAAGCACCTTTTGTCGATGCCTCTCGTCAGTGCACTGCTCCCATCCGTATGGTGTCTCCTTTGAGGATGCAACCTCCTCATTTCCATAGACGTCAATCAAAGCCTTGCATGGATTTTTAGAAACGCTCTGTGCAAACACACGGGGATCTCTGAATATGGCAATCATGAGGGACAGCTCAGTGATATGGAAGAAGAGTGTGTCTGCACGGATTGTGGGGGGTGCGACTACATGCTCCGTGAAACGACATGATGAAGACAAAGCGGTGGGGGGAAAGTTTTCTTGATGATGTGCCATCAGTGCAGAGTGGATGGAGTTGTGTTTGATTTTCTGCAGCATGTTAAAGTGGCATGTGTTTATGTGTGAACACACGCAGGAAGCTCGACACCAGACCAACTAACAGACAAGTCCTGAGGCCGCTGAGCTAGTGGCGCCGCCGCTGCTGCTGCTGCCGCTGCTGCTGCCACTGCTCCACTGCTCCAGGACCCAGCATCTGCTGCCTGTAAGAAGGCACATACTGTTGGCCTTTCACCCGTTCGTGAGGTCCCAGCAGATTAAAATGGCCTATTTAATGACCTATTTATGAGCCGTGTTCTTGTGCAGCACTTAAAACTAATTTTGAATTTCCATTGTGAGGTCCTTATGTAAACATATATATCATTTATGGTAAAAATGTACCCCAGAACGAAATAGTGTCAGTGTAATCTTAGAACATACAGCTCTCTTCCAGCGCTGCAGGCTGGGGAGCAAAATCTTCAGTGATGTAATCAGGCTCAATTTTTTTGTGATCACACAGAGCTGAAATGATGGTATCCAGGGTGATAATTTCAGGGCTTAACGAAACGTTTTTTAGATTGAAGAATTTTTGCACAATTTCCTACATTTACAGGTGGAAGAAAAACACGTCTTTACTTAGGCTGTCGACAAATACTGACTGTAAAATGTTAAAGACCATGCTCAGGGCAGAACTTGATCTGCAAATGATTAAGTGGCTTTGTCTGCTTGACCCTCAAGCTTCATCCAGTCAACACCGGTCAGGCCAAGACAGACTGGTGTGGTTTTTAGTTCCACCACAGTTTGCCAGAGAACTTACAAAGTGAGATGGAGCTTGAGAGAAAAGAAATGTTGAGTTTGAATGAGTCCAGTCTTTCCCCCCCAGCAAACGCCTGCAATGACTGAGGACCCAACATCCATTTCCATCACCACCCGCTCTCTCTGTCTCTCTCTTTCCCTCTCATTAATTGTCATTGCCTTTTCCCTGTAAGTGTACTTTCGCCCACACCACTTGGAAATTGATTGAAACAAAATGTCACAATTATGCCCTGTAGCTCGCCGCTTCAATTATTCATCAATTAGGGACTAGGCTCCTTTTTTTCTCTCCTCTGAGCTGATTCTTCATTCAGTTTGCTCGAGATGTATGGCTCCCCTGCTGTTAACCAGTCCAAAGTCATTAGTTTCTGGGTTTGCAATTAAACCTGATGCATTATGCATGAGGCTCTGAGTCAGTAGACACACGCAGCAGCGGCGGCCGCAGCAGCAGCTACAGCGAAAGAGCTAGCAAGCTCTGGAGGAGCGGATGGGAAATTAATTTGCCAGAATGAAGCTCTATCTGTCTCGCCCTCTCTCTCTCCCTCTATCCCTCTCTTATCTGGCAGGTTGGAACAGATGCCACTGGCTGGGGATGGAGACAGAGATAGGGGGCATCCGTGGAGTCAGTTAGTGCAGCTTGATCAGCACTAAATTTAAAACGTCAAATATGTGGGTAAACATTTTAGTGAATTGTTTGTTGACATCTTTATGAATTTATCATTAAGTGGGATGATTGAGGCTCCAGATAAGCTTTGTTTCTCTACAGGGATCACTGTTAAATATGTACTGACCATAACCAACATGACAAAAACAGGGGTCACAGGTTTTATGCATGGGTAAATCATGTGTGGATAAACAACATATGTTTGGTCATTATATGTTGAATTGTATATACTACACATTAAAGGTGAATTATAAAGTCAGCTGAGGACTGAGTTAAGCTCTGAAACAGGGTCCAACTAAATGTGCAAATTACAATGTTAATTTGCTGCCATCTAGTGGCCACAGAGTCTGCTGCCTGATCTGTGTCGTCTCATTCAGAGGTTCTCGAACTTTTGAATTTCAAGGACCCCTTAACTGACACGAACTAGACCAGCGACCCACATTTCACAAGATTTTTGCTTTTTTTTTTTTTTTTTTTTTACAGGAAGCATGTGAAATAGAGAACCAGAATAGTTAAACATTCAGTCTGTGTGTTACGCATGGATGAAATATTGTGAAAATAAATGCGAGGGACAAATCTGTACATGGATTTTCTGTTAACAAATCTGTATGATGAAATGTGGCATCATGATTAGTACCTTTTTCATGAACTTGCATTCATGTTGTAGCAACGCCATAGTAGGAGTGTCCTTCTGTATTAAAGCACTTGTATGAGCAGAGAACGGCACGGACGGGAATAGTCAGTGAACTCCTCATTTTCATGTCCTGTAACAAACACAATCAATTAATGAGCCTAATTTGACCCATTATAAGTCATGTATACATAATCAGGTGTCAAATAAACTCATTTTAAATCACAACATTTTACAAAGTGTTTTCACACAATACTGTAATTCAGTGTAAGTAAATGCATTAACCTCACCTTCCTCAGACTGACAAAATGCACGCACTCCAGCCAGGTGGTGAGGAAGGGGCGGAGGCAAACTGCACAACAGCTGCCATTGGCCAACAGAGCGGTGAGATGTGGGTAGTGGGGAAGCATCATGTGGATGACAGAGAACCTGTTCCTGTTCTCCCACAACACAAATCTTGCAACCAGTTCCTGGGAAACAAACATGAAACAAGAATTTTAACAAGCACAGATATATTGTGAGATATCTTATATAGCGGACAGACTTCGTGATAGTTACCTTTAATGCGAGTACTTCTGCATCCTGCACTGATGGCATTGGCTCACAGTGCACAAACCTGTTGCCTTCACAGTGCAGCTCCTTCAAGGGCAGCCGGTGAAACTGCAGGGAAGACAGTGACAGTTACCCACACATGATTTAGATCTCTCATGATGGCCCTGAATTAGATAATGTTACAAGTTGTACCTCAACAGGGAACATGGACAACTTGTTCCCAGCCACATCGAGAACCTGGAGTTTTTCCAGAGCACTAATTCCCTGGGTGACATTAGAAATATTTAAATCCAGTTTTGCTGAGTACAAACAAAAATTTAAAAAATGAGGAAAACTGTTCTCTGTATTTAGAAGTGAGATGAGGACAATAAATGTCTGAAGAGGTTCAGGATCACATCAGTGAACACCGACCTCTGGGAGGCTGGTCAGCTTGTTTCTGGCCATGTGGAGCTTGGTCAGCTCTCGACACTGGTACAGCTGCTGAGGCAACTGAGACAGCTTGTTGGAAGTCAGGTTGATCTCAGACAGCTTGGTGAGATAGCCCAGCTCAGCAGGGACCTCCTCCAGGTTATTGTCCAGCACACTGAGATGTCGAAGCTTCCTCAAACTGATTTAACACAGGAAACCATAACTCTTAACTTATTTGTGCTTTTACTTCGTAGAAACAATTTCTTCACAGATACAGATGAAAACTAGACAAATGTTCAAGTGTGATCAAAAGCTCTTCAGAGGTAATTAGTAATATCATAAAATCCATCCTAAAATAAACAGGGAGTCTGTTTAACAAGGCTAAAACAAATTCCTAGTTCCAGTTTTGAACAGTTTGAAGTCGTTTCAACATTTTTTTGGTTAAGAAAATCTGCTGCAATTATCAAGGCATTAGGAGATGAAAACATTTACAACACTGTTTTTTATCTCCAGAATTTAAAATGAGTCTTATTATGGCAACATTTCTGAGGTGATTAAAAACAAGGTTGGAAGAAGCTATACGATATGTAGAGCACCAAGAGTCTTTGCTCAAGGCAGGTGAAGACTCACAGAGGTTGAATACCTGGAACCTCAAGACCAGAGGACATATGTAAAGCATGACTCCTGAAGAGGTCGACAATTTATCTTGTGGGCTACAAATACTAAATCAGTAGATGGATAGAGAGATGGATAAATAGATAGATGGATAGATAGATGGATGGATGGATAGATAGATAGATGCATCATTGAAGGTATGAAGCACATGTACCTTTTCATCTCTGCAGGAAGTCTCTGTATTTGGTTGTGGTTCAGATTGAGCACAACAAGGTTCCGTAAGCCACCTGAAAAACACAAATACAATTAGGAGGTAGATTTTAGCTTTGTGTGTTTTTTTTGGCAGATGTTCATGAAGCAGCAGAGCAGTGACAACTTACCCATCACTTCTGGTGAAACTGCTGTTATCTGATTGCTGAACAGATAAAGTTTCTTCAAGGCCTCCAGATAGAGCAAAACTGCTGGAATCTCCTTCAGGGCGTTATTTCCCAGATTCAGCTCTGCCAGCTTACAGACAATATGTACAGACAAACATTTAACAACTGACTTAGGTGTAGACATTTTGAAGTGTGAGCTCACAGACTCACGTGTTGTAGGGATGGCAGCTGTGAGGGCAGGACAGTGATACAGTTGTTGTTCAGCAGGAGAACCGACAGGTTTGTTAATGACAGAACACACTGAGGAATCTCTTTTAGCTTCTTTGAGCTCAAATTCAAAGACGTCGCTTTACCATAAGAAGCTCTGACCACGGATTCAGCCATTTGTAAAACACACCTCAGTCTTCTCCACGTTTCCATGGAGACAAGACGCTTCCTATTCCTGACATGGTAATGAGATTTTTTCTCTTGTCCGGTGGCGACATCTAGCGACATGAGAACGAAGATGCAGTTCTGCAGCGTGTTCAGACTACCACAGGTAGACACGATGCAAATGTTCAAATCGTTTTTTCTCATTTTTTTGTCATAAAACTGAAAGTGATTGTTTCCTCATCATTTCTGTATTTATATGTGCTTTCATTTAACTTTATAGGAATACAGTAAATGTTCACTCCACACAAGGTTATGTTTTATAATTGCATTGTACCAGTTTAATGCTTTTACATAGATTTCTTAATGGAGCATGTTATCCTTTATTTATCTTGTTGACCACACTCTGGTTTGATTATATTCACATTATAAAACACTATACTTGTACATTTGTCCGCTGTCATGTTCCAAAATCTTTATGGATCCATGAATTTCTGATTTAATTTTCTACTCTATTTTCTTTTCACTTGGAAAAACCATTTGTCCTTGAGCTTGAAAAGTTCTATAGAAATAAATTACATTATTGAAACTCTATCCTAATAATAAACCAGACAGAAAATATTGGAGTTTGACGTCACAATGTCACATCTTTGTAAACAATGAAGATTCTGGAACAAGACCGCACTGGTGCACACTGGTACTTTTCCTCTTTTTGAAAAGATTTTTTCTAGAATTTATGGGCATGTGTATGTACCTGACTTCAACAATTAAAACATTCAAATACAACCAATAATTCCTGATCAGAATGACCAAACATCGAGCAGTGAGACATCTCAATCTCTTCAGTATTGTACGTATTTAAATAACATTGACATGTGTTAACAGGTCCAACAACTCAGTTCCTTCTTAGAACACCGCAAAAAAACTTCAGAATCTCATTGGACATGTACGATCAACAGCTCTTCCGTGCTCTTCTGTCCTTGTGGATTTTGCTTAAAAGTATGTTCTACAACACTACATCCCAAAAAGGGCTGCAGGGGCACCATGGGGTATAGTTTAGACCAAGGGGGTCCAATGTAAAATCATGAGCACACTAATTTAATTTCTTTGCTTTCTGTCCTTAGCACAAATCACCCTTGGAAATACATTTGTATTTATGGGCCCTTGGTGTGAGTGGTTTTTACGCTCCACATTACACAAACTGGTTTATGTCACACTGAGTTGTCTCTCAGCTGTCCTCTGCATTGGCTGGGTCCTTTAGCCGCTCCACAGAATTATAGTGCTCTCCCAATCCATAGGCGTGACGCATGTAGCTGTAAACAACAAGAAAAGAGGCTCTAAGTCAAAATCTCTTAGATGCAGCTCTGCAATATATTTTGTAAAGCCCTATCAGAGCCGTTGATGTAGTTTCAACATAAATTAGATTTATACAAGTTTGTCTATTACTGATCTAGTGTGTTCTGTGATAGCCATTATGTTATTTCAAATGAAATTACATTAGAGAGAAAAAACATCATCATATGTCTTTCATGAAGAAGTGATGTAAATAAACTGTTTGTAACTGTCTTATGTTTTGATTTTTACAAACATATTTTACATAATTAAAGATTATATCTAAAAGCCTCTTTACTGCTTTACCACTGTCTCTCAACTGATGTGAATCAAACCATAGAGGCTCATTTAAATCTTTTTTTTTTATATATCATTGATATTCTACCAACTTGCTTTCTATATTTTAAAGATCAAGTAAACACAACTTCAATCCCAAACAAATAATAACATATTAACAACATACACAAGGGTGATGGGTTCACTGTTATATTCCTCCCCAATTTTTATAGCTGGGGAATCAGCCTGGATCACTTCTATCGGCAACTGAAGAACTTGGGTTAAAGCTCGGAGCTGCAGGATAAAAGACAAGAATAATATATGAATTATTGTAAAAGAACAACAGGAGCAACAGCACAGTGTATCAGTGATAGAAAAAAACTAACCTCCAGCTGTCCACCCCAAGCTGCTGTGTGCTCCACTTCACTGCAGTATTTCTCAAACTCATCTGGAAACCAACAAACACTTGTATAAATATTGTGCATACACATTATTATGTTGTGACATGTATTATTATACCTATAAACTTAACCAAAGGAAAGTTAACAGTGTTACCTGTTGTGAACATGTCACCAGTGTTGGGGTTTGTGAGGAAAGGCAGGAAGTCATCAACATGGCCTCTCATGTGCTCGGCGGTACGAGACCGCAGCTCCTTCACACTCATGGTTAATCCAGGCTGGAATAAAGCACAACACATTATGTTCTCTATGTGTACATCCTTGGCCAAGTCGCCATTTTCAACTGCAGCAATTCTACATTGTCTGTATTTGCATATAATGCTTCTGATTAGGTATTCAAAACGCAGCTACAGTGACAATACGCACCTTTGATCGCTGTGCCAACTGATCTTCAATGGCTCGGTACATGCAGTGGCCATCGGAGGAGATCTCTTTGATCTGAAGCTGCTGCTGGGTGAGTTTCTGAGTCAGCTTTACGCCCTCCTGGTGCCTCACACCCTGCAGGTTCTGCACCTCGGCCTCTGCTATCCTGCTCTCCCTCTCCTTGTCCTGTGTAGCCTTCTTGTCCTGGAGAGGATCATTTACATAAAATGCATTGCATCATATGTGAAATGTTAAGGTATAATCAGTTACAATGTTACTGTCTAAGGTCCTGACACTTGCTTATTATTCGGTATGTAATTTGTGCAGGGGAATTCTGGGAAATGTGCTTCGTCCTCTGTTTACTAATTGCTGAGGGCAAAAACAAACAGTTATTAACCTGTCCTGTTTGAGAAGGAACCTGTAACTCACCCTTCTCTTCTGGGCCTTGGATACTCGTTGTTGTTTGACCTCTTCTTGTTCTCTACCCTCCATCTCCAAGGTCTGAACTCCATTTACCAACTCTTCCACCTTGAAAAATTAGGTGAGGAGAGCATCAATCAATACACAGACTTTGTGTAAGTATGAATAATGACATGCAAATGTGGAAAAAAACATCCCTTGCATATATATACCTACACCTAAATGCGTTTCCATCATTTACAGTGTGACTCTGATGCATAACCATGATATTTGTCTTCCGTCAGGCCTTTACCTTTGTGTCAGGTGTAGATTGGAGTTGCCCAATTTCCTCCTCGTGTTTCTGACTGAGGTCTGCTTCAAGCTTGGCAATTTCCTCTGTCAACTGTTTCCTCCTTTTCTTGTCATTTTTGGGGACTGCATTTTTCATGCTCTGGATTTTAGCTGAAAATGAAGTACAGACAAAACAATACTTAATTTAAGCTAACAAACATTAAATACAGGCTTGTTGAAGATGGATGCATCTCCAGGTGATATTAATGCACCTTGTGTTAGTCAGTTAGAAGAGGTTCACGTGAACATACTTCATAAATCCCTAAATCATATGAAGCATGTGCTGCAAACCTCTGTCTATAAGTTAACTGTAACCTATGTAACATGGCATGAAGAGAATCAGAAACAGCTTTATTAACTAAATATCTTAAGTAAACATGGAATATGACTGTGTTTATCTAGTTGCCATCAATGTACTGAAACATATAAGATAAATATAGAAATGGAGCTAAAGATGATATGAAGCAGAACGAATATAGGTAAACATTACATGTAATAATTATGTAAATACCAATAGGAGGAAAAAACAAATACAGATATATATAAAAAATGCAACCATGAACAGCAGCATACATGTCGATACTTGTATACTGTACTGTATGAATTGCAAACAATAAAGGAAATAGTATAAAAGGAGTGCCGGGATGAGAGTAAATAGGAAATGAATATTCTGCCATCATGCCACATCTCATTCTGTGGTGTCACATGTGGAATTTGGCTTTAACAGCTGACTTAAAACATCTCTGATCAGATTTGGCTGCTGTGATTAGATACTTGAAAGTTTTAAGACATAAGAATTTAAATAGCATCTATGACTCCCTTTGTGCTCTAACCTTAAACTGCGAATCCTTGTTGACTACAAGATGATAAATACCAAAGACATGACCATAGTCCTAAGTGTGGATCCTGTATTCTGCTCCAAACTGGCTCGTGTTACATTATGGCTTCAGCTGCTGCTGCTAGAGTTCAAACTGAATCAAATTCTACTAGATTAAATAAAACATCGGGATTGATAAAGGTTAATACATTTATTAAAACAGTAAAAACCAGTGACAGCAGCTACCTTGCAGATCTTTCTTTTCCTTTCTGTGCTGTTTCACCAGCAGCTCCTCCGGTGTCTCCTCCTCCATGACTGGATGCTGCTGCTCACTTAGTTCAGTGAGTCTGTAGCAGCGACACGAAACTAACCATTAAATAAACGCAGAGTCAGAATAACACGGATATAAAATGTGGCTCACCACTGGTACGAGATAAAAATACAGAAAACGTGCTGAGATGGTCTGATCCGGAAGCGACGGAGCAGTAGGGCGGAGCTTTCTTCTTCTTCTACTCCGTCCCCTCCGTCACTGAAGTTGCTTGCAGCACCACCTATCGGCTCATCACTGTGCTACGGTTCAAGGGACAAAAGGGACACAATTGTCTTACATCGATGTTTCAATGGAGACACCAAAAAGAAATGATTTAAACTGATGGATCCATTGGTCAGAAAATTAACTGTCAACAATTTTGATGGTTGATTAACTTTTTTGATTCTTTTCAAAGAAAAGCCTCGACATATCATCCAATAGACTGAAAAAGAGAAATCAAGCTTTGAGTGAAATGTTTCCAACTCATGTTAAGTCATGGGAAAGATATCAAATGAACTATTTTTAACAAAAAAACACAAACTGAATGACTTTAAATTAATTTGCATGGTTATTATTAATGGATACTCGCAGTAAAATGTGTCGTATCTGGACATTCACGTTGATCTGGGCCTAGTTATGAAGACATCACATGCTCCTGCTTTCATAAATGGATTTACATTGTCCCATGAATATGTTAATGATTTATGAATAGGGTCTATTAAAGGTTCAGTGTTTAGAATTTAGTGACATCTAGTTGTGAAGTTTGGTGTTGCAGCTGAATATCCCTCACCCGAAACACAAGGAGAACCTGTGTTAAACTTCAGTTGTCATAAAAACTAAATAAAAAGCTGTTTGGTGTTTCCAGTCTGGGAGTGAGTAGAAACACCATTAGGATTATTTTATATTCCATTTTGTTCACCACTGAACCTTTAAATGTGCTCCTACAAAATAATGAAGTATTATCCAAACAGGAGCCCCAGGTGATGCACTGAAGCAGGATGATCATCTGTTAAAAACACGTTATTACAGAGTATTACCACAAACACTACGTCGGTTCGTGAAACACTGCGCAGGTCGCAGAGTCTGGAGGCGGGCGCGCTGTGTGACGTGGCGCTGGGGGCGGAAGGTCTTGTTTGTGTTTTGGTTCTAAGGGGAAGTTGCGAGAAGAAAGAAAAAGGAGGAGACGTGACGGGGTTGTTGAAATTTATTTTCTCCCCCCCCCCCCCTCACCAACAACACCACCACCGGCACCACCTCACCACGGTGACCCTGGTTCCGTGCGTAAAACCCCACAGCGGCGGCGTTGGAAAGTTCCCTCCATCGTCTGGCTCTCAGGTACTCGACGTGAATCGACAAGTTGTGTCTCCCAGCTGGCGGACAGGCTAAAGCTAACGTCTGCTCACTTGTCATCGGTGGGGCTGATGTTAGCATAGCGCCGTGGCTAGCTGACTCCTGCTGATGTTCTATAGCTACGTGAACGCAGAGATACAGGCCCGTGTCACATCTGAACGAGTCCTGCTCTTCCTCCTCTGTGTCAATGTGTTGCCATTAGCATGCGGCTAACGCTGCCTGGTGCGAGCAGCTGTGCGGCTGGCTAACAGCTGACTCTAATAGCTAACAGCTAACTGGGTGGAATCAGGTCAGTGGGTGGAATGCCAACGATGCTAACAAGCTAACGTTCGTGTTTTTTTTTAATTGAGGTTTCGAAAACTCCACATTGAATAACGTTGACCAACCAGCACAACACATCTGTGTGACAACAACCCGCAGCAACGCGTTGACTCGCTTGTCAACACTGTTCTAAACTTTATTTGTCTGAGCCTGTCGTTGTGTGCTGTTGGGAGGCTAACGTCAGAGTGGCTGCTGCCAGGAAGCTAACTGGCTAGACAACCAAAACAATTTGGAAAATGGCGTCCCCTTCTATAATCGAAAAGGATACGAGGCTACAGTTAGCACGAGTGAGTGTGTTTACAGCAAACTAACGACGGATACACCCACATCATGTGTGAGCGTCACAGTCGTTTGTTGACAGCCCCTGTCGTGAGTCCCTGAAACGCAGCTACTCTGCAGGTCCTTGTGTGTATTTAACTCACAAGTTCTGTGTTTACCCAGACGAAAATTAGTTTCACACACACACACACAAACGTATAGACTTGTAAAACTAAACCTGTAGACAAGTTAGGCCCTTATGTGATCCTTATTGTCATCAGTTTATATCTTGACCCTCTGCTGTCTTGATGTCTGTCGACACTTCAGCACAGACACTTGACCAGACTTGTCGTTGCAGTCTCATTTTGAATATACATATAGGTATATCCACTCACTGGTACAGCAGGGAAGCATATGCACAAAATAGGTACCTGGACATTTGTACAGTTTCATAGGAAAGTTTTGGAATAAAGGTGGAGCTTGGTGACAGTGCAT
Source organism: Paralichthys olivaceus (assembly GCF_024713975.1). Classification (NCBI taxonomy): domain Eukaryota; kingdom Metazoa; phylum Chordata; class Actinopteri; order Pleuronectiformes; family Paralichthyidae; genus Paralichthys; species Paralichthys olivaceus. Next base: position 9,848,107 of record NC_091112.1, read on the forward strand.
GGCGAGGTGTACGCCCCCCAGTGTAATTTTGTGCAGCAGTAAATCATCGTGGTTAACGGTGACCTCACCATCAACACCTCTCGGAGAACAATGTCAGCAAACATGTGACCGATATACTTCATGAAGTAGCTTTTTGTGTGGGACCACTGAGCCTTATAGCATTTGAGAGCATATGTGAGACTGACCTCTTTTATACGTGTCCCCTGGATTAGGGAGTTTGGTGTGGGGTGCACATTGCAAGTCATTACAGTAATGTGTTTTTGGTCAGGGATAAGAGTGCATTAATCATGCACAGGACAAATTTTCCCTGCAAAATCAGATATGTGTTTTGATTATCTCCCGACAACAGCTATTTGTTGTTTATAAATTAGTCAGCAGTTTCTTCCTAAGTCAGTTAGTAAGGAATGCATGAATGCATGGTATGTGACCGTACATGCGGGTGGGTTAAAGTCTTGTGGAAGCTCCTGAAGCTGAAGGGATTGTTGAAAAGTCCTTTGCTTGCTGTTACTGCATGTTGTTGTGGTGGGCTACCTTTGTTTATTGGATAATGTTATTCATAAATACATTTTTGGGAAGAAATGCTTACTTCTGTGTCGTAAATGTGGATAAACTGTGTCAATAATGAAGTTGTTATACTTAAATTAGGGTTTTACATGTTTGAAAGACTTACGATGGAGTAAACCAGCGGCATTCAGATGATTAGAAAATGTTTACAAAGGGGGATATGGATGAATTTACTTTTTCATGAATACTGAAAGACATAAACGTGATATTGCATACATTGTAAGTTTTCTTAACTTGGAGTCAATTAGTCATTAAGCCTTCAGTGTTGTAGATCTGTAGAAACCAGATGTTCATTTCCAACAGCCTCTGCCAAACCTGCAGAATGCACAGCATTGCATTACATTAGCTCTGTTGATTGGTAGAGTCAGTCAGATGAGTGTGGGAGCTGACACAACTTTTAAAACGCATCACTAACAGAGAACGGAGAGCATATTTACCTACAGTGATATGCAGCCTAATGTTTCATATGATAATAGCAATCATACGTGATTTATTCTAAACAGTTGATGAGTACTTCCTCTCTTTAAATTTCAAATCTATTCTTGTTTATTTTTGTTAATCCCATCCTCATCAATATTTTTCAGAATCCTAGAAATGCCCCATATTACATATTCATTTCTATAAGTGCTTCATAGAGGCCACAGCCTATGTTTGTATTTTGTACAATTAGGTTAATGTAGTCTGGACCCTGTTTTTTTACACTGACTGCAGTAGATTAATCTTTTTTTAATGTGTTAATGTCTCTCGTCATAGGAGAACAAGGACAAATCTGTTCATAGTAACTTCTGATAGATCTTAAACAAACAAGACACTGTCTTGACCCATTAGTGCTTTGGTGTCACTTGATTTGTTTGTTAAAAATATTGTAACATAAAATGCTGGGGCATATTTAATTCAAGCTGATTTGTTGTTAGTTGCATTTACTCTGATCCGCGATTCTCTTCTATGTATAACATGTTCTTATGGCTGTTGATAAAGCAATTTCTTCTCTTGGTTCTTGCAGTAGACGTCCTGATAGTGAGGTTTGGCACACAGGACACCGGGCGATCTGACTTGGTCATGGCCAATCGGGGAGGAGCTACGAGACCCAATGGACCCAACGCAGGGAACAAGATCTGTCAGTTTAAGCTGGTGCTGTTGGGGGAGTCAGCTGTTGGAAAGTCCAGCTTAGTGCTTCGCTTCGTCAAGGGCCAGTTCCATGAATTCCAGGAGAGCACAATAGGAGGTGAGCTTCATATCAGCAGGTCAGACTGTTGGTTGACATTCAAATGGGAGTTTTGTGATACTATTAATTTATGTTTTAACTAAGCTTATCTTACTTTTATTCAAATAGTTGAATTGAGATCCAGGATAAAATTTAGTTCTATAGAGTGAGCCACAGTTTTACTCACATAATAGGACTTGAAAGTGTTTTGCTATATTTATGACCATTTTTCTTCACATGAAATTGTTAAGGTGTCGATACTAATTATCTGATGCTGACTAACCTCTCACCTCCTCCTTTCCCTGCAGCGGCCTTTCTCACTCAAACGGTGTGTCTAGATGACACAACAGTGAAATTCGAAATCTGGGACACTGCAGGCCAGGAGCGTTACCACAGTTTGGCACCCATGTATTACAGAGGAGCACAGGCGGCCATTGTGGTCTACGACATCACAAACGAGGCATGTTTGTCCACCTTGTGCAATTTTGCCAACATGATCTCATCTCTAACTGATGATAGTTGCTGTGTATTCAGCCTAATGCTTACCCTACAACAAGTTCAAATACAGCTGCTGTTACAGATTGCAGTAGCACGAAGGTACAATGAATGGCACAATTTCTTGTATTTACAGGAATCCTTCGCACGGGCTAAGAACTGGGTGAAGGAGCTGCAGAGACAAGCCAGCCCAAATATTGTCATCGCTCTGTCAGGCAACAAAGCTGACTTAGCCAGCAAGAGAGCTGTCGACTTCCAGGTTAGACAAAAAAAAAAGCTGTGTCTTGACACCTCTTCCCTCTAAATGTGTTTCACCTCAGTGTGTGCATGTGTAAGGATGTGTTCAACTCATGGTGGTTACGTTGTGTTAACAGGATGCCCAGTCCTACGCAGATGACAACAGCTTACTTTTCATGGAAACATCAGCTAAGACTTCTATGAATGTGAACGAGATATTTATGGATATTGGTGGGTAACTCTTGAAACTTCATTCATAGATTTTGCCAGTGGTGATCTGAACTAAACTAATTAGTCCTAGTAGTTCTATAAAGGATTTATTATCATTAAATGGTTGTGGTCAGGCTTGCATAATGGAAGATTCGACAGATATAACTGCTTCTGCTGCAACATCTTTGAATGTCGTTAAGTTTTCATTTTTGTTTCGTTTCAGCGAAGAGATTGCCGAAGAGTGAGCCTCAGGCTGCAGGAGCAAATACCGGACGCACCCGGGGAGTGGACTTGACAGAAGCCGCCCAGCCAGCCAAGGCTCCGTGCTGCAGTAACTAACGTGAAGAACGCCTTCCCTCCAACCAACCTGTACAGCAGTAGCTAATGCGACTGATGCCCTGACTGCCACTGCAGTTACTAATGCAACGTGTTGTACTCTTATCTCCACATCTCTTATCGGCAAAACGGAAAAGATGCCCTGTGCCCACCTTTTGTTTTTCGGTGTAGTGAAGTCACCTCCATTACACTGATCTCTCCTTTCCTACGTTGTGGTTCTGCTGCTACCTGGTGAAGCCTCCTTACCATCCATTCTTACTTTCTGTCATCTAGCTTTTTGCATCTATCAGTTATTACTGATAGAACAATAGCAGCAGGTATTAGAGATTATTAGTGTACCCTGACTTCCATGATCTTCCTTCCAACATGTAGATGTGGGTTTCTTTTGGGGGAAGTGGTCACTTCCCTTTTTTTGAGATAGCTTTGTGACAAAAAATCTAAAATGCAAATCCTCTGTTTTTGTTCATTTCTTAACCATTTTCCTAAAAGTCAGTCAGAATTGTGTAGCACATATCTGTACACTCACATGGCCTAAAATAGAAAAACAAAAAAAGAAGTTATATCTTTTTTCTACAGTAGCCCAGAAAAAAGTCTGTTAGAGGAGTGTATTAATAATGCGAGAGAGGAAAAGTGGAGGGTGGAGAGGGATGGAGAAGAACCCAAAGCATCATGTTTTTTTTCACCAGGAAACTTGTATGTGAAAGTTAAAAAACAGCTGTGGACTGTAGTCCTTTTAGATTTTCTCTATCTGACTCCCTTCTGTCCACTACTATCCACGTCCTTTCCCCACTAAACCCAAAGTAGCATTAGTGTACATTCTCTTCCCCCTTTATAGGCTCTATTCTGGGGCCATGCCTGCTTCTAGCTGTCCCGAGTGGCATCGTGCAATGTTTCACAGTCTTATGTCTGTGATTTTAAGTGTCTGCAAGGACCAGTGCAGAACAGCAGATCACCCTGCTATACCCAGCTTTCTCCACAACAAGGCGGAGGAGGGTCTCTGAGCAACTCATCAGTGTCACCCCCCCCCCCCCCCCCCCCCATGGTCATACTGGGGTCTCTGGAGTTTCTGCCTTTGGATGATTTAGTTAATGCAGGTGACCTTTACTGTCGTGTGGATGTTGATGGACGGCTGCTGGGATTGCACATGGTAAAAAGCGAAGGTGATGGTAGCGAGCAGGGAGTTGCAATATGTCCGTTTGCTTCATAATCACCTTTTGAATTGTTAATTATTTGTCTGCTCTTGATTAGGCAGTGCTTCAGACAAGGTCATGTGTCGCCGTGTACAAACTGGGCCTGGCTGGCTGACAGATCTCATCCATAGACTTACTCACACGTGCCCGTTTGTGTGCGTGTATGTTTGAACACATAAAAAACACACTGCCCCATTTGAACTCTGTGCGACCGAAATATATTGTACATAAGTGCACACACATAGGTTGTCTGTTACACAACTCCCTCATAACATATTTGTGTTGTCTTTTTTGCCCAACCCCCCAACTATACATCATTGTTATTTACACACATAAACACACATTCATAGCTCTTTTTACAGACCTGTCTTACTCATGCCTTGCACTAATGATGCTCATGAATATATCTTGTCATAATTACAGCCAGTGTGATATAAATATATATAAATAAATATAAATATATAAATAATATACTGTAAATAGGGTGTTGCAGTGTAGCCTACCTTTTTTGATTTACCAGTGACCGGACTAATGCTTGCTAGGGGGCTGTCTAGATAATCATTAAAAAAACTGTACATTTGGAGAAAAAAAAAACAGCTTTGGACTTTTGTTGTTGTTCCTTTTCCACACAAATGGTTCAAATCATAATCAGTGGCGGTCTTTATAAATGTTCGTAGTGTTATAAACAAAAAGAATGAAATTGCATTTAATTAATCATCTGTCTTGTACCTTTTTTTTTTCCTCACAAGAAAAAAAAATCCTGGTTTTCTATTTTGTAACACTATTTGGATTTCACTAATTCTTTTTTGTAGTGGTATCAGGCTACGATTCCTTGTCCGGTTCTCCTCCACCTGTAGTTAGACCTGGACCTCCAGAGGGTCGTAAAAGCCCCAGAGGAGTCGGACTCGATGCAAAACTGTTTTATTAACCAGCTGTCTGCCCCTCCATAACATCTCAGTAACCTTGTGACCATATTGTAGCAAACAGTGTTAACAACTGTCAGCTGGGGATCGATGGTGATTCATGAATAAATCAATTATGAATTAACACATAATGGGGATGTAAATTGTGTGTGGTTTTTTTTTTGCCATGAATACTTATTTGCAGCAGAAAAAACTAAGAATGCAAGCATTTTACAGTACTGTTATGTAATGACCAAATAAATACTGAAATAAAGTTGATCATTTATTATTGTAATCAGGCTGTGTGTAAATATATATATATATGTGTGTGTGTGTGCATGGACCTGTCAAATTGACACTATGTCTGACATTTACCCTGTTTAATTATGCACATGGATCATAAATCCTGATGCTAATATTTGTCTAAATGTGATGAGAAACTCTGCATGCTTTCCTTTTGGGGATTTGACTTTTCTCTCATGAAACATTTTTATGTTATAAAGAAAAATATATATTATTATAGTCTATTAAACATGGTTATTGTTGTTAATCCTAGGATTTGCTTAGTGCTGCATGAAGTGACCATGATCCACCAGCTCAGGAAACCAAGCCACGTGTTTTTCCATCTCATTTGACCTTGAGATTTTTCTCGCATTTCGTGACCTCTCGTCTCTGAATTCTGGTGGAATTGGTCCGTATGTCCCATCTAAGTCCCCTAGCGGAGGAAAATGGGCCTACAGTGAGAAATTGAAAATAAGGATGAGCGCCATGTCTGATCCTCCGCTGGTGGAATAAGAGCGGACGGCAGAGCGAAAATTTTCCCCGGGCCGCGGTTCCCTTCGGGGTTCGTTGCGAACTATGGCCGACAGCGCCGGGATCCAGCAGGGTTCGCCGGCCATCGGGGCCGCGGGCTTGGTTCCGGCCGCTCCTGGAGCCGGGGGTACGGAGGGCTCTGGCGCCGCTGGAGGATCCGCACGTATCGCCGTGAAGAAGGCGCAACTCCGCTCCTCACCTCGGCCGAAGAAACTGGAGAAACTCGGCGTGTATTCCTCCTGCAAAGTACGATCTACCTGCAGACTCTTTACTGGCAGCGGTGTGAGGGCTTGCTCTTTACAAAGCATCTGTCCTGTGCAAGGTTGCAATAGTTAACAAAATGCAAGCGCAGCAAAGGAAGCCATTGCCGCACTTCATTTTTTTTTTTTCATTTTGCATGCACGAAGCAATTACCGAGAATGCGATAGTAAAAATCAGGCGACTTAAAGCGTCACCGTGGGCACAGGGGTTGAAAGCAGGGGGCCTCCAGCTGCAAACTGTCCGCTGCTTTTACGATCACACTATGTTTCTGTCAAGGTGGGGGGTTGTGAACGTAAACATTGGCTTGGCGCTGGTTCTTGGGAGTAGCTGTGCGGTGCTGTGCGCGCAAGGGCTGCATCCGTGCGTAAAGGCTTGCCCACGGGGACATTTCAGCGCCGTGCCGCCGGTGAGCGCACGATGCTAATTTTTATTTTTTTGGGGGGGGGGTTCATGCAGGGTATATGATCCGCAGAGAGAGAGAGGGACAGGGTCTTTGTTTTGACAGGGTGACAGCTGCTGGAGGGGGGGTGGCCGAGAGGGGCGGAGTTTGTTGTTGTTTCACGGCGCATGCGCAGTGCGGCGCCTCCAGCTGACGGTGACAGGCCTGCTCGCCCCACCTACTAAGCCTGAGCAGTCACAACAAACCTCCATTAACCTAAGAGGCCTTGACAAGGTGTGAAAGCTTGTATGCTGTGGCACAATTACAATAAAAACATATGTCTCAAGTGGCTGTGGCTGAAGAGGAAGAGCGGTCGGTGGTTCGATCTCAGTCTTCACGCATCCATCCGAATGCCAAAGTGTTCTTGGGCAAGATGCCTAACCCCAAATTGCCCCTCATAGAAAAAGTGCTGCCCATAGATGTACTGTATGAGTGGCAATAAACTGTACTGTAAAGCGCTTTGAGTGGTCATCAAGACTATAAAAGTGCAATATGAATACAGACCATTTAGCATTTGATGTAATGTGAGTATAAAGCAGGTAAACTATGCAAGAGGGCGACAACCTGTCAGCCATGAAGGATCATTACCTAAAACAACTTTACGAACACAACATATCGATGCTTGTTCCACCTGAAAGATCTGCAGCAGTGTATCAGCACTCACTACGACATCTGACTGTGAACCTAATGCTGCAGTTTAAAAAGGAAGTTATGGTTTTGGTTTGTTTAGTCTGGACTGATTACCAGGAAACTTGGCGTAGGGATGCAGAGATGCAGGAGCAATCAAACATGATATTCCCTTCCCTTATTGATTCCGTTTAAGGCTCTTCATGGCCCGGCCCCAGGCTATATCGCTGATCTTTTGATTCCCTATTCACTTCTGCCCAGGGTCAAGTTTCACTTCAGAATCTAGGCTGAAAACTAGGGGGACAGAGTGTTTACCATCAGGGTCCCAAGTCTCGGCTAAAAACGTACCTTTGTCGGAATGCATATTCCTGAATTTACTTGGGGTGCCAGGCTATTGTTGGTCTTTTATCTTATCATAATTACCATAATTATTCATGTACTTGTTCTGTATTTTATTTTATTTTTTTCTGTGGTGTAGCACTTTGTACTTTGTAGCTTGATTCAATTTAAAGGAGACTGTTGGGCCTTGGCGTAGGCATGAGCTCCTCTGAGTGCTATTCTAGTTTAAGATAAGTTGGATTTATGCTTTTATTAATTTAAACTCTGCTTCTTAGGCTGAAGGAGCCTGTAAGTGTAATGGCTGGAAGAGTCAGAACCCCCCTCCCACTCCCCCCCGAACTGACCAGCAGTCCAACGCAGTCAACCTGCAGGAGCCCTGTCGCAGCTGCTCTCACACTTTGGGTGAGTGACTTGGAAAGAAGCTAAATGATACGTACATGCTTGGCATTAGATTTATTATTGATCTTATTGTTAATTCTTGTTTTATGTATCCCCCAGGTGATCACGTGACGCATCTAGAAAACGTGTCAGAGGAGGAAATGAACAGGCTTCTCGGTATCGTCCTAGACGTGGAGTACCTCTACACTTGTGTTCACAAAGAGGAGGATGCTGACACTAAGCAGGTCTACTTCTCCCTCTTCAAAGTAAGCCTCTGCTTTGAGTATTAAAGATATACAAACAGGATTTTCCCAGCCTCCATTGTGTACAGGTAAACACATGTCTTTTCTGTCGATCTTTCAGCTGCTGAGGAAATCCATTCTTCAAATGGGTAAACCGACGTTAGAAGCACAGGAGAGTCCTCCGTTTGAGAAACCCAGTATTGAGCAGGTGAACACACATATTGACTTTGTGTCAAGGCCTGTTGACACAAATTAGAATTCTAATGTTTCCTCATGTGTATTTTCTTTCCCATACAAATAGGGGGTGAACAATTTTGTCCAGTACAAGTTCAGCCACCTACCGTCTAAGGAACGTCAAACAATCATGGAGCTTGCTAAGATGTTTCTCAACCAGATCAACTACTGGCAGCTGGAGACGCCCTCTCAGAGACGCCAGAGGGTGCCTACTGACGACGCCGCTGGATACAAAGCCAACTACACCAGGTAGCAGCTTGAGCACACATCCTGTCTACGTGCATTACACCTGAATACGGTCACATTTAAACTGAGCTTCTTCTGTCGTGCACTCACTACAGATGGCTCTGCTACTGCAACGTGCCTCAGTTCTGCGACAGCCTTCCCCGGTACGAGACCACGCAGATCTTTGGGCGGACACTGCTGCGCTCGGTTTTCACTGTGATGAGGAAACAACTGCTAGAGCAGGCGCGACAGGAAAAGGACAAGCTGCCACCTGAGAAACGCACACTTATTCTCACACACTTTCCCAAGTAAGGAAAAGGAAAAACATACAGCAACTCCCAAGATTTATCACCGGGAAATGTACCGCAAACGTAAATTGGCTATATCTTCAAACTAACACGTAATTAACAATCCAGAACAACCGCTAATCACATATGCATACTTGACTAACTTTACAACTAAGTTGCCTTTGCTTTGTTTTCTTTGGCTCAGGTTCTTGTCTATGCTGGAGGAGGAGGTGTACAGCCACAGCTCTCCCATCTGGAGCCAAGACTTCTTGGCAGGAGCATCGGGGGGGCAGATCCCTATTCACACAGGTAACAAACACCCTCGCAGGCCAAACACGAACGCACAGATGCATTGTTCAAGCCGACCTTGGATTTTTTTTAACTTTTGCTTTTATTATCCTCTGCACAGTTATCAGCGCGCCCCCCGTGGCCAGGCCATTGTACTACAGCACCAGCCCCGTGTCAGTGGACCCAACCACCTGTGGCAGTGTCAGTCCAGCCAGGAAAACTGTGTTGGAGTCAAACCCAGGTGTTACAGTCAAACCTCTACATGACTACACATCTAGAAAATATTCATCATCTTCATCTGACTGATGTGAAACAAAAACATAACATGACCTACTGACTGTTTACCATCTTGACATCTTTTTGACATCTTGTTTGGGTTTAAATGCACTGATGACAAGTTCCTCCCTCTTTGCCCATGTGCTGTCATAGTGGGAGAGAAGCGTAAACCCTCCGAGCCCCTTCCCCATGAGGAAAACAAGAGACCGCGGGCGGTGGGTGACATCCCCATGGAGCTCATCAATGAGGTGATGGCAACCATCGCCGACCCTGCTGCCATTCCTGAGGTAAAGGCAAAAGAAATCAAGGAAATAATTGAAACTGTGTCCTTATGGATTACAAATGATATCATATTTAACTGAAGAATTGTATGCCTTAATGATATAATTCTTCCATGAGTTCATCATACAGAGGAAATATTGATTTAATTTAAATAAAAATGTTTTATTAAAGGAAAAATACCATTGAGATAGTGTCATTGTTTCATAACATTTATTGAAATCTTTAACAGAATACTGCATACAACAATCTGATCTGTGGATATGTGACCATATAGGAATTTAAAATAAGTTAAATAAACGCTCTCTAAACCTATTTTCTTTACGAGGATGCTAATGGTGGGAGTAAAGGTTATAATCATGATGCATGACTTTATGATTTTCCCTCCTGTGCAGACCAGTCTGCTGTCAGCTCACTCTGCACGTGATGAAGCTGCCCGTTTGGAGGAGCGCAGGGGGGTGATCGAGTTCCATGTCATTGGTAACTCCTTAAACCAGAAGCCCAATAAGCGGATCCTGATGTGGCTCGTCGGCCTCCAGAACGTGTTCTCCCACCAGCTCCCCCGCATGCCCAAAGAGTACATCACACGACTGGTGTTCGATCCGTGGGTGGAACCGTAGTTGATCATCATCACTTATTGGGGGGGTGTTGAAGAGGTGACTAAAATGCAAGTTTTCATTGACAGGAAGCACAAGACGCTGTCGCTGATCAAGGACGGCCGCGTGATCGGAGGGATCTGCTTCCGCATGTTTCCATCGCAGGGCTTCACAGAAATCGTCTTCTGTGCAGTCACCTCCAACGAACAAGTCAAGGTGAGAGCGGCTCCTGCGTCTCAGCCTCGTGGAAACTTCCATGTCTACTTGATTATTTTTTTAACCTTTGCCTGTGGCTGTGTGGCTGCAGGGTTATGGAACCCATCTGATGAACCACCTGAAGGAATATCACATCAAGCACGAAATCCTCAACTTTCTCACTTATGCTGATGAGTACGCCATCGGCTACTTCAAGAAACAGGTAACATGCTATGTTCATTAATTTGCTCAGTACATGCTTATTATACATTACATTACAGCTGCTTTGGTCACAGGATGTAATTGTCGTCCTCCTCAGTCTCTCACAAACATCTTCCCTCTGTAAAACAAAATAATCGTTTTTTATATTGCTGGTCTGCCATGTTTAACAATAATGAAAAACTCTGCTAAGGCCCAAGAGTCCCCTTATAAAGCCATATTTATATTTAGAATTGCACACATTCAATTATTAGGCCTATTAGGCAAATGTTGTATCTCTCAGTATTAAAGAAAGTTTAAAAAAAATTGTCCTGGCTCCACCCCCTGATCTGAATTCTGCACCCAAAAAGTTATTGATTCTTTCCTAAGTTGCTTTTATGTAATCCTGATAAATAATTACTACCATTTGTTCTTCTGCCTTGCTTTCATTTTACATTTTTACTTGGTATTGATATGTAATGAAACTATAATGATAAAAATAGCATATGCACAATATAACCAAATCAGGCAATGTTAACTTTTTTAAACTGCAATGATGCCATTTCATAATAATATCATCATGATGCAATTTATAAGAAATGATGAATGATTCATCTATAGAGCTGAAGATCATATGATGGGGAATCATTTCTTCTATATATATAGGGATATCTTTTTTTCCCGTCGACATTTGATCTGGAGAAACCATCCTAAGTAATATTCACACCACGTTAAGTGAAATCTGTCCATGCACTGTTGACTCCCACAACATGGGTGTGTTTTTTTAAATGGGATAATTTGTGCAGTGGTTGTGTGGCCCTGTATAAACTGCTGCCAGAAAACATGTCTCCTCCTCCATCTCAGGGTTTCTCAAAGGACATCAAAGTTCCCAAGGCCAAGTATGTGGGCTACATCAAGGACTACGAGGGAGCCACACTCATGGGCTGTGAACTCAACCCCAGCATCCCCTACACAGAGTTCTCCATTATCATCAAGAAGCAGAAGGAGGTGTGTGGGCGTTTGAAAAAGTTAGAAACTTTTAAAAATCCTTCCTTCTCTCTGTTCCTACACTTACTATCTGTTATTCCACCCTCTTGTGTCTCTTTCTGTCAGATCATTAAGAAACTGATAGAGAGGAAACAGGCTCAGATCAGAAAAGTCTACCCCGGACTTTCCTGTTTTAAGGAAGGAGTTCGGCAGATTCCCATAGAAAGCATTCCTGGCATACGTACGTTCCTACTAACCGTATTCACAGTATATGACATTTATATTATTATTTTTAGTATTTTAGATGGTACTCACTTTGGTGTTATTTTATTAACAGGTGAAACTGGCTGGAAACCTGTGGGCAAAGGGTAAGTGTGAATCTACTGTGAAAGATTTCAACTGAGCACTGTGCCTTTGCATTGCTTCACCAAATGACTTGGCTGATGTTTTCCCCAAGTTGGCATGAAGCAAGTTTTCTAAATTAAGGACCGCAGATCAGTTAGCAGGAGTATAATTAAATCTCTTAGGTCAGCAAGGATACAAACAGCAGTGACCGGAGTTACAGACCATAAAATACAATACGATAAGATAAGATAACTTATGATTCGATAAGATAAAAAACAATACAGTACAATATGATACAATTTCTTTATGTAACCTTAACGTAAACTACACTACAATAAGATAATATTCCATGTAGGATACAGTAAGATATGTTACAATATTACACAATCGAATATAAAAGCAATACAGTACGATGTGATACGATACCTTATGATACCATAAGATAAACTACACTACTGTACTGCCATGTTACAGCAGCGAAGGGGATAGTACAAATACACACCAGTAAAAGAAGACACAAGGTAATATAACAAATAGAAAATAATAGAATAATATATACATCATCATTAAACATTCATCAAGTTTGGACCCAAGCATAAGAACAATTTTCATCAAAAGGCTCGGGTCTTGTATCTGGATATCAAACCAACTAAAATCACTTCTTCCAGTATTGTATTAAGGTATTTTCAACACTGTTTTCTTTATTATACTTACACTGTACTAATATAAGTATTATACTTATTATTACTATGGTGAATGTTTTTGCATTCTGCATTAATTCTTCTCCAGGAAGGAATTGAAGGACCCTGATCAACTGTACAGCACTCTGAAGACCATCCTTCAACATGTGAAGGTGAGGGACAAACACACACATGTACAGATGCACAGCACCGACAACACATACATGTACACACACCTCTTTAGTCCCTAACATCATTCATCTTCATGTCACAGAGTCACCAGAACGCCTGGCCGTTCATGGAACCTGTGAAGAAAACAGAGGCACCTGGGTACTATCAAGTGATTCGCTTCCCCATGGGTATGTAATCGCATGACATCTAAGTAAAGCTGATACAAGTGGCATAACGACTGATACATTTTTTTGTCAATCACAAAGAAATATAACTGACCCTTGATATTTTACAGGAGTAACCATAAACTTTATTTTAAATGATAATGTAAGACTAATAAATCCAAATATTTGGAACCTGAACTAAGATGTTGAAAAACACCCTTCTCGATGGGTCACATGATCACCAGGGAGATGTGTAGAGCAAGAACGGATCTGTCCATTAGCAGCACTTTAATAAAAACTTTAATGCTACGCATGGTGGTTTCATTTAGCTTCTTTAAAAGTCACTCACCCAAAGTCTGTGTCAAGTAGGTTGTGGCTTTTTCTGTCATTTCACCAACAGGCTCCGTCCGTCCTCTAAATATACCAGATTCTTTTCACCTACATCCATGAGTGATTCCCTGTGAAACTGCTGAAAATGTCAAAAATCATCTCGCAATGTTAAAGAAAGTGAAAAAAAAAAAGATTCTGGATCTGCTCACTGATTCGGATCAGCACCCTGGTCCCTGGTCTCTCCCCAACCCATACCACATACTTCCATTACGTTTTGTGATAATCCCTCCTGCAGTTATAATCCTGTTGATAAGCAAATATACAAACCAACAAACAAACCTGCCTCGGAGGAGGTAGTGATTAGAGAGAATAACTGAATAATGCTAACAGCAGCATTTGGGATTAAAAAATGACTGAATTTCACATTTAGCACATTTCAGTAGTTCTCACAGTTTAATATTGTTCAAGTGGCACCAAGACTGAAGTGTCCTTCTTGAAAATAGAAAAGAGCTCTGTCCTCATTAGTGCACTTAACCAATTACTGAGAGAAGAGAAATCACATTTCACATTCTATTTCTTTTTTCTCCTCACAGATCTGAAGACAATGAGCGAGCGCCTGAAGAGCAGGTACTACACGACGCGCAAGTTGTTCATGGCCGACATGCAGCGCATCTTCACCAACTGTCGAGAGTACAACCCTCCGGAGAGCGAGTACTACAAGTGCGCCAATCTACTGGAGAAGTTCTTCTACACCAAGATTAAAGAGGCCGGCCTCATTGAGAAGTAGAACAGAGGAGGAGGAGAAGTTTCTCTTCACCTCCACAAAGAATGAGACAAGGCCTCTGTGGTCCAGGTTATACGGGGACTACTGACTCTGGAGCGGTCGGGTTTCAGAGACATATTTTGATGTAAAAGGTGCACACTGGTCTCAGATCAGCACTCTTTAATGTTTGATGCATGCAGGCAAAGATCCTGAATCGGTAGCTTAGACTGATATTTACACTGAAAGATAGGCCGCGAGGGACGGCCTCACTGACGACCTGTGAGACTGTCGCTGACATGAAACATAAGAAAACGTGTGTCTTCATATTTCATCACATATCCCAGGGTCCCGTGCAGAGAAAGGACAGAGGAAGGTGTGAGAGTAATACATATTGAACGGGGCTGAAAGCTTCTGTTGTTTGTGTGTGAAGACTGAGAGGCAACGGAGATTCACCGCTCACCTTTCTTACTTTGTCTCTCTCCGTCTCCTCTTTTTTTTCCTTTCATCCCCTCATCCCCCTGCCTTTCTGAATGCCTGCCTCCTCCTCCTCATCTCAGTGGACTCAGGTAGATATGTCACATCTACTGTGTGTTACATCATTACACAAGTGTTACCTTCGAGGGCCGTGACTGAGAGATCAGATTTTCCTGTCTGTGCAATCGTGCGCGCCACTAATGAGGTCAAAGTTTGACTGTGATGAGTTCATCCTGCCAAAAGAGGAATACATACTTTAAATTTGTACAGATTTTAATTATTTTAAAGCACTTATTCCCATTGTATATTTTAAATGTGTATATAACATATATTTTCTGTTTCAGAACTAAAACAAAATAATCTTTTTTGTACAAGCCACCTAGGGCAGTGTGACTATCAAAATGCACTTTTATTTTTCCAAGTATTAGTAAACATAAAAATAAGAGCATCCTCTTCTCTTCAAAATTTGTTTGACAAGTTAAATTACCGCTGACTAAGGACTAATTTAATTATCTAGAGTTTATTCTTATTTATGTGCTGTAATTTAAAAAGGAAATGCTTTAGACAAGGTTAATTTATTCTCTCTTTATTTTTGCCCTGCAGATGGAGATTGATAACTTTATACTTTGGAGATAAATGAGAAGATTGTGCAATACTATGTAGTTTTGCTGTTTTGTAAAAAGGTGTTTGTACTTTTCAAACTTTAGGAAAATATGTTTTGTATTATGTCTGGAAAAACTACTTCATGCTCTTTGTACAACTGGTTTTAATGACATAGTATTAGCCTATTTTATAGACTGAATAAAAGAGGTGAGGCTAATTCAGCGTCTGTGGTGACTCAACTCAATCACATCATTTCTATGCCTCCGCACCAGCAACACCAGATGGCATTCTACCAAAGATATCTCAAGAACACATTGAGGGAATTTAGTCAGATTTGGTTTGAATGTTCACTTGGATTCAAGGATGACCTGGTTGGAATTTGGAGGTCAAGGTCACTGCAACCCTCTTAAATGCGTTATCTTAATGAGAATAATTTTAAATTTGGCACAATTCTTCACTTAGACTCAGATTAAGTGATTAGATTTCAGTGGTCAAGGGTCACAATGACTCTGGATTAAAAAAAAAAATTATTAAACAATTTTTGAGTTTTGAGTTCAACCTAAACAAACAAGTTTAGATGGAACTCAGTTTTCCAGTTTTAACCCTTCAGAATAAAAAATTGCTCTCCAATAAAGCTCATTGTCTAAACTTGTCATTCGAGCAGAGCCATTAATATAATTTGTGTTCTTTTTTACGAAAGAGTAAAACATTTTAACCGAAAAATTTAACAGATACACATTTGGCCCTATGGCTCCACCCAACCCCCACAAGTCTTTAAGGATAAGATGTATAGATGAGGGATAGATTAAATTTATTAAAAGACATTAACGTGCTCATATTCAGAAAAGCTCATACTCATTTAGGTATGATGGCACAACATATTTAAAATCCGATTTTCGGAAAATGAGGAAGTAGAGGAGAGAAGAGAGAATTTAAGTAAAAGTATGAAACATGAAAAGTTAAGGGAAAACAATCTTCTCCTGCTCACAGTCAAATTATGCGTATATACATATACGCATCCTACGCATATATATATATAGCATATATCACAGAAAGATGCAACCTTGCAAATGAAAACCAAACTCTGACAATGTCAGCAAACACTTGAAAACAAGGTCGCTGCTTTCAGCGACAGCCGACAAATGACTCATTGTATTTCTCAAACGTCTGCTTGCCGCTCACAGAGTTCCTTGATTTCTGCACAGACCCCCTGTCAGTCTTCTCCTTGAATATAGGAGAACTGAGGAACTGCAGGTCTGTGAATTTGTCTCCCCGCCGAAGTTTCCTGTTAGGATGAGAATATAATTGAGAATTCGTACAGTATAAAACATTTACCATGAGTGGCTTTAATATGCAAACTTACGCATTCAGCGAGGGCTCCTTGTAGTCCACCACCATGGTGCAGCGCCGCTTGCGAGTGGGGACAGGAGTGGAGCATCTGCCATCAGAGGGGTACTTGCGATAGGCTGCAGGGGACATATTGGTCATATCACACAGACTCAAGCCCCGCCCTGCTGTCCTTACACCAAGCCCACCTGTAGAAATGTGAAGGAAGATGTGACGAGAAAGAGAAAAGGAAACAGAAGTTGTGTGTATTTCTGAGCGTACACCAGTGAACAGCAACAAACTCAGAGTGCAATAGAGATGACGCACAGAGAAGTGACAGTCATTGGCCAATAAGCTTACGTTTCTTGCACGCCTTGATCCGCTGAGGTGTTTGATGTGGTAAAAGAGGAGTGTCGCTGGTGGAATCTCTGAAGTTGGACAGGACGTTGTCTATTCTCATCATCTCAGCTTCAACCAGTGGGCTGACAGGAAGCAAACAATCCTCCTCCATCATCTCACTGTGAGGTTCTGGCAAACATACACAAATATTCACCTTTAAAACAAATGACCACTTGCAAAAAAACAGACATTCAAGCCCCAAAAGGAACCATAACAATTTTCCTCACCCTGACATTTTCGTTATTATTTTTCTGACAATCAGAAAAAAATGACAATCTGAAAAACATTGATGTCAAACTTGTGTGTCTATGCTGCTGGAATATTCCAACAAAGAGTCGTCAGAGTGGAAAGAAAGAAAGGTCCAGTTTAGTGTGCAGCTTAATTTTACTAAATTGCCACTGCATCCAAACTGAGAAAAAAGCCCTTTACCGTGGGTAAATACATAATAATAATAATATTATTGCCACACAGGCGGATTAGCAGATTGTTTTGTCGGTCTCCCTGTGGCATAAGAACTCAAACACTATAAACTATTTTAACAGACATAAAGTGAACATGTTGCAGAACATGTGCTCACCTTGGTGATGTTCCTGTTCCACCCCCTCAGGGTTAGGGCTGTTAGAGAAGCTCAAATCAGGGCAGTGAGGGAGATGACCTTCTTTCTCTTCAGGCTCTGCAGTCTTAGGACTTGATTCCTCATCTCTAAAGACTATAAAACAAAAAAGCAATGGCAGAAATTGTTTGGTTATAACCATTAAATGTCTCTTTCAAAGCTTTTAAAAGTAATGTGAAATTAATGCCCATGTTCTCACCAGAGATCTCTTTTTTTGGAGGGATGTTTTCCTTTTGTCTGGGCCGGCCTCTACGGGTGGTGATCCCTTTGGTCTTGCCCAGTGAAGTCTGTCTCCCCCTGGTTTTTTGAGGAACATAAAGGCTGTCCTCAGATTCAGATGATGGTGATGACGAGCTCGACTCATTCAGTCTGGAAGTGACATGTGGTGCATCAGTCTGGGCCTGTTCTCTTTGCGGAGCCTCTTCACTGATTGGTGTGGCCGGTTGACTGTCCTCAGCCTTCGCCTTGAACGGTGTGACGTGTACCGTCTCTTCACAGTCGAAGTCAAACGTGTCATTAAATCCCAGTGATGTGTTGAGCTTATTGCCCTGCGATGGAGGTGCTGCTCTGGAACGCGTGGCTGAACGGTCCCGACTCTTGGAGCGGGTTCTGGGTTTGGGATTCTCCCATGGTTTCTTTAACTGAGCACGCTCTGGTCTGCGGCCTCTCTCAGCTTTCCGTGCAGGCGCCTCTGGTTTGGTGCGCGGCTCTCGCTGGGCTTGTTTCCTGTTGGGCTGCTGGTGGTTGATTTTTTTAGGTGGGACTTGTTCAGGGGTAGAGTGCTGAAACTCTTCATTGTCAATGAGATCTGCAAGTTCTGATTCTGGACCAAGCTGTGGCTGATTTGGATTTTTTTCATCACCCTGAATAGGACTCGCTATTAAAGTCTCTAAGCATGCTGCGGCGTCACCCCCACTCAACAACCTCTGTTCCTGCACACGCTCAGACCTCCTGTTGTTTCTTCTGTCAGTGTGCCGACGACGTACACCCACTGAGGATGGTAAAGTAGCCTGCTTGTCACATCCACGTTGTCCAGAGGTCTGAGGCTCTGTGAAGAAAAAGACAACATTATGAATTATACAAGCTCAATTTCAGAAGACAAATGCAGTAGTTTATTGGAATACTGTAATCAACAGCTTTGTGTAATTTTCTGAAAATCCAAAGAACAGATTATATTTAAATAAATTTGGGGATCAACCTATCGTTTGAATAAAAATTTTAATTATGTCCTACAATGCAACTTAATATCTACGTGGATGAACAAAATGAGTATTTCTACTCTTTTCTCAGCTGATGAGTTAGCTATACCTGCACTAATTGGTGAGGCTTTGCACACAACAGGCTCATCAGGGTTCTGGTTGGTCCGCTTTCTCCTGAAAATAAAACAGTAACAGATTGTCAGTCAAAAAACTCAGGATAAAGGTTGTAATAAAATGTTCTGCAATGAACTTTCCATTTTAAAGTTACCTTGCTGAATTCCTGTGGTGCTGAGGTTCAACGGAGATGTTTGTAGCTTTTGTCTAAAAAGATACATACACAAAAATATACATTCAGACAATTTGTAAGTGAAATCCAGAATCAGCTCTAATGTGAAACATGGACTGGATATGGGCAAGAGGAAGTGAAGGGTACCTCTGAGGTGCTCGCTGTCAGGGCTTCCTGCTCCTTGAGCTTCCTCTTGAGCAGGAGCAGGTGAAGGAACAGAGCCTGTTGCTCTCGTTTCAGCTGCAGGATCACTGCGTTGGCTTGTCTCACTTTTTCCTTTTCAGACTGCAGGGCTACAGCCAGCGCCTTGTTGTTCTGCTGGACACCGTTCAGGATGTTGTGTGTGGAGATGACCCCTGGGAGTAAACACAATAAGGTCAAATAAGATTATCATGTTCAATAGGGGCAAAATACCACCAACACCTGCATCTTACAAGTACATTATAATGAACATATATTTTGATTTCAGTTACATTAACTGTGGGAAACGTGCTGATCCTCACCGCTGCTTTTGTGAATGATTCTGGGTCGTCCTCTGCTGGGAGCCGTGGCACTCGCCAGCCGTTTGTTCCTCTTCTCTTTCATCTTGTCCTTGATGTCCTCCAGACTCTGCTGGAAGGACTTCTTCTGGGCCCGTTCTTTCACCATGGCTCACGACCTCCGATCGGGTTTCAAGCGTTTGTGGGTTGTCCGGCTAATCAGCAGCGCAGCATTGTGACCACAAACCTTAGCAAAACAAACGACTCGGCTAACCTGCTAGCTAGGTTAGCAGGCTACTTGACGTCAACCACACGCACGCTCTATCTTCCGTAGCCGCAGGAGGACGTTATAAAATAAATCGACTTACCAGCATGTGTGCATCGACAAGCTGCTCGATGCGTGAATAAGACAAATGTGCTATTTAGTTCAAAATGGCAGCGGATGATAAGTTTTCTCTCTGATCACTAGCAGACTCTCAACGAGTTAACGTTCGAATTTTGAGCCGCGAGTGCTGATTGGTGGAAATTTCAGCAGACGTCACTTCCTCCAAGTGAAAATAACGTTTCGCAAGATGGCGCTGATGCACAGAGGAAAAGAAATTGTACCTATAGTAGTGATTTCATATTTACTCACGATGTGTAGTTCTTCTATCACTTGGATGAGATGAGATGAGATAGAACTGTATTTACGTTGAAGGGACTTCTTGTGCCAGATCTTTCTCCAAAGTTGCAATAACAAATAATTATATAGAAATATGAAAAATAAGTATCAAAATATCAGGAGAGAACCAGTGTTTAAATATATCGCAATACAAGTAAGATGAGTTCCAAAAATATAGAAAACAAAATATTTCACATGATCATGAACGTAAAATTGTTAATGGTATTAATGATGGAAGTAAAGATATTGTCCATGAAATGATAAATGGAAAATTGCACATGTAACGCATGATAATGAAAGATGCACCTCATACACACTATCTTTGGCCCCATATACTCCATATATACTTCATATGCTCTTAGGGCCTATATATACATTATCTCAGGGCCTATATATACGTGATCGCATGACCTATATACACACTATATTAGGGTCTATATACACACTCATTTTGGGCCTAAACACCCACTATGTTAGGACCAATATACACACTACCTTAGGGCCTATATATACACTATCTTAGGGTCTATATACACACAATCTTAGGGCATATACCTTCATACACCAACTCAACTGTCTCCCATTAAAATCCTACTTCAATGCCACGAGTGCCTATTCCTGCCCTTTCTCAGGTTTTACTCAGTAAATGTTCCGTAAATATTGAATTACAGTAAAATAACTGGTCATGATCTCATTTTCTCTCTCAAGTCAAAGTCAAGCAGGCATGTCTTACTTGGCAGCAAACTGGGGAAGAAACTAGCACCCTTCGTGCAGGGCACTGCAGCTAATGCAACATCCATTTGGACTGTTTTTGTCAGCGAGGATCCAAGAAAGTGTCTGCGACAGCCAAGTGAGTGGCGTATTGAGGCTACGAGAAGGGTTTTGGTGAAGCGCTGTGTTGTCAGTGTCGCCCTCTGAAAACAAATGACTTCAGTACGGGTGCCTCAGCTGTAAAACAGGCTTGTACTTTTGGGCAAGACCCTTGGGTAAAGTATGTGGTTCATTGTTGATTTAGCTCACTTTTCTCACAGATGTTTTCAATGGGATTATTTCTATACAGGTTGCATAAGAATAGCAGTTAAGATTTATTACTAAGAAAATAAATATAAAAAAACTATGCAAAAATCCAGCTAACGTCATAAGCTCTTTTTAGTAACAGGCATGGCCTTTTGGTATTTGTGGTGGGTCTGAGTAAGTGTTGTAGGTGTGAGTGCTCCGTTACTAAGTGAGCCATACAAATCTATAATGACTCACTGTTTTAATAATAAGATCACTTCTTTTTCAACTAAAAGGTCCTTTATTCTTGCTAAAGGTGAGTTAGTGTTACAGCTGCTCCCTTATTGCAGGGAAATAGTGAGTGTGTGTTTTGTACACAAGCCTTTTTGTATTAAATCAAAAAAAAGAGAGACAGGAGGGAGATAAACATAGAGTAAGACGGAGGGACTCCACAGGTTTTAGCACAGCTTGGTTTAATGGACAAATCCATCACACAGTCATTTCATGCCACCCCTGACTCTCCTTGTGTCAGACGCCTGGAGAGAAACTTATTATCACAGGTACAGGAAAAGGACAGAAGGGACTGAAATTTTAAACGGAGTGGGTTTTGTGCTAGTCGGAGAGAAATCAAGGCACAATAAAGATACAAACAACAACTGACTGCAGACAACAACACAGAAGAAGACACTGCCTTTTGAGTATAACAGGAGCTACTAGTTCAAATATCTTATGATGTGATGCACTAATATCAGGGATTCACAAGCGAATCCTTGTCCAATCTGATTTCTAGTTCACCCATCCCTGTCCAGACAGTCTGACTGGCCAATAAAAAGATCATCTGCTTTCTTGCCAGATGAAAAGTATTAGCTCTAATCTGTGCACTCGCCTCAGACGGGACCCAAAATACACAGCCCTCCTTTTTTTAATATGGAAAATGTGCATATGGTGCCATACTCACGATTTATGATAATGAAATCATAGCACAGGGTCTGTAATCAACCACAAAAGCAAACCTTAAGCCAGAAACAGCTCAGGAAATCAGATTATAGCTTGTTTTATGAATCTCAGATTGATGAGTTGCCACCTACATCCTTACCCTTTTTTCTTTAGTTTAGTTACAGAAGGAGAACATCAACAACACAGTCCAAGACTTATTAGGATAATGATGCTTGTCGTAAAGATAGCACATATGCAGGAAGCCAGGAAATTATACTAAACATTTCAACATGATTGAAACTGAAATCAGCATCAATAACAACACAACAAAAATATACATATATCAAAAATATTATATATTAAACATAAACTATATACATAATAAACAATATAATTTCGACTGTATTTATGTAGCACTTTTCGAGTCTTATAGAACACTCAAAGTGGTTTACACTATAAGTAAAATTTATGTTTTATCACACATTCATTTAGAGGTAAACATACTACTGTTTGCCCAAGGACTGGAGAAGCTGGGGATTAAACCACCAACCTTCTGGTTCCCACATCCTGAGCCACAGCAACCCAAATTATGATGTGCTCATACCCTTTCTCAAAATCATGTAAGTCCAAAGTTTGCTCTTCATTTGCAGTAGGTGGCGAGTAGTTTGCAAAGGTAACCAAAGCTGACAGAGCTCCAACACAATCCCTCGAATGGTAGATATGGATGTCAGACCCATTTCCCAAAAAAAGCCTCCTCTAACCTATAGCATAACATTACCACCTAATTGGTAAAATGACCATAATTAAGGGTGCCTGTGTAGTTATTAGCTACTACAGCTGGACCATCGACTGTGTTTACATTTGCATTTATTATGTCTTTCAATATTGCAGGATTCTAACCTGAAAGCCTTTCCCTGGTGTGAGGAAGGCTTGTGTCTGACTGCATCGCTAAATGAAGGAGCTCTCCTCCAGCAGAATACATCTCTTTGAACCTGGCCGACAGCGGCACCGAGCCACAGACACACATTCAGCTCTCTGTGGGTTGCAGCTTGGTCATTATGCCCTACAGCCTGCTCTTAAACACCCTGCTGTGCCATTTACTTCACAGCCAACATCCCCTCCATTTACTGATGTGTTGCTCCATGCCACACCGCCTCACAGGGACTAAAACAAATTCTGTTTGGCGCTTCGACAGCAACGGCTGCTACTTAGAAATGGAAATAGAATAAGGAATATAAAATGCCAGCTTTTGTTCCCTGGGCAGTGGGAAGCTGTGTTCTGAATGAATAACAATGATGAAAATGTTGGTACTATTTTTTTAAATTTATCATTAAAATTGTTTCAGTCATAACCCCGTAAATTTGCCATATTTATGTCTGTCACACAATATAAGTGTGCTTTTAAAGGGATTTTCCAATATTTTTGATAGATACATACATTTGCCTGAATGAGAAGACACTAACATACTAATATATCTGTATAGTAAATATGTTTACAGGGAAACAGACTTCCTTTCTGATTGTGTCTGACCTCTAATACTAATTAATCAAAACTTTATATACTTACGCATACAAAAAAAGTGTAAAAACAATAAAGTGCTAATTATTGTATTTTCCAAAATGTTGGCCTATTCTTTCAATCAATCCTCAAAACCCTTTCCCATTTTTTTTTTCTAATTTATTCCAGCAACAAGAATTCCCCCAGTGTTTATTCTTATTTAACTTAATATTTTTTTTATTACTTTTCAGTTGGCAGTAGTATTTCATGTTTTATTTTTTAAGTCGAGTTTCATCTTCCATCCCTCATCTCTGTTATATCATATTCTCATTACCATCTTTGTTTTATGACATCTGCAAAACGCAGACGTCAAAATGCTGCATCCTCATGCCAAAATCTTATTATAGTCTTTTTCTATGTGAGCATTGAGCAGAACTGCCCTCGCATGGCATGCACCGCTCTGTTCTGTACCTTTGTACTCCGTCCAGGTAGCAGAGAATGAAAAATTCCCTGGATGTCAGGCTTTTGTGTTGCTGACATATGCTCATGCGTGTATGTGCTCATGGATGCCCTGAGAAAGAGTAAAAACGTAAAAAGAGATAACGAAAGAAAGACGACAAATAGGAGAAAAGTGAAGGCTGGCGAGGGACTGAGCCCAGGAGGTAAGGGGCCAGAGGAGGTCTGAATTCCGACAGCCTTTTGAAAATAGAGCATCCCACACACAGATGTTCACGATCACTGCACCACACAATTAATAACAATAATAATGACTGCTGTGACAACTGGAGGATCAGGAGGCATTGATTGATTGGATGATAATTCTGTGAATTGGCTGGTGGAATTATTTACTTTGGAGCAGCTGTTGGTAGCAAAAGCAGACAATGTCTAATTAATCCAGTTTGGTGTCAGTCTGCTGATGAAAGACGAAAAGAAAACGAGAAGTCATGGAAAGTTGAAAAAGCTGCGATCACAGAGCCTCTGACCCGATGAACTGAACTCAGCCTCGGAGAAAGGTTAAAATGGCCATCACTCAGATGTCAGATAATTTAGATAATGTCATCATTATCTGATTCAGTCACGATTAAAATAGTTAATAGTGGTAAGAGGAATTTGCAGAAGGAGAAACAAGCCTGAGACAAAATCTAAACGTCTGCCTGACATGTTTCAACATCATAAACAGCTCCTCAGATCAGTGACCGTACCCCAGCTGCAGCTCACTTGTTTTAAACCTCTAGTTCAAAATGAGATGCATGATGCAGTAAACCTGATCAAAAAGACAGACGATGAAGAAGGACACCGCATTCCTGCTTTGATTCTTCTCAGAGAAATGACGTTGGATGGGATGCAGTGGGGGTGAAAGGGGTTATCTGTACTCCCCAGGAATAAATAGTTGGAAAAAGAAGAAAAGTTTCATGAAGCCAAATAAAGACTATGGATGCGTCCTTTCCATTATTTTGGCAAATACTTGAACACAGACCAAGGAATGATTGTTTCTGCGTGCTGTAGAGAAGGAGAATGAAACAGGCTCAGGTCAGAGGCTCAACTAAAAGAGTTATTGGTTTAGGAGGAGGTGATGCCTGAGTGCGTCTCGACACATCACATGTCTGGGTGAACACGTACACACGGAACAGAAAGTACGAAGATAGACGTGTTCCGATTATCTATAATCTAATAAATCTGTTAAAACAAAGAGCCATCCCACAAACTGATGAGTGTCTTGCTGAACTGTTATTTTAAAAAGTTATCTACCAAAATGCGTGCTTCAGCATGTGTCCTCCTACAGTCCAAAGGTTAATTGGAGACTCTAAATCAAACCATCATTGTGAATGTGAATAGGAATGGGTGTTGGCCCTGCAATACACTTCCCTGGGGGCCACCAACCAAGGTCAGTGGTTGGATCTCTCGCATGCCCGAGTCTGCATGCCAAAGTCCACATGCCAAAGTGTCCTTGGGCAAGATACTGATCACCAAGTTGCTCCTGACAGCTGTGCCAGCAGTGTGTGAATGGATGACTGTAGCTTGTTCTATAAGCACTTTGAGTGTTAATAAAACACTCACACAGAAAAGCCCTGGGAGGATGGCTGGATGGAAATAATGCAAGTTTTTAAGAGTTTGGAGACAGTAAGGGTAAAAAAAAATATTGGAATCCAACATGAGTATCCACAGCTATTGTTTATTGGAAAATAACAAATATCTTGAGTCAAGCATGCTCTGATTGGCATTCACACATTCATTCATAAGATGCATATCTGCACGAGCACACACAGAGTTATAGTCATCATGGAGGTTCAATGAAAGAAGGACTCTCTTAAATGCTATACGGATTATCTATAAATCTATAAAAGTTAATGGAGTAGAGCACAAATGTTGCGTTAAGTTATACTTCTGTGATGGCTACATCTGTGCATGCACTCAACATTTCACTCATTTGCTGCTTTCGTGCCTTCGCCATCCCATCCTGTCGTGTGGTCCTAGCCCCCTGGTCCATGACACCCAAAGTATCTATTGATGTGTGAAGCAAGTACCGTTTGAAATCACGTCTTCTCAGGTGTCAGCTCTGCCTTTACCTGTAGTTCAGAGCTGATTGAAACGTCCATAGGGTCAGTAAGGGGAAAACAACACCGATGTGTGTGTTGAACAGATTGGTCCAGGGGCCGGATGCAGAAGAGCCTGGGAGAGAGGCTGACTCTGAAATAGGCCGGGGCTGGAGTTTGAAGCGGGCCGGAGGGGGAAGGGGCCCAGTGTTGCCATGGCGGCTGCGGTAGCTACAGAAAGTTGATGCTGTAGGAGAGTCGAGGCCAGAGGTTTGGTCAGGTCTTGTTTCTTCTGTAGAGCCAGTCGAATCTGAGGAGGAAATGGACACATGAAACACAATCAAGATTTTTATTCTGTGGAAAGTGAACAGTATGAAACCAGAGAGGGACAAGACGAGAAGGTGTCAGCAGCTACTTTACAAATAGCGTTAGAAGCTGTCCCAGTTATAAACATCTTAATCTTAATAAGACAGTTTCTGACATAGAAGTAAAACATTTCAGACGGAAGATTTTTCAACTCCTATCATATCTCTGACTAGCTGTCTCATTGGCAGTAGGGAGTGGAGCTTCCTGGAAAGGGCTCTGGAGAATCACCTCTTGTACACAAACACACTGATGAGGAGGGAAAGTAAATCGAGCTTCAGCAGCGAACTTACCGCCTGGAAAGTCTGGTGCCGCTGGGTGGGAGTGTAAGGGCTGAATTTGGGCTTGGCCGGTTTACCTGCAGCTCTGTCCTTGTGTCTCCTGCTGCTGATGTGCTGGAGAGGGGAGACAGATGGACAGAGAAATGCTGCAATAGATAAACGCAGAGATGCAGACAGCACAGAAACAGAAAGAAAGCGACCATCACTTTTGTTTAGAAATTTGAATAATCAGCGAAGAGGGAATTAAGGGAAGCCTAATCAAAAGTTCCTACTTAGACGATTCAGGCAGAATGTGGATAATTTGTTGGCGCAGACTTTGAGGTTCAAAATATTCATGGGAGGTGGGTTAGGAAATTTGACAAGCACAAGCAGATGGCTACAGCTAGTGCGGCACACAATCAGCAGTGAACTGCTAAATATTCATGAGCACCTGGCCAAAGACAACGTTTAAACAGTCAGATATGAGGACCGACACTATGCATTCATATTGCCAACAGATGCTAATGCTATCATCACATTCAGACTAAGCTCAGTATCTTTGCACTCCATGATGAGCGATCTGTGAGTTTCACTTTTTGGCCGTGACAGGTGTGAGATGTTCACGCTGTGATTTGGAATAAATATGCATGGTCCTGAATTGCTGGTGGCTCTGCTGACGCATTTGACTGTCTCTCCTTTGTGAGCGACAATTCCGTGTGACAATTCATAGCTTCACATGCACAAGAGGCCCCAACCAGTGAGAGTGATGGGCCAGTTTCTTGTGTCACCTGCCCAGTGTTAGTGTGTTATTTAGTAAGTTAATTGTGTTCTTTGTTGCATTATGCTCATATACTGTATATGAACATGGATGATATGTTGTCACTCTCTCCCATTTTACAAAAAGTGACAAATATTCCAAATTACAGATGCTGTCCTTTTGTGGTTTTGACATAATTTTGAACCAGAGCAGTAACGATTGGGGCATGGAGCCCCGGTCTGAAGTGCCTGTCAATGTATGTCACAGCTGACAATCGTGACTTTTTGCAAACATAAACCTACATCAGTGTGATAAGAAGTACTTTATATGACAGAAAACATCTTTGTAAAAAATGTATTTGAAATCTCCTATCGCCTTTTTATCTGGTCAATGCCCCATCTGCTAACATGGAGGTGGCAGGATATATTCCAGACAGCCTCTAAGGAGCAATCTAGATGATTTGGTTTCACTCTTGTGGAGCAGCTATGTCATCCATCTTTATATCCAGTCAATGATTACGCACACAGACTCGGAGAAAAAAAAGATCAGACAAGTACATAACTAGAAAAAGAAGAATGTTATCTGTCCCAAGCTCTATGAATACAATCTGCATCAAATAAGTTTTCACAAACACAAAACAAGCAAGATTAAAGACATTTACTAAAAGGTGTAGCCCGTATATATCCTTGCATAATGAGCTTAGAAATCATAAAACAGACTGTCTTCAATCACACCTAAATTAAATAGAAAAGCGTTTCCGGCTGAGGGGGAATATCAAACCTGCCTGTTTTTATAGCTAATGGTAAATGTAAAAGTGGATTTGTGCACACAGAAGAATGGCTCAAAAATTACAGCTTGTAATTTAGGTTTGTACCAAACATCAACATCTTATGAATAAGGAACTGTGTGTGCAAGTTTGCAAAAGTAAAAAAAAATTAATGACTCCCAGAATGTTCATGCAAAGGCTTTCTAAAGAACCACTGTTATATTCAGGCATATTCACATCTGTTCCAATACTGAATCATTTCAAATGTATGTCTGACATTTGGGCGCTCCTTCCACATGATATCCAAGACTGAGGACTCACTTAGTAACTTCAACTTAACAACTTCGCTTAGTATTGTCGTGTGTTACAATTACAGTGAGAAACATTCATCTCTGTGTGAATCACTGTACCAACTAACTGACCTAAGCTTCGTTTTTCACTTGGCATTTTCATCAATGAACCTGTTTGAGCTGAGTCTCGGAGTTGACATGCACATCGCAGATCTCACAGTGGAAAGTTTTGTTCTGGAGTCCGGTCGACGACTCCGGCGGCGCGGCCCACTTGGCTTTCACCCCCGCCCTGGGAAAGGACTTGATGGCTCCATCGCCACTTCGAGCTTCGAGCATGGTCTTGTGCTTAGTGCCTGCAGGAGATATAAAGTCGCTTCGGCATCAGGATCAAACACAGTGCATAGGGTAAACCTGACAACTGCAATGAGTTTCTCACCGCTGTTGTGGGCCTGCAGCTGCGAAGCGGAGTTGACAGCCACCTTGCAGAGGGAGCAGTACAGGAGACGAATAGCTTTCTCTTCTTCTGTCTCCTCCTCTGGGACAACCTCCGCATCCCCAACTCCCTGCGTCTCTGTCTCTGTCGTCCTCGGGCTGGGTGACAGCGAGGATTCAGACGGTGGTTTCACAGTTTCAGTGGGGCCGCTGCTCGTTGGCGCAGCCTCGGAAGCAGGGTTTGGGGCTGGAGGTTCTGAGGAGTACATTGAGACGTGTGAGAAACAAACAGAAAGAGAGAGGGAGAGGGAGTGGGAACAAACATTTTTCTATTTATCTTGTATTCTCTGAAATTCCTGAACTCTTGCACCACTTTCAAGTCTTCCTCAGAGACAGAGATAAAAACTCACCAGGCTACAAGTGATTAGAAGCTCTAGCAACCTCTCTAATAACACTGATAATCAATGATTTCCCATAGGATCTGTCTCCCAGCACTCAAACAGTTTTGTGTTGAAATGCTTTGGCTCTAATATGTATTTTTAAGCAGTTCCCTGGAGGAGCCAGTGCTGATTTGAGGATTCAGACTTTGCTAATAATAATGATTAGCGCTGCCTGGCTGAGTAAGTGTCTGTGAGTTACCATTGATTCCTCACTCTGAGAGGCAGAGCAGGCTGTTTGCTGAAGTAACCCTCAGAGGCCTCTCCTGCCGTCTCCTCCACTTGCCCTACACTAACTCCAAACTGGAAATGATCACTCTTTCTTTCCCTCACACAAACAAACTCTTATATCAGCGGTGTCACACGCAATTCTTCTATCTTTTTTTCACTCTTTTGCTTGCAGCGAAATTTGTTATTTTCATTCCTTAACACCCACACACATGCAAAAGTAGCATATCAGCACTGGCGCATGTATACGCGCTCATGTTGGAGAGCACTTGGCACTTTCACATTTATGCTGACATATTTCCAGGCACTAGTGTAGGTGACTGCTTACACACACACACAGATACACAAACACACTGCACAGCTTCCCAGAGATCACACATTCAAAGCAGTGTGTTTTTGATCACAGGAGGCTACTGAATGAGGTGGGTAAATGTAGACATGAAGAAGAAGCAGAGGATAATGCTCAACCTTTAATCTCCTCACTGTGAAACCCAAAGCAGCAGGAGGTCTATCACATCAAAGAGTTAAAAGTCACGAGTGGGAAAAGAAGGTTTGGGTTGTACATTTAAATATCTAACTCTGTAATATATTTAATGTCTGCATACACACACACACTTGTGCAGTGCGTGTGTGTGTTTGTGTCTGCAGAGACACACACCTCTTGATGTTGTGTCAGAGCTGGAGGGCTGCGAGCAGGGCGACGGGAGGATTTGCGATGTGGTTTCCTTGGCGATTGGTTCAGAGGTCCTGATCTTTAAATCTGGGCCGTCAAGAGCTTTCAGCCTTTTCGCGTGTTTGGTGCCACTATAATGGGAAGACGCCTGCACCTGTGCACAAGAGCAAGCAAGAGAGTATGAACTAACTGCATACACACAATTATTTTCTCATGGAAACTTGACGTTTTTATTTTAAATTAGAATACTTGTCTTGAATGATAAATATGCTTTGGTTTTAGAGGCTGATATTAATCCCATATTGGTTGACAGAGCAACCCACACAGAGCAACAAGTAAATTTTTATAATAATATTCCTGATGTAAGTGCAAGATACTGCTGTTTTTCATGTATTTTACCTGTCAACACTTTCCCAGACTTTCTTACTGGAAATAGAATGTGAATCGTTCTGCATTCAGCACAATGGAAAATATAACACCCTGCAAAGGTCAAATATTAGAGGTGTGCACATTTCACCCAGTGAATAAAGCAGGCGGCTCTAACCCCTCAGAACCAGCATGACAGGGCAGGGCTCCTCAGCTGTCATGCAAAAGGGTGTGTGTGAGAAATAAAATTAGCCCAGAAAGAAAAACAATTAAAGCGTTTCTTTTATGCACGACACCGCCCACCTCAGAGTTGAACTTCAGTCGACACACTCCACAGGAGCTTGTCTTCCTCTTCAGCTGCGAGGTAAGCCCGAAGCCGGGGCTGATCAGAGCTTTGTGGACATGATCCATCTGCAACAATGAGTCGTGAAAGTGATCACGTACGTTGTAAATGACACACTGTCTGCAAACAATGTGTTTAGAGAAGCACATAATTAAAATTCTCTTGGAGGTAAGAAGCAGCGGAATGAGGGAGTAGCTGATCTGGCACCCAGTCAGACATGAACACAAACACATAGCTGGTGCAATACATGTATATACATGTACACACACACACAGTAACATTTACTAACATTCAATAAGGAGCGTTTCAAAAGGGACCTGGGGGCCTACATCGAACCAAACCAACCCAAACCCCCAAACTGCATAATTCCAATCTATAATTTAAATTATAAACAGTGCAGCCCCCCCCCCTCCAGGTACATCATAAACACACATTTTGAGTCTCTAGTCTTCAACCAAACCTCTAAAATTATGGAGCAGAGAGTTAGTGGCATGGGGCCTCATTAGGGGGTTCCCGACTATGGTGTCATATCAGATCATACAACATAAGGGGGTTGTCAAAACATTGTCAATGCTGTAGACTAATATAATCAACTGTTCTTGGGGCCCCCCGCTCAGCTCGGGGGTCTCGGCCAATTGCCTTTGACTACACTGTTGAAACACTCCAAGGCAGCAGAAAAACTGGACAAACACAAACCCATAAAAGGTACAAAAGAACACTCCATGGATCAGAACCACTTTGTTGTAGTGCAATATAGATTCTCACGGACAGCAGAGAAGTAGATGACGTCACATATGTTATTTGAACATGGTTAAAACTGTCCTGATCCTTCCTGCAGTTAAAAACCATCATTATTGGAATCCAGTCGGACCACAGTGTAGCAAACTTGATCACATCCTCTGCTCTCCATGGTGGATGAGATACAAACTTTTTACAACCATCTTTAAAGTCTGGGGGGGTGGGGAGTGTTTACGCGCCCAGCCCTGTTCCGGGAAGACTCCACGACACCAACCCTGCAGAGGGTCTTTACCGTCAAACAGTTTTAGGTGGGGTCTTTAAACACTCCCTGCAAGATGTGATCAGTTCCTGTTACAATATAGATACAAGCTACACAGCTTTATAGCCAAAGCTACGGATGTTTGATCTGGTGTAAGAATATTTGTGTTGTTGCGGATCAACTGCTTGTGTTTGTAGTGCTGAACATGAATTCTTTGCTTTTAAAAGTAAAACATGTAACGGAATCTCTCTCACTCTTCCTTTCTCGGGGTGTGTGTGTGTGTGTGTGTGTGTGTGTGTGTGTGTGTGTGTGTGTGTGTTGCTCATTTTCTTTGATCATCACTCGAGGCAGCTGCTCTGGAATGATTCTCAGCAGTCTCTTATCTCTCTCTGATTCCTTGCAGCTATTTGTGTGTATAAGACAAACAAATGTAACAAAAAAACAGTTTCATGTGAAACGTGTAGAATACAAATTATGAAACAGAAATCATTCATGAGACATTTGTAACGACCATGACGTGTAAATCTACTGTGAAACATTTATTAGACAGCAGTTATGATAATGTGAGTGTAGTTTTAAGTCCGAACGAGCAGGAGCATTTTAACTAAAAGCCTCTCGTCTCAGTCCCCTCCTCCCTCATCAGCCCCAGGCTCCTGTATCACCATCTGACCTTCCATCACACATTCCTGACTTCACCCCTCCATCTGCTCTCCTCCAAACCCTCTGCTGCTCCCTCCGTCTCCATGTGATCAAAGTCATCCCCCTGCCTCCCTGTACACTCACCCTCCTACCCCTCACTCCCACTCCACACTCTGGGATGGAGCAGCACCTGTGGCAAAGTCATTTTGACCCTTTTTTTTACACTGGCTATTCTTTCCTCTCACGAATATCACCTGCAGAAACGAACCCAGCTCTTTCTATCTGTACTTTCTGCTTATTGTCACATTAAAGCTATCAAGCTACTGTGGAATCATCTCGCAGTTTCATTTAAGGAGGCAGACACCCTCTCTACATTTAAGAGTATGATTCAGTAAATGAAGGCGTGGCCTCTACCACACAGCTCCAATTACAATCGGCTTGTTCCCTCTAGACCTCCTCACACGTAGCAGTGATGGCCTGTCAGACACTCTGCTCCGTGCAGAAAGTTATGACTGAAACATATGGGGGAAGTGAAGTGAAGTAAAACAGACTTTTTCCTGGAGCACATTCAAGAGCCCCAACATTTTTTATGATAAATGTTCCTGGATTTACACTGTGTCCCAGCATGACAGTTACGTGTGAATGCATGACGACAAGCCTCTAAAAATGGGTGGGTTATGATGAATGAGCTGCTGCTTTTGGTTCTTTGTCATTTTAATTTGTACTCGCCTGGAAGCAAACACGTTTCATGTTTTCATTTTCAGGAAAAGAAGAACAAACAAACAAACACACACACACACACACACACACACACACACACTTGATGATATTTTTGTTCATATTTAATGTATAATGTATGTCTGTCCATCCATCATATTCTTGTGAACATGATATCTTAAATATATCTTTCTTTAAATTTGTGTCCAGCTGAACTCAAAGATGACTTGATTAGAATATTGGTGTTCAAAGGTCAAAGGTCAAGGTCACTGTAACCTCATAAAAAGCGTTTTGCTTTGTGAACATGTTGTCTTAAGAAGGCCTCAAGAGAATCATTTCAAAGATGCATGAATTAACTGATTAGATTTGTGGGGTCAAAGGTTAAGGTCACTGTGGCCTCACATAACATGGTCTTGTCCTCCAACATGACAACAAGTCTGCCTTTTGGGAATTCCTTCAAATGTTGACCAGTTGTCCTCAAAATATCTTATTGTCTATTTGTGGTGTCAGGCAGAGCGGGGGGGCCAGTGGAGAAAGTTTTAGAGAAATGAGGAGCGTAACGCTTCAGAAGCAAGAGAAGAATGTGAGAGGATGAGAAACAGGGAAGTTGACGGCAGGAGACAAAGTGGAAAATACAGAGAGAGGGCAGAAGAGGAGAGGGTAGAGAGGACATTAAGACCCCTGCCGATGTCTGATGTCTCTTCAGGTTTGAAGAGGATATACTCACACAGTCCTACACAAAAATAAATTTACTACACTCACTATTTTTTAGAATAATAACACAGGCAATATGCAGATACACTCTCCTCCTCTCAAACCCTCAATTTGTCTCTGTGTGTCTCTCTTACAAGAACACATCAGAGATTAGGGACGACACAAGAAAGCAAAGTAAAGATTGTGGAACAAAAAGAAAATTGTGGTTTTTGCTTCAGAGTGAGTCTTCAGCAAGACTCAGTGATGGTCTTATTAGTGGTTTTCAGCCTCTTCATGTCAGCAGCAAACAAACAGATCATTTTTTCTTGGCTGTGTGAGCCCAAAATAAATACACACACAAATGAAGTCTAAGATACTTATTTTCAGTGATGTGCATCTCACCATAGCAACAAGACATACTGTACATGTTTACTCCATCGATTTATGTCATTCCGCATATGATCACAATAGGAATATATTAAGACAAATAGCACAACTCCCCTGTAAACCTAAGTCAGCCTTCAGACTCTCCTGACACGTCAGCTCTCCTCTGGGCTTGCACAAGGCCAGCTCTGGCTCTCTCCACCTTCACCTCTCACAAACGCAGCAGCAGACAGCTCTATGAAAAGCTCTGTGTGAGGAATACCAAGGAATCAGATCTACCCCCCCAGGATGTGTGGAAATGTCACAGCTCTCTGCCTCAGTGGTGATATATTTGGAAAGATGTAGGCAGTGGGCTCATACATCTGTGTTTTTTTTTTAAATAACTCAAAGCAAGCAGTCGTCCACTATAAAGATTATGTTTGGGGGTTTTGTCCTTTCTTAAGTAGAGTATAGGTGAGATTGTGGTTGCCATGACTACCAGAGAGACTGGCAGTACTCACGTCAAAGAATCCAGGCAGCAGGTGGAAGGGGAGGAGGGGCTTTGGGTCAGGGGACGGCTGGGTCCTGCACAGCGTGGGACGGGCCAGCGGCGGCGAAATGCTTTGACACACATTACCTGAGACACGGCACAGCAGGGAGGAGACAGACAAATAAAAATAAGGAGAATTATCTCAGGAGGGGTGAGGTGATTCTTTAAGATGATGATTAAAAACTCCTGACCTCAAAGTGTCAGCGACCAAAATAATTAAAACTGTCAGAACAAAGCAGTTTTTTCTCTTTAGCTATAGGACACAAATTTATTGACTCCACTAAATTCTAAAATTACTAAAAGCCTAACTCTTCTAGAGCTGCAACCGTTAACTATTTCCAGAGTCTATTGAAAATGGAAATAGTGACAGTTTATTAAAATAGTGTACCATTACATATTTTGGAAATGTTGCCTTAAATGATCAATAATCAAATATTGACTAATGATTAATTGACTAGTCAGTTCAGCTCCAGAAGTCAAAATGATCATCTGGTGCTCTCCTGAATGTGTCATTAATCTTTAATATAAAAACGTGTCACGTTTTGAGCCTTTAGAGATCTTTAGAGTAACACACACACAAGCAATTACCAGTTATACATAACTCACTTATTATATCCAAATTAAACTAAATTATATTATTTCCCTGCAGGCATCAATAAGGGAATCTATCTATATCTATCTGAACTCTAACACGCAAAACACGTTAGTCCACATGCACACGCAGCATCAAACCTTCACACAAACATGCAGATGATTGAATGTGGTCATTAAAGTAAAAGCTTATTTACTAGTGTGCATGTTTCTCTGAGCGTTTGATCCAGGATCAGTTCACATGTGTAATCAACATCACGGCAACACACCCATCCGCTCTGACACTGTCTGATTACCTTTAACGAGCTGTGCGTGTGCGTGCGTGTGTGTGCGTGTGCGTGTGCGTGTGTGTGTGTAATGCTGTGTTTCATGCATTTGCAAGAATTTAGACCTTAAATAAGATGATTTCTGTGATTTTACATATATATACATATGAAATAATGTGCATGTAAGAGTGTAATAAATAATAAGTATAACAGTTTGTTATAGTATTATCCTTATTATACCATCATATTATCGTGTTATTGTAATTCTTATCAGAACTTTTATCCTTTATTAAACAGGATGAAATAATCACCTAGCCAACATTTTCATTTATAATAAAAACATAGGTATTTTCATTCACTTTGCTTAGTGAGTCTGTCTTCTTTTATATTCTCTACCATCATCTCTCCTGTTGTGACAGAATTCACAGTTATTTCTTTAAACATGTAGATCATACTTCAGAGCTGCAGTAGATAAATAAACCGCACAATCACTGTGTCTGTCTGTTCCACTGTGCAGGTGACTGACTTCACAAAGCTTCAACATAGCAACAAGTGACTCCGCTGCGTAAAACACACATACACACACTCCTCTGAAGATTAAAGCCATAATGCATCGTTTACATACCGAAATACATGTCGCCACCGAGCTGTAATCCGGTCGTTCAGTGTTTGATAAAAGTGTGTGTCATGTTCCAGGCGGAGATGAGGCTGCGCGTCTTCTCCTCCACACTCCGTCTCTCCCCTCCTGCATCGCCGTTGCTGCTCCTTCCCATCTGGATCCACCACTCCTCCTCCTCCTCCTCCTTCTCCTCCTCCTCCTCCCCTTCATCTCTTCACGACTCTTGCACCAGTCTACCCCTGCATCTCACATCTCCCAGAAATCTGTTTTTAATTCAGCAAAATAGACGGAAATTAACTTAATGAGTGCAGCACCCGCCCTGGATGAGTGTAACCCTCCGTGCCATCACAAACACTGCACTAAGAAGCACTTTCAGATTTTATACAGACTTAAGCAGTGTGTAACTCAGTATATATAAAAAACTACATAAGAGAAACGAGGATATCTCATCTTTATTGAAAATAACTAATCCTGCACCTGTAAGAGGATGAGGGGAAATCCTTCTGCTTGTCACAGGGGGGGTTTCTTCACGTCTCCAGGCTCTGTTGTCTTTTTTTGATTTATTTGAGAGAGCTCTGTGTTCTTCGTATTTGCCTCTGGAAATGGTTTCCATCCTCAGTCCTTTTCCTCTTTGGCCCATGGTATTTTTAGATGCATCCCGGAGCTTTCACTGGGCAGTGAGCAGAGGACACACTGCAGACAGCTGAAAAACAGACCAGCTGAAAACATCCCGGACTGCATGCAGACACACATGCAGGTTCTATATGCTTCTATGCAGGGTTGTGCATATGCATTCACTCACTAAGACTCAAACATGTGCTCAGATTTGACTTGCACACACACACGCATCCTCTGAGAGTTGGTTTACTGTATTTCTTGGCAGAGTGACCTTGCTTCAACTTTCTTGTCCTCAAGCCCAACCCCCCCCCCCATGTCAGGAAAGTGGACAACAACATGTGTTTTCCCACAGTACAGAACTCCAAGGAGACTTAGCTCAGGAAGACTGTCCACTCAACAACTGTTGAACTAAAAAAACCGGGCAAACACACTGCCTGTGTGTGTGTGTGTGTGTGTGTGTGTGTGTGTGTGTGTGTGTGTGTGTGTGTGTGTGTGTGTGTGTGTGTGTGTGTGTGTGTGTGTGTGTGTGTGTGTGTGTGTGTGTTTGCTCTTGCATTTGAACAAACAAGCCTGTTCATTAGTGATGCCCATGAATTCAGAACATATTTTTGATTAGTGAGCAGCACACAGACCTCACTACAAGGACTCATGCAAGATGAAGTGAAATGAAGTGATACAAAGCCTGGCTGGCGGTTAGGCTCCACTCAGGGTCAATCAGGGAAATGATTTAGTGGAACAAAAGAGTATGTGAAGTGCAAACCTATGTACGACACACTCAAGGAACATCTCCTGGCCGAGCCGCCCTATCTGGACTCACACGTGTGCGCACACACACACACACACACACACACACACACACACACACACACACACACACACACACACACACACACACACACACACACACACACACACTCCATGGAACAAAAGCTGAGGAGGAGAAAAGCACAGACATGGAAATATCTACTCATAAACTCAATTTATCGCCCTTTTTGTCACTTACAGTATTGCCAGACGTTTGGCGTTCCTCTGAGAAAGAGCAGAGCACTTTTAGGGGCTGGGTGGTATTATTTGCCTTTTTCCCCCTCAGCTGAAAAGTTTCTTTCAGAGTGACACACATTTGAGAGTTCGGGGTTTTAGCCAGATGTCTTCTTTCCTCAAGTAAAAGTGAGTCATGCCAAGGCTGGAAATCACCACTGTCACAGGAGGTCAGAGGATTTGTGGTTGGGGCAGCTACATGAAACCAGGTTACAGACAAGTATGAGCACATCACTGAGGGAAATTAACTTTATTAAGCTCAAATGAGTGAAAGAGACGCCATTGACTTGTCTTCAACATGATCCGCCTCCTGCTCTCCAGATGTCATCACTTAAGCACAAATGTAAACTCAGCAGAAAGCTCAGTTGTCACCCTGGAGATAATGACGAGCCCCTTTTAAATCGTTTCTGCCCTCAGGTTTCAGCTCTAAGCAGCACTCGAGTAATATAGTTCAATGCATCGCTTTACACCTGCAGCTGTTTAGCATCACACACTCGCAGACAAACACTGGCTGTCATGGCAACCAAAGCGTGTAATATTATGTTGAGTGGATGGGCAACGAAAGCTCTCTGCTGTGTTTATCGCTGGCAACCTGTTTAGTTTCATGGAATCTTGTGTGACCCCAGCTGGGGCCTTGACAACAGACGTCAACGCACAACAGGCTACATTAAGAAATTAAGGCCTTTTAAAGGAGTTAATTACCAAAATTATATGATGTAGTTAACTACGAGAGGGCAGACAAATGCACAAAGTCACAGTTATGGGAAGTTTCAAGCATGTTTTAATCCCATAATAGGGTGAGCGGTGATAAACAAACACGCATTTGCTCTACAGACGACTCCCAGGCAATAATTCACCTCTCAGCTCGTTTTCAGCTCGAACATTTTTGGTAATATAGAGTCTGAGTACACAGCCACCCAATCGGATCACCTCTTCCTTTGAATGGTCGCCATAACAACATCACCATGGTAATCAGCGGGGATTGACTTTGATTCTATTTATGCGATGATGTCAGCCGATGTGAAAAATCTGTGTTTCTCGGCTGACACGTGCTGACAGATGCAGAATGATGGAGGAATGTAGACCCTCACATACTCCTGTGTTTTGGTTTGGAGTTTGCGTGCACAGATGCAGGCAAACGTGGCATCAACTGATAAGGTGCTGTAACAGGTCATGAATCTGGTCAGGGATTTTACAGCCACATATTGCAGCCATACAATAAGAACTACGCCAGTGGACTCCATTTGGTAAATTGACTTTTTGGTTCACACACACACACACACAGACTGAAGGCCAATGCTGGTCTGAACACCAGTGAGTTGGTTCAGTGAGTCTGAATTCAGGGGTTGAATGGGCACTATGACCTTACTTATTGGTTGGACCGGATTTAGGTGTGAAGGGGAGAAAGTGGACAGAAACATTTTTGCGGCTGCTGCAGGAGTACGTACATCCGCTTAGCCAGGTGAGCTATCAGGCAACCGACCCTCAGATCATTAGATGTCCCACCTCAGACCTCCGCTGCTGTACATATCTGTTGACATTGATAATTGCGACGATAAATGTGCACTGATTTTTACTCCTGGGTAAAGATTGTGGTTTTTAATTCTTCTTTATGAGCAGAGGATGACAAACACTTACAGCAAAACAAAATACTTCTATCTGAGGAAGATCAGTTATATGTTATATCTCCTCACAGTGTATGCCATTTGTTATATTGCTATTGATGAATATTATTCATGTTGTTTTATCACCAAGCCCAAGACAAGAGAGTGCATTTTAAGATTTTGTAGGTAATTGCATCTTCTGCATCACTTCAGAGGGTGGCGTGGATTTGTGGTCCCAACACATATTAACTAACAAACACAGGAAGTTGCGATAAACAGCAGGAGCCAGACAGCACGTCAGGAAAAAATAATCAGGAAGTCTGAGAAATTAAAAAAGGGAGGAGGAAGACAAAAGGAATCATGCAGGCCATAAGTATGGGTTTTAAAGATGCTCTATGGGGCCAAAGGTCTTGAGTACAAAAGTTATAATTAAACCAAGACAGATGTGATGCAGCAACTCTACATTCCTGAAGAGCAGGATTCCCCATTGTGGCAAAGTGCTGGAGGAGGAATCATATTTAACAGCTCCATGTCTGAGACAAAGTCAGTTTAACATCTATCCATCTGTCACTACATTCATTTCAACATCTATTTTTTACTCACTCAATGAATTCATGGAAAATAATACATACAAAATATATTCCAATCCTGAGGGTTCAAAAGGAACTCTTTCAAAACAGGCCACGGACATACACCAATCTACCACTACAATAAAACCAGTATTAACATGCAGTGTATGAGTCTTGGTTTCGGACACACACTTTTTACAGGCTACATATGTCTAGTAGCATGTGAGTAATAGCCATCACATGTATGTGCTAAAATCCAGTTCTTTCCAACTGCTCTAAACTTTGTCTTTAAGGTGAGGCCAGAAACACACACAGATCCAGGTGTGCCCTGTGATATCCTGCTTCATCGCTCAGGCCTCTCGCTCCGACACGCAGAATAAAAGAGCTTGTAATTTCGTTAATTCATGATTTTTGCAAACCCTTACCTGGAGGCTCTATGGGACAGATGGACATTTATACACCTCATGTCCATCCTTTCAACCTGTGTAGTCTGTGTGGATTATTACACCAGATGCTTTCACTCGGGCCATAAAAATATCCTTATTCACAGGAAATAATGAAACATTCACTGCCCGGTGCAGAGCCTTCCCTATCATATTTTACTGAGGGAAACTTAATAAAAGCATTTGGGGTCATTTCACCAGAGCAAAATTATCTACAGAAGTGAAATGTATTCACACACACATGCAACTTTAATTTCTCTTTATGAACATCTGTGAGTCAAACACACAGCTTTATCTGTCATTAACCACCACTGCTCTTAAATTATTAGTCTGAATAAATCTTCACACACTGACATTAAACCTGCAGAGGAAGCTACTATTTGTGGGAAACGTGTAAATTAATTTTCCTACTTCACGCATTCGCTGAATAGCTTGTGAAGTGGAGAGAAATCAGAGGTGGCTGCCATGGTGACAGCACCACAGGAGCTACATAATACCACGATCGTTAATGTAATGATAAGGGATTAGATGGTAGTATGCAATGTAGTGGTGGTAAGGAAATGAAAGAGAGAACAAATGCACTACACATATTCAGCTTTCCACATCAGCGCTGCCACCTACAGGTGGAAAGGAGACACAACGACCTCAACTTGAGATATTAAAGCAACTTTTTAAACCTTTTTATTGACACCCTTTAAATTAAAGATTAAGAAATCACTATTGAAAACACTTAGTTATTATTAGCTTCCAATGTTTCTTTACAAAATATATTATGTTATTTATAACTCTTGTTAAAATGACCTCTTCTCCCTTGTTTAAAAAAAATCCAGAACATAAAAAAAGTGCCAAAATGATCAATTAACAAGGCTTCAGATTTTTATGATCCACTTTTTTACTTTAAATGTTGCACAGGGCTACATTTGTACAAACACATCCTAACATCAGATTTAATGTGAGCACTTAGAAAAGTTCCTCTCCCGTTAGAAAATGAATGTGAAGGCATCACTCTCTGTTTAAAACTTGGACTTAAATATGAAGCAGGGTCTACAAGCAGCTAATACACTGGGTGCATGCTTGACATCTAAATAATTTGATCAAAAATTAATTTCCTGTTGTCAGACTGTTTCATTTGAATAATTCTCAGAGGCCAAACAGTATTTCTCAACACAAAACAAAAGATTGTTGTGCAGCAGAACTGTGGCTGAGGCTCAGGAGGTGGAGCCAGAAGGTCAGTGGTTCGATCCTAGTCTCCCCCATTCTGATTGCCAAAGTGTCCTGGGTAAGATACCGAACCCCATATTGCTCCTGACGGCTGAACCTGCAGTGTGTGACTGATGTGTGATAGAGAAAATGCTGCACATAGATGTACTGGCGATTGTGTGTGAATGGGTGAATGGCAAAACTGTCGCATAAAACACTTTGAGTGATCATCAAGACTAGAAAAGCTCAATATAAATAAACTCTTTTAACTCACAGGTTCAGTAGCACAGCGGCACACTGTCTGACTCAGTAGAATATACTCTTTCTTTAACATCATCCCTCTCTCCTAGTCCCTCATTTAGATTATCTGTCTAATGCCACAAATACATTCATTTCTGTGTATTAATTACATCCAGACAGTGACATAAATAATTGATTCAAAATGAATCCCAGTGCATTCCTGTATAAAAGCAACACATCTTAATAATATGAAGATGAGCTAATGGAAAACAGATTGATCTAAAGTAGAAGCACCAATTGCTCACCACAGGAAATGTAGTGTAAAAAACAGTTTGGGTGTTGATTTATCTACTGTACAGCTTTTATAGTGAAGGAGGTTAATATCAAACAGGTACCTCGCTCTTCAAATTTTGTGTGAATGATGTCGTGCTTGAACGTGGACGGTCAAGCGTGATGTTGTTTCAACATGGCCTGAGCAGAAACTTTATTTTCATGGGGGCCGCCGGTCTGTTAGCTCTTGCAGCAGCCTTTGCGCTCCTCTTGTGCCTCGCTGGTCGGCCCGATGGGGCTGGATAGAGTTACAGCACTAATGGAGCCGCGGGTCACCTCTCTGCTGGCCACCTTCCTATGGATCACTGGAGGCGGTGGAGAAACACACACATACACATACACACACACACACGTCAGAGGGAAATTCCAAGAAAAAAGAGGATGTGTGTTTTGACAAGAGTTAGTGAACCCTTACCGGTGAGGACTTCATTGAAAGCAGCCTCGACGTTGGTGGAGTCCATCGCTGATGTTTCCATAAACATTAAACCTTTCTTCTCTGGATTAGGAGCAATGAAAAGAGGCTATTTTCAGGAAGCAAACTTAACACTACTGAAAATTCAACATACTTTTCATTGTCAGTTGATTTGGCTCAAGAATCTGTGGGGAATGACGACACCAGTGAACTGACCTGCAAAGTCCCTGGCCTCCTCTGTGGGCACGGTCCTGAGGGTCTCCAGGTCTCTCTTGTTCCCCACCAGCATGACCACCATGTGAGGGTCTGCGTGGTCGTACAGCTCCTTCAGCCACCGCTCGGCGCTCTCATAGGTCAGGTGCTTGCTAATGTCATAGACCAACAGAGCCCCGACTGCTCCCCTGTAATACCTGAGTCCACCAGGTGAGAGAGGGTTGGATGTTAAAGGTCCAGTGTGTAAGATTTTGGGAATAAAATAAATTTGAAACCCAAAATAATCCTAATGATGTTTTTGTTTCATCTAAATTGTACACATTTGTGTTTTCTATACCCTAGAATGGGCCCTTTATAATTAAATACTTTACATTAACATTGGGAGCGGGTCCCCTCTATGGAGGCCACCATGATTTTTTACAGTAGCCCAGACTGGACCAACTAAACACCTTTTGGGTTTTTTGACAACTGAAGGCTTCGATAGGAAGGAGAGGGTGAGGTGAGG
The DNA here is from genome assembly GCF_024713975.1 of Paralichthys olivaceus. Lineage (NCBI taxonomy): Eukaryota > Metazoa > Chordata > Actinopteri > Pleuronectiformes > Paralichthyidae > Paralichthys > Paralichthys olivaceus. Next base: position 9,891,887 of record NC_091112.1, read on the forward strand.
GGTGTTCAGCTGCAAGTTGCAACTTGACCCCTAGATGTCAGTAAATTCTACACACTGAACTTTTAAGGAAGGTGTTATTGTAGTAAAATATCTGATGTGAGTGCAGGAGGAGTGACAGTTAATTACATGAATTGCTAAACTCTGAGTTACACAAACCTATTCATTATGCATATACTATGTGTGTGTGTGTGTGTGTGTGTGTGTGTGTGTGTGTGTGTGTGTGTGTGTGTGTGTGTACCCACGCTGAGGTGATGGCCCTGTAACGCTCCAGCCCCGCCGTGTCCCAGATTTGAGCCTTGATGGTGAAGTTCTCCAGCTGAACTGTCCGCGTGCTGAACTCAACACCGATGGTTGTGCGACTGTCGTGATTGAACTCATTTTTGGTGAAGCGGGACAGAAGGTTGCTTTTACCTACACCAGACTCCCCTATCAAAACCACTGGAAACAGGCAGAGACAGGGAAAAAAGAAATGAGTCAGTAGGAAATACTTTTATGACACATTAAGAATATAAATGTTCAGTGGTAAAATCTATAGGTTTCTGTAATGAGTCAGAGATGCTTCGTCTGATTTGACACATGTAGACTTTCTGTCACCCTCACAAGACACCATGACACCACATAAACGTGGCATATCTGCCCAGTGGCTGACACTTCTCTGGAATGAATGGAATGAAGTCACATTTAAAACATTGTTAGTGAGGTGTGAGGGAATGCAAGATTCTTTCTATAATAGGTCAAAGGTTAAAGAGGTTTACAGTCAAATGGATAGGAAGCATCTACTTCCTTGTTTCCCTACTTCCTGCCTGTGAAATTCCTGCTCCAACTTGAGTGCACCTGACAGCTTTTACAGATTTACAGGAACAGGAACACAAACGAGACACACAAACGAGACACACAAACCAGACACACACACACACACACACACACACCTTTGTCTCTTCCAACACAATCACAGCTTAACTAAACATGACTCACCTTTAAAGACAAAATTGTACGAATCATCAGACCCCATGCTGCACGCTGTGGGCGACAGGCTCTGGTGTCACTCAGTATATATCAGCTCCAAAAGCAGAGAAGAGCAAAAGGTTTAAAAAAAAGAAAGAAAAAAAAAAGAGGAACTGAAAGAAAACACAACCACACTCCTCTTTCTCTCCCTACGGTGTGGAGAGAGAGAGAGTAAAGGTGAAAATGGAGGAAAGCAAACAGGCTCTGTCCACCTGTTTCCTCCTTTCTCTGTGGATAGGTGCAGCTCCTGATTGAGGGCACACAGGCAGTTAGGCTGGAGTCCTGCCGGCCTGCCGATCCCTCATCAGCTGACACCACAGGGAGGGCAGGCAGCTGGTGGAGGTGGGGTGGGGGGAGGAGCAGGTGGAACAGGTAGAACCGCTCTCAGGTACAGACTCCACCCTCTCCCATGCTCTCCTTTGTCTCAAGGCGAGTCTTTTCAATAGTGGGACAATAAGCCTGACCTGACAGGATGATGTCTTTGTCGCCATTTTGCCACCTGTCTGATGGGGATGGACTAATGTTTTAATGTCTCACTGTGATTGTACTTGATTTTTAACTTTTAAACAGATAAACATAGTTTGAGTTTAGACTCACATTGTTATACTATAGGTTTTAGCGGCTGGAGGAAATCTTACAATCCCGCACCATGGTTTTTCTTGTGACATTCATACCTTGACAATATGAGCCACAATGCAGCCTTGTTTCATACACGAGTCTAATGCTTTATTTCATGGAACACAAGAATATGATAAACTCCAACAGAGGAGGAAACAGTATTCAAAGGCAGTCGATTTAACTTCGCTAGCACATTTCCAGAGGAATTACATTAAAAGAACTGGTCACTTTAAAAGAAAGTTAAAATTATCATTCATTTCTCATTTGTATTTGGAAAACTGTTGAAGACTTTCAAGAAATTTTCTGATGAACTTATAACTGATTCAAACATTTTGGGTCATGTCTATTTAATAATAAATACATTTGGCATCTATCAATAACTGTTCCAAACTTGGCCCAACATACTTTGCAGACTAAAAATGTGTTCCCCAAACCCACTTTACTTAAACAACACATTTTACTACAACTCAAGAAACTTCAAATTTAAACCAACAGTAGCAGAAAAAGAACCTGAGGATTTTATAGAAACACCAAAAAAAAAGCTACAGAAGTAATCTTGCACCATCACAAGGCTACAATCAACTGACACTGGGCATTGACTGTTTTTGACCATGTTTTATTTTTTTTAGTACAGTACTGTTAAAAGTTAGTTCCAACATGTTCGATTGGGAGATGTTTTTCTTCTTTTCAGCTGAGGTCAACAGACAAAGCAAAGCTATCGAAGCAGTTGCCAAGGTTACCACAACTACAATGCTGAGATTTTTCAAAAGGAAAAAAGAAAGACAACCTAGAACTTGATTTTAGAAACGTATGGTGCAACCATATCAGAATTGTTTTTAAAGCCTTCCATTGTTTCTTTATTTATTCTTTTACTTACTTGATTTCCACATTTATTTTAATGAGAGACAAATCATAATTATCTCTAGGTACTAAATGCACCTCAAAAAAAAAAGAGAAATAATAAAAATAAAATTAAATGAAGAATCAGATTAAAATGAAAGAAAGCTTGTTTGTTTCATTCATATTCATTCTAACAGTGTCCTCTGCTTCAGAGCTGCTGCAGTGATATTTGATTATGGTGACAGTTCTGGATGATGCTGTGTGGAATTTATTGCGTGGTTTCTCACGAACCCGCCGAGTGAGGGTGTAGATCGCTGACAATGCTCTTACAGGGCATGGGAGGACAGAAGGCACAGCAGTGGTGCCTCAGAAGGAAAAGACACTGTGCACCCAAGACTGGGCACTTTGATCCGGAATGACAAATTACAAGTTTAGGGATGTACGGAGGGCGTCATTTTCTGAAGCGCTTGCAATAAATAGTGAAAACTGTTGGGCAAAAACAGCCATTTATGTAGAATCTCAAGAACAGGGAAAGAGCAAGGAATGGGACTGAACGCCTGGACAAGAATCCTGTTTGTGTTCTGTCTGTATACCAGAAGATCTTCATGTTTGATTTGCAAGTTAAATGCTAACAAACTGTATCATGATGGCCACGTATGAAACAGAAGCGACAGCCAATCACATCACATGGGTTTAATATGTATTGTGTAAATGCCTGTCTGCAACACTACACTCCAGTTTTTACGTGAGGAAAACAATGAATTAGAAATCCTTTCTTAGGAGAGGTTTTTTGCTCCTTTTCTCTGCACCAGAACACCCCACAAGGTGAGAGTGGTTCAGTCCGACTCGACAGCAGCACTCTGGGACAGAGATCTGGGTGAATGACGCCAAAAAGAGAAAGTATGGGGACTAGGGAATGATCTGAGAACAGATAAAGTATGATGGTCTGACAGATCCTGCCCGAGTTTATTTGTGTAAAGTTTGGGACAATAGACTTAAATTTCTCTTGGTTCTCTGTAGATGCTGGGTGTGTGTATGAGTTAGGTATGTATGTATGAATGTACGCACGTGTCTGTGTGTCAGCGTGCACTGTATGTCTTTACGAGGGCTGTGAGCCCAGCAGTCTCTCGATAGCGGCATTGATGTCTCCTCCAGTAGCGATGAGGGCCTGCAGGTTGGCCTCGCGGTTGATGAAGCCCATGGCGTTAAGCTGGTCCAGCTGGGACTGGAACCGCACCTCTGGGGTCTGGGTCTACACAAAGAAGATTGACGAAACTTTTAAAAAAATGATGAAAAGCATCATAAAGTTTTAAAAGATGTAATTCCTCTCCATGTGCGTACCGTTGCACTTCCTCCTCCTCCTCCACCTCCTCCAGCAAACATCTGAAGCATCTGTTGCATCAGCTGCTGCTGGGCGGGGTTTGTTCCTGCACTGCTGGGTGAGGAGGCCGGGTTCTCTGTGGGCATGGGCCCTCCTGTGGGTATGCCAGGAATTCCACCTGGCATCAAACTAAACCAAAAGAATTATCAAAAGAGGTAAAAAAAAAAAAAAAAGATCACCAAAATAAATGTGTATATTTGTCTGTGGGCACATACCTAGGCATCAGGCCAGGTGCTTCTGTCTGCAGTGTCTGTAGGCCCTGTTGGATCTGCATTAGAGCTTGCATGGCTCTGGGATTGGTCATAACCGACAGGGCTTCTGGGTTCTGCATCTGAAACAAACAGAGAGCAGTAATCAACAAACATTGACAAGTTTACAATTCTTCTAAAGCATTTTAAGTTAATGAAATTAAAGCAATGTGTGACCTTCTGACTTGGGGCATATGAGAAAATTACTAGAGACTTATCAACACTATCTGAGCTGGTAGCAGAAAACGTGTCAGGTAACTATAATCCTTGAAACAAAATGTTCCGCATGTAGAGATACATATCTTTTTTACACTAGCGGGGCTAAGACACAACACAATACACTTCTTCCCCCTCTGAGCTGCTCACTGCCCTCCTTTGGTATGTTACCAGGACTGTCTTTAAACCATTTTAAAACAAACTCAAGATCAACATCTAGGAATGAGTTACTGGATTGAAAGGAGTGTGGTACCTGCTGCAAAAAGACGGGTAGCTGAGCTCTAAACTGTTCCTGCAGCTGTGGGTTTCCAGCAAACAAGGGATTATTCATCAAAACCTGTGTGAAGTGAGAGAGAAAGAAACAGTGAAGGTAATTTTCACTCCAAACCAGACAATGCTGCTTAGTCACAAGAGGGGATGTTGAAATTTAGCACCTTCGGAAAGATCTGAAACAAATATTGCATAACAGAAATAAAAATGTTCAGGGGAATTCCTCTGTTTCATGTCACTCTGTTTGAGCAGAACTCTACAGTAAACTTGTTCTGATTTCCTCTGCGGCCATTATTGTTTACTAGGAGCAAATCTCTATTTATTATTTCTTACAATTTGCTGCAAGTGCAAGTGAGCTTAACAGTCAATCCCCTCTGTTCTCTGGGAGTATGCACTACATAACTGGACTTATTGGCCTAATGCACAACAGGCCAAGCCAGATCCGACTATTTACCGTTCATTACAAGGTTTATGTTCCTGTTCCTTTTCAGTCGAATCAATCAAAACCGTATGTGATGTGCAGTCAAAACAAAAGAGTTCTAGGGCAGGATTTAAACCTAGACTTTCAGAGGTTTATATTATGATGATATCTGTCTCTACGGTGGTGGTTGTGTATGTGGGAATGTGCATTCCTCTTTCCACTCCTTACCTGGGAAGCCAACTCTGGGTTTTGAGACAGTGACTGCATCATACTGCGCATGTAGGGAGCAGACAGCATGTTCTGCATCAGCTGAGGGTTTTCTGAGATCTGCTGCAGTAGACTCTGCATGCCAGGGCTGTTGAACATGCCTGTAACACATAGACATTCTTACATGTATACAAGCAAATACAGTAATTGAACAACTTGCACGTGCAACTCAAAATAACACCTATGCAATAACAAGAATCACAAGCTGCACTTTCTTACCGTTGCCCAGACTTCCTGGATTGATGCCAAGAGGATTGGACACACTGGGGGCGGTGCCCCCGGTGGTGCTAGTGCTCCCTGTGGTCCCCCCTCCACTCTCAGGGGGGTTAGAAGAATTTGGTGGGCTCCATGGATTGGGCAGAGGCTCCCGGTTCTCTGTCCGTGATGGCTGGACACCAGACTCAGAGCTGCCACCTAGAGCTGAGAACGGGTTGCTACCAAACTACAGGAAAAGAGATCAGACACGTTTAAAAAAATCTGTAGTAAAAACATTTACCGTAACAACAGATGAGATAATGTGTGAAAACAAAAGATTTGATCAGTAAACACTCCTCCTAGCTACCTGTTCCCTGGCAGCGCTGAACATGGGTTCCTGGATGTCTGTGTACATCCTCCGTAAGGCATTGTACCCTCCTGGGATGCTCTCCAAGTTGCTCAGAGCCCGATCCTGGTTCCGCATCATTTCCTGCATCATGGCTGGGTTCCTGGCCAGCTCCATGGTCTGGAGGGTGAGATATAAGAGAAGTTAAATCAGTTCAAGTTGTTTCTAAAACAGAACATGTTAAATGTGGAATAAAGATTACTAAATGCACTTGGAAACTACTGTACTCTTTCATGTGTGACTCAGCAATCATTCCTTTACCTGTCTCATGAGCTCTGGGTTGTTGAGCATGTGGGAGATCTCAGGATTGCGTTCCATCAGCTGTTGCATCTGAGGATTGGCCATAATCATCTGCCTCATCAGATCAGGGTTGGACATCATGTTTTGCACCAGCGGGTTCTCCATGATCTGAGAAAGCATCTCTGGGTTGGACATGAGCTGCCTCTGCATCTGCTGCTGCAGTTCCATGAAGTTAGCTGAGCCCATGCCCAGTCCAGCCAAACTCGACAGGTCACCAAAGCCAGCTGAAGGAGGTGAAATTAGTTAGTGGTGATAAAACATGTTTATCTCAGTGCTGAACTGACAAAGAAAGTTTGAATGCAAAATACTTGAAATACAAGTGGACTCACTCAGTAAGTTGGGTGTCTGTGTGGATGGTGGGGCAGAGCCAGTAGGACCTGCTGTGGAGGAGGAGTTGGTGCCTGGACTAGAGGTGGATGAACTGGCAGCTGGAGTAGAGGTTGAGCTAGAGGCCGCGGCACTTGCACCTTCTCCGGCCCTACAGGAATCATTTGTAAGGGGAAATTGAGTACATGCACAAGCTGATAGGTCAGCTGGACACTGCCTTTAAACATAAATGCAACATTTTCAAACAAAACCTTCTTGGGACTAGTGTTGCAAATTTTTCATAATTGAACGATTAAAGCCTCAATACTCATCCCCTACATTGCAAATTAATGCAGACTCACTTCTGTGCTGTCTTTATGACTAGGTGAACTGTCAGGCCATCCTTGATGCCGTGTTGGCTGAGGCTGTCGCCGTCCTTCAAGATCTTCCCTGCAAAGATCAGAACCAACTGGTCCTGTTTGGCTTTAAACCGCCTCGAGATCTCTTCTTTGAACTGCGCGACAGCAAAAAATGATAAAAGCAAAATTGCAATTAGTCAGGAAGTGGAGAGGTAAAGGGGGGTGAGAAACCTGAAATGAAAAGGGTATTATTTAGAATGAGATGGAATACACTTCAGCAGTGCTGCTCTAATCTGTTTCTGTTCTGTTGCAACCTTTCAAGCCTCAAAGATCCAATTTCAAAGAAAGTCCTTTGTACTTATCCTATTAGCAGTGGTCCAAACACTCTAAATCTGCCAAATCAGTTACTCTTTGACTACTGTGTGAACCATTATACACAAAGACAAGGACCTCTTCATGGAGAAAACAAGCAGTGTGGTTCCATCTTTCGTTTTTTACTGCAAATATAAAATTCTACTCATTTTAACAACGAGCCCTGATAAACCACCCGTAGTGCTGGTGTGGCCAGTTGTACAACTTAGAATACAATAGACAGAATTTGAATTTTATTAACTGAGACAAATGAGACAGGGTCCCTGTCATGCATTACTAAATTACGTGCACAGGTCATCTGATTGTACTCTGGCCACAAACACATTGTATTATGATAAACTCCTGTCAAAGGGACAACCACCAGCACAAGAAGATTGATCAGAAGTACATTTTCTTCAAAAACGTCCCCAATCCCTTATAAAATTTATTTTTTTCAAGCTGCTGATACTTTTTATTTCCATTTTGTTGCTATCTTTTATCAGTGTGCAGATGTATATCAGAGATGCAGTTCAAAGAAGTGACTACAGAACACACCATGCTGCAGAGAGCATGATTCCTCCCTGGCTCAGTGGTTACATGATGGTTTCACTGTAACACGTCTCCAGGCAAACTGCAGCTCAGAGACAGCAGTGTATTCCCAGGGAAGCTCAATGACTCAGTGGCACCAGGGAGAACGTTCTAGAGACAAGAGGAGCTTTGGTGTCTTTTAGATCTGCTGAGCTGAGGAGGGAAATAAAACTGACTCGATTCATCAGCCACTCGAAACCCCATTCTGTGGTTCTACCAGGCCGTAAGCTCCGCAGCCACAGACCAAGCCCGTCAGCTGACACTTGTTTGGCTATATAGTTAGCTAACGTTGCCTCATCTAACGCGAAGTAGCTAGCTACTAGCCGTTAGCCGGTTAGCCGGTTAGCCAGCACGCATAACGTGGTTATATCCCTCGAACGGATGTCAACAACGCCCATAACGCCGAACAGCTGTTACCCCAAGCAGCACAACTCTCACCACACACGACTTGTTTTATTTCACACACTCCCAGTTAGCCGGTGAGAGGGACGACACATGCTAACGCGGCTAGCTAGCTTCCTAGCTGAAGTTGTGGGCAGGGGCATGACGTTAGAGCACGCAGCTGTCTGACCAACACACCTGAGTGACGGAGGCATCCTCTGCGATGGCGATCTCTTCTTTGTCCTTAGGGGTTTTCACTGTGACCTTGATAATAGTTCCCTCCGAGGCTTCGGCTTTATTATTGTTGTTATTACCAGGATCTGCGGCGCCTTGGTCAGCCATCTTTACTCCACCAATGGAACAGCTCGCGTCTGGCGTCAGCTTCCGGGTCATAAGAGGTCAAACCTCCTTCCAGAAGGAATCTCTTGAGTTCATGTGTCTCTGCCCTCCTCAAGAGCACTAACGAAAATATATTTATCACTACTAAACTACATGATCCAGGTTTTTATTCATGTGATCATCAGCTGATCATGTGGTTTTGTTACTATGATAAAAACAGTAGGTGGCTCCACTTCAGAGGAAACACACACAGGAAACATGTCCTGTTTTTGTTCTTTTTCAACTTTAACTATATAATAAGTATAACAATAAGTCAACATCAAAATAATAGATGAACACAATATTGATGATATCAACAATTCTGATCATTCATTGTCAAATATATAACAAGGAAAAATAATCAATAAATGTTTCCCAAATAAATAAAAATATAAAATCACCTTTCTGGCATGGAATGAATTATTGATAAATTAATCAAAATCACACAAAAAAAACTGTCTTTGTTTCTATGTTGATCAATATTATATGATATTTTCTTTCCACTTAAACACATGATCTTTGTCCCAGAAAGCCTGGATCTCTTTCTAACAGTCAGGATCTTTGCTCAGGGTTCAAAGATCAAACCTTTAACTGGCCAGAGGCTTGTGGGGGCTGGTTTAACATTAGCCACATTATACTCTAACACGATGAGAACATGTGGTGCTATTGTATTGTATATTCATGTTAATTCAGCTTGTCTGGTCAATATTGTGCTTTTCCTTTCCTCCCTCTACCTAAAATTGTGCTTGCTTACATTTTCTATAGGTCATCTTAACCACAAAATGGAAACTGCCGGGTGAAACCAGAGTCTAATCTGCCGGTGACTAAGCAGTAGATTCCTGAATTCCTGTTGGGGTTAAAGTGCCTTGCTTAATGGCACCTTAGTCACTTTAAGGCCATACTGTATCAGTACATTATCAGAATTATCCAACAAATATATCTTAAAGTTCCTGACCCCTGTTATTACAAGAGAATACATTTAAACTGGTAATTATCTGAATTTTGTACAGTCTTTTTTCTTTTGAATAAAAGATTTTGACATTCTTGTACATCTTGCAGTGAATCACATCCATTTCTAAATCTTAATCACAAAATAATTTGTAAGATAGAAATGTTATAAAACATATGTGATAACAGATTTTTAATCAAGACAGTCCTATAGGAGGGACAATGAGTTGCGAGTGTTCCCTCTATATGTGTCCCTCCATGCTGCCACAGTGTGACAGCACTGAAAGAAAAGTGTCTGTTTCAGCACGTTGCATTGACACAGACAGACAGTTCTGCATACCAATGCATATCCCCAGTTCTAGAGCACACCATTTACAAACAAACAAAACCCCAAAAAAGAAACATGGACCACCACCCCTTTTCCAAGGCCCCATGCCCCCCACACACACACATACAGGGTCACATGCACTGTGGCCCCTGCAGCGTCTCATTCAAGTGCATCCCACACTGGGAGATCGATGGCCGCAAAGGATTTTGCTTTCATCGACAGAAAAACGAGGGGACAACTTTTTGTTGGAAGTATTGTCTGTGACTCTCTCTCTCTTTCCCACCAAGTGAGCAGCAGCTCTCTCACTTTCCCCCCATCTCACTTTCCCCTTTTCACCCATCTCTCTCTTTACCTCTGCAAGGTGGACAGTAGAGAGAGTGTGCATTTCCAGAAACGAGGTAAGGGATAAAATTTCAGGATTCTTTTGTGTGCGTGCGTGTGTGTGTGTGTGTGTGTATCAGAGAGCGACACATTTACATTTGTGATGACTGTGATTGGATAGAGGCTGGCAGAATCAGATAAAACCTCATTACAGCTGAAAAAAACACTGATGTGACATGTGGATCTAGAAGGGGAACGACAACAAACTGCATCATCATAAAGAGTAGCTGTAACTGTGGTTTAGCTTTGAACTTGTTCAACTAGAAGAGATGTTTCCTCAAAAGAAGAGGTAAATGTTTGATAAACAGTTTAAATCATGTTACTTCCAATTTGATGGATAAAGCAGCTGCAAAAATGTTTCTTATATTTTCATATACAGAATGATATTTTCAGTTTGAATGTGTGTTTTGTGTTTTTTCTGGTTTTCCGTATTGTTGTGTGGTTGGGATTGGATGACACCACATGTGGCTTTTAAATAGACAATCAAACATTTGATCTGCTTGCAAGATTCACCGCATGACCCTCTTTTCAAGATCCTTTTTGAGGTTTTTGCAGAATTTGCATGAATATTGTTTGATTTGTTTACTTCATCATGTCGTGGCAAAACAGGAGCTTATTGCTTTTTTTTTGCATATTGAATGTCTACAGTTGCAGCTCAGCTCCGAGGAAGTGTGTTAAATTTGATTTCACACACTTGAAAGCTGTGTGCATGAATAAATAAGTATGAATTTTAATATTGCTAATTTGTCTATTACCCCCTGTAGTTGCTCTGAAGTGGCCCCGTTATCTCAGCTCAAGATGTACAGCTTCATGGGAGGAGGCCTGTTCTGTGCTATCGTGGGTAACATCCTGCTGGTGGTCTCCACTGCCACTGACTACTGGATGCAGTACCGTCTCTCTGGAAACTATGCCCACCAGGGTCTGTGGAGGTACTGCATGTCCAACAAGTGCTACATGCAGACCGACAGCATAGGTGAGACCCTCTCAGTGTTTATTTTATTTTTAATTCCTGCAGAACAGCCAAGAAACAAAAGATGAATGAAAAGCACAGGCATGGTTGTGTTTCTGTCAGGGGAAAGCGTAACTTTGTTTTCAGCTTGACATTGAACTGTTGCTGTGTGACTGGCTTGACAATCTCGACAAGACTTTGAACCTATGCCTGCTAAGTCCCAGTATATTTCATCATCAGCTAATGCAAAAGACAAGCCATTCCTTCTCATAAGATGTGAGAGGTGCAACCTGGAGCTGTGCACTTCCTCATCTCCTTCTTTTATTCTCAGGGCAAAAGTAAAACATTTTCTCAGAATCATGAAAGGAACACAGTTAATTTGCTTGTCTTGTGAAAAATGATGTAATGGTAATTGATATCTGTGGAGATATCAAGATTTCCACAGATGGTTCAACAATCTGACACTTTAAAAGGCAACGATCATTGAATCACTTCCTGCACTTTGGGCCTGACTGTAAAACTGATCTTGGCAAATGTCAGGTTAGCGTTAATCAAGGATGCTCACAAAGACATTTTTTTCAGTGTGATAATTGATGACCTGTTCCTGTTTCCTTCCAGCCTATTGGAATGCCACCCGGGCATTCATGATCCTCTCAGGGATGTCGTGCTTCGCAGGCATCATCGCTGGCATCATGTCCTTCGCTCACTTCTCCTCCTTTGAACGGTTCAACCGCTCCTTTGCTGCAGGAATCATGTTTTTTGTCTCCAGTGAGTTGTCCTCCCTCTGACCTGACACACAAAGTGCAGTTACACAAATACACAAGCATAACGGACATGTTCTTTTCTCTGACCCCCTCAGCTTTCTTTGTTCTGTTGGGTATGGCCATCTATACTGGAGTGACAATCAACTTCCTGGGAAGGCGTTTTGGGGACTGGCGCTTCTCCTGGTCCTACATACTGGGCTGGGTGGCCATGCTTATGACCTTCTTCGCAGGTGAGATTGGACTAATGTCACTTTTTTGTCATGTATTTTTAAAATAATCTCAGACCGCTCTATACATTATGAATAAAATGTTGATATAGGTTACAGCTGAATTTTAAGGCAGACTGTTTAACTCTTGTACCAAACACACTGTCTCTGTCTGTTACAGGTATTTTCTACATATGTGCCTACAGAATGTGTGAGTGTAGGAGAGGAACCAGTCCGCGTTAAAAACAGCGTGTTTATCTTTTAAAGAAGACACTGCCACTTTGAATAGAAGGAAACTAGTAAACACTGATGCGGGTTTGACTGATCTACAGAAGATTTGACATCTGGTGCTGCTCCTGGAGGCCTTAGACTGTCTGTTTTCTAAAAGTTAAATTATGTCAATATGAATTTATTTTTTTTCAATGAATATACATGTTGATGGCACGGAGGGGAAAAAACTTCATTGAGATAATGTGTCTCATTATTGTTACACGATATTGGTTTTATTTAACTTCCTTTATCAAATCTTGCTGGAATTTGGCACATTATATCAATAATAAAGTTGTTCCTCAAGTAGTGACGTGGTTTTTGCGGTTGTACTGACAGACTACCAGAAGATGGCGGCACTGAAGCACTCAGTGGAGTTCATACCTCCACCAAAGCCGACACTCCCCTTATGAAATCACATTTAAACTCACTAGATCCAGATTTCTGATTGGATCTGCACACCCCACACACTCATAATTATCAATCCCCTTAATGTGCCTGATTTCTTTCTCTAATTATTCTTAGAGAAACCAAGGAATATGTGAAAAAATAACTTCTTCCTCCTGATCTGGATCTGCACCAGCATTTAAAGGCTAATCCGTCTAGTAGATTTTGCGTAACCTGGCTTACTAACAGACAAACGCAGACCAAAACATAACCTCCCTGGAGGAGGTACATTTCTGACGAAATCACAAGATGTTGAGAAACATCTTGCATCTATCTCCAGCGATGCAGCAAATTCACAGGTGACTGAAACAATGTTCCCCTCAGGAACCATAAAAAACAGGAAAATATGTAATATGGGAATATTTTTCACAGCAGAGAACAATACATCAAAGCTACGCAGTACATACCTTTGTCTCAGGATTCCCCCTGAAGCTGTGTGTTTTGGCCCTGCCTCCGTACATCTGACAAGCCCCCCCAATACTAATAGTATGTTCTTTATTAGGTTGTTGTTTGTGAGAAAGGGCTGGGATCTTCCATAACATGTTTGTTGACATCTCCTTAGTACACCCAGTCATGTACAGCACTTGGAATAGTGGTATGTGTGTACTTATGTGCATATTTTTGTGAGGACCAGTTTAAATATTAGACCTTAGAGAGTGTTTCTGACAAACCTTAAAAGGACTGTTTAGTGTTTGAGGGATAGAATTAGGGTTAAGCATATCTTTTTGATGCTTATGGTTAGGTTATGGGTCTAGGGGATCATCATTTCAGAGTGTGTGGGTGTAACATACAGAACAGAGCCTGAGAAGAAGATCATGTTCCTGGACCGGGGGACGACCAGGGTGGTGGTCTCCAGCCACTGATTGTTCCATCTCCTCCGCCATTAGTAACTGCTTCCTCCTTTTCCTTGGTATGTGTCCATTCCTCCCCATCAGCTGGGAGAAAAAGAGCAGTAGCCCCTGAGGTAATGAATGTTTGGCTTCTCAGTGACGCAGAAACAATGAGAGAAATGTAAACAGTCACAGGACAGATCCCTTGATCCAAGTTTCCATAATTGGCCCTCGTGGCTGCTGCGAAGAGATAAGCTGTGTAATATTATGTTCTTTTTCTCCAGAGTCCACTCCAAAGCTTTCACTGAAGCCAGATCTAAATAACGATGAATTTTATTGCAATTGATGATTTGTAGTATTTGTTTAGCGCGGAACCACATTGAATGGGAGTTTTATGGATTGGAGTTTTAATACTGGGCTTGTAAAAATTTAAGAGGTGAAGAGGGTGGTGATTTCATTACTCATCTACTATTTGCATCTTCATTTGTAGGTTTTTATGACTCATTATTAATCAAGATATGATGCCAATCAGTATGTTTTATCTCAAAACATTATGTTGTTAATACAACGAAACATAGGACTAATGGCATCAACTCAATAAGAGAGGGCAGATTGTTTTTTTAACATGTAGCATTATCGTCATCACTCTGTATATGCAATTTAATCTTTGTTGTGAAACACGTTAGTCTGCACTGAAACGAATGACCATCTCAAAGTATAACTAATACGTATAACAAATGTAAACAGAACATTTAACAGATGCATTTCTCTCATTCATCTGTAATTAACAGAATTTCCAACTGTGTACTTAAAGTGAAACTGAAATTGAGCAACGCATTTAGTCAAAGCTCATAAAAAAGTTCCACAGACGAGCCATTCGATGCAGGAATGCAAGGTTAAGATCAACACCTCCACAGGTCTGCTCACCCTCGTGTAAGTCAAAGTGTTTTGTGGCACCTGGTAGTTTTCACTGACACCACCAGTTGATATATGCGGCAATTTGCTCAATGTGGCTAATTTTAGAGACCTGCAATTTACTCTCTCACTTCAAACAGGAGGGCTGCTCCGCAACACTATCTCTCTCTGTGGCAGATTTGCAGCCAGGTGTTTATGTGGGATACTGAGGCACAGACGTACAAAACACACAAACACATACACAAATCAAAGCATAATCAATGGCAGGAAAAAGCTGTAATGATTTGATCAAGTATTGAGCTGATGGGACTGTCTGAGAGGAATTTTATTAAGTTTGAAGAAATAATATAATAATATATTTATATGAGGAATACTGTGTATTACTTACTACTGAACTGTATATTATCATGCATTCTCTTTGGCTGGGCGTCCTCTGGTCAGAGGTATTGGGTTTAGTAATGGAAGATTACGCTGACTCAGCAGGTCCTTAGAAAAACTGTCCTCATCCCACCCGACCACGTCCTATGGAGCTTCACCCTGAACACCCTGCGACCAGTCTCTCCCATTGTGACTCGCTGATCCCAAACCTTCCCTAAAAATCACACACCATCCTCTTCCATCTAATCTGTCAGGCATTTTTCCCTCATTATCTCACCCTCCGTCAATGCAAGACACAATACGAGCTGTTTCAGAAAGACTTTATTGTGCTGCACAAGTGAACACTAATGTGGTATTTGCATTTGGTGCACACAATACAAGAGACATGGAGATAGTAAACATTGCACGAGGAAAACAAAGAAGAATAAAAGTATATAATTTACGCATCTCGTCATAAATAAAGTCTACACATCAGTGAGTAAGTGGTTCATTTTACATAAAATACACAACATAGATGTCTGCTGCAGCTCTGTGGGGGGTTTTAGAGGAGAGGTTGTGTAGTTGGAGAAAACTGTTTAGCTGAAGTTAACATTAATCTCTATGAAATGAATGAATAAGGACAAGTTTTGCAGAGAATTGTTATTGGTCCCATCTGAACCTTAATGATGAAATAATCATAAATAACGTAGCATGTGTTTTTTTCTTAACATGTGATAAGATCATTTTTACATATGTTAAGCTATTCAATGCTGGTCCAAGCTTGAAGCTGAAAGATCATTAATCCAACTTAATGTCAGCAAAAAACAAACCAACACTGACAAGATGTCTCTGCACAATGGAAATGAAATGATTCCAGCTTTGAACTAACTTCTGCATGAAAACTAAGTTGTCTGCTCTTCTCAGGCCCTGATCCACATCAGTTACACTGTCTGCAACTATGCTTCACCTGTTAAGGTGCATTTAAGTAACACGGTAATGGTTTGTCCCACAAATAACTAGGAAGTCATGAAATGCTATGAATAAATGACTCTTCATCTCTGAACCAGCACATGAAAACAGATATTTGAAGCTTCTTCTCCTGAGGCTGCAGATTTCTGTTTCACATTATTCTCTGTGTTTTGTCATTTATTATAAACCTGTTGTGCATCTCATGATGACGGACCGCTCTCTCTGAAAGCAAACACTCAGTACGTTGCATAAGAAGTATGCACAAACCACTTTGATCCATCTATAGCTGAAACCCACCACATTACACAATGTGTGACCACCCGAACACTTCTCTTTGCTTTTACGGACATCTACCTATCCATGCCTGAAGGAGACTATGTAAGGACCTTAAAGATCACAAGACCTGCTGATAGAGAAATAGAAAGGCTCTTTTTGAAGTTACAGTAGAAGCACCCTGGTATGTAATTTAAGGTAAGTGGTAATAAGACACTATGTTTTCCTTTTCAAGTGCTCGAAAAAGATGTGAAAGTCCCTCAACCGGCCTGCAATCACAAAGTGCTATGACACAGTAGCGTGGCTGATGAGTCGGAACATGTTCAGTTTCCAGCAGCACACAAAACTAAATGAAAATGAGAACATTAACATACTAAACAGCTTATTGGCAACCTATGTGACATGAAGCGCTTTTTTCAGCACAAGTGTGTTTATTGCGTATGAAATGCATTAAAACTAAAGACAGAAATATTGTAGGACAGTTTGGATTTAGCAGCAGCTTCCTCTCCTCATCCTCCTGAACATATACAGCTATGCAGAAGCAAAAAAGCTGCTGAGTGATGAGAGTTGTGAAAGTTACTACATACAGTACATTTAAAACATGAGTAGTAAAATAAAACTTTAACATATGACCGCAGCAAAAAATATAACAACTCAAGCTCAAATCGTAACAGTGTACACAGAACAAAGCATTTTAAGACAACTATTCACAAACACCTTCTTTTGCAGTGGTCAATACAACTGTGGTTTCTTTTTATGTTTTTTGAAGCTTCAGTGTTTTTATTTCTTAAATGAGATACACGGGGTCAGAAAAAAAAACGCATGGCGTTTATTTGTATGCTTTTAATTGTTGGTGACATTTTTCATCTGGCTTGGCTGAAAATAATTGAATTCAACTGCTGACGAATAGAAAAATGTTTAACAACGGACACTGTCCTTCCCATCACAGTGTGTCAAAAAATCGAACAGCATTTGATCATTTGAAATTGTCGGTCATTCAAAGTGACAATTAATCATCCTATATATCCAAATCAGAGTTTTTTTGTCAGCGCAAAATTGCAAATCACCTCCTGTTTCCAATGTTGGATTCTACGTTTTTTCTGGAATGTGTGAGAAACTAACTCTAAACGTGTGTGTCCTCTAAGATCAGTGAAATATTATCACATTACAAGGTTAAGCTGGGTGTGTCCCTCTGAACAGGTCTGATTTCTAATAATCTGGCTCTCACATTTCCTCTTTTCTACGCTGTCCCTCTGTAACCGCGTCCCTAGATTTAGAGCTGCAGAAGACCAAAGTTTCAGGTTGACTCTTAAAGAGATCAGATTGAGCTTCTCCTTGTGTCCTCAGCCAATGTGACATGAGCATGGCTTCACCAGAAATTACTGAGGATTCTGGGAAGTCTTTGGAGCAGTCGGTACCTGAGGTGCTTCACCGTGAGGCAACATTAAAGCACTGGAGCTTAGTTGGTCTTTGTTTTTGGTGCCATAAACCTTGAGTTGCAGGAGAAGAGGGAAAGGATGCTCTTAAAAGGTTGAAGATGGAGGAGTTGTATTAATCCCCAGAGTAAAGTGAGGTGAGAAAGGAGAAGGTTCAAGGGCTCTGGGGCTGGTTTCGTGGTTGTCCCCCTTTTAGCCTGGTGGACAAGGGGAAGTGATGAAGTTCTCAGACTCTGGATGTGGTTCTCTTTGGGGTAACACACCTGACTATTGGTCGGTATACATCGGTATATATCGGTTGTGTCTTTAAATGTGTCGGCGATGATGGTGGTGATGGTGGTTTTTCATGTCCTCCATCGTGATCCTGCCCCACACTCCGATCACAAATGCTTCGATCTCACACTCATTGTCGCCACGAGCAATGCGGAAGTAGCCGTTCTCTCCCCAGTTCTTTCCCCAGGAGTTGGCAGCGATCTGAAAAAATACAAAGAAAAAACAGATGAGCACTGAAAAAACAGTTTTTTCTTTGACATACATTATTTGACCCATGAAGATACAGCAGAGACTTGCAAAGCCACAGCTAAAGCAGATATGACGCAATTAAAAGGCAATTAAAATAAAACATCCTGTTTCCTTGAATAAAATTGGTGGATTTCTCTGGGTTTGAAAAATGTTGGAAACATTTTGGATAATGTAAGTGCACAAGTCAACTAGATATAACATATTTCTAGTAATTTAAAAACATTTTAATGAAGAATGGTTGCAGGTCCTCTTAAGAAAGAAGTGTTTTTAACATTGAGCTTACCCAATATTTTCTTGACGACCCATCAAAGTTTCTCTCCTCTCCCCACCTGGTGCACAAAGCAGAGAGAACATGCATGAGGGTGAAGAGTCAAACAACAGGAAGTCAAAATGTCCTCACATATACTGTAGACTTCAGATCAGCTGTGTGAAAGGTGCACAGCTATTTTTAAAGTACGGATGATTTGCAGCTAGGATGCGTGTCTGGAATGTGATCACATGGTCGCACTTGGCATTATTGATATAGAAAAGCAGGAAGAGGTATAAGTAGCATTCAAGGGGGTAAAAGGAAAGAAAAATATTCCATCTCGTTAACAACATCCTAAAAACAGAATATTTACGGCTGGACCACGCCTGGAGGCACTCCTACATCTTTCCAATTCAAAGAACACGGAGTTCCCCTTATCCTCTTCCCCTTCCCATGAAACAGGAAGGAGAGGGTAGGTTTAGAGGAAGTGAACACCACCTCGGCTCCATCAGTGGACAGACAGCAGACAACAAAACTGATTATGAAAAACACACAAATATACACATGTAAAACTGAACTTAGAGGCTTATCTTAACCCTTCTTCCTCGTTTCTTATAAGAAAACCTTGGCAAAGGCCCCACAAATTCCCATCCTGCCTTGCATGTTCGCCAACTTTTAGACGCCTACAGTTTCTGCTGGACATGATCATAACATTCTCTCAAAGCCCTTTCCCATCCTGTTTTTGCACTCTAGGCCTTTGGTTTCCCAAGAGAGTCTGGGTGCCCAAGCGCTTGTTATCTTTTATAAGGGAAAGGAATGCTGGGAAATAGAGAAGCTGCCCTCAGACTCTGCCAACTCAGTAGCCTGCCACCACAACACGGGCAGATAGTGCCAACCTTCTATCCGCGGGTGACTTTATTAGCCCGGTGTTTCGTGGACGGGAGTCAGACATCACACTGACCACGAGCCGACACAATAAAAGCAGCTGCGTAAATATAAGATGCTACAACCTGTAATAGACGGAGGGATATGAGTTTTCAGGGGCTCTGGGGCACACACTTACCTGTACGTGTGTGTGCGTGTGTGTGACGATCCTGTATGCATGCATGCCTACCTGCATATTTATTGCTATGGACAGAGCCAGACAGAATCAGACCACTACTGACCTTTAATCTGGCCTCCGATCAGCTCACTTGCTCAGTCGGGGACAATGATGAGCATACCGCTGTGCCCACGTGTCCCCGCCCTTCCCCAACGCCCCTCAGCCCACCCCTGACCTCCTCTACGGGGGGACTGATCCCCCTCTCTCTGTCCGGTACAGCGAGGATCAGCAGCCCAGACAAAGACCTTTCCACCACAGTGGACCTCAATACTCTTTCCACAAACTTTCCCAGGCCCTAGGCTTAGAGGAACGCACCGCTATGGGATTTGGCCTATGTAAACACACTGATGCTAGTGGCTGGCAGGTTGGAACTCAAAACCCTGGGTTCACCAGCTCCCCTCTTCACTCCATCTGTCCTTAAAACCCTGTGTCACAGGCACATCCACATCCACTCAAATCAGAGCCAAACAGCAGGAGGCCTTCAGGAAACGCTGGATGTCCTCATCCTCAGCATCATCTCACACCCTGCATACCTCCACAGTTTATTGTAAAAGATGAGGTGAGGAGTAATTACAGTCTACAGTGTGGGATCCTGACGTGAACAAAGTGAGCAAAGTTTCCCAACTAGATGTTTCTGAACAGCGTGCACTCCTCAGGTATGTGATTTGACTGAGATAAGTACAGGTTGGAGGATGTAGGCCTAAGTGTTTATCAAACGCATGTCTATACCTGATGAATGCAGTGTTACAAAATGTACATGAAGACAAGCATACAACAAGCAGAACTGAAGATCCCTGGTAAACAGGCTGTATTTTGTCTTCTACGACAGCCAATCAGATAAAAGCAGAGAGAGACTGCTTTTATCATCGAGCTAACCCCCCCCATCTGGAGTTTGTGTAGCTTCAGAGACAAGCTCAGACTCTGAGGTACAGTCAAACATTCACATTCCTCAGCCGCCACAACAGACCCATTACAAGGATACCTGCTTATTTCTCTAATTTGGAAAGTGAGACTGGTGAGCAGCAACGTATCATTGTCCCGAAACACACACTTCAAAACCAGCTGGAGGACTAATGGAGGAGAGCGCGGCCACATATTTGTGAGTAGAAGAAAAAAAGGATATTTATGACTCTCTGCAGGTCAGAACCTCTGGCCTCTCTCTGCCCTGAAAACAATACATGAAAACGGCAGCTAACCCAAAGTATAGAGAGGGTAGAAGAGAAGGTGGGACGGTCAGTAAAAGGACGATAAGCAGAGCAGGGATGATGGAGACTCCGCAGCGTGAGAAGAGATGTGGTAAGAAAGTGATGGAGACAGGAGGGTGGGGGAGTAACGAGACACCCAAGGGTGGGGGCGGGTATTCCAGGTGTGTCAGCCGTCTGCCCGCCTGCATACCTGTGGTGGCCGTAGTTACTAGATAAAGGAGACTGGGGCAGACGGAGGGGTGGAGCCAAGGTGTGTTTGTGAGACCTGGAGGGAAGTTTATCCACACGTACAGTGTCTCCAATCTTGTGCAAACACACGTGCACATGAAGCTTTGAATGAAGCCTAATGGGAGCAGCAGCTGCTCAATTAATACCTGATTCATCCTTTTTTTTTTTCAGCCGAACAACAGTGAAACCAGACACATGAAGGTTTGGGGAGACGAGGCAAATGTTTTTTGCCCAGAGAATGAAAACTTTGTACTGGTAACTTTCCTGTCAACTGTTGAATAATTCACAATCAAACACAGAATTATAAAATACCAGTACTATCTTGAGTCTAATCATGTTTGTGCAAAGAGTTAGAACTTGGGCCCATGCCATTATTAATATGCCATAAAACAAAGAAAACAAAGGCTTGATACTTGCAGGGAAACTGTACGTGGGTGACTTACCCAGTGATCCTGACTGAGTGTGTCCCGTGTTTGCGGTATTGTAGAGGTTTGGTGAAGCTGACGTCAGTGTGTTTGTAGATCCCACTCTTATAGACAAAGAAGTCCTCGTGGACCTCCATAATAGCTGCAAGAACAAATGGGCAGGGAGAATTAGTTGGCGACTCACAACTCACACACACACAAACAAACAGGTTTGCACACAGACACATATACACACAGGAACAATATGAATAGCCATTATGAGGGCTGGTGAAGATAATAATCTTACTTAAACCTCGATTAATCTAAAACTAATTTCCCCCCAATGTGTGTGTGTGTGTGTGAGCTGCATAGCTGAACTCCCTGTGACTTTCACTTTCCAGATAAATAACTTTCCGGATGTAACGCTCAGAAATTCCCTCTTTTGGAGATCTACCTGCTCTAAATCTCGGAAACTCACAATGAGTAAGTGCACTCAGACACAGGGACACACACAGACACACACACCTATATGCCTTTGTGTCAGAGACAAGTTCAAAGACAAAAGGGGAAACTTGACATGAAGCCAGTAAGTTTTCCTGAGCTGCTAAACAATAAAACAAGAGGCTGGCACTGACTCACAGAGGGTCACAGAGGACACACACACACACACAAACACACACACACAAACACACACTCACACACACACACAGACACGTGACTCCTCAACTGGAGTGTACTTGACAATGGTCCAGATGGGCACCAGACAGGGAGGCGAGCTAATAAAGGAAGGTCAGTTCAACCACACTGACATGAAGACCCATCATTTTTGACCAAGAGCCTGAGGTCGTAGTTGAAACCCGGGACAAAACCGTCAGGGTGATAAGGTCAAACATGACATCATGTCATGGGGCTTGAGGATGCACACATTTAGATTTGCGCGTCCCTCGGGAGTGCAGCAACACTCACTGGGAGAAAACGTTGACATTAATGTACATTTGAGAGAAACACACAGAAGAAGGCATCACCTTACCTTGCACAGGGCCATTATCCATAATCTCCTTCATAATCTCTTTATCCTGAGAGAGAAGATAGAGGGAGCGATTTACAGGCAGAGCAGAGGGAGACAGAGAGGAAGATCATTACATGTCGGTGAAATGGAGAGGATGAAAACAACCCCCCCTCTGGATGTTAAAAGTTAGATAATAAGATTGAGTCCAGCGGGGCCCTCTGGCCTTAATGCCTGGCTTATTGACTTCACAGACCATCGGGAGACAGAAACAACAGGCTGTAATGATTTTCAGAGGCATTAGCTGTCGTTTAGCACTGATGGATGCAGGTTGATGGAACCACATGTTGGCTGCAGCTCGGTGGTCGTCTTTAAATCAGAGAGGACACACAGGAGCAGTGGCTGCACGCAGAGAAGGCTTCTGGAAGCAGTTTGAGTGAATGTTGCACAACACTTAATGCTAATAAGAAAGGCCAGAGGTGATTTCTCCATGGAGTGGACGAGGGGAAAGGTTGAAATTGAAATCATCCAGCATTTTAACTTTGATATAACACATGATATGACATAAGAAGCTCTTATGTAAAGTTGTGCTTCTTAATCAATGATCAAATATAGAACATAACTGACGTGTAGAGTCGAGTAATTTGATAATAGAGGATAAACACAGAGATCCAATACAGACACACTTGGGATATTATATCAGACAATGATTATAGATGAGGACATCCACAGTTCCATCTGTAAATTAGTATAATTCACTCACTGCCATATCCAATATATTTATATAATATTTCAACTGCCTGCGACATGAAAGCTGCCAAACATACAGGGAGAAATACACCACGTGTCCTTAGTAGCAAGTACTTAATCCTGTACATTCCCAAGTTCATTCACAAGGGGTCAAGTGTGCATGAAAGAAAATTTGCAAAAACACTTAAAACATGTGAAAGAGATTATGTCTACTGTAGCACGAGGGAGTTCCAAAATTCTACAGTTTACTGGAGATTTAAAGGCAGGTCGGTGTTGGTGATGTGGTGCTTACGCTGGATGAGAGCCTGTATGGCGGCGTGGACTGGTAGATGTCATTTTGGTAGTTGTGCGTGTTGGGGCAGCGCTGCGTGGCCTGCCTCTTCCCCCGGCCAACGGAGCGGCTTTGCATCATGCAGCGTCCCACCTCTGCTGGCGTCTGCTGTGGGGGTTGGTATGGGTAGCAATCCTCCGTCACCACTCTGAGCGGAGAGGAGAGAAGGAGATGTCAACACGTTGTCACCATATCTTGCTTCCATACAGTAAGGGTAATTTTGTGTATTGTGCTTACCCTCTACGCCTGAGGTACCACCAGGCTCCATCGATGCGGCCCCCGGCGCAGCCTCCCTGATTGCGTGTGTCACAGGAAATAAGATTTTGGGGTGAGAGCTGAGGAGTCATGTGACCCATCGACTGGATGGAGATTCTGTCCGAGGCCACAGCTGGAGACAAGGATCAGAAAAATTACAAAGGATTACAGGATTACATTAGATTTACTATTAATAGTGTTTTAACCAATGTCAGTTATTTATCAGGAGGCACATACACATGAAAACTAACCAGGTGAAGGTGGAAACAAACATTTAAACAAAAAGATGAAATATCACACACACACACATTCGTAAACTTAATAAACATCAGACTACAGAAAACGTTATCGTGTCCACAGAGACAAAGAGGAAACTTCTGACCAAGAGCTCAGCATGTCTGGATTTTATCAGCAGGATTACGCAAAAACTACTCAACATATTAATATGAAACTCGGTGGAAGGGTGGGAAATGGGAAACGAAAAAACAATTAAACTTTGTCTGATATCTACAACTGTGCAATTTGGTGCAGCTTCATTGTTGGGCCTTGGCGGCAGTATGTAGTTTTCCTACATACTGAATTTACTTTACGACATACCTGCAGTTGAAAAAGCCCAGGAGGCTGCACAGTTGCCCTGGTCCAGTGGTTCGTGAATCTTCCCGGGCCACTTCTCTGCTGAGTTGAAGTAAAGGGGCAGATTGTCACTCTGAGGATCCATGTTCATCTAACGGACAGAGAGAGGGAGGAGACGTCAGAGTCCTGCTTATCTGCTTTGAACATGATCACTGGGACATTCTCATGAGACTGCTCCTATTGACACTTCTTAGGAAAAACAATCATTGTGAAAAAAGACAGGCCAACGAGTCACACTACAATGTAAAGTAAAACAGAGGAGACTCCAGTTACACACAAGCCAACATGGGGCTTGGACGCATGTGTGAATGTGATGTGAGGGGGTGCGGAGAAATTGTTTGCCCCCAACAAAACACAAGCTAACGGCTGCAATTAAAATATTTGTGGACGACGCAGGCAGGTTACATAAGTCTGCTAATCAACCCTGCAGGAGAAGGGGCTCATTCACCAACGATTTGGACTACTTGGCCCCGTGTCAATCTCTGACCCGGTAGAATAGACAGCGACCTTTGGTCCCAGGCCTTTCCATGAAATCAAGAGGCCATGTTATACATCAATGCATAATTGAATCCCTCATTTGGACCAAGTGAACTCAGCATTCATGGAGGCATCCACCTCCATTCAGATTATCAACATCTCCGTGATGATAAATCTTAATTAGAAGCTAGAGAGCATGACAGAGCGTATTCACTCCCAGGTGCTTCTCAGATGCCAAACATGCCCAATCTAATAGTCTCCACTCTGGGTTGGATGCTCGCCTAATCGCCCAGTTATGTGCAGCAACAGAACACACGCCGCTTTACGAAGCATTTGCCCCTCGCACTCACAAAGAGCCAGGCTGCCTGAGCTGCATTCCTCTGGTTAAATAGTGAGGTATTCAGAGAACAGACTACCACCTGATGAATAACTCAGGAATGTGCTACTGGTCACAGAGTTGATGTTGTGGAAGGTCCACAATTTCACACACCTGAAGAACTTAAACTAAAGGCCTGATAAATCCTAAAGTAATGGCTGCAAGAGTAAGAGTGGTGTGTGACTAACCCTAACCCTAACCCTAACCCAATTAATGACGTTTCCAATTTTCCATCCATTACACATGGGTCTGCAGATAAGCAGGAAAGGAGAGAGATTTATGAATGGACTCTGCTCTGGTTCCTGGCACAGGTAGGAACACGCTGACGGCGGAAGGAGGAGGGGAGGGTGGCGAGGTTTTCAGGTGGAAGAAGTCGTGGAATGCTGGGAGAGGTAAACGGGGAAGTGAGGAAGGATGGATGGATGGTTGGATGGGTGAAGTAATGGATGTGGGACAGGGGTAGGGAGGTGCAGACTGAAGGGGAGTCTGCTCTTTATTCTCCTCGGCTGCCACCATCACCCTCTCTTGTCTTCTCCTGTCTGATGTTTTGGTTCCGTCTTATATAATCTGTCTGCGGGAAATGTAAACAAAGACTGAGTGGATCAGAGCAGACTGAGGTTGCAGACGGAAACGCCGTCACATACCAACGGGCCACCATAATTAAGTGAAAGAGTTTAATCAGCTCTCCCTTATTCTAGTTGATCTGAAAACTTGCATACCGCGAATCTCAAACTCAGAAGACGTACGAGAGAACACAAGCACAGCATTCATGTGAGTTCAAAGTGAATGTCTTTAAAGTCAATTTTTTTATTATTTGAAAGGGGAAATCCAGAGTTTAAGAGGTGTAGAGGTTATGTCTGTGGCAACAAGTAAGGTTTCTTCTCTGTTTTAAAATCAGGGTCAGAGGTCAGCTACAAAACAGCAGCACTAGGGATGGCAAAGAATATCAGTGGCTTAAGTTTGCTTCTGTGCCTTCAGGAATTTGACCACACACATATTTAGTTTCGTCAGTTAGATACACCCCAAAATGATTATCTTTCAAGGAGGATGACCGTCATGTACCTGGATCTCATTCATGTTCATTATAGTCCTGGAGGGTCTCTGTGTACCCAGACGATACCGGATCCCCTCGTCCAGAGACATGCCGTACAGTTGACTGTAGTTTGATGCCTTCCACCTACAAACAAAAACGTGTTAAACTTTGCAACTATTATATACCTTTGCATTTATGTGTTTATGTGAGCTGTGTTTTTTACCCATAGTTTCCTCTGTTGATGGCATGGATCATGTCAGGCTCCATCAGACAGGCGTTCTGCTCACACTCCCATCGTCCTGTAGTCCCACATGTACTGCAGTGGGGAGACAGACCGTAGAGACAATGAGATGCTGTAATCACACGAAAATAGCTTCTATCTCCATATTCAAGCTAAAGTCAGTGAAGTCATTGGCTAAAATAGAAAGATCATCTCAAACAAATAAATAGAGGTTCAGTGGAATTCCCAAGAAGCACGTCAGCAAAGAGAGGGAAAGGTTAAAGGGAACATTCAGCCTTTTATGGCTGCAGAACGCAGAGACATTTTTAGTCCAGAGGGTACGAAGATGTTAAGAAGATGACAGAGCAGGATATTAATGATGATGTTTAGTTTGGGGATGCTAAAAAACAGACAGTCTGTTCTGTGCACGTTTGACTACTTCATGGGTATGAAGGCGTGTGTGTGCGTGTGCGTGTGTGTGTGTGCGTGACAGGAACCTGCCTCATTGTCACAGATTTAAAAAAAAAAAACATGCAGCTCACCCTCACCTCAGAGTAAATGATTAAAAACATTCCTCCACAAAAATGTATTTATGTTGGAGAGTCCTTGTCTTGTTGAATAATTATTTCAAACTGTGAGAAATAATGAGATAATGCATCAGTGTATAAATGACTTTTCTAAACCATCGAAATATCGTGTGAGTCATATTTTATGTGTTAATATATTCATATAAATATCCATCGTTTCTTAGAGGAACAGGTCAACATTTTGGGATAAACACTTTCCCTGTCATGCCTGTGTGGTAAATATGAATTTGCTGTCATTTAGCATTGCTTAGCACAAACCCTGGAGAAACCACCCATAAAGCTCACTAATTAACAGGTTTCTGTTTGTTTAATGTGTACAGAAGCTGAAGTGTACAAATGACAGATTGCTTTGTTGCAGGATTTCAGTTTAGTCCTGGAGCTCAGCTAAACTGACACCAGATTCATCTTGGGACATTTCCAAGCTTTATTGGTGTTTTCTTATTGTTTTTAGTTTCTGACTATAAGATTTTTCGTTCTCATGTGTCTCTTAAAACACATATCTCAACAAAACCTCTGTATTATAAAGAAAATGCCAAACCTATAAAGTAGTGACTATAATTTACTGTGTGTAGCCAACAATCGAGCCTGATATGAGATTATTAGGGCTGAGTTGGTGTGAGAAACAATGAGGGGTGTTTCCCACATCTGCCATCCATAGAGTTTACTGTACATCGAGAATTATGTTTCCAAGAGTGTGGAATCTTTCCAGGAGGATTATTACACACACACTGGCACTCACACCCACACACACAAAACTGCGTTCCTCCCTGGGAATCTAAGACCCATGCAAACACAACGCTTATGAACACACCTACATACACACACACATACAAACACTGGCAGAGTTTAGACCTGCGGGTGTCCTACAGACAACTGTACGACAGCTTTGATTTGAAGAAAGAGACAAATGACCCTCTGTCCCTTCAGCGGCAGGAACACAGGCCTGCAGCTCAGTGCTGTAGTCGCTCAAAAACAGCAATAAATTAGCACAGCAGTGGACACACACACAGACAGACACACACGGCGTAATGACAGACCTATGGAGACAAGGGGCAGGAGTGTGTCTTGGAGTGAAATATATGGTCTGTCAGCGTGAGGCCATATTTTAAATTCCCCGTCACACTCTTAAATTACAGGCAGAGATCTCCTCCACCTCGGAGACAATACACACCTGAGTGACAGGAGGTATCACTGATCCTGTCAGAGCCGTGGGAATAGAGCCGTGTTTGTGTGCACTGTGATGTGACGTTATCTGAGACACTATGCAACAAGACAAAGTTCCAGCTGTTGTTGTCTGTCGTCCGATGAAGGACACTGCACGACGAGCAGACAGAGACGAGCTGCTGATCAGAGCGGAGGTGGCCTCTCCTGTAAGAGGCCGCCACAGTGCGAGCAGGAGGCGCCATGTTCCAGATTGTTGGGAGGAGATAAAGCGTTATCAGGATGCCAACAGTTTAGGGAAGAAAAGGCCTCAGCTGGATATCTCATTAACAAAAGACTGCCACACTTATCGTTGCACGATTACACACGACTGTACACACTGCACAAGCGTGGCTTTGATACCTCAGTGTGGTCAAGCTGTAACTACATGTAGAGACATATAGATAATAGTGATTGTGACTCAAAGAATGCACATTCACTGAGTGTATTTGTGACAGGCTATTTGCTGCCATTATCATTAACAATATGTAGGAGGTGCAGATAAGAGTGTGTGTGTGCGGGGGCTCCACCGCTGCTAATGAGAGACTGGAGGGAGAAGAGGAAGAGCGGAAGCCCCGTCCTCCTCCTCCTCCAGCTGGGAGGACGCACATCTGGGAAATTAATAAGTGGAGAGAGTGGGCGCAGGAAAAGGGGAGTGTTTGTCCCATTGTGCCAAACTCTCGGTGCAATTTTTCAGCCGTCCGTGTGTATTGCCCTGACAAGCACATGTTAGAGCGTATGCACTTAACACTCTTTTGTTGGGTGGTGAAAGGGGGAGATAGCACATAAATGTTGTTTTTAAGACCATGAGAGGTCATTTTTCACTACGCTCAACACACACAAGTCTTTCCTCAGAAAGAAACGTTATCCTCGCCTATCTGCAGGACATCGCACCCGTTGGGTCAAACCTAATTGTGCTGCCTTGATAAGAGTCAGACTTCTGGCCTGTCGGGTTGACACATGCAGCTACTGGAGATGAACAGCTGGAAGCTTTTCAGCGGATGGTGTGGAGATCAGTGGGGTCAGGCTGGTTTGGGTTGGGCATGTCATGACGAACAGCCGCAGCCAGTCCATTTTTGCATGGAACCAAATATACTACTGATCCACAAAGAGATGTTCAATCAATATTTATATGCAAGTGTACACGTTCACACACGAATACTTATACAGGGTTTTTTAAAGACCTTCAATGACACGGATGTGAGAAACCATAGTGGAGGACAGGTGAGGAATTCTGTTTCCCTTCACTCCTCTGTGTCCTCCCTCAACTCTCTCAAGGACTGTTTCGTGTCTCCTTGACACTCCATTTGGAGAAAAGCCACAACAGCTAGAGACTCTCAGGATGTAGAAGGCCATAGAGATAAAAGTCACATTGCTGCCACTGAGAGCTCATCTAAAATATTGTTTTTAGGACATCTTCACTTTCTGTCAAGGTTATAAAATCAAGAGAATATAATCAGTATCAGTGAATTGGAAAAATAATGCAACACTGTGGAGGAGAAAAGGTTACGTTGAGAATACTTGTTGCTGTGTTCAGGGTCATTTCTATGGATGTGTTAGAACACTCGGGGCAGCAGTTTGACAATCACACAGAATTCATACACTGTTGGCACAACCGTCAGAGGTAAGTTAGGGTAGTAAGGTATCTTACCCAAAGAAATCTTGGAATGCATGAAGGCTGTAGGAGCCGGGGATCAAACTGCTGACCTTCTGGTTAGTGGACGACCCTCTCTAACTCCTGAGATATCATCATATTTGATCATAAGCTAAAGACGTTGTGGCGTGTAGCGCGATGATTGTCGGCATCTGCTCTCTGTCTCAGCACATGTAGGAACAAGATTAAATTTCATAATCTTATCATTTTTAATCTATCAGTTCTGCAGTTATAGACAAGAGAAAAGTCAACAAATTTGTCCGCCAGACCTACAAGCCCTGCCTTTATGTGCAGGTTTGTATATTTTAGGGACCTTAGTCCTATTCGAGTTGCTTCGTGACAGTGGGCCAGTGCAACATAAAACCCTGGATACTAAAGCAGCAAAATGGAATCCAACCATCAAGGACCTCTGTGTTTCCAACATCATCAAAATAAAAAGGTCTATTGTCTACAAGGAAGTTAGGATAGAAAGGAAGTGCAATGGTCAGTGTGTGTGTGTGTGTGTGTGTGTGTGTGTGTGTGTGTGTGTGTGTGTGTGTGTGTGTGTGTGTGTGTGTGGTATGAAGATCATGTCATTAATGTGAGATTTCAACCACGACATGATATAAAAACTGGATATTACTCCATAAAGCCGACCAGTGTTTATGATTATAAGTCGGTTTCTTATTAGAAACACATGCCGTGCACACAAATACACACACACACGTATTGTGCAAACCCACACAACTTGATTTTAAATTCGAGAGCAGATCCCTGAGGTTTTAAGAAAACAGCAGGGAATGTAGAGGAATGTGATGCAAAACATAAACGCAATATTTCATTTGTTGTAATGGTGCATTCATGAAAACATGGAATCTCGGGCTTGAATATTTCACTCATCTAATGGTTTATACAAAGTGTTAGATGGGGCAGATAGAGAGCACATGTGGATGAAACAGTCAGAAGGTGAGGGAAAGATGTTTTTTCAGCTTTGAGCTACTTCAGGGGACATTGGAGGGAAAGCCTGCTGGATTTAAGAGGTTGAAAGAGAAGAGTGAAGTAGGAGCGAGGGGTTAACGTACCATAAATTGCAGTTTTCTTTGTATGTTTGCCCTGTAAAGAACCTGTTTCCATTTCTTTCACAGCTTCCTAAGAGGGAGACAAAGAGGGGCAACTGTGGGTTTCATGTGGCTCAACAACATAGATCCTTCTACTAATCTCACAATAACACAAGAGACACAAATGAGCACTCACACTTAACGTAACACAAACAACACAACAGAGAATGTGCAACTCCTCGTGTGTGTGCAGTATGTGTGGGTCAGGGTCCATTCTGAGCGCCACTAATCCAGTGTAGGAATGTGCTGTTAGCTGCTTTCCAGGCTTCCCAGGCCCTCGTCATGCTTTAACCAGCTTACGCGCGACTTCGCCACCTCTTGTGAAATTGAGGGAAAGTGCCACAAATGTGCATGAATCATATTGAAGCACTCCCCCCAAAAAAGTGCAATGGCATTTGTGAGCTTCGGTGGTGAAGTTATGTCCGATTTGAGTTAAAAATGATGAAGAGTGACACATTCCTTCCACATGCATTTGTTCAGCTGCACTTGGAGTTTGAACCTTGCTTGTTCACGGATAGAAAAACTGCTCTGACTTGGTGACAGACTCACATTGAGGTTTATCTGCATGCTGATTTACAGCAGAGGGTGCTGTCAGTGTGAATTTCATATGGAATTCACAGTATGCACTTGGGGAAAATTTACAGTGCGAGTGTGTTTTCCTCGTCTGTGGTGTGAGGGTCTTGAGCTGATGGTGTAATTTATGACTCTGATACCCATTTTCCCCCCTGGCAGCTGCCTCACACAGCCTATAACGCAACTCATTTAGTGCCGAGCTGCAGCATGGGACGAGTTACACTTTTATGGAGAGCTAATTTATATGCAAGAGAGTGTAGAGCTGACAGTCGGCCATGTGATCCTGTGTAATGAGTGGTTGTGACATTTTTAACTGCATTTACAGTCCAGCTGAATAAACTATTGCATATTGATGACTGATCTGAATGATCTGTGACTGGAGGCCGGCAATAAGAGAAAGGACCTGTCGTAAAAATCTGTCGCCTCTTTCCTTTTGAAGTGCAACAGCTTTCTTCCATGCTGCATGACAGTGCCATTGTGTGTGTGTGTGTGTGTGTGTGTGTGTGTGTGTGTGTGTGTGTGTGCACATCCCACCTCGTGATCCTCCTACCTTGTCGCCCAGGAAGCAAATACCTGCAACGCCCACCCCCGCCTACCACCCCCATCTATCCTGCGCCCGTTGTCTGTCTCTCCCTCCCTCTGCATTGCCCACATTCTTTCTCCTGACCTCCATTCATCCTTTCATCCACTCTCCCTCCCTCCCTTCCCCTGTCTGGGTTAATAAGAAGCCCACTGTTCTCTGCTCTTTTCTCAGGTACAGGACTTTGCTGTCGCTGGCACATTTTACACCTCTGCACTGGGAGAGCGGCATGATAATAGCCTAGAGAGCTCAGATAACCAAACACTGAGAAAAATTGGGGGAAATATCTCAACTCATCTAGGGACTGTATGATAAGAAATATAACAAATTACGTTGGGTGTGTTTTTTTAAGTTTGTTTAAAGACAGCAACCGAGGGTCATTTATTTCTTACTCTATATCTACTGTAAATAACAGTTGCATCAAAAAAGTTTTTCTTTTGGTCTAAAATTGTATATGAGGGAAAAGGTTCTGGGCTTTTTTTTTTATCATAATCAAACATTTTGCCAGTTTTGACATTCACCAACAGCTTTTTAGTGGTTACTCATTGAAAGTTATAACTATAATACACATATATTATTTCCCCCAATCTTAATTGTTTTTTTTTATCTCTGACTTATCTGAGTTTGAGAGAAAGCAGGTTACATACCAATGTAATTTATTTTCAGGTGTCATGCTGCTTTGCATTGTGGTCCAGCACAGAGCCTGTCGGCAGGGTTCTCTGCTGCTTTGTGATTGAGCTTAAGTAATTCCAACAGGCCCAAACACCAACACACACACACACACTTACTTACCAATGAAAGGAGGCTCCACGCCTAAACAGTGTCCCCAGAAGTCAGGGCAGCAGTCGGAGACGGTGCGGTTACAGAACAGGTCACAGTAACAGATGGTGTCCAGGTAGGGCACCGTGCACAGGTCGTCTCTGCCCGGGCAGCAGCCTCCTCTCCTCTGGCAGTACGAGCCGAATGGGTCCCTGATGCCACCAACATGGAGAGGATTGGCAAGCTCCCTCTTGGTCCTCCGGGATAGGATTCTGTCTGCAGTACCCTCCCCTACCAGCAGGAGCAGCACTGAAACCGTCAACAGGATGAGCTTCATGATAAATCTGTGAAGGAAACATAACAAGAGATTGAGCTGAATCAAGTCCAGACATGATTTTGTGTAATGCTCATTAAAACAACTGTTATATGATGGAGTGGAAACATATTTATGAAACTTTTCCAGTGAAGACGCTGGACAAACGCTTCACACTTCATAGGAAGAGAGGTGAGAGAGGTTAACACTGCGAGTAGGATAATTGGGGTAGGACTGCTGCCAACTCACCATCAACCTCTTGCTGCATATTTCACACACACACACAAAAGATAAATTTAAACAACCTTGGCAGCAAATGGTCCAAATAGAAACCCATGTGATGCTTGGAGATCATCTGCTTGCTTATTCCAAATTTTCCTTCCAAGCTGCCAAGACAAACAGCAGCTAAATATGAAAATGCACATAACAGAATGGAAGAGATGGAAGACAAGTCCTCGGTGATAGAAGCACGGAGCCCCTCAAACCTGATGAACGATGGGGCCTTGTCAGGTCTCAGGGTGAAAGGCCAGTTCCCTCGCTACCTATTATTTCCTCCCTGTCCCAATATTTCCTCTTCGTATATTCCTATTGCACCAGATTTATTAGTATTCACACTGCAGTGGTTGCATTAGAGCGACATATGAATTCAGCTGCACTATAATTACCCTGTGCAGTCCCTAGTCACAGGGAGGGAGCCTTTACTATCCCAGATTAGGACACTATCAAAATCACGGAAATAGAGTAATGTCCTGCTGTCAAGCTAATCTGTCACACTCGAGGAAATTGTGTGGGTGAACTGATACAGTCTGCGTTCTATGGACAATAAAGTTTATCTGAATGTCATGTTGGGCCATGGCAGCAGGGCAGGCAGAGGGAAACTATATACATACAGTACATTTAAATGAGGTACAGTCAGTGGTGGAGGAGGCACTCAAACATTTTACTTCAGTAAAAGTATTGACATAAGTATCATATTACCTTTTCTACTTCAGTAAAAGTAAGTAAAAGTACTTGCAGATTGGCGCTTTTCCCCAATGCAACAACATACTCGGCCTCCTCTGAATTCATTTCAGGTGTTTTTCCACCAGCGATGCTGCTGCAGGTGCATGTTGCTCTAATTAAAGAAGGCGGGGTCTAATGTTAACTGCCTGCTCTGATTGGATCCAGATCTTGTTATTTATTACTAGTAAAAATATAAAAAACAATGTGAACATGTAACGCATTGCATTGTAAAAAATAGAAGTAGAAAGTACATATAGTACATATTGCAGTAATAGGGAAAATAGACCTGAAAATAAATTTACTTAGGTACAGATGCATGAAAATTGTACTTGAACAAAATGTACTGTGTTACATCCCACTACTACGTACACTGATACAGATTTTACTTGTTGTATGTGATTTCGACATTAAATATTCCAGTTTGTTTGTGTGTGTGTGTGTGTGTGTGTGTGTGTGTGTGTGTGTGTGTATGTGTATGTGTGTGTGTGTGTGTGTGTGTGTGTGTAAAAGAGCATCACAACTGTCACTCTGCGGCTCGACAAAGGTCAAACAATCATCCATATGGCTGTTTGTGTGCGTGTGTCTGTCTCAGGTTACTAAATGGGTGAGTCTCTGCAGGGGCCGGACAAAGACGTGGGGTTGGCCCGCTGCTTACATAAATAGCATCATTAATTATCCAATCAGATCTCAGAGCACAATAGACACTCGACTCATAAAGCGGGGCTCCGGAAAAGGATCTTTGCTGTGCTGTTTTCTGCATGACTGTGCCTTTAGTTGAAACACACACGCACACACACACACACACACACAC
Source organism: Paralichthys olivaceus (assembly GCF_024713975.1). Classification (NCBI taxonomy): domain Eukaryota; kingdom Metazoa; phylum Chordata; class Actinopteri; order Pleuronectiformes; family Paralichthyidae; genus Paralichthys; species Paralichthys olivaceus. The sequence goes on from NC_091112.1 coordinate 9,926,852, forward strand.
ACACACACACACCGGCATATGGCAGCATGGGATGGGCAGCCCTCCTCTTTTACCCAAGTGTTTTGTTGTGGCAGACCCTGAGCAGCAGTGCAATAAAACACCCACCAGTCTGCTCAACAAAGTGCTGAGGCCTTCAGGTCAAAACACCAGAGTGAAAAAACAAGTGATGACCCTAGTGTTGCCTGCTGACGGCCGTATCCCATCAGGAGCAACTTCAACCAATCGTCACTGGTATTCTTCCAGGGGCTTCAATGTAAGAAAACATGTTTGGGACAGTTTTCAGTCGGTTAATGTCCAAACCAAACAGTAAAACTCAATATTTTAAACACATCGACAGGATCAGGTGAGTAACAACATCTGATTCTGATCAATAGATATTAAAGATTTAATATTACACTGATGTCTCGGCTCATTTTAGTTTTATGAAACATATGTTTTACAGAGCGTCACTGAAGCTTCCATATGGCTCATCAGTGATCCAGGCAGCTTCTGATCCCACACAGGACCCTCAACGCTCACACACACACTCACACACACACACACACACACACACACACACACACACACACTTACGACATGACTTACAGTGATTTCCTGAAGACTTACCACTTGTCTAACCCTCACCCTAACCTTAACCTAAAGCTAAACATGTCTTCACTTCAAAATCTAATAATTTACGTTCTGGCAACTTGCTTTTTGCCCCCTTAAATCCCCATAATGTGACTGTGTTAACAGATTATGTCCCCACAACATAAATAATACATGGGACACACATATCACACAGTAGCAGGACAATGTTCACAACCTAAACTTTCTTGGTTACTTGCAACAACCAATTATATTTTAAAAAACACCGTTTTTTATATAATCAGATGGTTACGTTAAAGAGTCAGTTCACCTAAATTATTGTCTCACCCATCTGAGTTTACATCTACAAATCTAATTCGTTTTGTTACGATCTTCCCAGCTTATGAAACATTTTAGATTCAACTCAACAGCAGAACAGATCCCATAATGGACAATTTTAGACTTCTTAGGGTTAACCCTAACCCTAACCCTTGGATTAGACAAGAAAGAAGTCTGTGGACCAGAAATTAACTTTTGAATTAAATTTGTTCACCTCATTGCTGTTTTGTGGTGGAGGCAGAAATATAAAACTATAAATATAAAAATAAAAACCTAAACTATCCGCCTGGGTAAGAAAATAACGTTAATGTGAAATTGTAATTTTTGTGAATCTAACCTTTATTCTTCTTACACATGTCACTCTTTCACTTTGCTTCACTCAGCTGAACATTGAGATTTTGCTGCACCACCCACCAGATGATTCAGGAATCTTGGCTCAGTTAATCTGCATAAAAGCCCTTTCAGCTCCATTTCCCTCTGTGACACTGCACTGGCTATTATCTGTCCCGTTTCTATTTTTAAGCTCCCACCAGTTCAAGGCAGTGGACGACATCTATGATAAGCATACAGGTGTCCAGTAAGGCCTGCAACAGGGGGAGGAAAGGAGAGGATTACTGGTCTGGATGTAGCCTCACTCTCACTGGACTCAGTAACCTCTTTAAAAAAAATCTCAGTAGCTTTCCAACTCATATTCCCTCCTAGGCCTGAATATATTGTGCCCATAACCCCACACCCTGAAGGTAAATACACAGCCAGAGTGCAAATAAAAGAAAGAGAATGGAGGGAAGAATAGCATTAAACATAAAATGAAAAGTTTCCTCTGATTCATGAAGACATTTGAGTTTGCACCTGCTCTGAATCTGCAAAAGAGTCGAAAGTGAAGAAACAAGTTGATTTACCTTGAATTAAAAGAGGAATCCAGGTTGTGTTTTTTTAAATCCGACAGAGTCTGATTGAAGTGACTCACACTTTCAGAGAGTTCGGTTTTTAAAAAAACAAATTAAAGTCGTCCTCCCTCCTGCCTCTCTCTCAGGATCTGCTCTGTCAGACTCTCGTCTTCTCTATATACAGGCAGCCTGTGACGACTAACCACTCCCCCCCCCCATGCCCCCCACCTCCACCTCAGCCCCCCCTCACTCCCGGCCCTGTCCCCTGCTCCAGTCTGTGCTCGCTCACTCTCCCTCCCTCACACTTGTTTCCCTGGGACTCCCACAGGTTGGAGGTCTCCTCATGCCTTCCCTCTCCTTATCAGACTGGAGCTGCACTGGTCTGGACGTGATGAGCCACATCTGTATTTCCTCTATCCATTTCCACTGTCACTGGAACATCAGAGACACTGTCTGTGGTTTTCCCCTTGCATGGTCAGATGAATCCACTTGTTGTACACACAGTGGTTGAGTGTTCACCCTCTAGTGGTCACTGGTTTGCATAACTTCACCTCAGGGAGCCAGGGAATTATTTGATGTGCTTGAAGAGGAACTCCCAACTTCTAGAAATGTTCAAATGAGCCTGAGCTGAGTTTTTGGCCTTAATTTTACATATATACAAAATATTTTGGATGTTTTATTCTGTATGAAGTAGTTTTACATCATTTGCCTCTGTTTTGTAACATCTCACTGATTGATTCAGTTGAGGAAATCAAAAGTAATATATAAGTAAATATATATCTAACTGTATATATAAATCAGTCTATTCAAAATGTGATTATTTTCATATTTGATGCATAACTTAAGACACAACACACAAACTATCGTCAAAAAAACCTCACAAAACAATAAATCAAATAATAATGGATTTTTCATTTTTCTTGATGTTTTTTATTTATTTGTTCTTGCGTTTTGCTTATTTCCTGGATTAGAATGCTGACTAGGTGTTTAGAGCACTAACATGGTGGTCCTGAAAGACACAGCTGCCCCGCGGACCCCCTGTTAGGTTGATCAATGAGCTGGAGGCTGAATCAATAACTGTAACCCAGCAGGGTGTTAGACAGGGTGGGGCAGGACTGAGGGCGGGGCGTCTCAGAGAAAATCCACACAAACACGTCAGGGTTGAATTTGTTGTTAAATTAACTTCACTGGTTGATCTGTATGAAACTCTCATCACATGATCCAGTGGTTTCAAAATGAATAAATTATAAATACACAAACAACTGTATAATATCAATAAATCAATGAATAAATACACAGTTTTAAGCATGCAGTCAAATATTTAGTAACTGCGTACACTTATAAGTATTGTAATTTAGTGCAATTTTTGAGGTACTTTAACTTAATTTTAGAATTTAAATTTGATGCTATACTTTATACTTCTACTCCACTTCATTTCAGAGAGAAATATTCTACTTTCTCTTGTTAAACAGCTTTATATTACAGGTTACGATTTCACTACATGAGCAGTATATAAAGTATGAGGTATTGCAACAGATTAAACTACTCTGCAATACTCAAAACTGTTTAAATTAACACCTCAGTCGGCTGTTTTGTTGTTCTACTCTATGGATCTGTCATTACTGGGTTTACTGCTATTCTACATGGAATATAAGATCAGTATCCACATCTATAAAGCATTATATACTTTATATTTCAAATTATATTTACAAATAGGACCAGGACACACTTACATGTGAGACAAATGTGACTTTCTTACATTCCTTATGCAACAACTTATAATCTTAAAGTGTAAGAAGTGTCATATAAAGCCTGGTTTCGGGGGAATCCCCAGACAACCTGAATCTGTCATCTGCACGATTCAGAACAGTGTGTCTGACTTACATGACAGAAATAAAAAGCTCTCAGATAGATTATCATCAGTAATGTGAGTAGAAGATGAGACAGTTCTGGGTCGTGTGTTTGCTTTCCATACTACACTATAATTACGACTGAGGCACCCTTTTTTACTCAACCGTACACCTCCTGAAGAACGGAGCTCTGAGCTGCGTTAACAGTGTTTTACTGTCATCACCCACTCAGTCATTATTAAACCTTTTTACTGAACTTGTTGTTTACCTTCCAGTGAAGATTGATTCAGTTGTACTGACATGTAAAGAATGCAAATGATTCATGTACACGAGTGTATGTGACGCTGCGTTGACTGTAAATGCACAAGAGGTTAATTGTAGCAGAACGTGTGTGTGTGTGTGTGTGTGTGTGTGTGTGTGTGTGTGTGTGTGTGTGTGTGTGTGTGTGTGTGTGTGTGTGTGTGTGTGTGTGTGTGTGTGACTTTTGCCCTTTAGCAGTCAGTCACTTTCAGGAATGGACCTGACGTTTTAGTTCCTCAGTTTAGTTTCTAATCTGCAAAATTGCTTGTCACTAGGATTTTCACATCCATGCAATCTTCGCTGAATGACTGAGAGGCACAAGAGAAAGCCTGATTGTCACCATCTGTAGAATAAAGGTGTGTGTGTGCGTGCGTGTGTGTGTTTTGAGGACCCTCGGATAACAGACCCCTGAATCATATGAGGAAGTGGAGGGAGTGTGTGTGTGTGATTCAGCCAAGGACAGTGAATCACCTCGGATGGCTCTTACAAATATATTTTACAGGATCTGTAGGCGTTGTGTTGTAACACTAATGCAATGGTGTGCGTTCGATATGTACACGCACAGCCCGACCAAGCCTGTGGTGACTCAGGCCTTAACAATCCCCTCCAGATGTGACGCTAATTTCTCTGAGGCAGTGGCAAAAAAGAGGAAAGAGGAAAGCGATAGCAGATCAGCTTCTGTTTGTGAGGTCATTTCCCTGAAAATAGCCTGAACTGTGGAGGCAGAGGACACACATGGTAACAATAGAGCCTATACATACACGAGGAGAGCCCAGCGAGGGCAGTCCAGGGAAACACACACTCATGCACACAAAAAGACAGTTGTGTTCACGTTCTGATATGTGTGCATTAAGACTTTGGTGTTTTTAATTTGCTAACTCCAGGCCTCGCTTTGAGATTGACCTTGGCACATGGCGTGGGCCAGACACACACACACACACACACACACACACACACACACACACACACACACACACACACAAACAGTCATCTTGACAAACAATCCCTCTCTTTCTCGAGCTGCGCAGCAAGTCCAGGAATCCCAGCTGCACTGTGTCAGGGTGGAGGTCTGCTCCCCTGACCCCTATGAGGAGTGGACACGTATCCATCTCCATCTCTCTGGAGCATTTCGCCCGTTCCAGGAACATGTAGGATGAGCGCTGCTGATAGTAAACAAGAATGGGCGTGCTGGCAGCACACACGTGAATGGAGTGCGTCAACAATCATCTGAAATGTTTTGCGGTGGTTATTGTAGCAGCAGGTGTGTGGAAAAACACCCACGTGTTTGGGTAAATGAGAAGCACAGACATCTGGGAGACTGTCATTATTTCATTGTACTGCTTGTTCTCGCTTTTTCTGCAGCTGCAGTTCCACAACAGTTTTGTTTTTGAGAACAGTGGACGCACTTCTGGCAAAACAGCCCTGACACAAACAACATGATGGGGTGAGGAATATGAAATACAGAACATCTATACACTAGTCTAGATAGTCCCCTTAATCCTATTGATCAGGTCGGTTTCAGGCTCAGATTGCTTCTCAGGGGCGAGAACAGGTCCAGATATATAGCTGCTTTTGTTTAAATATCTCCAGGACTAAACATATGTAACTGTAACAACTTATTGTAAATCGCGTTGGATAAAAGCGTCAGCTAAAGGAAATGAAATGTAAGGTAAATTGTCTCACAGTCAGAAAAATTAGTCAACATGAATTGCATCATTTAAATTGCTGTCAACTCTGCCACCCTCACATGTCAGCCTGTCCCATCAGACTCATATTGATTGTGAAACCACTGACTGATTATTGTTGACCGAGACGTGACCGATTCTGAGTCACTCAGTCAGAGGAAAAACTGAGTTGATACGTTCTGCTAGATAAGAAGAATCATTTACAAGCTCAGCAGCTGCTGAAAATAATGAGTCTTTGGAAAATCATGTCCTTCTGTGCAACTGTGATGAATATGTGGAAACCAGAGTCGTGCTAATCATGTAGTAAAACGTTGACTTGAGAACAGATCTCTTTTATGCTAACATAATAAATAATATGATTACTGTACTATCTCGGTTTTAGTATTTTAACATGACTACAAAGTAATGAGAACATTCTTATTCTCATCATAAAATCTTTGTTATAAAACTAACTAGCTTTTCTAAAAAACTGCAGCATGTCCTGACTTATCTGGAAACCACTCAGAGTGAATCATCTGCTACCTCTCATCACACACTTTATATTTTCCTCCGGTGACAGAAGCAGTCATATCAAATAAAGCTGCTACAAATCCTTTTAGAAAAATCTGTGTTGATAATGTATTACTTTTATTACATAATTACAATGCACATCTTCAGAGAGAGAGAGATGAAGTCTCATGTTACAGTGCCTGGAGTGTCTGCAGTGTCTAATTAAGTGAAGACCTCCTACAGTTTGTAGCCACAAATTCATTTCAAGTCAGAGTTACTGTTTGTGACGTGCAGGGGCTTGTTGCTTTGATTATTTTGTATTATTCAGCCACAAGTACACGACATCTCTGCTGAGTAAGGGATGTTGGTAAAGAAACCGTGAGGTGAAACATTACAGAGTGTTTGTCAAGAGTGTGTCATGATCATCTGATTTCAGGATGGATCGTGTTTTCTGGGCTGTGGCCAACATGCAGGTTTTTAAATTCTCAATAAAAAATGCCTGCGTCCTCCTTTTAATTGACCCCCTGGAAAACCAGGCAGAGAGGAACCAAAAGCATGAGGAATGTCAAGAAAATACGTATGATAAACAATATATATAATAATTGTACTTAATAATGCAACAATTTACTAGATAATAAACTTAAATCTAAGATAATATTACATAACACATTACATTACATGCAACAGATTTTAGTTTGAATGTAAGAATATAACATAATAAGTAACTAGTCATTTAAAAACAATGTCTATAATAACTGAAGTTACATATCTTTATATATAAAAACAACAAATAATCAAGATTCATTTGGGAGAGACAGAGATTCTTAAACGTCCAGAGGGAGGAAGTGTAACATTGGACAGTGAAGGAAGCACTTTCTGTCCAGATTTGAAAGTGTGTGTGTGTGTGTGTGTGTGTGTGTGTGTGTGTGTGCGTGTGTCCTTCCAAAACACACCCTAGATCTCCCTTGCGGATGATGTCATCCCTTTACTGTAACAGAAAGAGAAGACGTGGCCTCAGGTGGTCCATCTCCCCATCCCCTCCACTCCAACCTTCCCAGCCCTCCATCCATCCATCTCTCCGTCCCCACAGGAACTGACCCAGCTCAATACCCTCACTCAATATCTGTCACCCATGCGTGCACTCATCCACTCATCCATGCATTATCTGAAGTATACTCACCTCTCCTAATTGTGCGTTTACCATGTCTGTTCTGTTTTTAAATTCTAATTTATTTAAAACACAACAGAAACATTTCATGAATTCACTCAGTTCATATTCTGTGTTTGTTGATCCGTTTTTCTATATCTGGCATCGCAGCAATACGCTTCTGGTGTCTCCTCTGATTTTAACATTTCAGCAAAACCATACACACACAAACTGCTGAATCAATCAAGTACACACTTTATTTTGCAAAATCGTTTAGAGCAGCGTGACTCCTCAGAGTGCAACACGTTTACAGCTTCACTTCTGCCAAAGAACCAACCACACAAATAAACCAGAGGAAGAGTTTGGCTCTGAGGAAGAGTTGTGTTTTATTTGGAGCAGACGGGGGTTTCACAGGGCCGGTGGAGAGGCTCCGAGGGCAGCAGCATCAGCAGCGCACCTCACCTCTGCTGTATTTATCCTCTGGTTCTCCTGTCTCAGTTCCACTGACAGATCTCCACAGGGCTTAAAGACTGAAGACACATCCTAAGGTTTAGAATAGTTTTGTTTCTTTGTTTATGCTGGTAAATGAAGATTTTGAAAGGAGTGTTGTTTTAGGCCAATAACAAACATTCTCTGGCTGGTAATATATTCCTGCTCCCCCCTTCCTCGCCTGTCTCCCAGCAAGTTGTTTACCACCCACTTATTGGACTCAATGGTTTGTTTTGAAGGACAGTGAGACGGTTGAGGGTCTCATTGGCTGCACAAAGCATATGTGACTGCATAAAGTAAATTCACAAGCACATATCTACAGGTTGTGCATGGAAGACACGCACTGGATGAGATCATCGATACCAGCCACTGTCCCAGGCGCAAGATTGTTTCCGTCAGAGGCTACAACAGGCTGGCAGAGACATGTGATTACATTCCCGGACGCCTGTGGAACATCCAGCATCATGTTCCATGTCAGCCAGAGGGTTGTGAAGGGACGGTTGCGATGGAGACTGGGACAGAAATGGTGCAAACAGAAGCAGCATAAAGAAAGTGTTTCTAAAGTCAAAAGGGCGACAGAGGCAAGAGATGAACAATCCCAGTCATCAACTTGCAACCCAAGTGGGAAGAATGGAAAGTGTTGCGAATATAAAATGTACTTGCGTCACCTATAATAATTATTGTCAACCAACTAGAGCACTTTATCAAATCTTCTTCTATCTTCATCAGAAACCAGGCAAATTATTAACAAACCCACCAACTCAAATATCATATTCATGACTCAGCAGAATCCAAAGTGACTCAGTTTCCTCACACTTTCAAAGTGCTCGTCCTCTGGAACAATGAAGGGCTCAGTGTTTCTGCTCTGAGACACTTTGACATATGGACATATGACAAATTATTTATGTTCTCTCATTAGTCACTAAACATAAAAACTTCTCTTGTGCTCAGTGGATCTTCAGACTCTTTTTAGACAATAGCTGGAACATAGTGCTCATAGAAACAGTCATTCCCTCATTGATTTGTCTTTTTTCTTCCAAAGGATTGTTCTGTTATTTTATATTATAGGATAAATGGCCAAAAGTATTAGGACAGAGTCAAAAAACTTTTCTTGTATAGATCCATCAGATCATCCATTATCTCCACTGCTTAGGAAGATGCTGCAGACAATCCCAGTTGGGGTCCACCCATAGACTGTATACAAAAATGAACAATGCAGCTCAACTTCCTCCCATTACCCAGAAATTAATAAAAAATATTCTGGATAAAAACTTCCATCTTGTGGATTTGGATCGGGGGATAGAGCAGCAATACACACGACCAATCATGAGTCAGACTCAGTTTTCAACCATGATGCATCAGCTAGAAAACACTTAAACAGATATTAGTGTGAATAGAACAAGCTACAACAACTTTGACAAAAGGTATTTGACATGAACTGTTTAGTTTGGTCCATCATATCCCATTCACAAACATGGAGGAGGCAGGATTTATGAGCTATACTGCAGCCAGCCACCAGGTGGGGATCGAGACGCTTTGTCTTCTATTTTGGGGAGCTCCCATTTTGTCCATCTTTATAAACAGTCACCCTGGACAGGTCGCCAGCCCACAGTGCTGACAAGTAGAGACAAACATATGCATATATATGTATATAAAAATACAAAATCAGTTTTGGTTTGTTTGTACATAACAAAATGCAGTTATCTCCCATGCATCAGCCACTAGAGCTGACCTCTGAACCTTATAGAGCTGAAACCTTTTTGTCAGTAAAACCACAACACTAATCCTGTAAAACCCCTGAAACCATCAGCGCCTGATGACAGCGGTGCTATCCATCACTCAGTCGATCTGCTGACAAGACTCAGTTGAAGAAGTTCAGCGTGGTGTCGAGACGCAGAGCAGACAATCCCACAGATCGTATCAAACACTAAAGAACAGCCACATCACTGAGGGCCTTACTTTGAAAGAGTCATTACCTGTGCCCCCCCCCTCACTCAACCCTCATCTCTATCCCTCTTCTCTTATCTACCCTTCCTCAGTATTCCTCCTCCTCTTCGGCGTGTCCCTGCAAAGCTCCAGGACTCCCAGAATATCTGAGATACACTATCGTGCAGCACGGTGGGAAATTAAGAAACAAGGAGAAATAGAAGCAGCATGTGCTCAGAGGAAGACATAACAAACAAGTTCTGGGTTCTGATGCTCCCTTTTGGATTTAGTCAGGTTGAATGTTTTCTGAAGCAGAGCAAGAAAAACTTTTCTGCCTTTTTCTTTTAAAATTCAGTAAAATCGGAAAAAATTGTAGATCTCTGTCCCACTTTAAATCCTTCAAATGAAATCAATCAATCGATCAAATGTATTTATATAGCACAGTATCACAACAAACAGTTGTCCCAGGGTGAAATGACTGGTGCTTGAACTTGTACAACTCATGTCCTCGGCCACATGTGTCCTGAAATTCTCTTCAAATTATTGATGATAACGTAAAATAATTGCAGAACATACAAAACATTTTTTAAATAAAGATAAGAGCATATTTGAAATTTAAGAAGAAAAATACAGTGGAAAAATAATCAAATACAAAACTTATCAAAACGAAACCTGACATACTGCAAAAGCAAATATTGCTATTGTGACTTTTGCCGCAACCAACTGAACCAAAACGTAAACAGAGATAAACCACAGAACGAATGTGTTTGGATGTCACACGGCTCTGCACCATCACAATACCCCATGCAAACAGAGCCGGGTGCAGAGGGAGAGAAAAATAACCAATATATTCTGCACTGAACCTGAACACACACAAAAAAGGAGAACAGTAACAAAGTTAGATTTCACCATGACATCATGAGGAAAAGTTTCAGTCATTATCAAAACAATGCAGCAGGACTTGTCATTGTTCTCCAATTCTGGGCACGACTCTTATCCTCAGTTCTGCATTCTTTGTATAGTTTATATTTAGTCAAACAAACGTCATATGTTTCTCTGCTCTTGTTTCCCTTTGGGTCAACGTTTCACATTCTGTTATCTAGAAAGACGCAGACTGGGGCTGGGTTATAAAACAACATCAATATAGTTTTCATCAATAGTAATATAACAAAAATTCAACATATCAATATTAATAATACTTGTGCATTTTGCACAGTGAGGAGGTTTAACATGTTAATGATCGACATCAGATTTTTTAAATGTTTTGCTGTTTCAAGTGTCATTTTCTGCTCATTCATGGAGATTATTATCATTATCATCTGATACAACATTTTTTTATCTTGATATCATTCTTGACCGCTTCATCCAGCACCAGAGTAGACTACTAGAAGGGATCTTGAAGTCTAGAGAGAGTAAAGAAAATTGCACCGAAAATTCCCAGAAGTGGACTCAAATCAACTTTATGCAACATACTTTCTGTTTTGAAGCAGATTAGGTAACATATGATGAGGCGAGAGGATAAAGTGAAGGAGGCACAATAGATACACATGAGGAGGAGGATATTGGTAAAGATGATATGACTTGAACCCTCCCAGACACCTGAGAGGGGAGAGATGCTGCAAACTGGAGCCACGTTAAGCCTCTTAATTGTTTGAGTGACATTTGGGAACAGGACTCTCAGGCTGCACTGACTGAGTCCAGGTCAGATATTATCACTGGGCCTGGAAACATGATCGATTCAGCAGCACTTTACTAGACTGAGTTCTCTCCTGTCACAGGGCTCCTCAACTGATTTTCTCCTTTCTCTTTCTCTTTCTTCTCGCAGAAACCGTCCCTGACCCCTGAACATGTCCCTCCTGCCTGGACACAGGTGAGTGAGGGTAACAAACATCTGTAATCTCTTGCTCTGAGTGGGGGAGAGAGCAGCAAAACTTCATCCACATCTGCAGCTTTGCTTTTGCACAAACGTCTCAGGGAACAGTTGTATAGAGAACACACAGATTCCACACAGGAAGACCCCAGCCAATCAAATGGCTTTTGAATCAGGAATCATCTCGCTTTGAGGTGACAGAGCGAACCACCGTACCACCACGCCACCGCGCCACCCTCGTATTTCACCAAACAGAAAGTCAATATATTTCACAATTATCACATTTCATTATGTGAGTTACTTTTCAGGTTGTCCGTCCGTCCCACTTGTGAAAACGCGACACCTCAAGAAGTTTAATAAAAACATTCTGAAAGGTCAAGGCCACTGTGACCTCGTGAGAAACATGTTTTGCCCGGTGAACACGATATCACCAGAACACCGTGAGGGAATCTTTTCACATTCAGCACAAACATTTACTAGCAAAAGGTCAAAGGTCAAGGTCACGTTTTTTGCCTCTTGAACATGATATCTCAAGTCTGCCTTGAGGGAATTTTGACCAGTCATCACTTGAATGCAAAGAATAACTGATTAGATTTCAGAGGTCAAAAGTCAAAGTGCACGGAGACCTCGTGAAAACTGCACTGGTTGGACGAGGCATAACTGCAGGGTGGTAATTCTAGTGAGCCCCTAAAAGTCCCCGAACACCAATTTCAAATAAATTTGTTTGGTTTCAAAAGAAACTAACGAATATTCCCTGGATGAATGACCCAGACCAACGGGAGTCGTCATGATTTCACAAACTGTTCCATGGCATCTGGAAAAAGTTCTGCCTCTGCTGTTAAAATCGTTTTATAACTGTCAGGGAAAGATACGATCGCAGACAGCAATCACCTCCCAGCATTCCTCAGCTCTGACATCTCCTCACCTGCCTCGCCCGTCTGCCTGTCAACCTTCGGTTCAGATCCTGATGGACGTAATGAGGAGGAATTAAGTGTAATTACAACACAGCAATCTGCAGACAATGGGAACAATCCTTTTGTTTTCCCTCCCTGACTCATTACCTGTCAGATCAGATCCAGACTGAAAAGTGTCGACACATCAGTTTGACACAGTTTCCTCCCTGCTTCAGTTAATTGTTGGGATTTAGCCCCACCTCTAGGACCCATCATGTATCATCATCATCATCATCATCTCTATGTAGAAATACTATGATCTCACACTGTTATCATCATGAGAATGTACAGTTTAAATAAAGTGAAACCTATATTACTCAAATTATCTTAAAGATTTTGAATATAATTAAATGATCAAGTTGTTTAAGTTTAATAAAATGTGGTTAGTCTTACATAATGATATATTATATATTATAAATAATAAGCTGCGACTTTCATCAATTCAAACGAGAAGAAGCAACTTTATTGCAGGGACCCATTAACCCTCCAAATGATGAGATGAAGCCATTAGAGTCTTATTTTTGTTCAGGATCGAGTTATACAATTTAAAACCTCCTGCTCCTCATTGAAGTGTAAAAACCATGATACCCCTCATGTTGTTAAATCTGCCTTGTCTTATCTGAAGTTGTAAGAGTCTCAATACAGAAAGTTTTAGACAAATTTAAAGAGATGACACAAAGCATTTACATTATCATGACCTCAGGGTGTCCCACACACCGGATATTCTCCCCCCCAAGGAGACGATCAGGGCCGGGGCGTCCTGTAATGGAATGTGCATCAAACAGAACCCACATCCTCGACCATCCAAGAATGTTGGGAATGAGGAGGAATGAAATCAGTATTTGAGCCAGGAATAATAAAAAGAAATATTTGTAGGGATCTGTGGGGAGTTAGAGGAAGAACAAGAAGCAGCTCAGCACATGAGGCCTGTTGTCCTGAACTGGTGAGACCCTTCAGCAGATTCCCTTTGGATGGGATGAAAAATAAATCATCTGTAAAATGTAAGGTTCCAACTACGTTATAACATGTTTCACATTCACTTGTTAGAAATTAATAGAAAGTTATGTGAAAGATGTCAGTGTAAGAAAAGTGTAAGAGGTCATTTCAAATATGGAACAAAAGGTCGAATGAAGAAGAACAGAGGATGAGATGAGACAAGATAAATAGAAATGAATAATCAAATTATTATTATTATTATTTGTATTATTATGTGGAAAATGTATAAAGATTAGAAATACCCCCCCCCCCCCCCCCCCCCCAAAAAATGATGAGTGTTTACAACGCAGTACAGAGTCGCCCTCTGGTGGTTGTAACTATCACTGCTCACTAGTGTTGTTGGATGAATTTCAATCATTCATCAGAGTTAAATAAAGAGGACATTAATAATAATAATAATAATAAGATCTTTATTTTAAAGCACCTTTAAAAACAAAGAGACAGTGCTTCACAAACAAAAGGCAAAGGCATGTACAATTACACAAAAACAACATTCGAACAAATAGAAAGATGTAAAACCGTTGAAATTAACACGATAAAAGTACAGAACGATAAAATAAAGGTATTAAAACAGTAAGATTCATTTTAAATCCATATTTACAGTTTACGTTGTAGCTCGTGAATCTTCCAGGGGCCGTTTTCAGCGTCTGTTGCCGAGGCAACGCCACGCGAATCCGAGATAGGATTCAACAGATCAGAGCAAGATGACTCACTGTGTTCCTAATTTCCTGACACCGGAACTAAGTGAAAATACTAAACGTCCATTGGCTCCAGGTGAGAACTCCTGTCGTTGATTGGCCAACAAAGCTGCTGCTCGGTGGTGAAGAGGAGCTGCTGCTCACGGTTCATCGTGAAGAAGCAGTAACAACAACAACATGGCAGAGGAGAGGTTTGCGTTTGAGCAAAGTTTTTCTTTTAAGGCTCTTCCCACCAGGAAGTTCTTCTTCCTGCAGGACACAGAGGTTTCAGCGCTGTTAATGAAATGGTAAATGAATCTAACGAGCCAGGAAACTGTATTAAATTCATTTTCTAACGTACTGTTGATGAAGGGACGTGTGTAATTCCAGGTCCATGCAGGGAAGGATCTCAGCTCAGTCTTTCAGCTTTGATCAGAACTTTCACTCTTACAACTGTGAAAGGTTTGCACTGGTAAGATCCACTTTATTATATAATCACATACTTTAACTGGAAATATATAAACTAAAATCTAAAAAAACAATTCAAATACATTTATAAACTCGTATACTTATACACTCACTAACAGAACATGATGGGTAACTGAAAACTATCCTTAACATGTTAGTTGCTCAGATATTTTTCAACTAATCAATTTAAAATTTAAGATTTGATATAATGAAACAATATGAACGTATTGAGGACAAAAAAAAGGGAGGTTTATATTTTTTTACGCTAAATTACAAATGAAATAAACTAAACTATATATTTACTATATACTAATAAGTTAAGTGAAATTAAATCAATCTGCAAATATTTTCAGAGTTGATTTATTCTCAGTTTGGCTTGAAAATGTGCTGCTTTTCTTTTTCATACATGATGGTTATAGCAAAGGAAAGAGACTAATGAGGAAAATAGTTGCAGCCCTAAACTGATATCTATATTTTGACATTTTGAGTCCTGGAAATACTTAAGTCGAAGTAAATTATTATCATGAAAAACAAATACAGCAGGTTGTGTGTCGTGATGAAAATGTTTTACATGTGTTTGATTGTATTTGAATGCTCCTGATGTCACTCTGTGTTTGCAGGATTTCTTCAGAGACCCTGATGTGGTATCCTGTCTGAAAAAGATGGAGGCCGGAGTCTGGGTGCCTCTTGGTATGCAACATTCCCCAGAATGCCTTTCATCGCTGATCATAGGAAATTGATGTCATCTGCCAGACGGTCAGATCCCTGTGGAATGTTTTTGACGTGTGTGTGTGTGTTGTAGACAAGCCTGTGGTGTCTGTCCATGTGGAGGTGATACCATGCACCGAAGTCTCCATGGAGCTCTTTGACCCAATCTTCTCTTGTGGCGTCCTGAGGCCCACTGGACATGTAGTTAAATGCTTTCACGATGTCTACCCTGACTATGATGAACTCAGACAGGTGACTCTCTCTCCCTCCTTCATCCATCGTTTGTCTCCTCTATATTGATCATTTTTGACTCGTGGCCGGTGCACATCATCCTCTGTTCCTCCAGATGCTGCAGGAGGAGGACACCGAGCACTACTACGTGGTCGGGAGGGAGCAGCGGGGAGAGTTTCTGTTTCGCCTCTTCAAGCACCTGTGTCTTGGAGGAGAGCTCTGTCAGTACGAAGACACCATCCACCCTTACATCAACACCACCAAGCAAGTGTACAAAGATCTGATCAGGCGAGTAGAGTATAATACCACATGTTTCCTTACAACTTCATATGTACATTTGAGATTTAGATAGATTTGTTTGGCTCAGGTGGAGGCTGAAGCCGATCCCATAACACCTACCCTTTTACTACACAAATAACTGAAGATACACATGACTGCACATGACTTTACTTTTAACATCTCTAACACCAGAGCATAAAGGTAAAATCAAGAATTTATTTTTTTCATTTATCAAGTGTCTCATATTTATCTATCTCTATTTCAAACAGTATTTTAAAAATATGCCCTTATCTTCTGAAATATACACTTCCTTTAAGTTCCTATTTACTAACTCTACCATGTAATATTCTTAATATGTTTATATGTTTTTTTTAATCATCTTATTCTATAATCAACTAAATCATTAAGTTTGTCATTTTGTAAACAGGTCATCTGTTGGTTCTTCGTGATGGGATTATTTCTTATTGTTCCTTTTTGTAAAATGAAAACTGGATTTGTCTAAGTTTTGCAATTATTCTAGGCAATAGCAACATATGGAGTATCTTGCCTGTGTAAATTATAAGAAGTTTATTCTGTAGCGTTCAGAAGGATCCAGACACAAAGAGGATCAGCGTTGTTTCCACGGTGCTCAAAGTCAGCACCTATGTAAGTTACTGGTTCACTTTCACGTTTTGTTTCTTTCACTCTTACAAGTGCATCAAACTAAACACTCTGTTCATAACTTCTAATCGTAACTAAATCAGTAAAACATCTTATTCAGCAACAGCCACTTCTCAAAACTTCAAACGCTATTATTTCTCCCTCGCAGGATGAATCTGGACGTTGTTTCCCTGGGATACAAGAGGAGGAGCAGACGTTTGCCTATTTGATTGTCGACCCCTACAGACGTCATGTGACTTTGTTCTGCCACTTCTACGGTGTTGGAAACTTTACACTATGACATAAAGAAATCCATAATCCGTAAAAGCTCTGCCGTCAGTTAACTTTACTTTTTTTAGGAATTCGAGTTACACAAGGGAAGAAATAATTTTGTTCTTCCAACTTATGTCAATGTTTTTTAACCTGTACTTGCTCTAAAGAAATGTTTGTAAACTCAAAAAGACAAAGATGAAATAATTCTTCAAGTAAACCTTCTTGACAAATAATTTACCTGTTTACTTTTTTCTATTTTCTATAAGTCCAAGGGTTGATTGTTTTTTGTGCAAAAGAAAAGCGAGAAGCCAACATACAGTCAAATAGCTTTATTGAAACAAATAAATTAATAAGTTAGTCAAGTGAGCTAATTTTATCCTCCGCAGATACACATCTTTGTATCTCTTCAAAAGATCAAACAGAGGTGTGCATTAGATTAGAAAATAAGATAAGCGCCATGTGTCATCAACCATGTAGCTACATCAATTGGAATTGGAAGACTTTGTTAGTTTAGCATTTTGCTTATTGCTTCGATCAGTTCGAGTTTTGTTTTCAACAACAGCTCCAACACCTAAGAGAGCAGTTAAAGGGCAACGAGCTGGAATGTCAAATGGCAGCAAGTCAGTGAACAATGGACGGTGAAGACGTCAAGAACAGAGTGAAACGAGAAGAGAGAACGTGCACATTTGAGTCATGCATAGAATTCAGTCACTTGGACAATCGGTTACTGCTTCTCATACTTGGTTTCCTAGACTAGTGCCCCCTAGTGGCCTCAGAGGTAGTTGTGTGGAAGCCATTCAGATCTACGTGACGTGCTTTTTACGAAAGGAGACATGCCTGCAGAGTTTCCTGCGGTGATAGAAATGCCCGTGCCTCCAAATCTGACAAATGTTCAAACACAGTAAGGACGTTGATGCTAGGTCCTGGGTTAGTTGCGATGATACGTTAAACATACAGTAAATATTCTCTGAAAATATTAAAGTTCCTCATAAAAGGCGAACACCCTTAAAAACTATGTGTTCATAATAATTTTGATGATTTTAAACATTTTCTTTGCAAAACAAAAAAGGCATGGCTGTCGTCATGGGGCTGATATCTCAATGAAACACTGTGGTCTTGGAAGCAGCACTGATATTTTACGTTTGAGATAGAAAGCCGCAACGTATCAGTTACAGAACAAGGACATAGAAGGCACAAGTCATTTCCTTTCATGTTTGACTCAAGACTCTACAGAAGACATCCTTAATTATTATTACTTTTTTCTAATACTGGGGCCGCCACTAACAACAACATGCAATACAGTGGTCTCACAGACATTTTTTAAAAAGATCAACATTCCAGGTGACGATGAAGTGACAGTGTGACGATGCCTCTAATAACGAGGCATCTCTTATCATTTAGGCCAAAGAATGAAACCACGTACCTAACGTTTCTATTCAAAACGAACGCAAAGAGTTAAAGATGCCACTTTGTTCCTCATGGCAGAGAGAGCAGGAGATCATAAAAAGATGGAGCCATGAAGTACATTCACTGTTTGAAGTCTGAGCTTGGCTTGAATGGAGAAGTGGAGCACCTGAGTCAACTGGCTTGACTGAAATACATGAATCACCTTCAGGAACAAAAAGTATTTTCCCTAGCCAAATACAGTATGAGTGTTTTCTTATTTGAATCTACCGACACCAAAAAGAAAATGATGAGCTCAAAAAGAGCTTTTGTGAGTCGTGTGTGAACCTGATCCGCTGCATGTTACAGTTGTGTCATCCATGATTATATTTATTTAAAAATCGCATCTAACTGAATTCAGTTTGTTAAATTAAACCCTACATTCACTTTATCAAACACAAAAATCATTTAAAAAATATTTGCTATTGTAGGTTACACAAAAATAAGTGCATGAACATAATTACATCAAGGAAATCAAAAATAAATGATGATTTTATACATAAAATGTGTTATTTTCAAGTGCCAAAGTACTTAAGTAAAGAAATTGTCTTCATTTCGTGTGTGTGTCTCCAGTTTTGTCCACGAGCACAGAGCATTTTCTGTGCATCAAACATCTCCGAGAAAGAAAAGACAGGAGACAGTACAGTGGATTGGCAATGACAGTAACACCTATAAGTGATGGCTGGAGCTCAACCCTGCTGCACGCTGTCTGTTCGTACTGAAGCTGTGAGGCTCGAACCGTTTCCTAAGAGACGAGCGTTCATGAGGTTAAAGGCCTGGAATTCATATGACCCAAACACTTAACAGGTTGTTCGCTGTGTAACAACTGCTCCAAAACTGCTCCAAAACTGGCCGTAATGTCTCTGCAAGTGAATGCAGCATGGACGAGGAGGAGCCTCCAGGGAGAGAGGATGTGAAGTACAAATGACCACCTGAACCGGAGGGCGTGGTAAAACCTGACCTGAGGCTCGATGTGCATTGCGAGGAGCTGTGCAGAAAATGTGTCAGACGTCGGAAATTCTGACAGAGGATCGGTGAGGTTTTATCTACAGGACTCATCAGAGGGAACATGCATGTTTGGAGGGTGGGCAGCAAGACAGAGAGCTTTACAAGGCATTTTATAAAAAACAAACTCAGGTTACGGGAGCACTTAAAGAGGAACAGAAGCCTTTTAAACATTGCAAAGGAGGGATTTCAGAGCCATTAAAGGACATTTTGGCTCCATGAAATCCTCCCTTGAATGCAAGCAAAACGTCTTTTTTGCAAGTGGGCTTGTTGGAGACAGAATTTCTCAGAGAAGGAATGAAGGTCAAAACAAACTGTACACGTGAGTCAATCCAACACATTCATCCGGCTGTTTTCACGTGACAGGTTTGGGCGATAAAAGCAGGGTTTGCACATTTAAAGCTCCACCGTCTGGGTGGGGAGGGCAACCATGGAGGTTTGGTGCTTTGGCGAGGTGGCTCTCCATCCAGTCTGCCCGTCCAAGAGAGCAGATTATTTCACGTTAGAAAGGCTCTTCTAGTTATACATTTGTTGTTATGGTAGGGTGAATGGAAAGTTTACAGGTCGTACCCATCACAGAATAGTGACGTTATCCTGTGGTGCTGCACCACACTTGCAGCAAAGTCAGAAAACTCTCCGTCAGTTGGTTTAAGCGGCCAACAAAGAAAAAAAAACTGAAATGATGAGAGATAAGATTTCTCCAAAAATTTACAAAACTGTAACGCTCAAAGTCGGATTATCTACAGCTGAAGCTTAAAAAGTTGGCGTCAATAGAAAGCATGGGGTGAGCGGGTGAAAGTGGTTCAGTAGTCAAGTAATCATGGTTCACGTGCTCCTCTCCGTATCCCCGTCCTCGTCAAGTGGGTCGAGAGGGGTGTCCGGTGAGCAGCTTGGTTGAGGCCATGTGGAGGCCTCTGTCTGGATCAGCTGGGGAAACACATTCGCTTTAAAGACAACAGATGAGGATGTGGATTTTAGATACAGGAGGATGATGGTTGGGCTGCTCAGAGGACTCAGAGTGAGGACTCAGTCAAAGGAAGATGTGCTATAGAGGACTGTGTGTGTGCAGCTCACTGTCATTCCAAGTTGCCGATATCGGACCGTGAGATGTCGAGCGTGGTGGCGGAGGGGAAGAGGTCTCTTTGGTCCGTGGGGCTGTGGTAGTCGGAGGTGAGGTCTGGGTCCAGGAGGGAGGACAAGGTGAAGTTGGACGAGCCTTTCTTTAGGCACTGGGAGTAGAAATTGAGCAGGAGGTCCAGCTTGTTCTCTATGGACTGAACCTGAGAAAGCACACAAATGGAAAGTTCTTTTGCACAATTTGTATCAGCACATCTAGGATAGTTTTCTCGTGTTAAAGCGGAGAGAAGCATTTTTTGCAGGGAGTTTATTTCAATCTTAGATCCTTAGGTTTCCAAACATTAATGTCTTAAAGTCCATTCTATTGGTTTCAGAAAAGAAACTAATACATTTAGAAGACATTCTAGTTTTTTCAGGATTTTTCACACTTTCTGGAAGCGTGTCAAAGAGGAAAAGTCAATAATTCCATTGTGTCAATTTATTTTATTGTTTCAATCCCTTCAGAAATCGTAGGAGATTCTTTACTTTGCCATGTATCATCGCTGGCTCTGATAAGATGGAGTCTTAATGGTTTCATGTATTGAACACAGAAGCTGAGTATTTCTTATCACTCTAGGAAAAGGTCTCAGCCATTAGTTGTCAGCGTCTCTTGGGAGCTGTGAAAAAGATGGAGTGATGAAAGAAAATCCATCGACTAATTGGAACAGACATTAACATCATTCCCTCAGTTTATTGCACTTCCTGTACATTTTATGGCAGCTTTTCATTACATTTACCAGCGTAAAAGTGATCCACGTAGATTTTTTTAATAGCTTATGTAATTACACAGAAAACACAGTTCCACAAATGGACAAATAAATCAAACTACCCTTCTATTACCTGTTTCTCCACTTTGACTACACGTCCCATCATGCTTAGCTCATCCAGTGGATCCAGTTCTGGCGGTGTCTTTTCTCCTTTCTCAGGGCGTGTCTTCTTGTCGGGCTGAACAGCTCCTCGTCCAATTATCTGGTCCACCCTTTCGCACAAACACAATATAGTATATCCAATTAAAGTTGTAATAGCTTGGCTTTTTTTTTCAGTGTATTAGCATGCTATTTTCTTTCCTGTCAAGATTTGGATGACAAGAGCCAGAATTATAGTGCATTCACACCAAACACCAATCAAGTTTTTTCCACAATGAGATTAAATGCAAAGTCATTGCAGAGACTCAAATAGAATTGAAAGACGCAAAATTTGTGTCATTTGCTAAAACATATTGAAACTCAAGCAAAACAATTTTGAACAGGAAAACATTTGATTTGCATTTGGTGTGAAAACAAAAACTGTTTCAAATGGGTGAAACCTACCTCATCTGCAGACTCTTGATGCGGCCCAGCATGTCCAGGTGTCCCGCAGAGTACTGCTCTATGACGTCCTTCACATCGTACGGACGCAGTGTCTCCTTGAACTTCCTCTTGGCCACGAGGAACTTCAAGATCCTACATGTGTTGCAAAAACAAGCCCCACATCACACACGCACATATGTGGACGTCCAGTAAACCTTTGTGAAAATGCAGGGCCAGCTATCAAATGATGGGGCCCACCCTGAGAATAACAAGATTAATTACAGTCAGAGTGACCTTATCATTCCCAAACAGCTCCATAAAGAGAGCAGAGCAGCCCCTCTTACTAAACCATGCGTGTATATTGGGATGATGACAACATCTTCCAGAGACATTTGCTTATCAGGACTTGCTGTTTCAGCAATTAACACAGACCCACAGACAGGAATAACACACACACTGTCAGAGCGTCGCCCTGATTCTCCTCTTTTGTTAGTGTGACAGCCATGTTGGAGCCACTGGTGGACCACAGCTGCTCCCAGTCCCAGTGGACACAGCTCATCATCGCTATCCACATCCCTCTGCGGGGGAATCACACTGAGGAATGTTGACCCAGCACCACTGTATCCGCTGAACACATACCTGCAAATATCCTCTGCCAGAGTTGCAGTGGTTGGAACGTCATGCTGAGTGTGAGTGTCTGTGTGTGTGTGTCTGTGGGTCATTCAATTCCTTTCTTGTCATTTATTGGATAGGAAGCTCAGAGATGACACAAAATATCCACACTCAAGCTGTCATCTCATCCTGTGATGGATTGCATGATGAGTCAATCCGGGAGGGATTGAGGAAACACTATCTCTCACAGCCAGATGACTAAACCCTCTATAATAATCCCAGTTGCCCTCACAGGAGGAAGAAAAGGAATCACATCAAAGGTCTGGGGAAGTGAAAGATCAGAACCGCTCAGCTTTTTCGAGAAAACATCACACACATATCCACAAAAACCACACACATATCCACAAAAACCACGCACATGCACAAAAACAAAAATACAATGCCACAAATGCGTTGTATCTCGGTCACACACACACACACACACACACACACACACACACTAGTAATACAACCGCACACGAGCTAAACAGGAGCAAGTGAAATTTGAACTTGTGAGAGGGGTCATTTTCTGAAATAACCATGGTAACCTTTGTGTGGGCCTGCAGCGCTTGCATTTACTGCAGCCACACACACACACGCAGCACATAGATTTGTGTAGTGACCGGGTGCTGCGACAAAGAAGAGGAGAAGGTGCAAGCGAAGGAGAAGAGGAGCGAGAGGAGGAGGAGTGGTCCACAGCTGGTGCCGTAACAGCCGTCAGCGCACTCTTCCCCCTAACACAGCACTCTTATTTCTTGATGACTCCTACACTTGGGGTATTTTGCAGGCAGCCTTTTCATATTTTGCAGGTAGATGCAGATTTTTTTTTTGCTGGGGTGGGTCTCAGGTGCAGGTAAAGAAAAAAAACTGGGGGGAAAAAGAGGGGGGCTTTTGAATTGGATCCTCCGAGGGTTTCCTCAAAATGCTGACTCTTTCTCAGTTGATGAAATATCTTTCATTATACGTGGTCAGGTCTACCGCCAGAAAACTTCCAGGTACGGTGCACGCAGTGGTACAGTACATCTGGCACTGCTCACAGAAAGATATTATACTGTACCTTCCTAACGTTTGGAAGAGGAGACGTAAAAACTCAGCGGCGAATAGAGGCACAGGAAGTGTCATCTGTGTCCCAAAATGCTTGCATAGCTAGGGCAATATTTTCTGCAGCTCAGCAAAGGTGGATCCCTGATAGTCTCCGGTGGGAAGGTTTTAACTTGACTTAAAAATGACTGTTATGCTGACACATTTCCTGGGAAGGCCAAGTAGGGTGAGCCACTGCAGCGACGACTCTGATTCATAAGTGAACAAAAAGTTAATGCACGAGCTGCAGTATGTGTATTCAATCATTCTTACAGAAATATACTGCGTAAACATTATACAAGTTTTAAAATATTACAGCTGAAACACTAAAAAAAACTGATGACGAAAGATGAAATGGATATAAATAGTAAGCATGTCCAAACTATTTATTTAATAAAGCAGGCACTTCCCCTGAGACTGCAAATGTGCAGAGATTTTGTGTTATGCGCAGTATTGGATTTGTGCATGTGAAGAGTCACAGTAGAAAGAGCCTTGTTTTCCCAACCTCTTCTTCTTCTCCTCCCTCTACCTTCCCCCCCATACGTAAACAGAACACCGTATGCATTTATTCAGACAGCCCGGCACTGATAAACCACATGCATCTCTCTAAAGTGAAGCCTCAGCACTAAGGCCTCCTGCAAAACCCTGTGTTTCAAGTGCGTCAGTTGTGAACCTCATACGACACTGCATGAGCATGTGCGTGTGTTAGCACCTGCTGTGTACACACCTGCACTCTCTCTTGGAAGTCCCTCTCTACTATTGTCTGCGGCGCAGAGCAGCTGAGGTCAGAGCTATTTGCTGAGTCAAGTGCAAACCCGAGGAGGGATCATATAATACCCTATCAGTGGTCTAACAATATCAAGCAATAATACATCATGCTGCATCCCGGGAACGGAAAATATTCTCCTGCTGTACGTCTGTGAAGGAGAAACCTTCAGTTTAAGAGTTCACAAAGCTCCTGGTTCAGACAGCTGACACTGACAATGTTCTCAAATGGACAGACGACATTTATCAAGTGCTTTTACCCAAAAAGAATTACAATCTGCCTCCAACCTTCAGGATGCTTCAACATGCAACAACTGTGATGAATGGATGATTGCCTAGGACACATGAGCGGCTTATAGGGATACTTCACCCAAAAATGAAAAGTCACTCATTATCTACTCACCACTATGCCGATGGAGGTGTGGGTGAAAACACTTTTGGAGTTTCAGGGGTAAATAAATGGTGACCACTCTTGAAACTTAAGAAAAAAACTAAAACAGCTTTAAGTTCTCACTAATGTCGTCACATGTCCCTGGGGCGAGACCATAGGGGCGTGAGCTTGTGCGGTGTGTGTGCGCGCGAACGTGAACACAGCTCTGAAGGAAGATCACAGCGGACATTTAGACTAAAACATGGTGTAAATGACACTGTTTCGGGTCGAATTTGAATGTCGGGGCTTACTGACACTTGACAACACAGGAGCAGTATGGAGGCCTCTTGTGTTTTTCTTCTGTTGTTTTTTTACGTTTGAAGAATCGGTCACCATTTTCTTCAGTTGCATTAAATTTGGCTGCAACACTGTTTTCCCCTGAAACTCCAAAAGTGTTTTGTGGACTCAAACACTTCACCCACCCCTCCATCGGCACAGTGGTGAGTAGATAATGAGTGAATTTTCATTTGTGGGATAACTATCCTTTAAGAGACATTTAGTAAAAATAAACAAATCATTATGTGAGTCACTAAATTGTATTAGTTTATGACATGGTATCATACAGCATGAAATTTAGCATTGTCTCAAAATGTAAATACTAATATAACACACACTGATAGTACATAGAGTAGCTACAAAAAGAAAAACTACAGTTTTAATAAAAAATGAAAGTTCAGGGAAGAAATGTAACGAATGGAGGTTAGTTGAAAGAGAGAAGAGAAGTTATATTCTGCTCCCATCAGACCCTTCTGAGCACCAACACCAGATGCTTTCTGCCACGAACAATAAGGAACGCTGTGTACAAGTATATATATGTGTGTGTGGGGTATGTTTACACAACTATGATTAATTACAAATTAATTTATAATCATGTTAGTTTTGCAACTAGAGTATTTCCACACACACACACACACACACACACACACACACACACACACACACACACACACACACACTGCAACTTCCTTGTTTACATGAGCGGCATCTTTGCTTCATTAGAGAAAGTGAAGCCCCTTGATTTTAAAGAGCCACAGCACAAACTGTGTAAGGACATCTGCCACTGACGTACTATAGAAACATTAAAGCTTACAGTCGATGAATAACATGAAGAGATGACACAGTGACAGCAGTTAACAAATGCTCTAAATCCATTGTTACAGTTGTCCCTGTCCAAACTGTACAATATCATATGTCTCCACACAGTCCTACTGTACTGTGATCACCCATCTGTATGATATTTCTGTTTGTGCGTGCGCTCCCTAAAAGGCAACCCTATCATGCCTCCTTGCACATGACCTGCCTGAATGAGC
Source organism: Paralichthys olivaceus (assembly GCF_024713975.1). Taxonomy (NCBI): domain Eukaryota; kingdom Metazoa; phylum Chordata; class Actinopteri; order Pleuronectiformes; family Paralichthyidae; genus Paralichthys; species Paralichthys olivaceus. The sequence goes on from NC_091112.1 coordinate 9,952,714, forward strand.
CCGGCTTGCTGAGTGACAAGGTCACATGAGGGGACTAGCCCTTCCTGCAGCAGGGCTCAGTTACCTCTTCTAAGAGGACATTACTACTCTGTCAGCTGAATCTGCACACACCAGCACCTAAATGGAGGAGCGGCATGTTCACCCATTAATACCATCGTCTGAAAACACACGCATAGGGTTGTTTGTGTGACCAAAGTGACCTTATTCCATCATTGACCAGCAGCCCGTTTACACAGGGAGGTTGTGATGTGTTGCTAAATGGAGCTTAGTGCCTTGAAACAAGCTTTTACGTCATAAAAAGACTGAAGGTTTTTACATCTGAATACAATATTTCTTCTCAGAGATTATCAAATCAAATATCAAGAAAGGCCAATAACTTAGAAACACACCAATACTAAACAGAAGTGTCCTTTGATGGGAAATTTAATATTCAGTTTTTGTCAACAATCACTACTTTACATACTATTACAGCTGTGTTATATTGTCACTGAATGAACTGAATTATATCAGCTGGAAATGAAAAAATGTATTCCCTCAGGATTCATTAATTCAGGGTTTTTGTTGTCAGTGCAAAAGACCAAAGACACACAAAAACTATTTTTGTTTCTGGGTGGGACCTTTCGAAGTTTTATCAAACGATCACCCTATGTGACTAATATGCCGTTAACAGCAAGACTCACCTGACAGCTCGTATAAGTGTCTTCACGGCTGGGATAACCTCCTCCATTGCAACGTCACAATATGGTTTGTCTTCCACGCTGTCCTCCCCGACCCCCTCCACTGGAACAAGGACATTCAAAGACACTATTATCCAGCAGACATGCCTGTGAGTGTTAGTAAAATGTCTTGATGTGAGTGTGTTGACTACCGTCAGCAGGAGGTCGTGGTTTGAGGCGAAGTGAGGTGCGGAAGCGTGTGCGGTCATTAAAGCTCCAGCTCTTCTGGACCTTCCCCGGACTAGTGGCCTCTGGTACATTCTCCTGGCTGGGAGAGCGTCGGACCCCGGAGCCCGGGGGCAGCGGCGATGCCTTGTTCCGAATAGTTTGGGATGATCGAGAATTGTTCATTCTGATACGATCCCGGAAGCCCATTTTACTGCTGACAGTGAAAATAAAACAGTCAAACGTCCATAAGCAGATTATCATTTTCGGGTCATGACACCACCAAGGTTTTCTCAATGTCCATGCCTTTGACCTTCATGGAAAACTAAACTGTGTTATCCTGGGACTCTAGGGAGGCAGCAGAAGTACAGCCTGAGCTTGTTAGAAAAGAAATTGTTAGTAAAAGTGATGCAACGCAAAAAAAAAATTGATCTTCAACAAACTGATAAAAGAGGGAGACAGACATTTATATTACATGTCCATGAAGGGCAGACTGGCGGATTTATCACGGAGGCAGTTTGACCTGAGGTGCAACTTAAAATAGCTAAAAACTGATTGTGCCCTGAACATTTGCTTATTGAATGTGCTTTTCACAGCAGCTGACTGAAACCTGATTCAAGACTTGCAGCTCTGCTGGGATGATGTTCCATTGGACCAAGACACACCTCCTTAATCCCTTCAAAGTGCAGCCATACAAAAAGTGCTTCATTAGGACTAAATAGAAGCCATGGCGGGCCAATATGTGAGGCAGAGGAAAAATTGGCCAGTCTCTCTGAAACACTCCTAACGCTGCTGTTAAAGCATGCAGCTACTCATATGTTACACACTGTCACAGCTCCATAAGAAACGCAAACGTCATGCACCACAGAGCAATTCCAGCTCAGCCGTTCACTCCTACATGTTTACGATGATATACTCTTTGTTGTGCGTGTGTTACAGCAAGCCATTTAAATTAAAATTTAAATAGTTCAGGGATGTAAGTGGAAACGTACGAGCATGCTGAAATGTTTCAGGTTGAATGGAGGAAATGGGGAATATAGAGTGACAGACCTCTGCATGCTGTTGGGAAAGAAAGTAAATGATTTGGATGCATTCAGGGCCATAACTTTACTGAATCTTTCCAAATCATTGGAGTGGTATCGCATGCAAACAGATGCAATTTTTGCACTTTGAAACCTTTTAAAGCACAAACATTTCGATTTACCAGTTAGGTAACCAATACAGAATAGAACACCATGCTAAATTGTTCAATGTTTGAAAGGTCTTGGGTCATTTTTAATAAAATATTTAGTTCTCTCGTTTCATCTGAGATTTTCAATGAAAGGAAAAGACGTGCATCTAAATTGTTGAAGTCATAAACCATCAAGGACTTTTGTCATGTTTTCAACACATGGTTTATCATGACCTTCAAGCCAGAGCAACCAAAATCAACACATGTCTCCACAGCAGTAAAGGATTCACTCAGGCATATGTGGATGAGTGTGGAGTCTATTTAACGTTTTAAATGGCTACTAAACTCCACTGTTGCAGAAAAGATCCATTTTATCGCATCTGCTACAACAAGCCATCTTAACTGAGCCAATTCGTCTTTCTGAAACTGATTTTTTTAAACAAGAGCGCAAAAAAACTTCTAGCGATCCACTGCGTAGGCCAACAAATGTGTTGAGTGTTTCAGGCAAAGTGAATGGGATGCCTTTGTCATAGGAGGTGGTGTTATTGATCTGTGACGTTTTAGCGTGCCCCGTGCACAGGCTCGTTGCCATTGATACCTCTGCTTGCGGCCAGCGTGAATCCGGAAGAGACCCCGTTTTTTAGAAAGGAGTTGACTGGGGAGACACACAAGGCAGAGGGAGAGAGCGTGAGGGGAAAAAAGGAGTGGAAGGAGGTGGGGAGAGTGAGGGAGGACGAGAAGTTTGGGCACAACCAGGGTACTTGGTGAACCCAGGAGGATTAAGCCAGCGAAGGAAAAACCAGAGGAAGAGAGTGAGCAGGTGGAAGAGGTGGGAAATCTCAATAATCCAAACAGCATTTCTTTGGATTATGTAGCCACTCTGAGGATTGGTGGGTGGGGGAGGATCATGCAACAGTAGTGGGTGATGTTTTACCCGAGTATAATCATCAAGACAGCTCATTACACATCATGGTGTGAGAGCAGCTCCTCAAATCAAGGACATTTCAACCTACAAAACGTATGCACCAATGAGCCTCTTTCATCCAATACATGCACATGTCCGATATCATAATAATATGATAATCGGCTGTTTACTACCTTTCATGTTAAAGGTTTACGCTAACAAAGTTATGAATCATCGCAAACGTATTCATCCCAATTACGAATATCCTCAAATCAGCAAGCACAGTTCATGAAGAACAAACCTGCATGGAACTTCTGCCTTCCTGAGAACAGATGAAGGATGGAGGATGGATGGCATAGAAAAGACACAATGGAGACAAAGGGAAAGAGAGAGGAAGACAGGAAGAGGAAATCGGTGAGTGAACAGTGGAAGGTGGTGGAGAATGAGCGAGGGTACGAGCTACGCAGACAAAGACGCAGAGAGGGGGGGGGGTCCTGTAACACAGTGGTCTCAGGTTAGATATTAGTGACATACTGTTAAACGCACAACACGTCCATGCGGGAAGCTCCGGCAGCAGTCAGCCTTGTTCTTTCTGCGTGTGTGCATGTGTTGAATGTGTTCGTCTGTATGCACCTGCTGTGTGTGAGCATGAGATGGGCAACTGACCGCCCGTCTGAATGTACCGTGAGGCTGTGAGTGGTGGCGGTGTGCGTACCTGTCCCCCGAAAGGTAGGGGGAGCTGTAGGGCCGCAGCCCAGACAGCAGCGTGTGGTAGGAGTTGTGGAGAACCTTCTTGGTGTTACGCTGTCGCTGGAGGTGACTGAACAGTAGAGTCAGTTCTCTGACACCCCACGTGCACAAATAAACAAAAAACAACAAAAAAAACAAAACATGACAAATGAACAAAAAGCAACAAATAATGGACACCTCACAAAAAAGCAAATCAACAGTCCAAACACTCAAAAGAAGAGGGATACTTGAGAGAAATAAAATATGTAAAAACTAGAAATTTTAACATACAGAAAGGTGAACATTGTGACTTGATGTAAATATAGAACAGGTGCATCTCAGTGTTTTCTCATGTTCCCCTCCTTTTAAGCAAATTAATTAGTCAAATTAATACAAAATGCAAAATATAAGAAACCACTGCGAATAACAAAAGTAATGAAACTTTATTTGAATAAAGGTGGCACAGGCATTTCAAAGGGCTAATAATCATAAATTAAAAATGGAAAAGAGAAATTAAATCCACCATTGCACTAAACTGAAAATGTTCTTCAAAATGATACTAATGTACAAGAAGAAGCAAAATCACAAAAAGGTTTTCACAATTCACTGGAAACTACAGATTTCTGATGTTTGAATCCATTCAGTGGTGAACATGCAAACAGATGGGAGCGCCTACCTGAACGAAGGCAACATGCTGTCGTAGAAGTACCAAGTCGCTGTGAGATAGGAGTGTTTGGCATCTGTGGAGTAGAGACGCCACGCGGCCTAAACAAAACCACAAATTGAAAGTTAACACCTTGCCTGGCAAATTCCATTATTTCAAAAAGATTTAAAAGTTCAGTGTGTAGAATTTAGTGATATCTAGTGGTGAAGTTGCATGTTGCAGCTGAACACCCCTCACCTCACCCTCCCCTTCTAAACATGAAAAAGAACCTGTGGTAGCCTTCAGTCGTCATAAAAACTCAAAAGGTGTTTAACACTAGTGAAAACATCACAGAGATTATTTAATATTACATTTCTGACAATAGATCCCTTTCACCTCAGTTTTACACACTGAACCTTTAATGACCCATCATTTACCTGTATCAGGTTGGCAGCAGGCATCCTCCTCTTCTCAAAGTGCTTCTGTCTGTGCTGCTCCTGAACCTTCAAGGCAAAACCTGACCCCAGAATTCCCTGAGGGTCAGAGGTCAAGTTTTAGTCAGGGGTGAGACTCTGTCCGAGCAGACAGGATTCACTAGCAGGAGCTGTCAGGAGACTTACAGCCGGCAGGGCAAAGAAGGAGACTCCCAGAAGAGCAAAGCCTGCAGCCAGGAGCCGTCCCTGCCACGTACGAGGGGTCTTATCACCATAGCCAATAGTAGTGAGAGTAATCTGGGAGTGAAGGCACACACACACACAACACACACACACACACAGACACACAATGATGGATTAAACCATCTACTGTGTATAGATATGGACGACATGACGGCTCCCAATGAGTCCCAATCACCATCTAGTGGCTGGCTGTAGTATAAGTTATAAATCCGGCCTCCTCCATGTTAATGGATGGAACATAAATTTAGAGAGTCAATGTCCCTTCATCCATTAACAACCTTCTACCTCATCCCTCCCCTCATCCTTACCCAGATCATCACTTTCCTCACTCCTTCATCCCTACATCCATTCATCCTTCCTTCCCTCACTTTCCTCCATACTTGCTTCATCCCTCCTCCATCCTTCCCTCATCCCTCTGTCCTCTCCTCCACCCTTCCCACTTCCTTTTATCCTCCCTTCTTCCTTCATCTTCTCTTTCATCCTTCCCTCATCTCTAACCACACCCCTTCAGGGTTAGACAAGTGCAGGTATGGTCAAGGTTAGAGTGCAGTAAGTCTGCAGGAAATTACTGCAGGGTAAAGGAAATCAGTGAAATTTCCTCTGAAGTCATGGACATGTAGTGTGTCTGTGTGCAATATGCAGTACTCACAGTCCCCCACCAGAGGGAGTCTGCATAGGTGTTGAACTCTGAATTGACGTCTTTCTCTGCCAGGTAAACGAGGAAGGAGGCGAAGATAAGGACCAGGAAACCGATGTACCAGGCTGTAATCAACTCCTGAGAGAGAGAGAGAGAGAGAGAGAATCAATCACAAATGTCAGCAGCAGCATCTCCACCATCACAATCCCTCCCGTCATTACCGTACCACTATTATTGTTAATGGTCAAATTCCCAACATCATCATCACATTTGGCCTCCACTTTGACTTGGCTGTGTGGTTCTGCTTAGACAGCTGATGCATCAGTTCATCATCACCACCTTCGAACTGTGATGTGCAGCCAACAGCCGTCAGCACAAATACTAACACCTGACTGCCAAAGACGAGCGGTCTATTGTGGCCCTGAGGGCTCAACACACTGACAGAAAACACTGCAAATAGACAAAACACACGAAAAAAAACTGAAGTATAACGCAAGTAGCACAGAAGACGATGTTTCCAGAGGACAAAGTGTGAAGAAAACTGGCAAAGGCATGTTTGTTGTCCATTCAGAAAATGGGAAAAATGTAAGAAAAACTGATGAGTGCATCAAGAACAGAGACTTGGAAGAATCAGGCAAAACAAAGTTTGAATCAACAATCTCAGTTTTAATGCAGGCAAAGGTCACACATGCAAAAGTTACAGAGAATCCCAATCGGAGATAAACAAAATCCCACAACTAGCAAAAAGTCAAAAACGAGAAAAAGGCAACAAAACTTACAGGGCGCGGGCAGCATCAGAAACAAAAACAGGCTGTGATCATACACTGATTGGTGACACGAGGATGAACGCTGGAGAGCTCAACATGGCACAGAGACAACGTGGAAGGGAAGTGCGTGCGTGTGTGAGCAGGTGTTTATATACTGGGTGAGTGATTGGTGATGAGGTGCGGTGAGTGCAGAAGCGGGAAACAGAACAACAAGAGGAAGTGAAGCTGGAGTTCATGAACAGAGAGAGTGAAAAACAAAGTAAAACAGGAAGTGAAAGTTCACTCCAGACGTGTCATCACAACCCAGCCAGGTCACTGGTCAATCACTGGTGTCCCCTGGAAAAACTTTTGTTACTTGCAGCGTGTTCCTGGTTGACTTGTTAACGCAACAGATTTCCATGAAATCTTGGAGAGTGGTGGGGAGTTTCTTTAACTTTGAGAGGTAGGGCATTTTCATTGATTTCTAAGGGGAATGATTCATGGATCTTTTATGTAATTTGATCCAAGTAAAATTCTGGATCTAGTGAATTAAAATGCGGTTTCAAACGTGGACGGTTGAGGTATGTGAGGTATGTGCTCTGATGAGTGCAACTCTAGCTTGCATGTGTTTTCGACAGTTGCAGTGCGTTGAGCTCTCAAGGCCGCCGCAGCAGTCAAAGGAAAGTTCAGTGTTTTCGAACAATGAATGTTATTAACAGCAGTTCATCAACATTGAAAGGCATTCAGTTATTTATCCCATTAGTAAGCAGCCTTTTAACAACAGCCCTCGGCCTCCTTCCTGCTCTCATAATGCTGTGTAATACCACCTGCACTAGGATACTTATATTAATGTCCATGCAACTGGCAACTGTCAAATGAATTCTCAGATATAAACCACAGAAAGTCAATTTTGTTAGAGAGTGTATTAAATCATTCTTACCTTGCTGTGAGCGTAAACCACTGAGCCCAGTAGTTTCCAGGTTCCCCCCCTTCGGTCCATACGCACCATGCGCAAAATCTGCAGGAAGCGCATGCTCCGCAGGGCTGAGGTGGCAAAGATGTTACCCTGTGTGCCTGCAGCGATCACTGCCAACGATGCCACAAACACTATGAAGTCTGCAGGGGAGGAAATCAATCCACAGAGACAAAAAGATGAGATGAGGATGAGGCGATTTACCCAATTTCTTCACACAAGCACTCACGCACACACACTAACCTATGACACAGAAGGGCTTCCTGGCAAATCTCAGCCGTCCCTGCCATCCACGGTATCGGCAGCAGCAGCCAGCCGCCCAGATCCTGATGAAGTACTCCAACCCAAACACTACAATCATCACAAACTCCTTCATGAACACATACACAAAAAGAAAGAGAGACAGAAAGGTCAGCGACAACTGAGCGTAAGTAAACCTTTTTTACATTCTTGGGTGTGAACATGCTACCTCTCTGGTAAACCACCAATCATTTCTCTTGTGAGAAACTGATGTATATTCTTTTCATAAACAACATGCCTCATGATCTATGAAAACTTTGAACTGAACATATTTTTCATTGACCTGGTTGTTAAAATAAAAGCTAAAGTGTTCCAAAAAAATAGCCAATATATACATATTATTTTCTGGAGGATTAAATTAAAACCCTCCGTCAGTCTTCTCTCTATCTCTGTGTCTTTATTACCTTCAGGTTTTTTGCACCGTACACGCAGTTGAAGGTGCACGGAATGTCATTAGAGCGAATGGTCGTGTAAGTAAAGTCCACTAATGGCTGATTGCCTGCTAATGGCTGGGTGATTGATCGAAAGAGTGAACAGCAGGAAAGTGAAAGTCAATCAAGCCATTAAATAACATGTAAAGATGAGCAAGGTGGGAAGAGAGAGGGGAGAGGGGGGCTGGGAGACGAAGAGCTGGGTTAAGAAAGGAGAAAGCGGGCGTCCATTACCTAGCACGGGGGGGGGGGGGGGGGGGGGGATTATGGGATGGCTTTTAAGGTTAGTGGATCATATCTGTGATTTCCTGCACAGTCAACAACACCTGAATCCTCTCACCTGCTTACGTGGCGGTCTGTGCCTCCAAACAAAACAACACTCACTCAAGCACATAAGGATACACTGCAGGAAGTGATATGACGTGTATGTGTGTTTGTTTGTGAGAGAAATGGGGGGAGAGGAAAGGGTCTTACCAGGATGAAGAGGCTTTGGTTGGCGAACTTCTGATGGTCGGGGATGGTGGAGAAAACAGACAACACCAAGCAGCTGAAGACCAGCAGAAAACTGAAACACACACACACACACACACACACACAGGGTCAGTTAACACATTTCAAAATACACACATTTGAAATAATAACACTCTGCATTACAGTAATCCCTAAAGAGAAGAAACACGTGGACTAAAAAAACCTCATTAAAATCTGCTTCGTTCACTCTCTGTGTGATTGACCAACAGAGAAAAACTAAATTGCAAATAAGCAGGAAAAGATTAGTTGATCCATAACAGAAAAAAAACACAGCTGCTGACTAATGTCATCCTATTTGGTCATTGGCATAAGAACCAGAACAATGGAACCAGCTTTAGAGGTTTTATAGCTTAATGAAGGTACATGTTTGTTATTTTCCAGAAAATAAGTTAAAAGATTATGATAATAATCAATATTGGCTTCAGACAGCAGCATTGGTGTCTTTGGGTTTATGTTTGCTATGATGTAAGAAACCCAAAACACCCACTAACATTTATTGAGTACCACCAACTTTCTTGTTGTCAGTGAAAGTGTTAATCATTAACAGTTATATTTTCTGTTTTCATCATTCATAACAAACAAGCCCATGAAAAGACCAAAACCAACAGTCATCTAGTTTCTCCGCTCCATGCTCTTCCATTGTTCTCCAGAAACAATTCAACACATCATTCAGGCTCCGTTCAGCGTGTACCACTTCCCTTTATTGTGAGGGACACAAAAACTACATGTGGGATTTAAATCAATCCTAAATACAGAATGTGATGCAGTTAAAAGTTGTTTTAGTATATTACATAGACTTTTTTAAAATTGAAAATAGAATAGATGTTTATTTGTGAGCTAAATATAAAGATTTACATCTTCAGTCAAAACAATGTGGCTGAGAACTTGGGCTGTGAAAGGTAAGAGATGAAAAATGAAGTAGCATGTTAAGATCCACATGTGTAGTTTTTTTATAAGAGGACTGTTATTATCAAACTACCGTCACTAAGAGAACGGAACGGTGAATCTCTCCTGGGACAGAAATGACTGTACCTCAGAAGTAATGGCCACTTCAATGTAGAGAATAAAACACCACATAAATTCTGGTAAATTGTGTCTCACGTTCGAGGTGCCCTCGTGTTTTATAAACAATTCATCTCTTCAGCGAAATTGGAGAAGTGACGAATCTCCGCTGCACGATCTCCATCATTAAATCAGTTTCAAGACGAGAGAGACGAGAACATAATTTACGTTTTCTGTTGAGCAACGCACTTGAAAAAAAAGGCTCTGTCTAAGATCTCTTTAAACTGCCAAAACTATTACCTCATGCAAATCTAGTTCACACACAGCTATCACACACACACACACACTATATATGTCCAGTATATAACTTTACACATCCATGAAGTGAATTTCTCTACAGATTACTGTAAGAGTACAACAACAAATATTCCTAGCTGTTCAAAAGGCTCTCAGCAAAGGATGATGTATTAACCTCAGAGTAAAAACATTCATGTCAGGAATGGTGAGCAGCTGAAAAGAATAATGTTCACACTTGTATAATAACCGCCACACTCTGTCCCTCTTCACCAGTGGAAAAAGTTATTGTTAGCTGTTGTTTCAGTGGATGTGTCGACAGCGAGGTTAAAAGGAGCTTCAGTTTTATGAGACAGCAGAGCAGATAATCAGTGGTAAGAATTTTTGACAGTGAAGATCAGAGGCCGGAAAATAGGGAATAAAACTAGTTAAAAGAAATACATGAAGATTTTACTTGATCTTTCTCTAAATAGCACACGCTCAGCACAGTAACTATTAAGTCAGGCAGAAAAAAGCTGGAAGCAAAAAGAAAGAATTAAGAAAAACAAAGTAAAGCTCCAAAACTGTGCCTGGTCTAATACATTTAATTTTACGACCTAATAAAGCGACGCAGCACTGACAGAGCTCTAATAGTTTGTTTTCATCTGCGTTTGTTTGTCTGTCTGTCTGATAGTTAGCAGGATTACCCACACACTGCTGGTGCATATCCCATATCTGGATGTAGTGTATGTCAATGTGTTTTCATAAGGAAATAGGGATGGTATGAGTATGTAAGAATAAGACATTCTGTGAAAACAACTATAAGTTACATCAATATGCTTTAGATAACAATATCTAAAGTCACAGTAAAAAGCCTAATGGACCCTGGAAAACAATTTTAGGTGTTTGCTGACTTCATCAACCAAACCCCTCACGTATGACTCCTTTACAGCAGCTCCAACGAACCAACACACATCATCAAGGTATCTTTGACCAGAGAATTAACGTATGAGATCACACTGTGTAAAAGAAAAAATTAAAATTAGAGCTGAGAGACAGAGGCAGACATGATATGCACACAAACATGCGGCAGCAGCATCGCAGCTTGTTCTCTGTGCCATGTGAATCCAGAACAGTGGGACAGAATTAGCCAGGTGGCAGCTGCTGCATGGTCCAGCTGGTCCACATGTCAGAGCCCAAAGTTAGAGAGCACTTGCTGGACGGCTAAACCAATTGTTGTGGCCTCACACAATGGTTCCCTTTCTGCACGATTAGTAATGCTATCAGCAAGTCGACCCTGCCTGTTTGTGAAATGAAATGCATTTCAAGCGCTCGCATTAAAAAGCTGCTTACAAGTACGCGTTTGAGTCGGAAGGAAGCAACGGTGGACAACTGCTGTTCTGAGAAACGGATACTGGACTGAGCCCAAAAAATATGCAACACACACACAAATAAATTTATACATTCAATTCCTAGAAGAGGAAACATTGAGAAGGACCCATATCCTCACAGGCCGAAGAGTGTAATCAGTGAAATGGTATACGATGTCTATCATCAGCTTTACACCAGAAATGATCGAGGACAGGAAGGAAGGATATGGGAGATCTACAAGATTGTGTGTACTTCGTCCTGCAACCTGCTTCAGTGAGTCACTGATGTGCACTAATGTTCTGCACTATTTAGATTCAAACACTGTAAAGCATATGGTGAATCTGAAAAGTCTGGGATCTGTTGTCTCTGCTCTTCATCTTAAACTGGGGTATAAAAACATTGTTTTGTGCAGACAGTGAATGAGCAGATGTTTTTCCAGATGATGAGACACTACACAGAGACACGAAGTAGACAAAAAAAAACAAGAAAGACATCGGACACTACGTGTGAATTAACAGTCATCCCCACATTACTCCTGTACATTTCTCAGCCCAGTGAAGTGTGCACAGGAGACAGTTTGTGGCTTGAGTTACAACACACTGATGACTTTCCACAATGTTTTTTGACCGTTCATCAGCAGAGTAATGTGCTGACTAGTCTGTCTGTCCCTTTTCACTAAATTAACTCAAAGCACCATGTGTATATCCATAAGGAGGCAGATAAGTTGGGGCAGCAGGTGGTTTCTCCCCCTGACTTTATGACAGGAAACAAGTTGAAGCACAGACAGCCACATCGACGACTCGGCCTCTACAAAATATAGCACAGTGTAGTTCATAAACCCTGCCTCTTTCATGTTAGTGGATGAGACAGGGACCAAACTAAACTTTTCACAAAGATGGTTTGATTCATTTTAGATCATCTTATCACACTGAAGTGTGCATTGTTATGGTAAGGTTAGTTTAAGAGTTACTCAGTATTGACTTTAACAGCAGAGGTTCCTCCTTTTTTTCATGTATTATTTATGGATGGAAATCTAAAAATGTCACCCTGTCTGATTACCTCTCAAAGAGAGCTCTTCATATGGAGTTAAGTGACCTGGGAACACCCGCCAAGTCGACGCCACTGCACATATCTGTGATGTTGTCCCCAACGAAGAAATAAATATATAGATACGCAAATGCATTAATAAATAAATGAATAAACGAAATAGATAAAGAGACATTTAGACAATGCATGAGACGTGGATGGGGGAGTCACATTTCTGCTGAGGGCACACTTTCTCCAGCATCCACCTCAATACCACCGTGCACCACCATTCTGTTCAGGGAAATATCAATTAGCAGCAAAGCATCAGCCGAAATCCAACAATTCAGCAAGGTTGGTCTCAGGAGGACATAGAACTGAGTGCTTTTACTACTTTGCATCAAAAACATATCTCGGAAGCATTACTGAGGAGATAAAGTGAATATTAGAAGGAAAAATACCTTCTTGTAAAAGACAATCAAAAATGACACTTTAAAATATCTCCCCTCATAGTGTCGGACGAGGGATGAAAGGAGGATAAAGATAAATGAAAGCCCAACTCATAATACACATAATAAATGGGCATGTTAGTGTTTAGATACACCAGGTGTGAATCCAAAAGGCTTTCATGCTTTATTTTAGAAAGAATAATGCATACACAGAATGTTTGACTTTTCTCCGAAAGCAGACCAAGTGTAATTTGTCTCATGGACATGAGAGGATCAAGAAAAATGAAAGTGCGGTATCACATCAACAAAGAATCAATCAAATTTTATTTGTAAAGCCCATATTCACAAATCACAATTTGTCTCATGTAGGCCTTAACAAGGTGCAACATCCTCTAGTATAGATGCTGCGTGCAGCTGAGCACAAGTTTACTCTGATTTAATCATTTACGTACATACACTGTACAGTGTGTTATCGTATGGACAGATTACATCCCATCTGCCTGTGTAAGTGCACATTCTTTGGCTAAAGGCATGTAAAGCTCCAGAGGGAAGCTGGTGGGGCAGACAACAAGTGCACAGCAGCCAATGGGGCAACCACTGCTTGTAATGGAGGCTGGACTGATGCTTTTACTGCTGTTTTCCTGTAAACATACATAAATTAAAAGGGAGATCTCACATTACTTTGACTGGCCTGATAGCTAATCCCAGGGCTAATAAACATATATGACATTGTGCATTGCTGCATTACACAGTGTATGTGTATGGGGTTAGCACTCCGGCAGCGTGTCTGACAGAGGAGCAGAGCTGGAGTGCCGGAGAATGCACCTTTGATTGAATCATCAGCGGATGATAAAGCAGCTATCAGTTACACACAACAGAGGAGGAGGAGGGAAGAGGACTGAGAGGGAAGATGCAGAGAAACAGAGAAACCTGACGTAGAAAGACGTGAAGACAGATGGATGATGATTTAAAGAGAAAGAAAGACCCGTTTGGAACAACTGCTGCAGCAGAGAAGGTGAGGGATGATGTCGGACATTACTTGAGAGGACTCTTGGGTCATGTCCCGTTACCTGTACCTGTACCTGTGGAAGTGCACGTGTGTTTGCGGCGCCATCGCTGATCAATGAGGCTCTGACAACGGCTTTCAGTCATTGACCCACAATCTGTGCACAAATACGCAAACAACAAACACGCACACAGTCCGATAATTGAACACACACACTTGCAGTGACAGCTTCCCCAAGGACATACACAGGTAAATACATAGACCCGCTTAAACAAATGCACGAGGAAAAGTGCAATCAGAGACATATTTATAGCAGAGTCTGACAGACATGTGGGTGAGGTGATGTCACCTTGGAAATGTGGCACAAGAGTGTAACCACAACACACACAGACCTAACAAAGCTCACAGCACCTTTTCTGCTCTATCTGGTGAGAAAAGGTGAGGTAGCAGAGAAGGAGGAGTGAGGGAGTTGTCAGCTGAGAAAGAGATGGGAGCGAGAGGAGGAAGAGGGGAGGAAGGTGGTAACAGTAGAAAGATATTAATAGTGTTTCACTCTCCTTAAATAGCGACTGCAGACAAAATGTGTGCAGGTAGAGTCTGCCGAGCACAGCACAGCTCAAACAGGCCAGTCCCGTTACTCCCCTCCCCTTCCTTCTTCTGGGATGGCAAACTTTTCAAGGCAGGAACAAAAAAAACAACGCAAACAAACAAGAGATGAAAAGTGCTTTTTCTCGAGGAAAGATGCTGACTGAGCAATTCACAGGCTCGAGTAATACCCAGGAAGAGAGAAAGGGTAGGGAGCGAGAAGGAAGGGAGGAGAGGAGAAAACCTGACATGAGGGTGTTGTGTAAAAACAACAGGAATGTGTTTGTGTTTGTTTGCACAACTTTCAGGAATATAGCGTGACCAGATCAATTATTTACATAACTGGGAGAAACATAGTTGTTTAATGAGCGCTGGTCAGAAAGCGCACAAAAGTGCAACCTTGGTTGTTTTCATCACGAGCGGTGCTACCGGACAATTCCACTAAAAACGACAACGCAAAAGCGCTCTCCATGACACTTCCAATACAAAGCCAGATAATCACACACACACTAAAGAACAACTGCCATGCACACACTGTCTGTGTGATGCAAGAGTGACAATTAGACTGATACATTTTCCAAGCTGGTGAATGTCACACACACACACACACACACACTCATACACACACACAGTGCCTGCACTCACTAAGCCGTGTGTTACAACACGTCATAATTGAGTCCTTTGTTCCCAGCTTTTGATTCATTGAAACTTTTCCTCCAGTTGCATAAAACACCGAAGGTAGATCCCTCTCTCTCTCTCTCTCTCAGTTAAACATAAACGACCTGACCCCTGAACACTGAGACACTGAAGTGTCACACAGGGTGCAGTGCAAAAAAATCAAATTCCTGTAGTCTTTTTATCAAGCGTGAGGATTTTGAGAATTTATTTCAGTGACTCTTCTCCAGAGATCGATGCTTACTGATTATAACAATTATGAGAAAATCCTTAAATTACAAGTGACATTTCCAATAATCATATTCTTTTGGATTTGGCTGTTTCCAGCAGTTTATAGTTCCAAGGCATTATTCCAAATGCAATCATGTTGGAGTAATTACACCACAAGAGGGAGAGAAAACACTCAAATCACAAACTCTCCTGGTAAATAATCTTACTCTTGGTTATACTGAATACATGTGAAAAATGTTCTCCAGTGTAGGAAGTTCATTTTTCTCTTTCAAAATGTGAGCTCATGACACCACACCACCTATTTACCCAGCAGAATGTTTGAAGATTATAATAAAAATGTACTTTATAATTGTGTCCCTCGCTAAAAGGTTGCAACCAAACCCAGTTCACAAGCCTGACTCAAAGCTGCAGGGATCAATAATTGTATATTTACAATGGATCAAATAACTATTTTGTGCAGGAGGAAGCTCATAATGATCCACAGAGAGTTATAACTCGACTGCTGTTACCCTCAGCTCAACAGAGCCTGTTTCTGATTCTCCTCACTGCTCCCATCAGCCTCTTTTCTTCTTGATTTCAGTGATAAACTCTGATGAACAGATTTAAAGGTGGATTCCACGTTGGACTTAAAGGCATTACTTTTACATTATTAAAATGTCAGTGTTGTATTTACAGCTTGTGTTGTGTTTACATATCAGCAAAAATAGATAAAAACACCATCTAAGAGTCCACTTTTATAACTACTTATCAGGGTCAGAGGGGCTGAAGGTTATCCCAGCATGCATTTGGAGAACATTGGACTTTGGAACAGTAAGCCTCAGGACTCTAAGCAGTATTGTTTTGCCTGGTTCCGCTGAGCAATGACCAACTAGAGCAAAGTAGTTATATAAGCTGTTAATTATGTCAAGTCACTGAAATGTACAAACCCCCAAAGACCAAGAATGGCACTCAGTAAAGGGCATCCCTCCGCCAATTTATACAGTTCCCTTGAATTCAATCTCGCTGCACTAAATTTCACACACTCTTAGATATCAGTTCTTCACTTGTGCCTGAAATGAATCTCAAAGATAAAGAGTGAAAATGTTGGGAAATGCCCCGATTGTTGTTAAAGAAAGTGAAAACCACCTGAAATTATCTGGAGGGCCTGTTTGTGAGAAAGCAATTGTCTAAGTCAGACACTCCAGACATTCTCCAGAGTTTCTCCTGCCAGACCCTTAACTCACAATGTCCACATGAGCCCATGGAAGAAAACAGCAAGAGCTTCTCGACAGGATTCATAGTGAGTTTGAAAATGGCGTAAATCACGAACCTAACACGCGACAGTTGCAAAACTGAAAATGCAGACAAAGATGTGGTCTTGAGGTCATCTGGGAGATTTTGTGTTGTGAACACGTCTGACTGGAGAATCTCCTGTTATGTGAGAGGCACACTCCGGAACATATCTGAACCCAATTGTGCGGACATTCTTCAGAGTTTATGTCTAAAAACCAACAAAACAAACAGAGAGGGGAGAAAACATAACACAGTGCATATGACCTTGGTGTCTTCAGTGGCAGTTCTGGTGCTGACTGCAGTTTGTCATGAGAGAATCCTCTTGAAACAAGTAACAGCAGTCATCTTGGAACGCATTAGTCCACAAGTATCAAAACAATTTTGCCAGAAAATTTGACGTGCAACCCGCAAAATGATCTTTCACTTGTTTTTTCTGGTGCCTCTGTGACAAGTCCTTTTAAAATATGTGATGCAGATGGTTAGTGACTGAAGAAATATGTGTGGTCACACATCTCACCAGTAAATGGAGAGAAATTACAGTATGACCACAGAGAAAGGATGAATTCATGATGTGGGGAAGACAGTGTCAGTGTGTGTTGTCTAACCAGACATGGATTAATCGTAATTGAAGAAAATTTCTCGTTGATTGGTGGAGCTTTGACCTGCTGGGAATATCAGATGTGTATGTTTTTTATGACATCAGTTTAATTCAGTGTGAAATCGCTCACATAAATTATAGAAAATGTATGTGATTACGGAAGAGGAGGCTAGTAAAATGAGACCATGTGTGATTTATATGCACAATATAGACATTGCTTGTGCATTAAACTGGAAAAAATGGGGACCATCATAAAGACCCTAATGAGCTTATAATTAGACGTGAACACTAAACCATGCACACACACACACACACACACACACACACACGCACACACACACACGCACACACACTCACCAAAGAGACTCCCACTTTAGCCCAACACAAACCAATGTGATGCTTTCCCTGATTCCTGCTCTTTGTAGCCCATGGACACTTTGTCAGTGGAGAGTAACTATACCGAGTCGGGAGCTGTGACCAGGGTGCAGGCAAAGTGCTGAGAGGGCATTGACATTTAGCTGTAGTATTGTTCCCAGCTGTGAGCCTATTAGCACCGAGTCTGCAAACCAGTTAGCAGGTGTATATGCAGCCATTTCATACACCAG
Source organism: Paralichthys olivaceus (assembly GCF_024713975.1). Taxonomy (NCBI): domain Eukaryota; kingdom Metazoa; phylum Chordata; class Actinopteri; order Pleuronectiformes; family Paralichthyidae; genus Paralichthys; species Paralichthys olivaceus. Next base: position 9,970,427 of record NC_091112.1, read on the forward strand.
GGCGCTTATAATATTGATATTTAACCATAGCAACCTCAACCAATATACCGGCAGAAGTCAGGACACTTCTCAGAGGTTTACTGTGGTGAAACGCCCCATGACACACAACACACAAACAGCTTACACTCCTTTACCCCCCGCCTTAACGGGGGCCACGACTGAATTTCAGGCCAATCATCATTACTCTGTGACAGGTCTAACCTTGTTACCATGGTAGCGGGGATCTCTGGTGATGGATTACAGAGGGTCAGCGGTAGCGCTCGGCGATTGAGAAGCAACTGGAAAAGAGAGTCACTCTAACATTTGAACTCGGGGTAATAGGATTGGCCCAGAAGTTAGAGGCACAGGAGTGTGAGAAAGTGAGCCGGGGTCACACATGACCATGGTGGTCAGCAGATCTGGAGGAGGAGCTGACGGATTTCCAGAGGACTTAATGGTCACAGTAATGTTAAGGGCAGTGTCACTAATACCAAGGTCAGAGGTCATTTAAAGAACTGTGCGAAAATGGTCAATCATCCCATCTGAATTAGTTACGGCTACTCTTAGTGAAGATTTCTGTCTTATGTTTGGTCAGGCAATTTATTAGTCAGTCATTTAGTTAGTTATTTAGTTATTTATCATTATTTACCTTCTCACAACAAAACCTAACAACCTAAAAAAACCTGACACATTCCAAAGTTAAAACGACATAAGACTTCTGTATATACTGTTGATAACGTCCCATTTGTTCCAGGAAGACAGATAAAATTGGTTGCAGCCAACAGGGAAAAGCAAAAAAGGTCCCAAGACAGACCTGGGACATTGAAATACCCTTGATATGTCACAAGCCACAAGGACCCACACTCATAATCACTCACTTGTTGAGTTCAGAAAACGGTCGTCAAATTCTGTCCTTCAAAGTCCAAAGATTTGTCCTCAAATGTCCAGTTTTTTCTGACATCAGCTCAAAAATGTACGGTTCTGCAGTCAGAGGACTGAGGAAAACATTCATATTAGAGAAGCTACTTAAAACCTTACTCAAAATAATGAATCAATCCAATTTTATTTGTAAAGCCCATATTCACGAAGAGTGTGACATCCTCTGTCCTTATCCCTCATAAAGTGAACATCATTGTCATTTTGGCGACATTGAAATGTGTAGAACTGCAGAAGGGCTTTGCAGCAGTGCCACTATGTTTGCAGTCACAGCAGTGGCCCCTTGACCCAGAGACTGGGGTTCCTTCTTTGATGAACAGCCCTCAGTTGGTATGGCACAGACATGCAGTAGCTGTACGAGTGGTGAGTCTGTCTCGCTATCTGTCTGCTAACGTTATCTTTGCTGTTATTAGAGTCAAACACTGGTAGCCGGTCACATCACATGGAGGAGCTGTCCTGCGTTACTGTCAGTGTCAGCGCCACTATCCCTCCCTGTCAAAGTAAATCTTTTGTGTGTCTGTCTCTGTGTGTCTTGGTGTAACTGTGAGTCTCTTTATGTTATGTGTAATTTTGAGACAGAGTCCAGAGCCATTGTGGAGAAAGACTTACATCACCCTCCAGTGAAGCCCTGCAAAACCCACCTTCAACACAAACATCGCACACTCAGAGCGACTTTGCCAGTTTCCACAACCACTTTCCAACTGCGCCTACAACCACAAACAAAACATGTTGACCAATACAGAATATTTTTTAATTTTTGTCTGCTGGGACATGAAACAATATCACTGTCCACGAGAGTGGGGAAAAGAGCACGGCCAACAGGGATGTTTTGTTTTTTGTAGGATAAAGGGCGATACTCCTCACACACTGCTGCATGTGGTTACAGTAAATGTAGAGCGGTGTTTTTATCAAATGAACTGTACAGCTCTATCGCTCTGTAGAAACTGTTGACCCTTGTCCACTGACTCTGTATAGCAGCGGAAGTGTGCTTTTCAACACCCGGACTTGGTCTTCTGTTTGTGTAACTTTGCAGTCATAAATATATCATCTATGTACAGTGTGGTGTTTTTTTTTTCTTCCTCTGACACACATCCCCCCGCGACTTAACAAGAACATGAATCTGGATCAAGAGCGTTCAAGTTTACATTTTCTTTCATAATACCAAGGTCCCTCCTTAACGTTAGAGGACTCGATACTCAAACATAAATCAGTGCCTCCCACATGAGATTTAGAAATCTGCTTTCGAGATATCAGTATCACAACAGACTGATTGTGTGGAGCAAATGACTGAACAGCATGGGAAATTATTTTTTAAATGTACCCATGTTTTCCTCTAACCCTCCCCTATATTTATAGTGCATTTTGGGCCCACCTTCCCCCCCTCACCCTTCTGTCATCTCCCCCTCTTCCTCTCTTTAGTGTAGTGGAGGCAGAGCCAGGACCAGAGTGGACCACTTGTAGGCCTCTCTGCCACACCCACCCCCCTCTTTAACTCATTACAACCAATTAGGTGACAGGCCAGGGAGGGCACAGGCGGATGAGAGCAGAGAGATAATACTCTTCTGAATTATTCATCCTTCTGCTAAAACTTCACCCAATACCTCCGCCCTGAACCCTGCTCTCTCACCGTAATGATCTTCCTCTTGTTGCTGCTCTCTTCTGTCCCTTCAGACTCTCACATGATTCTTGTCTTTGGGTACAGCGACAGTAAAGGCCAATGTGTACAAGTGTTTATATGCTTGCAGGAGGGGCAAAAGCCATATAGAGGGAGGAGACGTGATGATTTGAAAATATCTGGATAGTTTCAGTCACTTTCTCCTGAGAGGTATTCGTCTGTGACTGGAGCAGCTGTCTGAGCAATGAGAGGAGAAGGTCAAGCCCAGCTAACTTCCTCACCTGCACAAACATGAATAATGGCTGTGTGAAGCAGACCTGCTTGTTGTATTGTTGGCATCAGAAAGTGAACTTGTTGTGCACTGCCCCATTCATTCTTTAAATCTGAGTGGGGTGGTGGGTTTCATATATGCTGCACTTTGGTTGAAATATAGAGACAAAACCATAGACGAATTGACATAACGCACCATCAGAAAAATGTCTGTGTAGAAACTTATCAGCATCGAACAGAATTGTCATGTGAAACCAAAACCAAGCAGATTTACTGTAAACAGTTAACTGACTTGAAACTTGGTTTGTACCATGGTCCAGACTTTCAGGTGTAAATACACCCCAAGACACAGGAATAGAGACATATAGTGTCATACATATAGTATGGAAATAGATGTATAAATAGAAGTGGACTGGAGGAGGACAAAGTAGTGACGACCACAAGGAGCGAGTATCAGACAGATAGATAATGAGAAAAAATAGTGGACACGAGACAGAAGGAGGCGGTTGAATAATGGATTGGACAGACCAGGGGACGGTGAGAGGAGGAGAGCCAGAATGGAAAAGAGGGAGAGAGAGATGAGGTATTGTCTGTGAGGTCTCATCACACACTTGCTGACATTGCTTTAATCTCAGGGCCAAGAGGAGACCAGAGGGCCCACCGTTGCACGCACTCACACACAGAACATGTTGGGACAGATTTACTGTGTCTTTGTGTGTGTATGAAACGAAGTTAGCCGAGTAACAGGAGTAAGAAAAACATCATTTTTGTATGTTATGATGTCAGGCAGGACTGCGTGACATCATAACATACAAAAATGAGGACAGTTTAATGTGACAGCTTTATGTTTTGTTTTGTTTGTTTGCATTTCACACTTTTACATCACACCATCCATCACATCATAATACATTTCTGTGCGTTCAACAGCAAAACATGTTTTGACATCAGCCGAAATGTTTTCACCATCGATAACACTTCGTCATGTTCAACCTCTGCTGTGGAAAAAAGGAGTGAATTAGTGTGATGTGAGGCCAGAGCAGCAACTCAGGAGGTAGAGAGGTTGTCTAGTGAGGGTTCTCCTTCAGAGTGTGCTGAAGTGTCCTTGAGCATGACTGGCACTTGATGCTGCATCATCAGTGGCAGGTTTGGTTCTGACCCGGCCCGTGTCTGCCCGCTCTCTCCTTATTTCACACTGACTGTCCTATCAATAAAGACGAAATGCACAAAAAATACAAAGACTCTCTCCCTCCTGCTCTTCTTCTCCTGACTTTTTAAAAGGAACCTCTTTATGGTGTGTGTATCCGGGGCAGATAACAACAAAGAAAATGAAAATGAGGAGGCTTTGAAGTGGAAAGAAAAAACCGTAAGGAAAAGGGTAGAAAAACAGACAAATTGATGCAGATAAGAAAATGAGACGGCACAAAGTTCTTATGGAAATACAGATACCAGAGCTGAGAGGCCGAACAACAGGAATTTAAAAAGTAAGTGTCACGCGGGAATAGAGGAAGTGATGATGCGATCAACGGAAGCATTTGCGCAACCATAAGACATTTTAGAGTAGGAGAGGGACGAATGCATGAAAAAACAATCTCACAAGAGTAGCGGGCAGCCTGTGCAATTATGGCTCCGTCATTAACATTTGATTATTGTTTATGCTCTGCCCACAGTGTCATTGGCCAGACATTCACACACACACACCACACACATATGCGATCTCCATAAACCTGCACATGCATGAATGCACACAAATTTTGCAAACGTGCACACACCAATCAAGCTCTTTTCTGACCGCATGCACCCGCACATAAGCAAAGGCGAACACACATACGACCATAGTGTATACACACATCACAAAGCGCTTTCTGTAGACGAGGCAGACCTTATAAATACTGTCCCACATTGTGATTTTGTTTGAGCTCCGTCTCCATGGCGCTGCTTCCTCACATGTTTATAGTGACGGCCGTTATAAATTAAAATTATCTTAACAACACTTAAGCTGGGCTGTGCATGAGGCCGCAGCCAGGCAGGGACAACAGCAGAAAGACACAGAAGCCTAACGTGGGCTAAGAGACAGAGACTGAGCAGAGGTGGACTATAGGACAGCGAGAAAGAAAGAACAGAGCTCGCCCTAAACTGAAAGTAAGATGTTAAGCAGCACTTGACAATTGTTCACTGGAAAACCTGAGGGTGTTTTAGTGATGGTAGGTTGTATGCATACACGTTGGGTTTGCCTGCACAGTCATACAGCCTCCTCATCCGGAAAACTTATATCCACAGTGCTCATGTGCCTGATGGGCTTCAAATTACAAACACGTGGACAGAAAAAAAAAATCTAATACCAGAAAAATAAGCAGCCTGAGAGACACAGTGATAAACACAAGCTGTTGGGGCTGCAACTAAACACATCAATGAGACTGGTCCACCTCTGCAGGGATATGATCCGTCTACACTCACACCAAATTAAGTTCAATTTTCATTCAACGTATATATACATATCAAGCTTATATGCATTGACATAATAATATGAATAGTTGTTGATTGTTATTTTACAACTTACTTCCTTGCAGCGAAAGAACCAATGAACAGCCAATGACGAGGGGTCTACAACATGATGATATGTATGTGGAGGACCCCAGTCATGCAGTGTTTTTTATGCATATGGACAGCTTCTAAGGATTTTCCAGGAAATGTATAATATCATGATGGATATTGATGTGAAAATATAAAATAATATGCATCAAGATAAAGGATCTTAGCCATGTGACCCATGATAACTCATTTCAAGCATTTCCTGTTATATTTAGATTTCAATCTGAGTAATGCACCAGTAGCTAAACCTTTAACCTTTCACTTATCTTTAAATCCAAGAGTCACTGTCACATAGTGAATTAGATAAGAAGGACTGGCTTTCCCATGCTAATTCCTTATCAGCGGTTAACTACAGGGTTAGTTTCCACATTATTCGGTATCTGCTGTTCATCGGCATGTGTAGTCGCTGCCGCCCAGTAGGGTCAGGCCTTAAGTGTGCTGCTGAGAGATAATGGCAAAGCTAAAGCTATTGATTTATTTTTTTCTGCCTGCGTTATGGTCTCCGCAGATGCTGGCGACACATAGACCCTGCCTCCTAAGCACTCTTCAACACTTCACTCACACTGAACACCTTGATGACCACACAGCACCCTCACTGCCCCACCGCATCCTGAATCATTGAACAGACGCGGGAAAGTTGGCTGTCAATCATCAAAGCTCATTGTGAGCCCCACCATGGACCACAGAGAAAAAACTCACATGCTGAGCTGCTGGGAATGGATACTGTCCATGAGCCCAAGATGAGACAGTTCTCTGGTTTTCTACACAAACAGGATGTAGCAGTGGCGGTTCAGTCGCACAGCGCAACATTTACAGAAGATGAGAGCACAGAGTATTTTTCCGCTGGCTGTGGTATTTAAGATGGAGGTCCCCATTAGGAGGAGGGTTGGGGTGGGTTGATGGATCAATACAAGACTTTAACACAGGAAGTCAAATTAGCCTCCTGTTTAAACTAGGGGTTGTGGTTTTTTCCTTTAAACATGACTGTTTCACAACCCTTTTTATTAGTGTAACCATGAAACCAAAGGTCCTTTAATATTAATGTAGTACTTATTCCAAACCCTTATCATTTAATACATTTTGGCCTAAACCCATAACTGTGACTGTTCAATCCACATAAGCACATATTTATCATAACCTCAGCATATACACCTGCTATGATACAAGTGCTATTTCAGGAGAGTTACATCAGAGCTATGGGACAAACAACCTATATACTCATTCAGGTTCAGGAGGCTGGTGACAAGGTTTAACAAAGAATAATTTAAGATTTTTTAAACAAACTTATTTGTATCTGTGGACAGATCTGCTTGTAGCCCTCATCCATCTTGACTGAATACCACCTCCTCTGCATGATACACGGAAATGTGTCAAAAGCAAAGAAAAACATGAAGACTGGACAACAATGTAGTCTTCTGAGAAGACGGGGAGACTTCGTCAGTATTTACAGCTCCTGTATTATGTCTACTTGAGAAGATTTGCCAGCACTGCAGAAATCGCCAATATCATATTTTGCAGATACAGAGGTGTAATCATAAAATATACAGTAGAGGGGAGCTGTCACTGGATTTTCCTGGCGGTGAAAGCAGACCTCAAGTGTTTAGAATTGTTTAAAGGGTCTTGACCTGTCAAAATAAACTCCTGGCATTTCCCTTGGACCCTCCCAGCCAAATGCCAAAGTATTCCTGGCCTGCTTCAGCATCAGTAACATTACATAAACACAGATTACTGCAGATTAAAGAGTGTCATCCCCCCTACTGTGTGTGTGTTATGCCCTATGAAAGTAAGCACAATGAGCAGCGCTGGATACTGAGGGGGAAATCTGATTCCTGGTCGGCCATCCCAGGACAGATCAGTCCCCTCCCCAGGGGGACACATTTTGCCCCGAAAGTAGAAATGAATACAGCAACAAACCTCAACACCCCCCTCTTTCTCCAACTCTCCTCTTCATAGCTTTCCATCCGCACGTGTACACAAATCCCTCGTCCTGTCACAAACCCTTAATTTACTTAATGGATTGAACACCTACACAACTGAGATGTTTTCTACATTTAAATCTGCTGTTTCTCTGCACACTTTTTGCCCCAAACGTCTCCTCATATCTTTTCTCTCCCTGTTGGCTTTGAAGAAACTACCTTTACATCCAAGTCAAGAAACATTTACCCTGCTTCCTAAGTGTCCTTGAGCAAGACACAAGATCCCTACCTGTTCCGGGCTGCTGTCGTAGTAGAGGACGAGCAAAAATAGAACTTTTCCACAGGAATCCATATCAGTATCATGTTATCATTATTAGCAACCAAAATCATGCTCCCTCCCTATTCTGTTTGTCCTGTGTCACAGACATATCAGTGTTTGCAGGTAGCAAAGCCTGTCTACAGGGGGAAAAGCTACAGTCAGGCAGGCTAGGAGGTTAAAGCAGTTGCTTGAGAATGTGACATTAAATCCTTCAGCAAAATGTGGCACACACAGATCGGGTGTACAATTTCTAAAACATCTGGATAACTTAGAGGTATGTGCAGATGGTGTAATTAGTGTAATTTAGTTAAATACATGGAATTAGAGACACATTTCATTAGGGAATAAGACATTTAAATAATAAATCTTACTCAAACTAACTCCTTTACCTTTGAGATTATACTTAATGGTTTTACTAGGACTGGGCAATATGGTCCAAAACATTTATATCAGCAGATAACGATAATTAACAAAATTATAGAAATAATTTTCAGTTTAAAGAAAACGTTTTACAAATTTTAAGGTAGTTGGCATTACACCGATATATATTGGACTTTTGTTAAACTGCTATTGATGAAAAGTATGTTTTTTTATTGCCCAGCCCCAGGTTTTACTCCAATAAAGGCCTTTAAGCTGTACATCCCTGATGACCACCCTGATGAACATTATGTAGCAAGAGTTTATTTACTACTAACTTTTAACTTGTGCATTTTTGAGAAAAATTATCCTTATTATTTATATAGTCATGTATTTATCCTCCACGTGTTAGCTATAGCAGGTCTTGCATACTCTTTGATTTTCATGAAAAGCCAATCAGGTTTGAATGAAAGAAAGGAGGAGAGATATAGAGGCAGCGAAGGAGGAGAAGTCAATTAGAAAGGGTAATACAGCAAATGAGAGATGATATTTCCACTCAGGAGGAAAGAGAAAGAGGGACTGATGGAGGAGAGAGAGACAGAATGAAGAGCTGAGGCATTTGGGCCATAAAGGATTCTTAATGGAGCAGAATTTACACAACCTGCTGAGGTGAACAGATAAAAAAAACAGTAGCGGTAAATGAACAACAAGCCTCCAATCTGCAGCCCTGAGCCGGTAAAAACCCCACACAAAGTGCAGAGTGGCTTTCCCTCCCGTCACCATTTTATGGTGCCACTTGGCCCCCCTGCACTCCCTCCTTCTTTCTCTGTTACTTAGTCATCAATAAAAACACATTCATGTGCTCACTAAAAAAGCAAACAACGAAACAAAAAGCTATTTTCTGACGTGGCTCTGACCATCAATAATAAAGAAGGTGCGACACCAAATGCGTCAGTGGTTTTTGGAGGATGCTGGAGGAATGTGAGGATACAACTTTAGTGGATTTCTTGTTGCGTTTTTGAAAACCTGGAAAAGTCGACCAGACTGTTTCAATGACCCCGGTAGATGAGCTGGCTCAAACTGGAGACAAGAGGGAGGAAAAAACTGCAAGAATAGACAGAGGGAAGACATTCAATCAACAAGCTGCCCGAGCGAAATGACTTTAATAATGTCAGAAAGGCAATTCAACTATAATCAAAAGCTTGCAAGATGCATTCTGTGTACTGCACAAAAGGTTGTGTGAAGATCAATTTACCATATAACCATATAGATATTTCAAAGCCTCTTTGAGCGACCCATCAGTGGGGAGGTTATGGAGAGCATTAGGCCGCAGGTCCTGTTGTGGGTATCTCCCTCCACATCTATAAATAAGGTGGCTCTAGGCTGAAGGTTTCATAAACACACACCATCATTGGTGATTGTGCCATAAAAGGTGAAGGTGAAGGGATTCCAGCACGATGTGAAGACTGAAGGGTTTGTCTGGGAAAGACTCACCCAGCATAGACATAGCTAATGTTTCATATGAAAGGGTGAGAGAGAGAGAGAGAGAGAGAGAGAGAGAGAGAGAGAGAATTAAGTGTCCAGAGCAGTTGGACTAATGATAATTTCTTTAAAAGCATAAATAATGCATTATTAAAAGCTGCAACAGATTGGAAAGCACTAAAGTGTTCTCTGATGCGTTCAGTTATTGAAGCAGGGTGTGTTTGTTTAAGTTTACACTCAAATGGATGGATGGATGGGCCAACAGGCCTTCTTGCCTTTTAGACTCACCATAGACTGCATACAAAGATGGACAAAAAGTGAAGTGTCCTGATCGCGCCTGGTGGCAGGCTGCAGAAGAGGTCATAAATCTCACCTGCTCCATATTAATGGATAGGACATGGGTCAAGCTAAATCGTCATAGTACACATCAATTACACTTTTCTTTAAGTCTGCTTTAAGACTGATTGGTTGAGCAAGTGTATCAGCGACACCTACCACAATTATCCCTAATCATTACTGCACAAACTCTGGCTCCAAGATGGCACTGTTCAGATATTTGAGCTTAATTTCCTGGATAGCGTAAGGAAGTGGAGACGTGTCGTCTAACCACTATCTATCTGTGTTGTGGACTTCTCAAGAGCCACTAAAGACATCTTCCAACTAATTTCACAAGCTGAGTAGTGCTCCTAATGGCAAGTAAAGTCATCCCAGGTTTTAATTCATTCTAGCACAGAGCTCATCATATAAGTATTACTTTTAAAGACATTTTCTCCAACTTTCTCATTCAGATGATACTGTTCAAGCTCCGAGTCTAACAGCTCCACGGTACGCCCATGAATAATTTGGCCCTTCATCTCTGCTCCACCTTCATAAGACATGAATAATAAATGAACGGTATATTGTCACCCTCCTTAGAACCAATCAATCACCCTGGCTGGTCAGTGCTTGGTCATGACTCTTTTGCCGGCACATCCACATGTACTATTACTGTATATTCAGGCTGCATGGGGTCCAGGGGAATCTGTCCGAGCCAACATCAAGTCACAACCTCTTGGGTTTCTGCTGTGCTGGAATTAGTGGGCACTGTGTGGTATGCCCTGATCAGAGACTGGTGGCATCGACTGGAGTTACGTGGACACAGAGGGCCTGCAAGGATGGATTACTATGGGAACAACAGGCCCAGTGACAGACTGTATGTGGCGCTGTCTATGACAAAAATGGATGAGGGGTTAAAGGTGAGGGGAAACACTGAAATCAATCACAAACACACAGACACTGCACATACATGAAGACAAACACGCCAATGACAGGACTTCATTACTTAAATAATCATATAGACGTACATAGAAACAGGACATTAATTACTACAATTAAGATCTTTCATTACTTAATTCAATATATTATATTTTCTGTTGAATAAAATTGTAAACCTCATATATTAGAGTCTTACACTGTTAGTCAGAAAACAATTGACTTTGACAAACATCAGCCCATCCTTTTTTGGACTATTTTCAAATGATTTTAAAGCTATAAATAATGATTTAAAGAAATCAATATATGCAGGAACCCAAATCTTAGATGTCTAAACTATGCAGATATTTGGAAGCCTCTGCATTTTGTCATAACCCAAACTATCTTGCTGGACTGCGGCTGCTTGTACAAACTTTAGCGGACTTAACCAGCTCAGACAAGCAGAGCAACCCTCCTGCTGACATTGTACGTTTACTGTAGTTGAAACAAAGCGAAGGGATTCAAAGGTGACAAAGAGGTCTTGTGATTTTACTGTGAATGGCGGAAGGGACCAGAACAGGACAACAACGCACTTAACATTTCAAATGGTCATGCATCATTTGAACCAGAGCCTGGTGAGTACATGAACCTGCAGTGTGTCCAAGGAAACAGATCAGGTTGGCGAGCAAAGGAATTTCCTCATAGTGAGTATTTCTGGGAAAAACTATTTCTCTTTTCAAGAGTGTTACGACCCCTGCTGCTTTTCAGAGAAGAGGAGAGGAGAGGAAAGGAGAGGCTGTGTGCAAGTTGTGAATTATCATACAGTTGATGGACTGGCAGGAGAGAGTGTTTGATCCAGAGGAGACGTGAAACAGTTCATCATAATGTAACCTGAGCTGTTCAGTGGGCAGGATGTTAAATCTCCCAAAACCTTTGTGTCGCAGAGGAATCTGTCTGTGTGAGGCTGCATCTTATGTGCAGCTGTGACAGAAATAAGGAGGGTTGAGAAGTGTGGTGGGACTTAAGTGGACGCCTACTGAGAGACATTATTGTGGAGAGCTGTCTCACCTCTTTTCCAAACACACTCCAACACACACCTGCGAGAGGGAAGCAGCGCATCTGTTCCTGCATTCGCGGTTACAATTTAGGACTAATTAAAGGATCTGGGGAAGTTAGCGCAGCGCTCTACACAGCAGTGTACAGCTCAATTTAATTACAATAGATCAACGCCGCCTTAATGGAGCTTCATTGTGCAAGGAATTTGCCTCGCACATGATACAGCTCCCAGCATGGTGAGCAATTCACGTGTAATTAATCAAAACAAATGCACAGCTCAGGGTAATATCATATCATGGGAATGATGTGTTCAGGTAAGACATATGTGCACCCAAGATATTTCATGTCAGAGTGCACACCTAGTTTTAGTCTCAGGTACAGACATTAAAAGACCATCACAGAGGCAGCTCGCTTCCAAAGTCAGTCCCGCTCCATCTATGAGGCCGTGGCATCTGAAACATGATCTGGGCACCTCCAGGCGCCTGCCCTGCCTCAGTCAGAGAAATAACAATGGCAGAGCTGCCATTCACTCTGACACCATGTAATGCCAGGAAGAATGTCACCAACAACCACCAAGAAAAGGCCATGGCTCTAAATGAGAAAATCCCATAGGGGCAGCACATGTTGTTCTGTGTGCGCTACAAAGACATGTTTGCAATCTCAATGGGAATGAAAAGGGAGAATACAGACAGTGTAAGAAAGTGAGATCAGCAGAGGCTAGAGTTTGCCGACCTGCACTCACTAATGTGCCAACAGTGTATGAAGAGATCACATGCGATTCGTGGCCCTGTGGTGGGATTTCCCTTCCCTATAAACATGATGATGGCATTGGCAGGGGGACAGCTGCACTTGTCTAAACAACAGCACAGAAACACTGCCCTGGTCCAAGGAGCTCCCACACATAATGCTCTGTCCACACTGTGCCAGACTCAGACACTGCTGGAAGACAGCTGCTGGTGCACAACTGTACCGGCCTTCACTTAAGAAGGAACTGAAACATACTTAGTCGAGGGTAAAAACACAGTAAGTGAACTTTGACTTAAAAGGACGCCTGTCATTTACACCACGCTGTTTTCACAAAGTTATTTGAGAAGTTAAATTAAATCTGAGGCTGATTTAATAAAACGAAAAGTCAATGCAATTTAAGTTATATCTGTTAAAAGTTTGCAGATTCCTCCACTAAAATGATCATGATACATGTTTATTCTGTGTTGGCCTGATGAAAATACTTTTAATATATGTCTAATAATTTTCTCTAATGTTGTTCTTTCACTTAACCCGTAAACCTTTGGGCTATCTTAAATTATTCCAAGGGACATACATGAGGGGGTCCCCTAGAATATTTACCTCTGTCCTAATTAAATAAGAACCGAATGCTTTACATGTTGGTCCTGAACTGTTGGTTTCTCAGAGGGAAGCAGGCACTACCAGTGAGCTCACACTTTCCCAGTGTTTACATGTTGTATACATTATCGAGCACATGGGACAGACACAGTTTAACACAGAAGAGGGGGACTTGCTTTAGTTTGACGTGCATGTTCTTAATTGGGGAGGTTTTTACTTGTTGGGTGAATAAGCTCTCACATACAGTGGGCTGAAGTCCTTTTTTATCTGTAATGTTGCAACAAGCAACTCCAGTCTAGTCTCATTGTCATATGTGAGCGTGTCTGTCATTACTTCAATCAATGCAATCCGCAGGTTTCAACCATGTTTAGAGGATTTTTTTCAGATGCCAATTATCCCCTGTGGATTTGAATGATTTCAATTTAACCTCCAAGATCCCCCTGATGACTTAGTCATCTAATGAGAGGGAATTGAACGCTGCACCCCGTGTTGAGATGATGTATGGATGTCTGGCATATGACCGTGCTAATTGCAGCATAAGCAACTCTGCCTGGTTAATTGGAGAATTCTGCAGATGACTGTTGGTGTAAACTGATTATAACACATGAAACAAGTCAGGTGGAGCTTCTCTGGCAGCACGTGGCTTCATTCACTAACTTCATGAGACTTTATTATTATTTATTTATTACAGGGATTGTGGTAAACTTACATGAACGCATGGTAGATGAACGCCCATCCTCTCGGCCTCTCCAGCACGTTGTACAGACAGTTCTGTAACTTTCTGAAGCGCTTGCTTGAGGCGGATGTGTTGGCCCGGGGTCCCGGCGGCCCCGGCAGCGGGGTGCCCAGCAGACCCGTGCGGTGGGACGGGTGCCCGCGCTCCGGGGTGGACGGCTCGCTCCGCTCCGTGTGCACAGCGGTGAGAGCGACGAACTCGACCCGCCTGTCGTCGCTCGGAGCCGTGGGCGTCAGCATTCTGATGCCGCCGTTGTTCGACGGGCTTCCCAACATCCTCAGCCCCGCAGCGATCTGAAACTGTGGTTTGGACACTTCTCACTGGATCATCGGGGGCGCACGGCAAAGTTTCGACCGAGAGTCATAGTCCGTTTGGTCAAAGTGGACTCAAAAGTGGTTTCACCGATCAGAGCACAGGAGCCAGGATCATCTCCGACAGTCTGGTTTGTTAAAAGTTATCTGCGAATCACTGAATCGCAGAAGAAAAGATGCGCGATACTTGGACAAGTGAGAGGCGCTGAAACGTGACCTTCAGCGATCATTGTCAGGAGTCAGATAAGAGGGGATAATAAACGAGGTGCAGAGAAGTCATCACACGTGCCAGGTCCCAGAAAAATAGGCTATTAACGTGTGCTGCTAATGACCTGCTAATGACCTGCCATCACTTTGCAGAAATAACAACCTCGCTCAAAGTAAACCACCCTAGAAATACACTTTAAACATGCAACTCACAAAGCAAGTGCGCACAGTGGCCGTGCAGCGGATCTGTGCCATCCCTAAACAAACTCCACCCGCCACAATTGCTTCATTAAGTTCGTCCCTGCAGTTTCTACAGTTTTAATTGGCAGATTGAAGCCCGTCCCCGGCCGCCATCATCAGCCTGCTCTCCTCTCCTCATGTTGTGCGTCTGTGTGCTCCAGCAGCGCTCCTCCGCTCCGGCAGGCGGGGTGCAGCGTGCAGCGCGCAGAAGTGAAGCCCATCTGTGCCGTGATGTCAAAAGAGTCGCAGGCGACCAACTCCACAGAAAGGTGTTGTGAGAAGGTCACACCAACGCGATGTCTGCATCCGTTTTCTTTTTTAGTAAAGCGCGTATAAGAGTGGGTGGAATAAACCTCTCCTCTCCCGTTGAGAAGACGCGCAAGGAGCAAAGGGAGGCGAGGGGTTGGAGGAGGCGCACGGGATGAGTGTGAGCATGGGGATGCGTGCAGTGACGGTGAGATGCACCGGACACTTTTCTTTTTTTTTACTGAGGGAATGAGAGGTCTCTGTCAGAGCTGATAACTTTGATAAGAACTTTTGCTTGTGCACTGATCACTTCTGCACAATTACTACGAAGTCATGGTGACAGCAGTTTGTTGGTTCCACCCGTGTTTATATGGGACAGGGCTTGAAACCATGGCTACAGCAGAGACAGGTGCAGGGGTGAGGGTGGGGGAGTGCACAGCAACAATGACCACCACTGCTGCCTCCTCCTCCTCCTCATGTGGACAGAGCTTTTCTAAATCTATGACTCTGACACACAACCAGTTTGTGGTTATGACACAAATCCTGCGGTTATAGCGCACAGGGCCCTGCAGAGAGCTCACCTGTCAGAGGGCCCTCGGAGGAATCCATCGTGAGGGGTTCCCCCGAACTCCTGCTGCACGGCCTCATTGTCTCATCTGACCAACCACAGTGACACCAGCAAATGCCGAGATAGTAGCATAATGTGTGTTTGAACTGATACACCTCTGCTCCGCTGGATCAGAAAGTCAAACGTAAACCTGGAGGTAGGTTGAATCTGGGTTAGAAGAAGATAAGAGGGAGTTGGGGCTTCTTAAACATTTTCAAAACAAACAATACATTTGCTCTTTTTCCACAATCATATCACTCAGGCATCTGCTCAAGTAAACTGAATGAAATGAAATCTAAGCAAAACCTATGATCGATAGTCAAAAATAAAATGTTTATTATTGTGTGCTCTGCACCAAGCAGAGAAAGTGACCGTGTGCCTCAGACATGTGTTTGGCATTGTGTATGTTTTACAGTGTTCCATAACAACATCAGAGGCGGCTTACTCATGCTAAGTATGTGCGTTCCTGTCCACTGTGACTGCAGCTCTGTGGAACATGTAGGTCTGTGGAATGACATGTGGGAATGCGGCTGCAGTCTCTCACAAGTCACAAATCTAGACATTATTCCCAGGCTCCACTTCCCATTACATAACTTTTCATTACTAATCCTTAACGCTTGACTTTGTGTCACACATATAGATTAAAATGGAATTAACCTTTTCACACTACAATGTAGTTTACAGGACACACATTTTAAATGAACTTATTATAAATATAATAACAAGCTGAAATACTATTATTTGTATTATAAAGGACCTTACCTAACTTTTCCTTTTTAACATGAATTAATTCAACAGTACTGACAATAAAAATTATTTAAAATAAAACTTTTCGAAACACACTGTGTGTCTCTGCTCAAAGCTATAGAGAAAACATTGAACAAAGAATGACTTAAATGTGCACTTTACTGAATCAGGGATTGTGCATGGATGTTGGACTTGCAATTGGCCCCTCTGTGTAAACTGTGGCCCCTTTATGGCCCCTGATTTAGAAAAATCGAGATCCGGCACTGACTCATTCTATGATGAAATAGTAAACAAATTCTTCTTAATAACTCAACTTTAGATGTTCTTATTTTCTGAAAAATTTTACAGTAATGTAGATACTGTGCTGGCATTAGTATTAAAACATGTAAACAAATCTGGATCATGATGAGAGGAACATAAATCTACTTGTAAATAAAACTTGCAGTATACTATCTGAACTTAATCGATATTGTGAAAATGTAAGGACTGGGCTTGTAAAAGGGACAGAGTTGAAAGTAACACTTCCTCAAATCAAAGGTGAGAGAAATATTTCTGCCTTGTTGGAGAGCAACACAGATGTAAACAACAGAAAGAGGGATCTAATTCAGAATGATCGTCATCTCACAGAAGAGTCCTTTGAATCCTAACTACCCCACAATGAAAGGAGGAGAACATCAACACAGCAACATCCTGTAGTCGGAATCTCCCACTACAACCCCCCCTCTCTGTGAGAGTGGTAACTGCTCCTCCTCCCGTTTGTGTTGCCTCTCCTCTCTGTGGCTCAGCAGTCCAAATGAGGCCCGGCGACGGCCAAGGAAGAAGGTGTTGATGGACAGAGGAGCCCTGCTTGTACCCTCTGGGATTTACATCAAAGTTGCACTGAGGCAAAGCCACGCTCCCCCTCACAGCACCAGCCCTGCTCCAGTGTTACTTTCATTCAGTTGTGCCAGGCAGGGGGGATCCAACACGATCTCTGGGCTAAAGGCCGCTGTGTGACAACACACGACAGCTGAACAAGGTCAATGACTATAAAAATGTGAATGTGGAACAGGCGGTTCAATGCACAAATGCACTATGAGGAGCTCACACATTCGTATAAACAGATTCTGTGGCACTCATCAACAACTTGTGTACCAAGGGTGGAATTACAGGCAGGGATGACCCATAGGGGACCACAGGGGCCCGGCATTAGAAGGCGAACTGTTGTGTTCTCTTGAAGCCCACCTCTTCCATCTCTGTTGTTTTTCCACTGCACTCCTCACTCCGAGCATTCACTCACGCCCCACAGAGCCCACTGAGCTGCTGGAGTCGACAGCCACTCAGGGGGAACTTTAAAAATACTCACATCAGCAATTGTGTACTACATATAGTACAGTGCAAATTCAGTCCGTACGACCCCCACCACCCTTATGTTTCCGCTACGCACTCTGACGTTTACTTACACTCCTTAATGGCTTTCCCACCCCGCACTCTTGTTTGCCTTCATTTTCTCTTCTGGTGTTTTATCTGCTTCCCTCTCTTTAACACACATTTTATTTTTCTAATAGAAGACTTCAGAGTGAAGAAGGAAGCAGGGAGGGTCGGATGAGTTGTTGAGACACTGTCTGTCATGGGTTATTGTTGTTGTGATTAGTCTGGTTATAATTTTTGGAGAGATGAAATGACACTGCCTCAAACAGTCCTGGTTGGGAGTGAGAACCTCCTGCTGAGCACCACACCCCAAATTTCATGTAGATGCTGTAAAAATGTCAACTGACAGGAAGCAGCTTGACCTACGTTCATCAATGTGATGCTCTGAGCAACATGAATGAGTCAAGTGTCCGACACAACACACAGTGACTCATAAAAGGAGTCAGGAAGTTACAGTAAGTCGGGTAGAGACCTTGCTCAGTGGCTCATTCATGAGCGCTCTAAAGCCCCTTTGTAGCTCTCCACCACTCTCAGTGCTTTTAACAGAGCTGACTGAGCAGCCAGCTTCTCCTGCATGTTACTGACGACCATTCAGAGAGGTGGAGGGGCACTGCAGCGTAGACACTACCTCACCTCTGTCCAGCAAAAACAACCTCAACCCATACAACTCTGAGCTATTAAAAGACGTTAGTCTAGAAGTGAATATGCACTGAATTATTATACAGACACACTAATGAAGTCCATGTGTTTGACAGTATGATGCAGGTGTTTGGAAAAAACCGCCAGGAAATTCAAAGAATGCAGTTTGTTTTAAAGTTGCAATTTAGTTGTAAATTTAAGTAAAATAAATATTTTAAATATTTTATTCAAGCCATTTGTATTTTGTGGGGCTGATGTTATTTGGCTAGTTCACAGATGTTGATATGAAACCATCATGACAAAGACATGCGACTGAGGCTTGAAATTTAGCAGTTTCACTATAAACTTTATAAATAACTATAAAGAAAAAGCAAAAGCAGAGGTTAAATTCTGAATTTTTTTTTTTACGTAAAATGCAAACAGAAATGCACATCCTTTCTGCAGTGTTCGTAACAGCATGTGCGAATGCAGATACTGATATCTGTGTCTGTGAAAGGCTGATATTCGATAAATCATTCCGGCTCTATGAATTCATTTACATGATTTACCCAAACTCAAATCTGGAACAGGATCTCTGCAATTCTTTTCTTCAAAGTATTTATTACCCTTAAAAAACAATTTCTTTGATTATAAATTGAGGTAAAATAGTTTGACAGATTTTTTACGTATTTAAAGCAGGACAGTTCTGTTGCAGACTGAGCTCCTCAGCTGTTGCATTATTCTCACACAACACTGTATTGTCAGGACCTGGGAAACAAGCTTGTATTATGGTTTGATAAACTCCCCGAAAACATCACAAAGACAGGAATAAAAACACAAACCCCTGAACATCCTCTCCTGTTTTTTTTTTTTCTTGAGTGTGAGGCCAACAACTTGTGTTGTGGCCTAATCACAAGGTCCAGGCCGCAGCCAAGCCAGTCAGCCGCAGTACCTCTGGCCGAGGTTGCCTTGATCTGACCAGACGGGCCAGCCAAGAAAAATACCACCAGACAATCCTTTTCATGCTTGACTTAAGCTCAAACACTCTCACAATCCTTGCTCCTCTCATTAGAAAGAGCCGAGCATGAGTCTGCACTCATTAATGCAGTTATTGTTTGGTGATTAAGTCGATTAAGAACTGGCCCTTCTGTTTGAGTAATGTTTACTTGTGGCTTTGACCACCGTGGCTTACCCAGACAACTGTGTAGCAGGCGGTCACTGTGGGTGCATGCGTGGGGAAATTCATTTCTTACACAGCTATTGATGGGAAAGCCCATCAGAGGGACACTTGACACTTTTGAACTTTGACTCTCAACGCAGACGCCATGCTATATTTGACCTTTACTTGGGCTGAAGCGGGACAGTGTGAGCTCCATGCATATCGCTGCATACCCAGTTTTTCTGTCCCCGTCATAATTACTTCCCTTCCTTTTAAGATTTCGGTGGAATAAGGAATGCAGTCTGATCTGTAGGAGCTGAGCGGTCTCCAGCCAAATAACTCGTGACTCTATTGTTAACTGCTTGCCCTTTGTGGCACATGAAGCTTTTCCAGCGCTTGATGAGAGCAGCAGAAATAGGATTAGTGGCTTTCATATAGTCTTGTTTGGGCGGATATTGATTCCACATTTTTGCCAGACAATTGTAGAGCTGTGCACTTTGGAAAGGTCCATACTCATTAAACAATGCCCCTGGTGAAAAACTGTACACCTGTGTTTGGCAATAAATCAGGTGCCCTAGTACAGTACATCAGTCCCATGTAGTTTATTAGATCAGTGCTGCCCTCCACTGGCCATTTGGGGAAACAGCACAGGTCTCACACCAACACAATTAAAGCCACCAGAATTTCCTTGTGTGACAATAATTCAAATGAGTCTTTCTCGCATATTTACAATTTACTAATATTATTTTAGTTCTTACTTCATACCCCTTGGATTAAAGTTATTGCAAACACAAGCAAATGATATTTTGGGCACTGGTGGTGATATGCGTCTACCTGGAAATAGAGTAGGGGGCTGACCGGGTTGGTTCATGTCTTATCTCTAGGTGCTGAAGCATTTCTCTTCTGTCTCCCTGTCTACCAGCCACACAATAACAAGGTGGTTAACTCCCCTAAAACAGAGCAATAGACAACAAACACAGTTCAGTACTCACCGCCACAAACTCAGAAAATACAAAACAGGAGTTTTAGACAAGTCATGATTTTAATTTGTTTTTCTCACAAACAAAGTTTGTTTACAAAAAGGAACGTCAAAAATAAAAAAAATTACCTATCTATTGCATGTCATGCTGGCAGTTGGAACTTCATGCAAAAATAACAAGAACATTGATAATAATCATTACTGTACAAAAAATAATGGGGAAGATATGAGGCCAAACATTTCAAAACGAAAAAGAAAAAACACTTGAAAAAATGTTCCTATAAAAACGGGGGGGTCGTTTTTTTTTTCTCTCCAGATGGAGTCATGAGTTTGTACGTGAGACTTAAACCAGGGCACAAGACCTAAAAACCACCGTAGACACGGTTGTATGAAACTGCATAGAGGCGGAGAAGAGCTTCCCCGTTCTAAAGACAGAGGGGTGAAAAAAGATAGTGAGGAGAGAAAACAAATAGAGGTGAAGCGAGGACTGATCACACAGTTAACATGAACAGGTTGAAGCCCTTACAACATAAAGTCATGCTTCCTTACTGTGGAAAATAACACAACACAGAAACTAGAGGAAATTATCATTGAAAGATTGCTGTAAAAAGTGATATCTGAGGTATATGGCTTCATTCAATTCATCAATAAATGACAAACAATGAAGAAGGGAAGATTAACGTTGTCACAGGAGGGAAAGCAGGAGGTGAAGAATGAAGAATCCCATGGCTTCCGTCAATCAGATGCCCCAGGACCAGATCGAGTTCATAGAGACAGAAACTTTTTCCAATTCATTTCCAAACAGAGAGCAGGAAGGAAGGTGGTGGGAATAAAGCTCATAAATTTTTTTTTTTTTACTTTTTAAAAATACTTAAGTTCGGACAAAGATAAGAATAGAGTCGGTTGGTGGAGAGACAGTTGACTGTGGCAGTAGATGAATTACGTCTTTACAGATGTGGGCGGCAGAAGTATAAAATGTATCGAAGCGTGTGATTGTGAAAGAGTCAATCAGTGTCCCTTTGGTTTCTGATCCAGTGTTCTAATTTTGTTACAAAACAATGAGTGTTACAAGATTACAGGTCCCTCATCTAAAGGAGCAGTGCTTAAAATCAAGGGTGTCGAGCATCCTTTGTCAAGATTGGTGGCATCCTTCTGCGTCACATGGGCTGGTGTGTGTCTGCGTGTTGTGTGTTTGAAGTAAAGGTTCCTGGTTGGGCTCAGTCGGTGCTGACCTGCGTGGCCTGTGCATCAACTGTCTGATTGGTGGACTGAATGAACATTTGCTGGGTCAGCTCCTGTCCTGCCGGCATCGTCACCTGCTGAATCTGATACAACTGCTGTGAAACAGAGAGACAGAGAAGGTTGAGGGTTTATGTGTAGTTGGATTTTCACAGGATGTTGCTTATTTTAATCTGTTAGGACAAAGCATCTTTTATCTGACTGCATTAGAACATTTATTTATTATCATTACATTAAATTTCTCTTTAAATTTTTATTTAATTCATTAATGCTTATTTTGGCTGGAAGTTATTTCATCTCTGTGGGGGTTTCCGGGTTAAATAAGGGGTAGAGTAGTGTAATTTAGCACATGTCAGCTGGCAGCTTGCTGAATGCGCACGTTAAAAAGAGAAACACTAACAATCCTGTCAAGTTAAAAATGACAGATGCCAACAGGCAGTAAATTTAAGCTTTGACACACTAGATATGTTAGTTCAGTAGAAATGATTACCTGTCCATCAGTAAACTGGTTGAACTGCTGTTGTCCTTGCTGTACCTCTGTCTGTGTGAGCTGGAAAAAATTAAAATAAAAAAATTAAATAAAACAATTGAACAATAAATGATTGGATACAGGATAAGATACTTTCTGAATGTTTTCATTGCTAACTTGATTTACCTGCTGGGCATTGGCGAGAGTCTGAATCTGTCCTTGGACCACTTGTGCTCCGGAGACAGGCTGAGCTAGACGGATGTATTGTAGCTGGCCTGTGTTTAGTTGCACCTGCGGTCGACCGACACAAGGGGGAGACAAAGCTAGATTAAGAGAAAAGGTCATTCGAACGCAGAGGTCACAGCCATTTTCCTGCTCGAGACAACAGCAGCAGGAATCGTTCACTTTCCACTGGTGAAGTTTATAAGATGTATGTTTGATGGCTCCTATCAACGCACTGAAGGATGGATAATATAAAGTCTCACAGTGTCAAACCCCACACCGCTTCATGATTAATGAAGTCTTATCTTTTGCAGCAAACAGACTTTGCTTAACGTATGCTATTTAATCTGTTTAACCTGATCCATCCTTTGCCTCATGCAATTCCCTGACCTTTCCATGCACTCCTTAACCTTCTTTGCTCTATCACCAATCTCTCCCCTAGTTCCCATTCGTTTTCTGTTCCTGCTTGATGCCATTGCTTACCGGGATTTGCTGAATCTCTCCCGTGTTGGTGATGATCTGCTGCATGACCTGCATAGTCTGGCCCTGGGCTTGTGTCTGAGCTTGACCCTGAGCTGCTGTGGCCTGGACGATCTGCACCTGTTGGCCCTCACCCACCTGCATGGTTACCGGCGCGCTCTGATGGAGAGAAAATAAAAGAGAGAAGAGAAAGGCAGACAGAAGCAGAGAGAGAGACAGAAGTAAAACATTAGTTGTTGAACAACTACTGGTAGAGGCATGTAGTGTAAGATGGACACAAAGCAAAGACCAGGAAATCAAACTCCCCTGGAATGTGATTTTACCCAGAGATACAAGCTCATGTTTCCTTAAATATTAAAAGTCAGTTTGAAGATCATCAGACAGACACAAACAACATGGGGACATAAGGTGACAATGCAGGTTTTGTTCTCGTCTTTCTGTCACACTATCCAGGAAAGGTCACCTGATCTCATGCTGCGTCCACCTGTATAGACCTCAGTCAGCTGAGCAGGACAGAGCTCATAGGCAGTAGTGTTGGCCTCAGTCTGTCTGTGTGAGTGGTTAGTGAAGATATAAAAGCATGTGTGCATGCATGTTTACCGTGATGGGTGTGCCCTGTGATTGCACCTGCACTTGCTGTAACTGCTGCATGGTGGCACCTTGCAACATCTGATGGCCGCCAGAGTAGAATGAGAAAATGAGAGAAAGACACAGTGAGAAAAGCAGCGACAGCAACAGCTTAACACATGAATGCAAGCGTGTGTGGAGTGTATACACAGAGAGCTTCAATGCTAATGCAGCCAAACAGTGACATTAGCAGGAAACGACACCTGCGAGTGTGGTCATGAGATGTGCAAGTAAAACAAGAGGAATGATAGAGAGGCTGAGGTGAAATGATAAAAACGGATAAATAGCTTTGGACAGGTTTTTAAATATGCATGTACATCACAGTGATGTTAACAGCAACATAAGTTATTCCAGCTGAGGTTACATGTGTCTTATGAGACAGACACAAAAATGACAGAAATGTTACAAGTGACAAATAGCAGCACTAAGACTCTGCACATTGACAAACAGACACACAAGTATAGAATATGAAATGAGATCCCTGCTCATCACCGTTCTAACTCTCTCCATCTTTATATGTTCTTCATACTTCTATAAGGCTTTGTGCTCACTCCACAGACCAAATCTATTGGAATGGACGTGACGGGATCCTGATCTGTTTATATCAAGGAAACCTTAATGTTTGTTTAACACAAGATGGATAGAAACACGCGCTGGAAGAAAATCAAACAAATAAAAACTTTACAGCTTTCACAGAGTACCAAAATGCTCATTCTTGCAAAGTGTTACCTTGTAAATAGATTACTATTAGGTCTATGTAAGGTGAGTGTCACAGTGTGACCTCCCTGTACTCAGCGGGGACTGCAGCAGCACTGGTGAATCAGGCCAGTCTAACTGACTGTGACAGCTCAGCTAAAGGCAGTCTGCAGAAGCAGCATGAAGCACCACAGCAGCCCAGCAGCCCAGCAGCACAGCTACATGATGTGCAGAGACCAAGCTGGTCAGAGGAGACGCTTACGAGCAAAAGTAGTCGGAATGAGATCATTAGAAAGAGAGATGACTGAACGGCGTTCCTAATTATGCGTATTTATTATCTTAGTGTTTAGTGAAACACTCAGGGGAATGAAGCACCGCTCGTCGTCTCTGTGAGAGTGAGTATGTGTCTTTCTGTTTTTGTGTGTGTGTGAGTGGTAGGGGTTCCATTAAGAAACAGTTATTGATTTCCACTTTTTGGTTTCTTTCAGCTGTTTCTTCTGTAGCTGAAACACACTTTACTAGTCAGGATGAGAAACTGCAAAAGACTTGAAAAGTCGACTGTATTATTATACATTTTTAAGATAATCAAATATTTACTTCATGTATAAGGCAAAACATTAATTACATGATTTCAGAAATACAACCATGATTCATACACAGTACAATGTATGTATGTAACCTGATAGCAGACATTTCAATCAATCAACCACAGAAAGTTTTTTGTGTCTATGAACATAATTTGTAAACAGTAAATAAAAGATAATGGGATGTTGTGAGATTGATTAGGTTCTAAAAAATAAAGCCAGACATGCAACAAACCTTTTGCAGCACGATTCCCAGGACTGAGTGGATTTTAGAATGTGCTACTTAACACAACTGGGGAAAGGTAATCCTCCAAGTGTTACACACACACGCACAGGTTTGTGTAGCTAACCTTATTAGGATACTAATACACTATATCTTTCTTAGAGTGTAGTGTAGGAGTAATTGGCTGTTACAATGTATTTCTTCATGCTGCCAAATAATATTGCTTGAAATTCTCAACTGTGGTTGCATTTAGTAGCTGCGTGTTTAATTATGTGTGTGTATGTCCTTCATTCTCTGAAGTGCTTTGTGACAAACCCTGTGGAGTGCTCTTAAAACAAGGTGTTACCTGTCCTTGCTGTGGCTGTGCGATGATGATCTGTCCAGGCTGGATGGTCGTGGCCGTTTGTGCGCCGGGTTGCTGCCCTTGTTGTGTTCCCTGCACCTGCACGGCTCCGGGCTGCTGGGCCAGGGTGAAGTAGTACTGCACCGGCTCTGCTGGAGCCACTGACTGACGCATCTCCTCCTGAAGATAATAAAACAAACGCACACACATACACAAACAGAGGAATGCCTATCAGTCCATTACATCTCCATTAATTATTTTTGCAGGTGTAACGGAAGAAGAGTCCCTCTGATAAATAACTGATGGGACTTAGCCGAGGAAGAGTAATGTAATCTAGATGTAAGCTCCATTACAGGCATCATACTGGTTAATACCATACACCGCCTGCCTGGACACGTGCTAGGCAGAACATATGTTTAACTCTGACAAGCCAGGAGTAAACTTTCTGTAACACCAATGTTTTAATTCCATAATAAAACAAAAAAGACAAGGCTTGATTGATTTATGTATGTAAATGTTCTCTCTGTACGTCCTCTCCCTGGGTCAGCCTGCACACATGCAAAGGATCATGCTTAGATCAGCAGGTTAAATGTTAATGAACCCTGGTCTACCAATTCTTAAAAATGAGCAGGACTTCATCTTGATGAGGTTTCTCCATCACCAGAAGCGTAAACACCCCTCTCCCAGCTCCATGACAACACAGCTGAGAGTGTAGGATGTTTACATGTCTGGAGACGGTCTACTTGACAAAAAAAAGTATCTCACCCCTGTTGTATAAAACCTATCCACAGTATATTATTCTCTTGCAAAACAAAAAAAACATTTACATCATAGTACTAGTACCTATTAACTACTGACTGATACAACTAGTGGTCACACTGAGGCAACTGTTGGCTGTCAGAGGCAATAAGATGCTGCAAACATCCGACTGAAAGCCCTAGGGGTCCCAGCTTCCAGTCAAGGATGTTTACAGCCCCTCCAGGTTGCCAACACCAGAAAAGCTCCTGAGATGAAGACCCAAATGATCGGCTCTGCTGTCCACACTTTGGATACAGCAACTGTGTGCCTATGACTGTGGAGGTCAGATCCTAAGTGTGTGCTTCCCTACCTGTCGTTTAGGGGGCTTCAGGTCGTCCCGGGGCACAATGTCAATCAGGAAGTCAAACTGGTCGAACTTTGTTATTGCCATGGCAATGTCGTTCCTCTGTAATCATAACAGACACACAAGGTCAAAAGATTAGGTCAGAGTTTAATTATGATAACTAAATATATGCAGCAACCTATATATAAACATGACTCAGGCCCTCAGGTCATCTCATAATAGCCACACATGAGGCTACTTTGGAATTGAAATGAAGTTCTCAGTAGTGTTATAACAGGCATTTAACATGACAGCCCAGCTCAAAGGAAGAGAGGAGACATCTAGAGCGGAATCTATAGAAATAAAGTGTGAGGCTTTGTTGGTTTTCTTAGTCCTCTATGATAGTAGATTTAATATATTTTGGCTTCGGACTATTGTTCAGACTCACTTTAACTTTAACAAACTGTGATGGGAACCTTTTACAATTCACAAACAACTAATCAAGTAAACTATTGGCAAATCATTAAATAAATATCGGAACTAATAGTTGTCGCCCTAGATAACTTGCATTAAGGTTCAACAACATTTTAACCATTAATGAAGGCAAACATATTAATAAAACCAAACTGCCCTTGTGAGCACAAGCTCTGCTACTATACACCTTCCTATATCCATAGCAGTGTGCTGTCTCTGTGGAATTTTCCACAGGATATCGGCCGTCAGGACCCCCCATTGTGGCCCTCCCTGCACTAGACTCTATTTATAGCAGCTTGATTAATATCTGGTAACACCAGGTCACATCTACACTTGTTCTATTGATGAGCGTTGCTATGGTGACCCAAATTGGCATCCCCTCTTCACAATACGATTCAGGGGCACTCCTGCGTGTGTGTGAACATGTGGAAAGGATTGCA
The DNA here is from genome assembly GCF_024713975.1 of Paralichthys olivaceus. Taxonomy (NCBI): domain Eukaryota; kingdom Metazoa; phylum Chordata; class Actinopteri; order Pleuronectiformes; family Paralichthyidae; genus Paralichthys; species Paralichthys olivaceus. The sequence continues at coordinate 9,997,658 of NC_091112.1, forward strand.
CCATTTTCTCTCATTAACACACAAAAGAATCACATTCATGAGGTGAAACGTCACAAGTTCCTCATGTGACATTTGTTGTATAACATGAAATTAACATGTAAACCTGCAGAGTAAGTATTACAGTCCAGTGGAGATCTAAACAGTTTCATGCTTAAAAAAGAAATCAGGTGACAGGAAAGTGAACACTGTTCTAAAGTAGATCTCTAATTTAAGACTCTCAAATCTCTTTTTCTACCTGTGTGAGCATATACACATATCCATTGGTTTCTTATCTCTCACAGGTATGTGAATGGATAAAGTGGACTTAAGAGCTGTTCAGCTGCACAGTTTTCTCCTCTTGACATCAAGGTGAGACAAACTCCAGCCTGATTTTCCTAACTGCTCCCATCAGTACTCTCAATCTTTCTGCTCCCTTTTCCCTTTGCATCATTCCAGAGTCCATCTTATTCAACTTTGGGACAGCAGAGCAAGCAAAATGGCACCAGAGGGAAAAAGTGGGTCACCAGCGGCCGCCTGGCTTTGTTTTTAAAGTCAGAGGAGGGAGAAAGAACGAAGCAGGGGTCCTCAAGGGGATGTTGGTATGAGGCCTCTCCTTGTATATGCACACAGACACAAAGTGAATACAAAGTAACAAACGAAAGGGACTAAAAAACTAAATGTGTGGAGTGAGAGAAGAATTAAGAAGATAAAAGTGGCAGAATAAGGATATATACAGAAGAATGATTAAATTATAGTAATGTAATCATTACAAAAGATGGATGTGACAATCCAAAAGAGTGGAAAGAGAGAAAACTAACACAGAGGGGTTAGCTGATTTGAAGTGTAGTGGGGTGCGATGTGATAAAGGTAAAACAAGTCACTGACCTGTAGTGTGCGTCGCTTGTTGTCCTCCGTGTGGATCCACGCTCTGAGTGTGAGCTCCGTGATGAAGATCTGAGCTGCCTTGGCAAACAGAACTGGAGCCTCTGCACTGATCATCTGTGTCACGGAGATGGAGTTGCATTTAGTTAAATACACCTGCTACTTTTAAACATCAACCACATATCAGCTACAACATGAATCAGTCATTACAGGAGTAAAAAAAAAACTGCATTACATTCACAGGTGCTGCAAACCACAACACTACTCAAACAGAATATATTACCAAGCAAGAGAAGGTCATCATTCATCTCCTTAACACATTTGCAGTTTTGTATAACATTCAAACCCTTATTCATCCCTAAAAACAGCTCTTAGCTGTCAAATCACTGGTCTGCCAGTCTAATGGCTTGAAGCTCTTTGTATTGAGCACTGAACTCTGACCAGCCCTTGCAATAATTGATTAAGTGTAAAGAATGAATGTGAAGCTTAAATGCTGGAGGTGAAATCGAATAATTACCCATGACTCGCATGTGGTTGCACACATGCAGAAAAAGCTGCTGCATCAGAGCTGACAGAAGGGTCCTGTCTTCAGATATGTTAGTGAGCTCCTGATCTCTTTACCTCTTTAAGCTGCTGCTTAACTCAGGAAATGCTCTTGACACGACACAGACAAACACACATACATGTTCCAAGGCTTTCTCTTTAGACACTGTGAACAGCCCTGGGTGATATTCAGGCTGGCACTCCTTCATGCCAGCAGCTGTCTAGTTGAATAAAACTGACTAATATTAGGAGATGGGTACGTTCCTTTGATCTGAGCTTGTGAACACAAGCCCTAAATGCCATAGAAAAACTGAGGATATCTGAACAACTGGTTTTTGTATCAAGAGTCAACAACTGATAAAATCTTGCCATTTAATAAAAAACTCTTCACTGTTGAGTCCAGCAGGCTTTTCATAAGCACTGTGTTGCCTGAGGAAGAATGCCATGTTTGGGAACACGATCCTTAAAGGTTCAGCGTGTAGAATTTAGTGACATCTAGTGGTGAAGTAGCATGTTGCAGCTGAATACCCCTCATTTCACGTTGTCCTTCCAAACATGCCAGAGAACCTGTGGTAGCCTTCAGTTGTCATGAAAACTCAAAAGGTGTTTAGTTTGTCCTGTTCGGACAACTGTAAAAAAACACATGGCAGCCTCCGTAGAGAGGACTTGCTCCTAATGTAAATATAAAGGGCCCATTCTAGGGTAAAGAAAACAAATTCATACAATTTAGATGATTACACACTAGTGAAAACATCACAATGATTATTTTATATTCAATTTATATCCCTGTCACCTAAATCTTACAAACATAATCTTTAAGGCGTTAAAATATGCTTTATGTGTAAAAACATAAAAGTAAAATCAAATGTGTCTAAATCATTGTTTCCGAGACCAAAGCAAAGCTTTACTGGTACTTTTATTGGTAGTAGTTTTCCCCAATCTTCTTAGTGCTCTCTGCTATAATGATAAAAATATATCTGTAGTAAATTTAACTTCTCAGGTCCATGAAGGGGGCAGCCTGGCAGTGGTAACACATATCCCACCATTAGTGTCATGTATTTAAGCTCTCATCTTACTTTGACATCCTCATCCAGCTTCATGATTTTCTTGATTCGGGCTAGAGGTAACTCCTGCACACGGAAATCCTTCTGAAAGCAACAGACGACTATTAGTTTATAAACACAGCTGTTTGAAAATCAAATAAAACCACTGAATTTCAGCGTTGAATTTGTTAGGTTTGTGAATGTCTTGTCTGTTTCCTTGGCGAAACGTACCACAGTCAGGTTCCTGATCTCCTCCATGACACGAGGCCAGAAGGACTGCAAAGTCTGCTGGGCATCGCTGCCCCCGGCTCCAAACGCATCTGCAGACATCCTTTACTATGCTGCATGAAGGGATGACAGGGATGACAGGGAGGGGAAAGAAGAAAAGTAAAAGATAATTATTAGAAAATGAACCAACAAAAGACATGTGACGTGAAGATTCAGAGATGCTCATGACAAGGAAAAGACACCAGGACACAGAATACAGTGTCAGTCCAAGCCAGGCCTCGCACTGCCCAGAGCACTTCCCCAGTGTCACAAACACATGTCCTGTTGAAGCCTGTAATTATAATATACAGTGAAATCTAAAATAGAGTCGCAACAGGTTTCTATTCTTGTCACTGTGGGATGTTGACATGCCCAAGAACCCACCACCAGACTGGCAGCACGCTCTCTGATCGTGAACCACCTTAGGCACATAGCTGCAGCTCCTCTGCAAACACAAGCATGTCATGTGAAAGTCAATTGCTCCTTGTGACCCCATGCAGTGAGGACACATGTGCGTTTGTGAAATGGAGTAACTATCTTGTGACAACAACTGGGTCCTAGTTTGTTTTTAAGGATGCACAATGTGAACAAACACACGCAGACGCTTGCAAACTCATAAAAAGCTGTAAAGTGAAATTTACCGGCTGTTACACACACATGCATATTGACATAAAAGCTTGCTTCTACAAGGGGTCTGACAGTTTGAAAGAGGATCCAGGAGGTTACTATGGCATGCCAGGAATCCGCTTGGGGAATATTGGCCTGCCTGTCTGAGCACGCCAAGCTTGGCGTGTCTGGATCGCACTCTTTCACTCTCACCCTTTTCTCCCAACCTCAGTAAGTTCAGCAGAAGGGAGAAGAAAACGTAAATGGTGGGGGGCAGAACAAGAGATGAGTGTGTAGAGCTACTCGAGAGAGACGGAGTGTGTTTGTGTGTGGTGCTGAGGGGAGGGGTTGTGCCTTGTCCGGTACAGCATTTATCCAGCAAAGACAAAGTGCCAAAGGCTTTAACAGGGGGAGGTAAGAGACAGACAGGGCCTCAGTCAGACTGCTGTGCAAACCTAGCTATGTGGGTCAAACAAGACAGAAAGAGGGAGACACGGAGGGAAAGAGAGGGACGTGACAGTACAAAGAAAAAGAGTGTTAGGAGAAAAGGGAGGGGGGTGTCTCCTCTTTATCTTCTCTTTCTTTTTTCACTCTGGGCCAACAGGCATGAATGGCTGCGGCTCCGGTCCAACTGACAGAGTGATACAATACAAAAAGACAGCCTTTCAAACACTTCATCTAGACTCTCAACGTTCTGTAACAGAGGTTGACTTTGGGTCCACGTTGGCTCCTTTCTTCCTACCAGTTAAGTGCAGCTTTAAATATTTTACAACTATAACTTGCTAATTACGAATGCAAAGCCTTTACCTGATTGATTTTTGAAAGGTAAGATTGGTTCTCTGGCATTTGTGGAAGATACTGAATAATATAGGAGTGGCACTGTTGCATCCTGCTCTGTCGTTCAGTTTTCGACAAAGAGTAACCTAAATCGATGAGGCAGAATGGCAGCGGGGGTGGCTTTATATAAATCAATCAGGCCGCTTGTAGCTATGACATGCCAGGCGAGTGATTGACCTTGACAATGTCTCCCCTGCTCTGTCTGACAGTCCAGCATCCAGTTGCATTTCAAGGTTGATTGAGACCATGCAGTCAGTAGAGCAATCCCAGCATTCCATGGGGCAGAAATGACTGACGGGAATTATAGTTACTCCTCCTCTGCCCGATGGTTGAACTAACCTCAGCCAGTTCTTGTGCAGCCTCTATGCACTTTGCGGCACCATGACCATGCAAATTTGTTTTTCTAGCTAAATGGTATTTGGCCACCCATATCAGCACTTGATCTTGTGATAATTTGGAACAACACAACCTTGTGTGTCTGTACTTCTGCCAGCTTGTGTGACACTCTCCAACAATTTTGCCTGATAAGAAACAATAAGTAGGCATTTCACTTAACAGAATTACAGACAACCATCTGGCTTATAAACATGGTAACATTGAGGGGGATAGGAATTAAAAAAGCAATTGTTTCAATTGTTAAAAAGAAACATTAGACTCTTAGAGCACCACAGCTCCTTCTGCTCACTCACACATGCCTCACTTCTCGTAAACTCCTGCCCTTTCTTATAAAAATAGAGCTGTTATTAAGTCACATGCAGCCCAACCCCCTCTCTCTGACCCCATGACCTTCAATGTAAATACACAACCACGCATTAACCACAGCAGCAGCAGGGTGGAGAGAGACATTAAAGTGTGACAAGAGGCAGGCTGAAGTGGGGGAGTGTCAGAAAAGAAAGAAAATTGAGAGAGAGAGGGAGACAAGGTATCAACATCCCGCAGCAAGCATAGCGTGTTGTACCCTCAGTATATCAATATTAACATATTTCCATCAGCTTTGCATCAATGGAAAGTTTGTGTGGGAGAACATCTGACACGCGAGTGCAGAACATTATGTCTTCTGCTGACTTTATGCAACACCTTCTATGGTCTGGGTCTAGACTAGTCAAATAAACACACAGAGTGGGGCTATCCACTGCACAAAGAAAATCAATGTAATTTTGAGACTCCCTGAGAGCTAATAAATGTCAACGTTATAAAGGTTGTAAATGGTGCGGAGAGAGAGCCAGTGTCAAGATGGCTTATTTTATCTGCAGTGGTAAGCACAATTTTCTTCTGTATTTCAGGTATCTAGATGTTTTAATTATTTCTTAAATGGAAATCCATATTAAAGATTTTTTAGAACTAACTAGCTGTTGTCAGTAGTGTAAGTTACTGCAGATAAAGAATCCGCAAAAGTTATGAATGGACTCTACTTTCTTTTGAACTTTTCTTATTTCCTAATACAGTGCATCATTGTGTCAAAGGTGACAAGCTCATCTATGCTGCATTGTTCTGTAGGCTATATTAGGGTACATGTTGTTGTTCCGCAATGTCCATCTCTCCTCTCCTCTTCCCTGCGGTTCTGTTGTCCTTCATCAGGTCATTCAGACAGAGAGAGGCCGGTGTTGGGTTTCCATTGCTCTCTATGTGTGTGTGTCTTTGAGGACAAACGTGATGTCTGCGCTTTGTCAACATTTTCCAACGCAGCAACTTGCTCTTCCTCTTTATCGCTCTCCCTGTCTCTTCTCCAGAGCTTCCCGTCTCACTCTGTCGCCCATGGGTGTGCGTTTTCTCTTCCTCTGTCTTACTTACTTTCACCTGATCCCCCTTGTCCAACTTCTCCGGGAGAGTCAATGTTGCTCTGCCTGCAGCAGCTGAATCAGCGCTAATGTTGTTCTCCCAGCCCGGGCCTGCATCTCTCCTCTCTCGCTCTCATCCCTCCCTCCCCCTCGCACTTACTGGCACGTCACATCAAGTGGCCACTCACAGCAGCATCAGCGACTCGCTCCAACTCTGACATCACACCACTTTACATGAGCCTCCAATTCCTGTCCAACTAAACCTGATAGGAGCTTGGATCAGTGCACGCAGAAAACCGGTAAAACCACAAGATAATATCACTTAACTATTTATTTATCGTTTTGGTCTTTAAGATGAGTAAAAAAGGAACATTATCAGCCTTCAACTCCTCAGGTATAATTGTATATAGGTGAGCAAATTAATTAATTGGTATTCGGTTAAGGCAAAATGTTCTGCAGTTAACTGCCCCCTCGATCAACTTACGACCTCTGTAAAGTGAGATTAATTTTGCCAAGAGATAATGAAGAGAGGCAGTCTGGGAAGACTAACTTTTCCCTGAGGTGTTTCAGTCTCACATGTCACTAAGCTGAAGAAGAATTAATTTCATCACAGATCTTTCCCTCAAGCAGGATGGACACTTCATATTGAAGAAGACATGCTTTTAAAAAGACCTGACAGAGAAATTCAGTGTCAATAGGTGCCAAGTAAGGACATAATACCAGCTAACTGATGAGCGTTGCTTTACTGACATGTCTTTAGCAAGAGGTCAGTTTTCCACAGGCTGCTGTGTGAAACTGTCAGTGATGCAGAATGGACAGTTCTGCAGGAAGGTCACTAAAGGTTGACGTCTGCTAGGTTTTAACTGGCCAGCTAAGCAGAAAAAAACCAATGTAGCTCTGTTAAAACAACATTCATCACTGTTTAACAGAATACATCATTGAACCACTGAATCTTTCATTTACAGCGTTTACTGTGACGGTTTTATTCTGATCTACTGTATCTAAAATGACAGAATAAACAGCACATGCAACAAATGTCATACTGATAAACAGTCCCTTTAAATGATGGCCATAAATCAAAGAGGGCAAGTTTACATATCCTGTACTATTAAAGTGTTCACCTTGATGAACCCAATCGCAAATGCCACAAACACACTGGCACGGTTACAGCATGCAGGGTTAATGATTTACTTGGGAAAAAAAAAAAAATATCAAGAAGTTCCCAGCCAGAAATTACAGATTAACTACTGCAAATCACATAACATTTTCACAGATGCTGGTGCAAATGTTTTGTGATTTAACGAGAATGGACGGGGTTATAATAACAGACGTGCTCTCTGTGACCGACAGAGTAACATCCCTTTGGCTCGGCTGGACCAATCCAGTTGACCAAACAGCCCCTGCAAACTTTGCCCTTGGTTCTGCTTCAAGCCAACTCCAGGAAGTGCTAGTCACTGATCTCCCAAGGTCATTCAACAGAGGAGAGAGAGAGAGACCAGCGCGGGAGGAGGGAGAGAGAGCTAGATGAAAGAGAGAAGGGGAGGGACGGGGGGAGGATAAAAAGGACAGGTTTTTCAACTTTCACTGCAGCACTTAAGTGACCCCAGCGGTTCAGGCTGTGTACTTTCTAAGAAGCTTAATGAAAACATCACATACTTTACATATTAGCTATGTTCCGTATCCCCCTTTGAGTTTCGCTTCTCATCCCCGGCTATATGTTTCCTTCTAGTTGCTGACAGAGAGACTGCAGGGAGCCAATCTCACATTCCTGTGACCTTCATCCAATGCTAGGCCCAGTCCCTAGCGTCAGAGGAGGCAGGGCTACAGCTACCTGCATATTCAAGCTGGAACACAGCTGACTACCCCTGGCTAGCCACACACACAGGCCTAAGTGACAGTGTACACATGTAAAAAAAGAGGGGGCAAGGACAAAAGAGCATACGCCTGGTAGTAGTGGTCACCTTAGTGATAAGATGAAAGGCCTCTCGATTTCTAAGTGGTTTGCGTGTTTCATTTACTCTTTCCTCCCCGTGTGTGCCTATGGTACAACGAAGGGCACAAATGATATTCAAAGCTCATGCAGACAGCAGCCAGCCCTGGGATTTGGCAGCAAGGGCTTCAACTTAGGGTTTATTTTTAGTCTCCCTCTCTCAGCCTCTCGCACTATCTCCCTCTCTCTCTTTCCCCAACGGGACTTTGTTTTGTCAAAGGCACCAATGGAAACTTTCAATTAAGAAGCGAGGGAGGGGAGAGAAAGGGAGTCAGAGGCAAGTGAAAGTAGAGGCACCCTCCAAAGATTCTATCAGAAGAGATCAGATCAAACTATTAGCCTCCTCTGCCCTTGAAGCTGACGGACTGACAGTCTGTCCCATCTGGGTGTCTAGCACGGTCGGGGAAGGGGCCTGAGGGGTCCTGAGGTCATTGCAACCAGCTGCACCTCCACCCCTGGAGACCCCGAGCACCAACAATGAGAGATATCCTCTCGCGGAGTTCTCAATATACAACAAATCTCCTTTCAACATGGATGCCATCTTTGGTGCTCAGCTCTGCGTCACTGTCTGGAGCTCACGAAAAAACAAGGACATCACATTGAAACGTGGGGTCCGGATAAGCACCCTGATGTTCCCTGGCCTTCAGGACATCAATGCAATCAAGATAGTGAAGCACATCTAAGCACAGAGTTGGAGTTTGACTGTTCTATTCAACACCAAGTGAGTGGTTAAGTGTTTGTCCGTGTGGTGGTCCACATTCAAAACACAACAAGTGACAAAGACAGACTGAGTCCACACAATATTGTTTCTTGAAAGAAGATTGGATGAAAATATACAACATGAAGAATCATCACAGTTGCTTTAACCAATTCTGTAAAAAACCAACAATGCTGTAGTGAAGTGACAACTGAAGGACACGGGTGAGAAGCGCACACGCACACACGCACACATAGAGCACAACTCCAATCTTCTAAGGAGAGTACTACAGGACGGGAGAGGGAGGGGGACTGAGGACAGCTGTAAAGGACAGACACTGTCACATCACTGCAGGGCAGGATGGAGAGAGAAAACATCTGAAAGTGAGCAGAGGAGAGGAATTTATTCAGAAAATCTAAGCCTGGCCAACTTGACGAGTCTTCTCTCTAGGTGTGTGTTTTCAGCGATCAGACTTACCTCTGTGCCCTTCATGGTGAACAGCCTGCCCTGTTGGAGCGGAGCAGAACAGAGGGAAACAGATAGCCCTGTTCAAGTCTCCTTGAGCGCATGCAGCAGCAGGAAGAAGAGGCACAGATGTTGACAGAAAAACTCTCAAGCTCCTTCACTTCCTGCAGTCCCCTGATCGTATCAACAGACAAAAGGCACTCTGGCTCCACTGGATGGCTTTAAAAAGGTTCTCAGCCCGGACACACAGAGAAGAGCAAACCCCCCCCCCCCCTTCTTCTTCCCCTCCCCCTTCTCTCTCCCACTCTCCCTTTACACATTGCCCGGTCTCCTTCAGCAGCCCCCCAGCGTCCTCCTCCTGCACAAACATACAGCCCCGTCCCTCCTGTTTCTCTTCTGAGCAAGTCCCCTCCAACTCGCTGACCTTCTGTGTCTCTCTGCCTTTTTCCCTCTCTAACCCCTCTCCCTCTCTCTAACCAGTGACCTGTGCATTTGTCTTTGAGCTGACCCCTGGCCCAGCGCACAGAAGAGGGCGAGGGGGAACAGAGAGCCCGGCACAGCAGCAGGCAACAGCAGGCAAACAGTACAGCGGCACTCCCGACTCACAACAGCAATCTCTAGCCTCCTTCCCCTTTAACATTCAAGAGTAATCAATCTAGCATGCTACATGATACTCAAACCCCACCTCACACCCAGCTCCCGCCTCAGTCTTACACTTGCAACCAGTGAGAGGACAGGGTCCTCCTATGCCATTGGATGCTGCACACACCAGTCAGCTCTGACACATCCCCTGCTCCTCCCATTTCCTACACCCAACCCCCTTTTACCGACAGCCAACTTCCTGCTCTAAGTTACCTTGAGCTGCAGGATAGGGGTCAGGGAAAAGAAATGGGGAAGAGAGAGAAGAGAGGAGAAAAGGTGGAAAAGAGCAAACAAAGTTGTGGAAAGCTGTTCAGGGAGTGTGTGAGGGTATGCTCGTAGTGCCTTGCCTCTGCATGGTTTGTCCTCTGGCGGTGGCTGCCTTCCCTGCGGCTGAACAGATGAGAAAGGTTCCACGGGCTGCTCTCTGACAACTGCTCTCTGCTTATTTACAATGTCAAACTAAATGTCTCCCTCTGCCCCGCCTCCGCTCTGCCGCTACAGGCTGACAGCAAAGTGATGCAGGCGGCCACGCTGGCCCTTACTGGCTAAAACAACTGCCAGAATGGATGCCGCATGTTGCATTCACATGATTTAAAGTACAAAAGCATCCTCGGCAGACTCACTGTCTCATACGTGTGCACAGACATACATGCACATCCACACACACACACGCACCTTTTTGTCCTTGCTTTCTCATTCATCCTTGCTCACAACCACATCTAGCCTCTAACCAACCTATTTGTCATAATGAGATTCATTGTACTTTTAATATTATGCTCACGGAGAGACAAAATTGTCTACATGCACGGTCAGTAATTACTCATTTAGAATATGAATTAGATAAATTAGACTCAATTCAACAAATTCTCATTAGTCATGGGAACAGAGTTTTGCAACTTGCAACATGAATCCAAAGAAACCATAATCATGGTGTTGATTAAATTAACACAAAAACGAAATACTGCATAACAGATCATTGCAGAGACAAACAAAAAATGAAGATGAATCAGCTGACTGGTGAGCAGTCACGGAACAGAGATGGGGGGTGAAGCTGAATCTTGCCCTATTTGTGGATAAACAAGACTCAAGAGATATGGGTGAAAGTCTGTAAACAAAGACACCTTTGTCTTGACTCCAAATCCTCTGCTAACAGCAACTTCCACCATTGAAACACCATCAAAAAACCATGTCAGCAATGTCCTACAATGTCCTTCTTGTTAACTCGCCACTTGCATAAGGTGCACTCTTTCTACACAGTAACCTTTACTTATGAACAGACGCAGAACACTGCTCACGTGCAACACTCGCAGTGTTTAATGCACCACTGACTATCAGTAATTCCACTTTAAGACATGTAAAGCTTAAACGGCAGTGTTAAGAAAATGCAGAAAGTTAAAGTGAAATGGATATGAAATCTTGGTTAGGGGAGCTTTTAACTTGTACAAAGGACGATGGCATGGCCCGAATCTTTATGCTGAATATTACTGCAAATTCTGACTGTAGTGAGAAATACATCAAGCTAAAGAGGGGGAGAGAAAGAGAGCAAACCTGTCCCATCAATGAAAAACCTAGAGGGGGAGGGGAACCGGAAGGATGGAGAAGGACAGAGAGGAGAGTTGTTACAGGATGGGAGGGGTAGAACAAGTGGAGAGAGGGCGAGAGAACAAGACAGACTCAAGAGAAACAAAGCTAAATGTTCCCTTTTCTATTTTAGTGTGGAGCACTGGGACTAAAGCAGGTACTATAGCCATCCAGTTAATGATTAGAGCGGAGCGGCACAAAGATTAATCTCTTCAGTGTGGCACCTTGCCAGAGCAATTCTCCACATAGGTGCATTACAGCTACCCAAAATGCTTCAGTAATGACACCTGGCAAGGTCACCATACAAACGAGACCTTCCCATGACCTGTGCAGCCCGTAGCAGGGACATGTTTGCTCTCACTGACGCTGTTTAGAGATAAACCTCCACCAGCCAGACTATGGGTTTCATAAATACACAGCTGCCTCAGGGTAGCCAGAACAGGCCATGCATTCACCCAAAAACATGCAAAAATGCATGCACACTGACAGTCAGCTGACTGACCTGCACACAAATCACTCAGATCAGGTTGGAATGCACCTAAAACAATAATTTTAAATATAATAACACATTATACAGAAAATAATAATGAGAAAACTCCTATAAATCTATCAACTGAATCAAATGCAGGACTGAAACCAAACACAGCATCTGACCCCTCTGCTGACAATGAATATAAAATACTACAGCACCTTTGATATATATATATATATATATATACACCTGGGATATGCAGTAAAGGTGATATTGTTCTCCAGACATATTAAATCTTAACATTTTCATTCATGATGGACTTAATACATTATGTTTCCTGGACATTGATAAAGACAAAAAAAATTACCGAAAGTACTGCTTAATGCTGAGTGACCTTTCTTTCTTGTTTCTCTATATTTTTAAGGTCTCGACCTTACAATGTAAAGTGCCTTGGATCATGTATATCATGAATATAACGAGTGTGCAGTGTTGTCTTCATTTAAGCTACGTGCGTTATGTTCACCGAGTTTGATCGAAACTAATCGAGTCGCACACACTTTATTTACATACAGATAATAAGGAGCATTTATTCTGTAAAATAGCGCAATTTAGCGTCAGCCTTTAATTCGGTGTTGCACTGAAATGAAGTCACTACAACAAACAAATTAAAGGATAAAGTGCGAGACAACGAAACAAATTCAACATCCCAGTGTAGCAGATGGAAGCCGGTATTTATGTATCACTCATAAAAACTACATTAAAAGCAGTGTATCGTTGCCGGCTGCTAAACGCGTAGGACAACAAGCTCTAAACACACATTTAGCACCGGCAGCTAGCGTGACTTCATGCTAACGCTGGTGAAGATAATGTTAGCATGCTAAAGATGGAGACTGTTGTACAGCACAGGTGACCATCCGCAGTGAGTGCAACTATAATCACTGGTCAACGTGTCTTGCCATCAAATGAAAGTTTGCACCGCTTCCCGGAGCTGGGAAGAAGCAGCCTAACCAATAAAGACAACGTTTGGATCTGTCCTTCAGACCAATCAAACCTCGGACTAGATTCCACCAATCAAGGTTTTTAGGGCTAAGCTCGTTCTGCAACTGACGCCATTCGGGGCCCCAGCTAGAAGTGGCCGGTCCGCGTGACAGTCACGCAAGGCGAGAGCCAACATGGTGGACACGAAGCGCCAGTTTCCCGACCTACCCGTGATCCCTTCAGCGGGCCACCAATAAGCGCCTCAGAGCGCGGGGAGGGAAATGGCGCCTGTGTTCATCTTCCAAAACAATCGTCTATTGGTCAAGAACAGGCAAATGAAAACAATGGAAGTAATCGCCTCCGCTTCCACCTACCGCCGGCTGCTTTACAGCACACCCTCCACACACAACACGAAAATGAATTCCTTACTCACTTTGTTTTACGGGTTCGAGGTGAAGTCCGACTCGGCGTATTATTTATTTTATTTAGCTAGCAAGGGGAAACAAGATGGCTGCTATTGGAACCGGAAAGAGTTGGACGCACGAACGTGGTGACGTAGGAGACACGTAGCCTTTGCAGCAGTGACGTAAGCCCATGCTCTTTCCACAAATTCCACTCTGTATTTAATTAATTCGCTAAATTGAAAAGGAAATGTGAGTTTTATAATTAATCTTAAAATGAATCTCTTTATTAGTCACCGAGAGTGAAGTGAATTCTTAAGAGGCAGCTAACGTGCTACTGTTAATGTCCAACCACACTCTTTTATGGTAATACACTGAAGTATATTCATGTAGCCACTGTTGCTAATAAGAATAAGAAGAGTAGAACCAATTCAATATTCTGTATATGGGTTTCATGGGACCACGTTATTCATAAAAACCTGCATTAGATAGTCTACAAACATCAGTTAGTTCCACTTGAGTCAAGACAAATTTAATTCGGTGAATTATTAGGACATAACTATTGGAAAATCATTTACAACATCACTATTCTTGCTGGTGGTGGTAACAGTAATTTGAAAATGTGGGAAACATGACAGCTGCAGTAGACAATTGTTTTAATCTTTACATAAAAAATAATTCAAGAAACCAATTCTTCATAAAAGTCTAAAGCAAACAAAGGTGATTTAACCTAAAGTCAAAATTTTACACCAAAGAATGGATATTTATTTTACAGAACATCTGCAGAAATCTCATGGTTGTTTTCTTGCCACAAGTTCCAGGAGGGTGGAGGTTATTTTGTCCAGGTGCGTGGAGAACCGGGAGCCGCTCTGCATCCTGGGTTCTTCGACCATGTGTTGGGGAGCTGAGGGACAGTTGAAATACTCCTCAGCAGCGGGTCGGTAGCCACGAGGGTGTTTGGGTTCTTGAAACCTTTCAGGGAAATATACTGGCTCATCTGAATAGGGAACATTAGGTGTCCGAGACATTCCAGGACGCCCAAAGGCCTCTGGGGGGGAAGATGCCAAGTGTGGAAAACACATGATTATTGTTTCATTAAATATGTAGCTTATTGTTAAATAAAAGATGAGTATATTTATCATATCATAAAATTACAATAGCGCATAACCTTCAAATAAGAAAGTGACAAAAATATGATTATCAATGACTGGTATGCAGCAAATAGAAAATCATTAAGCAAAACCGAATGTTATTATGTTATATAACAATATATATAATAAAGTTACCTTCATAGCGGCTTCTATTCGAGGGTGTGGGTTCCTTGCGTGCAGAATGATGGTATTCCTGGCGCTGTTCGTCAGGCACATACTCCTGCTGCTGCCAGCCACGTCCTCTGGAATCATCTTGGAAACGTATGTCTTGTGCTCGTCGAAGGTCTGAATCTTCTCTGCGTGTTCTCTCATACTGGTGTCGTGGAGAAAGCTCCCGGTCTGGCTTCAAGCTGTTGTAATCGTTCTTGGGGGCTGCTCCGCCTTGGCTGATTTGCTGCAACAACGAAAACACATTCATCGCTAAAGTTTTTGCAGTGATTTGAAGTACTAGTTTATTAGAAGGACCTGCGCTGTGCAGAGTGACACGTACCACTGCCTTCTCTGATTTTTTGGACTTAAATTCTCTCAGAAGGCTGCAAAGTTTGTTCTTCAGGAAATCAGCCTCCTCTGCATTCTCAATTTCAATTCCTTTCTATGAGGGGGAAAGTGAACAGGGAAAAAGACATAAGACCCTCCACATCTGAGTGGCAGGCAAACAAACACCTAACTGCTGTGTGTATTCAAAATACTGATATTGTAATAATAATAATAATAATTGTATCTACATAGCACATTTCAAAGCAGTTATATTCCTACAGGGACACCAAAGCAACAGAAGAGACAGGGAAAAGAGACAAAGTGTTTTCTAAAATAATATGTAGGATTTTACCAGCAAATCAAAGACTCCCTCTGACTCCAATCCTTCTCTGTGGTAGCTTTCAGGATGATGTGGGCTCTAAAAACAACAGGTTTGATAAACAATAAGTGAGAGCATGTTTTTTTAATTACAGTTATTACAAGTAGGAAATCTAGTAATCAGAATTGTTTATTTTACAACAAGCTACCTGTGGTTGTGTGTAGAGGTCAGGATGTTGTGTTCCATGGATTTCAGGTCGCACTGACTCACTAACTGATCTCGGATAACCACCGAACTTTGGATTTGATGGTCCATATTCTTCACTGAAACTTAGGATGAAACAAACATGTCCAGACAAATATAGTACAAAGATAAAAACACCAGGAAATAAAATATATAAAAGATTCACATTTCTTTAGATTCACAGATTAATAACCAGGTGCATTATCACTTACATCTCCTTTGTCCTTTCCACTTCCTCTGCAGTGGCATCAGAGAAGCGACTTTTTCGTTTTCTTTTCTCACATCCCTCATCATTAGTGGCCCCCGTCAGAAAGCGCCTGAATGGCTCTGGGATGCCAGATATGTTCTTAGTAACGTCCCCTCGTCTCTGGGAGGACGGGGGTCCTGTTCTGATCGGCCCAGGGTTAGAAACTACCTCTTCACATAGTTCTCCCTTTTTGTGCCTGTAATCTTTGATAATATCAAACAAATGATTATGTGACTGGTCATGCTCCACAGGTGTGGAAAAGCTCTTCCTCTTAGCCTCTGGTTCACTCGATCCTCGCCCACTTGCTCTACTCATATTGCTATGTCTGTCCACAGACCACCTGCGTTCATCCTCTGTGTACGCCGACTGCGAGGGCTCACCCTCAGGACGGGCTTTGCGACGCCGAACTTCCTCAGAGTAGAACTCCTTGAGAGCATCTCTTTCTGGGTGGGGTCTTCTGTAAGGAGGAGCCTCCTCTGGAAAATAATCTAAATGCTGTGTCTGGCCATGAGTCATTGGCACCTCCTCCCTAGGATCATACCTGGTACCACCACATGGCTCGTGTCCGTCTCGTCTTTGTGGATCTTCTACATATTCCTCTTCATATTGCATGCGATTATCAGGGTCCATAAATTCTTGTCTGTACATGTTGTTATCCCTGTAATCTGCACTGCGTAGCTCGTCTTTCATGTATCCGCAGCTGAGACTGTCCTTCCGTTGGTACATCTGTCTGTCTCTGTTCATGTAAGGGTCATCTGGTTGGAATGAGGGCATATCTGGGTACCCTCGGTCAGAGTACTCACCCTTATTGCCCTTAAATTCTGGAAAGAGTGGTAGCACATCTTTTGGGCTAAAACTCTGTGGAATATTTTGATTTCTATTTTGCTTCTGCCTTGGGGGAACTACGGAACAAGAGTAAACACAGAGTTTAAGTACTTTTTTACAACAGACTAATTTGCATATTTCTTATAAATAGCTCTTTTACAGATGCAATGGCCCTGACCCATATGCTACATGCTGGAACTGCAACTCTTCAAAAGCAAGTATTGTCCCAATAGCAGTGGTCATTTAATCTTTTGTTCAGAAATGATTACATTTAATTTTGCTTATATGCAGTGTTTCATAATAAGGATGCATTTCACAGATTCCCTTAAAAGCATTATATGTAAGGCATAACTTAGAAAGGAGATGTTCAAGGTTTTCCAAGTCTGTCTTAAAACAATTGGATGATGAAAGACAATGAAAGTCCTACAAGGTTCTAGCTTTTTTTAATATAAAACTGGAAATTAAGATGAATCTACCTCTTGATGTTTTTGACTTGCTTTCATTTCCTTCTTTTGCCATTGGCTGAAAAAGAAACAAAAAAATATGGTATATGACTTTCAAAATATGATATTAATGCACGTATTATCTATAATATTCAGGTGTTTAGTTAATCTGTATGTCTCACCTTGGGAGTCCCACGTCCATCCTGCCGCTCCACTATTTCTGCTCTGGCTCGTATGATCTTTCCTCCTTGGTACATTACAGACTGTTTATCCCAGGTCACCAAGTCTGGCCGTTTTATTTCCTACATAAACACAAAGGGAAGTCGTATTCACTTGGTTCACACCTCTTAATTAAAAAATTCAAAGAAAGATGAGATGTTTTCTGAAAATGTTCAGAAGGCTTTACCACATATTTCTGCCTGTGTTTACGTCCAATCACATGGTGGACCATTTCTATCAGGTTTGCAGTCAGATGACAAAGCCTACATAAGTATCTGACGTTTGCTTGTGCATCATCACAAGGGACTTCTTCCAAATAGCTCAAACCTAAGAAATTAATGAAGAAAAACAGTTACATGGTAATTAAATTAACATGGGAAAAATTAGAAATTGTTCATAATGTTTCAGCTTATTTACCAATGATGGGCTCATTGAGCTTCACGTATTCCAGATAATGTAAAATATCCTTAAAATCCGGTATGCTGCTTTTTCTGGCTGCAACCCCTAAGAAAGTAAAAACACTGGTAGTTAGATAAATAAAATATTACAACAGAGACAGATTTAAATGTCAAAGACTAGTGTGTTCTTGAAAGACAGATTCACTTTGCCAATCAGATCACAGCAACGTTCCTTAGTTTTAATTTGATGTTTGTAATGTACTGTAATTTTTTTTTTTCTTCTCCCTTAGTGTTAGCGGATGATCTCATCTCCTATGCATATGACCGGCCAACATGTGTAAGGGAAGTAATAAGCAAAGACCGCTGTATTGTACCTACAGCAACATGGGTGGAACTCTTCTTTTCACATTGAACATGTTCTGTATTTTGCATGTTGCTATGCTTTAGTCTTCTGGTAAAGAAATGCCTGTCGAGGCATTACAGTCTTGGCCTCCTGTGACATCCATTACCCAACAGTACAGGAAACTTCCAGCTTTTTATCCAACCACACAAAAGAAATCCCCAAAAATAGATGAAAACAAAAGCTTGTTCACTTTTAGTATGAGCACACCACATTAACTCAAACTAACCTGACACGGACGATTGGATCAGTATGCTGGCTTGATGCCCAGTATACATTATATGTTTTTGACATTTCAAGTACTAATAAGAAAATTCTCTGCATTTACTTGCATACTTTATCTAATTCCATAGCCAGCAATCAACCAAATCAGGATGATTGCAGCTCAATGCTGCAGCACCAGAATACAGGAACGTGAGCCTGCTCTGCTAATATGCAGCCCCCATGTTTGGCTACAGTAGGTTTTGGTGCCTAGTGTAAGGAAAGTCCATTTGCGGCCAACAACAGATCTGAAATATAATGAAAAGCGCAATAATTCCTGAGTAATGGCCACAAATGCTTGTGACCTTGACCGTAGTTTGACAACCAAATTCTTATCAGCCCAACTATGTCCAAATGAACATTTGTGATCCCCTCTTTGCGCTCCTGAGATACTGCATTCACGAGAATGGGTCTGACAAGTGGACGGATGGACAGATCCCAAAAAACACAATGCCCTCTGAGCTGCCTTTCACCAGCACAAAGGCACAATAATCAACTATTGTCACAGGGCCAAAAAGGTCTATGATTACACAATGACTTTGACATTTGACCACCACAATCCAATCAGTTCTTTCTTGAGTTCAAAAGAACGCTTGTGCCAAATTTGAAGAAATCCCCACAAGGCCAGACAGAGAATGGGACGGAGAAAATATATTGCCTTCTGGGCTGCCTATAGCCTGCACAGAGACAAAAAGGCCTATGCAGTGGAAGAGGCCTCTCACCAGACCCCACTGTGAAGCAGATGCCATTGCGTCTGAAGCTCGATCCATTGCAGCTAAATCAGTGTTCTACCGCTGGTGAATGCAAGAACAATCAGTGACTGACAGGAGTATACACAAAGTTCCTCATCCAACCAGTAAACACAACAAAAACTGCAGTAGTGTTTTATAAGCCCAGTGTATATTATGGGATTACAGTAGAAGACTCTGAACTGACTTATGTTGTGCAGCACATTAAAAGGAAGAGGAGAACACTGCCCATCCATCAGTCATCTAGGACTTAAATCTTTCCAGCATAATTCAACCACAAATAACAAGTGGCATCAAAAGGTACACAGTCAAAAGGATGGCATCCATTGCTTTGGGTGTGCAGATTGGTCTGATTTTAGTGAGCAAGCAGCTCCACTTAGCTGCTGGGGCATGCTCTGGCCACTCTCAGTAGCCAGTATAAAACCAGTGTGATTGGGCCAGTTGTGGCACATTGTTCATTACAGGACTTGCATTACTCTGGCCATAGAGCTGCTGAATTTATGAAGCTGTTTAGTTAATTCAGAGACCGGAAACCTGACCAGGTTTGGCTCTCATTGAGCCAAGAGCACTGGTGAGGTTGGTTGCTGATGTTGGACGATAAGGTCAGTGTCACCCAAAAGGTGTTCACAGGGACAAGTTCAGGGCTCAGTGAAGGCAAGTCAAGATTCCCTTGAATGGAACTAAGGAGAAACCATTATGTGTGTATACCTGCCTTTGTGGTGCTGGGACACATTGACATTATGGTGTGGTATGGTCCACATGATGACATGTCCTTTGTTTTGACAGAACCTTTATGGATCTGAACTAATAATGCCATCCATTTAAACAGGTCAACAGATTATAGTGATCTCCTTCATTTGAAAAGACAGCAAATATACTCACGGCCAGAACAAAATGACAAGGCTAAAGATGATGTCTACTTACCCGAAGGGACTAAGCCTTGCTCTTTCTGCCAGGAATGAAAGGAGAGCAATTAAAATCAAGTCAATTAGTGCTGGATAAACAGGACACTGGTTAGAGTTCACCTCTACTAAAAACAGAGAACGGTTAATATCATGGAAACAAACATTTTTTGCGCGTGATTGTTGATCAAAACCACAGCTCATCTGAGGTGCAGTAAAAGTCCATATCCTCACCTGTCTTCTTTGAGTTGTTTTTTTTAATAACTTGGTCAAAAGAAAATAAAGGAGACATGAGCATGTCCCCCTACACATTATTACATGTATAATACTGCCTTGCTACAAAAACTGTGATAGACCTAATTTAATGTGACAATTGATTTCCATATGGAGAGATGCAGCGCCCAGTTTTCTTCATCACAAGCAAAAAGAGATGCTATCCGATTGTCAAGCAACTTGATATTTCTCCATTCATTGCACCTACTGGGTCCAGATGAAACAGGCCCTTCCCATGCAAGACCTGTAGACATTGTACCTCAGATCTGAGGCTTATTTTCAGAACTCCATTCTTATCAAACAAGAAGACATAACTACAGTGACTGTGGATTGGTAGGAAGTGCAACCAAAATGAAGCTGACCACACAGCAGTACTGTCACTGAATGCATCCTTTATGGACACTGACAGGACTGACGCTGCTGTTGTTGGTACAGTGTAGGCATCCAAAATGCCTTCACGTCTGTGATGCAAAGCATTGTCCATGTTCATTTATATTTGGTCTTCCATGTGTGACACTCCAGTGGTTAAGTAGGTGAAAACATTGTAAGTGACGCCAGTTTCAGAGTCTTGCAAGAACATCGTTGACTTTTGCTTGACTTTGGTGTGTTGATGCAATTTTTGTGGAATCAAAAGCCATGGCATCAGATTTCCAGAACTCTTACAAGACTGGGACATTTCCAAAGGGATGTGGAAAACATACATTTCCATATTTGCCAGAACATGTTTACAAGTGGATGTGAGACAATGTCTCAAGGATATCCTTCATCTGAAACAAGCAAGGAATAGAGGATCGAAAGATTGAGGCAGATCAGTTACAGACGTTTTTCCAAACAAAAAACCTACATCTGCATCTGCTGTCAGACATGAGGGAAACAGATCAAGTCTTAAAGTCAGTGAGATCTACAAGTGTTCATATGTTGCCTTCTTGTATACCATAACTCTTAACAGTCCACACCTTAGGGACAGAGCAGAAGAAATGGCAAGGACATTGTCTTCATGAAGGTCAAAGACAAAACCTGGAGACTATACAAGAATGTAAAATCCGCACTGAAAAATGTCCACAGAATGTCAGTTTCAAGTCTGACCGAGGAGACGTGTCTTACCACCAAGTAATATTGCTTTGACATCAAAAGATGCATTGTTCATCTGACAGTACAGAGACAAGTAACGTCACAGGATACACAAGAAGACAAGCAGCAACACAAGAGAAAAGAGTGTTGCCACCAGTTGTGAAAGAAAGTGAAATATCACTTTTGAAAGCCTCTTAGTTACTTCTTTGACCGTTTCCTTGAACTGTGGAAGAGTGATGACTGTTGAATGAAAGGAGCAAAAACATCAGGGGGTCAAATTAAAAAAACACTGGTCACAGTACACTTCAGTTCAATCGCTGTGTGTTTCAGTGCTAATATTCAACACAAGTTTATATTGCATAGCTTTGTGCGCCAGTACACGGTGCTGTGTACCTTTATATGCCCTGGTGTAGTCAGGTGTATCTTGTACAAGGTGTCTCCCCTTATGGCTTTATCACAGACCTGGAGGGAAACAGAACACGTTGGACGATCACCACCAGAGCTGAATACAAAGGTTTAAAAATGTATTGAGTGAAAACAGCTCTAAACTCATCTATAACAACCTCAGCAATAACCAGTTAGTTAAAACACCATCAACAACCTATAGGGGTGGAGGAGAAGCTTATTTCCGGTTTGCTGCATCAACCAATATGTATGACAGTATGACTTGTTCCCTTAAAAACTGAGAGTAGACACACGTGAAGGACAGATTCTTTTTTGTTCACACTAAAATAGACACATAAAATGCAGCTAACGTTAGCTAGCTTACCGTGCAGTCAATAAAGTCAGCTTCAACATCGTAGGGTGTTTCCAGTTTGTCCATTTTCGGGTGTGTTGCGGTTTAATTGGTTAGTTAGCGGAACAGAGCAGTTAAACGCGTTAATGGTGACGTGTGAAGTGGTAAAGCTTTACAAAACCTCGCTTACAGCTTGTTAACGTGTGCTACGTTGCTAACGCTAGCTTCGCTTTCTTCTACGAGTTTAAACGACGGTTGGTTAGCTAGGTTACACGCACATTACCGCCACCTACTGGACTGGAGTGTACTTACACTATCTTCTTCTTCTTTGGCGATGTGCA
Source organism: Paralichthys olivaceus (assembly GCF_024713975.1). Classification (NCBI taxonomy): domain Eukaryota; kingdom Metazoa; phylum Chordata; class Actinopteri; order Pleuronectiformes; family Paralichthyidae; genus Paralichthys; species Paralichthys olivaceus. The sequence goes on from NC_091112.1 coordinate 10,019,874, forward strand.
ACAAAATAGAACATTATCGCCATCTACCGCGGTGTTATGGAATACCTTAGTGAAGATGTGTTTTAAAATATTCTCACATCTGTGCACACGATTTTTTTTAACATAACATAACATAACTGAGTTCCTAATAAATATACTTCATATATTTTAGCTCAAATAAAAACACCCACCTCCACAGTCTAATTGCAGGTGTCAATGTTTCCGTTTTGATTCTTTCCAATTAGATACATGGATGAATTTAGTTTGTCGTGACCTAAACTAATCTGACCCAGTCCTGCACCAGACCAGGTGAATGTATCCAGGCTGGAGCTGGCCCAGGTCTGGCCCAGATAAAAGAACCCTGTTGTGTTAAAGACCACCGACCCAAGCCCAGATTATTTTTGCTATCTGGTCATCCTCTTTTCTTTTCAACCAAATTCATGAAAAATGTTTACGTCCTGAGATCGAGCTGTTGACCCCATGACGCCTGCATGGTGTCGTTGTTACCCCATCGCCTCCATAATAAAAACAAAGGCAATATCATACCCTGTAAAAAACAATGAACATTGGTGACATGGATGTACAACCATGGTTGATGAGGTGTCCACTTACACCCTCTGTTGGACGAGTCTCAATCACTACACACAGTACCAGGACAGGACTGAAGGGATTTGAACATTTTCTGTTTATTTTGGTTCTTAGACTAATTTGCTCCATAGCCACAAAAACAAACGGCTGCTTTTACATCAGATTTGGGAAACCAGGGCTCGCACCAAACTGTGCAAGGTGTCGGCACAGCATACAGAAGACTTGAGGGTAAAATCATCAATCATGTGATGGTAAACAAGACAACAGACACCTTCACTCATTGTTTCAATATCCTGTTGGGTGTAATGGGCAACTACCAATATATAATTGTAAAGAGGCAAATCTTAACTTTGTCTGAATGGCCATGATGATAGAAATAATGAGGGCTTAAAGGTATAACTCCATTATATTTACATGCCATTTACAATCACCAATGATACACAGCCCTCTCACAAAGAGGCTTTATGTAAATTATAATTACATATGTTTGCTTTGAGGCTCATGGCTTTCATCTCAGCCTTGGAATATGGTTTCCTAATGATTTCCCAAGTACACAATTCTCTTTGGAGGTCATATCACACTGCATTAAAAAAAAATCATCCTAGTATGTAAAAAGCTGCTGCAACCACCTAAAACGAGGAGCTACAAAGAGAAAGAAAGCTATGTCAGCAATCCAAACAATGAAACTGGTAACACTTAGGGCATATACTCTGGTGCATTATTGTCTCACTGTGCTATAAATACAAAAATATCACACCAGCATCATCCATACCACTGTGAAGCTGTAAAAGGTTGATGATCAGGGGCCAAAGCATGGGAGGCCTGTGTCTGAGGATTAGAAGTCTTAGTGTACAGTGTACTGATTAACAGCACGAAGAGATGAGCTCACAAACAGAAAAAAACAAATTTCTGTTAACAAAAGCCATGTGGATAAATAAGTCTGTTCCAAGACAGAAAGAAAACCACAGGTCAACAAACAGGGACACGCAAGACACTTTCCAAAATCAAAAACAGAGGCTCAGTGACGTTGCCCGCTGATCGAACATCTAAGATGCAGGTGGAGACGTTTCAGTCGCAGGAGGGTCCAGTATAAGGTCAGGAGGTGAAACTTCAGTCAGTCCGAGGAGTTGTAGAGTCGTCCTGGAAGATTGTTCAGACGGGAACGCAGCTCCTTGCGGACCTGGGTGACCTTCGTCAGTTTGCGTTTGTATTCCTGAAAAAAGTCCACAGAGGAAAAGGTCCATGAGAGTTTGAAGAGCACAGAGCTCATTGCACTTTTTGGATTCATTTATAGTCTCAACAGAAATATTATGAGCTAGAAGTAGACAGGAATAAATAACAGGCTGATGTATGATTTAAGAAAATCTAAATCAAGAATAAGAGGACAGCATGAAAATGGAAATAATATAAATAAATAGTTGAATAACTTTGTGCTACATTGGTGGAGTGGTATTTAAGCATTGAGGGAAGTTTTGATCAATCAAGTTCGAAAGATTTCCATCAGTCAGTTCTGAGAACACCATGTTAATGAGAAGGTTTGTGCTTTTAACACATTTTACTTTACTGAGCATGTGTCCGTATGTGTATATGACTCAACCTATAACATGGTTCAGTTTCAAGAGAATAAATTATTAACTTAAGTTTTAACATAAGTGTTTCAACTTGTTTTTCAACCAACAGCAGTAAAGGAATGATAAAGGATCTGTTGGTGTGTATGACATTTGAAGAGCAACATGACACAACACAGACAAATTATTTCACCCTCGTTCATGAATATGCAGAAATGTTGACACCTTAAAGAACGACACTAAGTGTTTTATCTCTGCTCCAGTTTTGCTGCACACGTCACTTCGAAGACGTTATTGTATTGATTGTGTGACAGCTGATACGTGTAGGCTGTTGTGCAAACAGAGCTCAGATCAGGCTTTAGAGCTCAGTAAGAGTCAAAGTGTCTTAACCAGGATTCTTAACACTTATTGTATTTCTTTCCTCACGTGTTGGTTTCACCTGTATATGAGCATATTGAGCTCAATTGAAACTTGGTGTTTAGGTTTTCACTGTGTCAATAACACAAAAAAATAATGAAATAATGCAAATACCCCCAGGAGCTGCAAGTGTAGAAGAAAAGCACTCACAAAATTATTTTCATCTTTTATTTTCATTTTTTTTTTTTTATTACAGAAGACTTGACCGGGTGAAGATAGAAATATGAGACACTTTATCCTCTTGGTCTCCTGTGGATAAAGGCTAGACAGTTAATGTCAAACAAACAAAGCATTATTGTCATGGTTACGAAAAACAAGAAACTCTGTAGATAGGTTTTTTCGAGGACAGAACTTCATCACTCTCTTTTCTGAATGATACTTACCGTATGGCACCGAAGTGAACTAAATAAAAAAGGCTTTGAGTATTTCAGTGACGAGAGAATATCTCACTTGAGGCGTATTGATCTAATGTTGAATATTTCCTGTTCAAATAGTTAAAGCCCAAACACTCACATTGAAATAACAGACGGGGCACTCTGCTGAAATACATGAAAAGTGATGTTACTTCAAAATGTGAACAAACAAGACAGACGGAACATTAATGATTAATGACACAAAGGTGAGGAGGGCGAGGCATGTGTGGGAAAGAAAGAAAGTGATTTACGCACTTCGAGTTTCTGCTCGTTCTGGGCCAAGCCATCCTTCTGGCTTTGCAAGAAGACGGTTAGTGTCCGCGTGAGCTGCCTCCTGTCGTCTATCTCTGCTGCCAAGCGACCGCTGTAGTCTGCGAGCAGCATGCAGGCCTCCTCCACCAGCCGGGAGAGCCGCTCCCCTGATTCTTTATCTGCAATCACAGGAAGCACACAGGGAGCACAATGCCTAAATATTATTAGTGTAGAGAGTTCAAGTGGAGGTCCTTAGTTTACCATCAGTACAGGCACAAGGTTAAACAGACACTGTATAATCACTGGCAACTCAAACATTGTGTCCTGTGATAGATGGAGCCATTTTTAGCCCTTTTGTGCATCCTGGTTTAAGTGTTTGTTTCTTTAGGGGAAGATTAGTAACCTCTGAAGAAATACTAGGTTAAAATGGTTGAGCCCATTATCAGGGACACCAAATACACCTGCTTCTTCATGTCGCTATCCAAGCAGCCAATCATGTGGCAGTGCTGCAATGAATAAAATCATGCTGATACAGACCTCAGGGACTTTGACTATGGCCTGATTTCTGGGGCCAGAAGTCTTTCAGTTTACCCAGAATGGTTCCAAAAAGAAAAATCACCCAGTGAGCAGCAGTTCTGCTGGAATTACTTTGTTGATGAGAGAGATCAGAGGACAAAGTGACAGGAAGGCTACAGTAACTGTGGTCAGCAGAGAGGCTGCTCAGAATGAACAGCAAATTGAAACTTGGGAGTGGATGGGTGACGCCACATTAGAGGATAACTGACCCGTGAAGTATGAACAGATCATCGATTTGGGGAGTGAGCGAATCCCACAAACACGAATGAAAGCGAGCAGAATGGGAAGCGTCATCGACCAGATGTCACATACTTATGTTTGGAAATAAGACTATTGTCTGATGACACAAACAAGAACTGGTTGTCATTATGTCTGTGGTCTCACACTTATTTTAAAACCAGTTAAGATTTGAAAATCCTCCCGTGTGCAGCAGGCATGCTTCAGGAACAGAAACCTGAGGTTACAGAGGACATAGACTGACCAAAACTGGACAGATGAGAACTAGAAAAACACAGCCTGGTCTAATGAATCTGGATTTCTGCTGAGGCACGGTGGAACAAAATCCATAAACCTAACCTGCCTTGTTGTGTTATAATGGTGTGGGGAATGTTTTCTTTTTGAACTCTGGGCCATTTAATATTGATTAATCACTGTTTGAATACCACAGCCAGTCTGAGTAATGTTGCTGACCATGTGCATCCCTTAATGGCCACGATTTACCATCTTCTAATGGCCACTACCGCCATGATTATGCATGGCACTAAGAAAACGACTGCTCCAACTGGTTCATGAACATGAGAATATGTTGAGTGAACTTCAGTGGCCTCTGTGACCAGATCCGATCAAAGAGCCACATAACTGTGTAGCTGACAAATCTGCAGAAATGATGAGATGCCATCACGTCAACATGGACTCAAATCTCAAAGGAATGTTTCCAAGTATTGGTATGTGGTACCTTATAAGTGCTGGGTGAGTCTGTATACAGATAACGTGCTGTGTCCTGCCTCGTACCTGTGATTCTATGAAGCAGTGACGTGTCCTGCACCTCAGCAGGAAGGGAGGAGATTCGCTGACGGAGCACTGAGTCGCCAGAGGCTGCGTTTTCCAGCTCCTGCAGAGCTCGGATTAAATCTGCTGTCTAAGGTGGCAGGTGAAAGAAGAGAAATGAGGAGAGAAGTGACAGAAGAAGAGTGTATGGTTAAAGATTAGTTGTGAAAAGTATCTCTCAAAAATGAACAACATTTGATAGAAAGCAGAGAAAGTAACAAGACACAAATCCATCCAGAAGTCGCTGTATGAAGTGTCATTTAATGAGCTGTACAAGGTTTAAGGTATCATTTCATTTACATCCTGTACTCATGTATTCAGTGTTTGTCTGGATCAGTACCTGTGGGGGCTCAGCTGGAGAGCTCTGGGAGGCAAAGTCGTCATCATCTGGTCGGATCTGCTCATACGACCTCTTCTTAGCCTTTTTTTCGCCATCTGAGATTCACAGGACAAAGGAAGTGAGGCTTGTTGCTGTCTACAAGCAGGGTAAGTAGTAATGTATTGTTGTTAAGAGCAAATATGTAGATATGGTAGGGTGCACAGGTGCAGATGTTGAGTGAACTTACACAAGACTTGTGAGAGTTGATCCATCAGGCTGTTCTCGTACACGCCCCTCTCCTGCCAGATGGACAGAACCCGACCCAACTGTTTCTTACAGCCCTCCTCGCCCTCTCTGCACAGGAAACAGTTCAGAGGAGGCAGACACATTTTACAGCTTTGTGAAGACTGGATAATGTACACATCCCATTTGAATGGAAGGTACTCTCATTTTCAGAAGCAATTCTGAAGAATTTCAGTCAATCATTCTTGAAGAAATCTGACTGAGCAGTTCCTTGAATTGTCAAATTTAGATTAAAAATCTCAACACAGCTCGATATATTTGTAGAAATGTTAAATCTGACCTGTACACGTGTTTGAATGCATCGACGATGACCGGTGCAAAGTCCTGGGTGAACTCTGGCCCCTTTTTCTTGCTGTTCTGAATGACGTCATTGGCCAAGTAGAGGAAGGTCAGCTTGCGTGGTACCTGAGCTGCATGAAATCAAATGCACATATGCATCTGGTTAAAATAAATACACTGATTTTTATTAACTTCTAAGTAATGATCTATTTGTCAGCATAGTAAGTATTGATTTAATTTTTAGTGCCAGACCATTAAGCTTTGAGGTTCTTTCTTATTAATCACATCAGTCACAAATAAGAACAAAAACGAATAAGTAACAACCACCTATCACACGGTTTCACAATTGTTACATATAAGCTTTGGTGGTAGAAACATTTTTAAATCTAATACTGCTACTATCACAAAGCTTCTGGTTTTTAGTCTTTTCCATTTTGATTTTATCCACCAACATAAATACAGTGAGGACATTAAAGTAAAAATTCATGTGTTGTTGTTGTTGTTGTTCAGCACAAAGCTCCCGAGGACTGTGCCATGTCTATTCCCACTGCACACTCCTTTCAGTCCTCCGACAAGGCTCCTAAAATACAACAGCCACTTGAGATATCATTAGGTTGTTGAGTAGCACCCTAAGGAAAAGGGAAACTATATTAGATACAACTACAGCAATGCAGCAGGCTTTAATGCCCAAAATATTCCCAGCAGCTCAATTATGTAACTGTTTACAGTAATAAATTACAGGTTGATCCAACTCTTGACCTGACGTGCTTTGAATTGTAACCCGTAAATCTATAAGCTTCCCCTTATATTTTAGTTACAGACCAATTTTCAAAACACGATCTAATATCTAATAAAAACTACACTATGGTGACAATGATGGAAAATAATATGCCAGAAAGTAATCACATTCAATATACAACTAAAATAGCGATCCAGAGGTTATACTGTGTGAAATCAGTGTGAAATAGTACGTTGACATGATGGAGTTGTTTTGACTTCTCAATGGATTGAAGCATTTACAAAAACCACTGTGTCGCACTAAAAGTATCTTTCACAGTACAACTTTAATTCACAACCATGTAGTTTATATTACTCTTTCAGATCCTACACTTTAAATGTATTCGACTGACTGACTGACCACAATGTTTCTTGAATCCTGAGTTTCAGTGGAACATTTGAGACTTTTGAAAGAATTTGTTTGCCTGTTCTGCTGAGAGAAGAGACAGAACTAAAATATGAGATGATTGTGAAACCACTGTGGGAGCAGCTAAACTTCCCAGGAGAAATGTTCACTACGCCCATCCCAGCAGCTACAACCAGCGGTAGCAGCTACAACCAGCGGTAGCAGCTGCTGACATTCGAGGTTGAATGGTTTGTATTTGTATAGTGCTTTACAGTACAGTTTACCTTTCACACACACGTTCATACAGTGCATCTATTAGCAGCACTTGTTTTGTTCTATGAGGGGCAATTAGGGGTTCAGCATCTTGCCCAAGGACACTTCAGCATGCCGACTGGGGATCGAACTGATCCAGGACGGTCACACTACCCCTTTTAATTCTTGTAATTCAGTGCTCAATTAGTTTGTTTAAAGTAGTATTATTATTATTGTTAGTTTAAAAATGCCAAAAACACGACATACAACTTCAGGTGAGTTTTATTGTGGCTCATACTACTCACGCAAAGTCAATGGCGGTACATAAATGATTCCCTGCCTGTTTGTGTTTTCTGTCGGAAATCCACATTTTAAACATTTGATCATTAAAGCTACATTAAATGATCTGTTGGTCACTTGAGGGCAGTAGAACAAGCAGTAAACACTTGTCTATAGCTAGACAACTAAATAAAAACTAAATAAATTAAAAATACAAATATGTACATTTCACAATGGGAAAAGTGTTTGTTGAGAAATGTACTTAAGTAAAGTGCAGTGGCACAGGATGATTGCTCGAGGACATGAACGCCATTTGTGCATTGGCATAAGGCAATATTGAATAAAACCTTTACACAGACATATTAGACTGTTGTAAGTAGGTGTGGTTCACAAAATGAACAGGAGTATAAAATGCTGTGTGCAGGGTGTGTATGTGTGTATTTATAAGGCTATAAATAACTTCACCATGATCTAGCATGTAGGTATAAATATGTAGAAATCACAATAGTATCAAAATATGTTTCTGAACGTAATGCAAGTACATGGGTGGCCTATCTCAATAAGATGATTATTAGTGGAATAGCATAATATAATGTAATTTGTGTACCTTATGTTAATAATGTGCAAACGGTCACCAGTGTGCATAGATGTTGTTGTCATGTCTTATTTGAAGTAGTAGTGAGTTAAGAATAACGCAGACACTCTCATCGCTGCAGCTGAAACAGAATCCTGTAAAATGAGCATTTAATAATGACGAGGAATCACAACAAGAGAGTTACAGACCTCGATTACAAAGGCTAACATCACAGTGTCAGTGTTAGCAGCCTTGGCTAACACCGAAACTAAGCAGCCCTACACACAGAGATCTAACATGGTTACCTCGCTAGCTGGAAAGTTGTCCAGCGTTAGCAGTTGCTTTGCTGACAACAGCCCCGTTGTCTAATAAGTTTGACGTTAGCACAGCAACTTTAAAATGTGAGATAGCGCTTTAGCCGTAGTTAGCCCCTGCAGCCGAATGCTCCATGTACGTTGCAGACGCGCGTTAGCAGTGTTTCCAAAGAGGACCTAGCTTGATCGTGTCGGTCTTACCTTTCTTCAGTTCGTTGATCCACACATTGACGATGGTCTTCGAGTGTTTTCTGTGATGGATGAGCCACAGCGACAGGGTCTGCACACTTTGTTGCGAGTTGCTCAGCTCGCACAGTTTCTTCTCTAAAGCCGCCTCGGAGAAAGCTGACATCTTCGACGAGAAACTCGAGGAGGGAGACGCCGGGAGAGGCAGCAGCTTCGAGGTTTCTCCCAGATGTGTTTCTGTCTGCAGCGGGTTATCCACTCACTGCAGGGGTTTCACTATCCGGACGAAAAGCCATGCGCCGCCGTCCCTGGGTCAAACACCAGGCTGGTTGTGCTAGCTAGCTAGCTAGCTGGCTCTGCTGGGGAGAAACCAGGCTGCGATACAGGCGCTTCCGTGTCACACGTATGCTGCGTTCAAGTCAGATGGAAATTACAGGACGAGTATCGAGGGGCGCGTTCGACAAATCCAAATAATCCCCTTCCCTAACCTACGGTGGCCGAGAGAGAGCAATGCACTGCACAATTACAACATATGCAAATGGGAAAAAACACGTGCCAATTAAGAAAACACATGCAAATAGCAAAAAACACCAACTTCCTCCATTTGATGACACATTCGCTGCAAAAAGTCACAACACATGCAACGCTGCAAATAATGACAAAACCAGACATTTTAGCAAAAACTATAACATGATAAATAGGCTGTAAATGAATGTGACCACAGAGCACATCACCTGCAAGACACAAACCCAAACTATCCCCTCACAGACAATGGATGCTGTATTCCAGCCAGTATGACGGAAAGGTGGAAAAGAAAAACTCAAAATAAAAAATGAATACAAAGTATTACACTGACAACACACACATATACCCAGATAAATACAGAGCGTTGGTCTGACCCATGAGTGCTCAGAATTCATTAGTACTATAAAACAGGACTATTTAGTGGCTGACTACATTATATACATATCTACTTTCATGTGGCCCATCATGTATTTTCTTTTATACCATAAAGTTACCTGTCCCCATTAGGTTTTAAAGATTTATATTTGATGACATATCATTTGGTTAAACATTAGTCAACATAAATACAATCCTCAGAGGACAGCAAAATTACCAAAAAATAAATCTCATCATACAAATAATCTCAAAAGGTGCTTTATTCAGATACTTGAGCAGGACATTTCACATTTCACGATAGGCTTCAGGTTTTTTAACCCAAAGTAGAACCAATTAGCTAGAGCACAAACTTAAAGTGAGCCATCACACATTTGATGGGTTTTAAATTAAATTTTTCTGAGTTACTGAGGCTCAGTATAAACATTCATGATGATCCAGCAGAAAAACAAATGTGGGTGTTAGTTCAGTGTATTATGTGACACCTGATTACACTTTCTCTCTCTTTTTATCACTTTGCTGCTTTGGCTCAGAACTCAGAAGAATGAAAACACTGAAATGTCTCTCTCCTTCACTTGGTTAGGATACAAGAGAATGTACAAAATACTTGAAAATACAGCAAATAAATGATATATCCAGTCCAGCACTTTACACATCTTTGATCTTGTCTGCATAGGAGGAATCATGTTCATAATACTCATAGATAAATAACAAAGGTTATCAATACAAATATCTTTCTAAATAAAAAAAATAATATGCATCTTCTCCATAACAACTGCTTTTAAAAGCACAAAGAAAATATGTCAAACAAAAATAACATAAAATAACATTGAAACTGAAAGTCAAAAGTCTGATTTCTGATCTGAGGCAAAACATCCTTCCGATTACATTTCTAATAGAAACTAGATATATTTTATATGTGAGCACAATACAACAGCACAATTAGTCAGACCATGGAAGTACAAGTTCTTTCAATGGAGACTCTTTTAACTTGAGTAGAACTGTGATGTGCGGCAGTCTTCATAATTTAAATTGGGTTGTATGCGCATAAATGGAGTTGTTTTAGCGCCACCCCTGGAAATCATCAACCCTCAACGGCCTTGTGTCTCTGGGATTGAAATCAGAGTGGGTTGCATAATACAGAGATGGTACGGGTGGGATGAAAGCATTTGACCAGGACATGCCCCCACCACCGCTGCTGTCTAGATAGGGAAAGTACCATTCAGGTTTTGTTGTCTGTCCATCACCGTAGCTGGGCTCAGACATCGCCCTGTGGCCTGTTTGGACACCAGGATAGGCCAGAGGATGCATCATATAACATTGTGGACGTATCTGGACATTGCCAGCAGTGAACTCCATGTATGTTGGCACTTGTCTCTGCTCAGTCCCCGGATAGTACACATTAGTATCTGGTGCTACACTGCCACTGTTAGCAAGTGCGTCTCCTAACTGAGGACACATGTAGATCTGAGCAGCGTCTGAACGACGAGCCACCTCACCACTATGCCCCACAGTGTCTGTCAGGGGACTCATATGATCTGGTGCCATGTGATGATTTTGGAGCAGTTGTTGGTGATACCACTGTTCAGCATAACCCATCTCAGGTGGGCAGAAAATGTAACTTTTGGGGACGGCAGCTGACAGCTCCTCCGTGTGTTCGTGTCGCTCTTCTGTTGCCATCCCTTCATCAAAGTTCCCTCTTGATCTCTCTTGAGAACCGTGGTGTCTGTTATAATTCCTTTCCACATAACCCTTGTGGTGTTCTCTCTCAGTTGTGTCTTTGGAATGGCTGAATTGTTCATTATAACTGGAATAACTGTCAACCATGTATTGACTGTCCTCTGCATCTCCACTGTAGAGGTCATGTTCAGTATGGTCAACGGCAAACGATCCAGCATCGCAGACCGACACGCGGTCGCCAGTGTCGGACTCTGGCGATGGGAAGAAGTGCGGGTCCGGTGGTGGTGAAGGAGACACTGGGAGGCTGTCCTTGCTGAAAGACGTCCTCTGCAGCACCACTGGACCTTTGGTAAGAGGCAGGCTTACCGTAAATAAAGTATCAGCCACTTTCCCCTTCTTCCTCCTCGCTGTCTTACTTTTCACCCATTTTGACAAAGGGGCAGCATGTTTCTCTGTCACACCTTCAACCAAGGTCTTGTTCACTCTATGCCCTGAGGAAAGAGTGTAAAGTGGACAAACAAGTTGAAAAGCAAAAGGAAATAATAAGAATATCTCATGACTGAAAGAAAGAAAAAGGTTTTGCCCCAGTCCACACAGTATCTTTCAAAGAAACACACCTCTGACAGTTAATTTGTTTTTTTGGGTGCTTGTTTTCCATCCATTACACAGCATCCTCATACCTGGAAGTACAACAAATGCAATACATGGAGCATACAAAGAAAAAACACAAGTGTCAAGTCTTTGCAATGAAAAACACACAAACTGAAAGACCAAGTTTCTTGTTCAAAATGGTGTTTGAAACTGTGACGACTCTGAAAGAGAATAAAGAAAGAAGATGATAAAAAGAGGTGAATGTTGCAACAGAAGTTCAATTTTTTCTTGACAAGCTTGCAGTCAAATCTCACTTCCTGGACTGCAAAGTGTCTAGGTTGCTCCAGCATGGGCAACAGAGGCTTTCACCAAGGATCTATGGTTTCAAAAACGCATCTACACCAAAAGTTTTAATCATATGTAGTGTGACTGTGTTACTGTTCCTGTGTGTATAACCAACAAAAAAAAACACCTAGAGTGTGATAAGAAAGACTTAAGATCATTATATGTTTTTGACATAGACACTGTCCTATCCACTAGTTTCAAGCAGCGGGATTATGACCTATATTGCAGGCCAGCCACCAGGGGGCATTGGATGTTATGTCGGCCATCTTTATGTTTTCAAACACAAGAGCCTGAGAAGTATCACTTGATGCAACCATAGATGAATACTGTGAAGGGACAGAGAGTAGAATACGGGTCATACTTACACCTCGAGTCACTCCTCAAGAGCTCAGACCTGTTTATGGCCACACAAACAAAAAACAAGCACACAAATCTGTACTTACACCAGTGGTAACTTTTGCCAGTCAGTGGGATACAGAGTGATTCTGGTGCGTTTATCACCTGGGAACATAAGATGTTTAAAAACTGAGGCGAGAACATGAGTACAGCAGTAGTCGTTGATGGTGAACGACACGATTCGTTTTACACCTAGAATAACCAGAGCAAGGTTAACTGTGCAGAATAGTGAACTCGATACCTTCAGATCTCCTCTGCCTTCCTCTCGCTCCACTTTCTCGGCCAGTGATTGGAGAAAGCTGTCATTATTATCTGCAGTCGATGCTTCCACCTGCTCAGGATGAGTTTCCATCTACACACAAATGTTTTCAGTGAACTGGTATGTTCTTTTCCTTAAATTTCAGGTATTGAGACAACAGACTGACCAAGTAGTTGATGAGATGGGAAGAGCCAGTCAGGTGATCAATGATGTCCCTTTTGTTGGATCTGACGCGGCAGCAGTGGCATAAGAAAACGTAGGTGCAGCCAGTGTCACTCCTGCACTCGACCACGCGGCATAGACCTGTGAGCACATACAACCAGCTTTTCTTTTTTAATTAGTAACAAAATCTACAATGAAGTACTAATGTCCAGCACTTATTACAAGCAAAGGTGTAAGAAACCACAATGTTTTTCATGTCAACATCAATCAACCAAATAGGAAGTGTCTTAGACCCCTTTCAGACCTGGTATCACATCCTGAGTGATCTGATCACAAGTGGACAGCTTTAAAGATGCATGTTCACACCTTTGCTCCGAGTAAAGATTTTAGCAACATATGGTGATCAGTGTTGATATTGTGGTGGTGGCGACAAACAAAACAAACAAACAAATCAATGTATGGTCACCGGGAACAGTAAAAATATATTTACTTCACTGTATAACTGTGACGGATCAGATCCTTCATGTTTGGCCCAGGACACAATTGCATTCACACAGTGATAAGAATGTGGCTACATGTGTCATGGACCATCTCTGAATGTGGTCTGAGAGATCAGGACAAATGTGGGTGCGTTCACACATGTGCTTAGCGTTGTCCCCTTGTGGTTGGCTCTCTGAGGACGGATGTTAAAACCAGGTCTGATCTGGGCCTTGCTGTTCTCCATCTGTGCTCACCAATAAGAGGCTTGGTTTCTGTGTAGCCATCAAGAAAGCTGCTGCTGTTCTCTGAGAACACAGTGGCCTCAATGTTGTTTGACTGTGGTGTTGAGGTGTTTGTTAACCAGCCCTCTGACTTAATAGTAGGAGCTGCACTTGAATGCGTCAGATGAGGGTTGTTGGTCTGCGTTGACGTCTTATGCGAGATCACATCAGCATCGAGGGATCTCTCACTCCTGAGCAGTTGGTTGCGACCGAGCAACACAATCCTCTGCGATTGGAGGGAATGTTGCTCGAGCTGAACAGATGTAGTCTGAGAGTGGCTCTCAGGTTCACCCTGCCAATCTCTTACTGTTTGTATCAGAGTTACTGCTGTAGTGTTAGAGAGAGAAAGAGATCCATATGTATTAAAAATAACTAATATGTACTGTGTAGAAATAGTTCCAAAAAACCAAACAAAGGGAAACCAACACGGGAAATAGGAAGACAGAGATCAATCACTGACCATCATTCTCGCTGAGCGTTGCCATCTTCTGGTACAGAACGTCTTCAACCTCTATTAACTTCACGTTAAGGTGCAAAAACATGTGAGAACTCATCTGAAAGGCATGTGTTTGCAAACAGATACAAAGACACGCACTGTCAAACATAACTTACCTGGACATCTCCACTCCCCTCTTTTCCTTCGATTTTCTTGGCAATCTCCATCAGTGGCCAGGCAAGCCTCGACAGGTCAGAGTTCTCCTTCCATTCACACACTAGCTGGGGGTGCCAGGCTTTCTGTCAAGCAAAACACCACCTGCTAGTTAACTATAACCCAACCCAGCATGCAAACGTGCCTTCAGGACTTGTTCTACATCCATACTACAGCGTTTTGATATAAAAACGATCTCTGTCCCTGCTGGTGTTTTGGCTCAAAATCTGTTTGAAGCCCCGCATGAAACCAGGCCTGGAGACATCAAAGCTCTGATATGGTGCTCGGTGTACTCGTCTCCTCCACTTCAACCTTGAAGAGGCCCTCAGCCTGTTTCTTATCACCCTGGGATTTCACAACTCTCCTCTTCACACGCTAGGATCATTATCACTCAGCTGCATAAAAGAACAAGGCTGCAAGTGTTTCCTTGTCTTTCACTCTTCAGGATGCTCACATGCTGTTAGACTGTCTGACCTTCTTTGACAAAGAATAAAGTGAACAGACTATTATTCTCAGATCTCTTCATTTCAGAAGCCTCGCTGGGTCAGAACGTAACACCTACGTTCCTACTTACAATGTAGTTGTATCTGTGGAGACTTCCCATGATGTGGTTACGCATGTCGGCTTTATTAAGTCGACACACACACACCTCGCAGAGGTACGATGCTTCTCTGCGCTGTGCCCCCGCCTTCACATACTCTATGATGCTGCCCAGGCCTAACAGGACATGAAAGGAGAGATTATTTCAACAAGCACAACAGACAACCCAAAATACAACAGGTGTTTGTTGCTACGTACCAATGATGGGTTGTAGTCTTTTCTTGTTGTTCAGATACACCTTCAGAGAGTCAAAGAGCTCACTTTTGCTTGATAATCCTAACAACAGAGAATGCATCAGAAAAAAAACATCGCCATGCTTCTGAAGGTGGAAGCCCACGTGCACAAAGTGACAGACATAACTTGCAGTGCCTCACCCGGCTGCATGCTGCAGTTGTAGAATCACCACCTGCAGAAAAAAGCATATTTAAGTAATTGTAATTCAAATTAAGAGCACTGAAGCATGCTTGTGCCAGAGATGCTGTTTGGTCTCAGAATTTCAGAACTGGGCCAGTGAGATCCTGAGTCCAATACGATGTCAGACACTAGAGGCTATCTATTTATCTATAACCTACAGTCACATTGTTTCGTAATGGATATTTTGTCATTTGTGTATGTTTTATTGCATGAGCAGGTGTGTGTGTGGAAGATTGACCAGTTGTTTATCTAAAAGGGCAACTTTAGAGGTTACGATTATTGCTTAGAGATTTTAACTTTATGGCCTCTGTGAAGCCTCAACTTTATGATATGACTTTGTAACTTTATCTCTTTGTGTATTGTTGGGATTACACCCGGCGTCTCACTCCAGGGATCATCCACAGAGACGTGAAGGCAGGAGCTCTCTCACACTGCTAAGACATCAGGAAGGTAATAAATACCTTTGCATACCCTATCATGGGGGGGGGGCTGTGGGTTACACAGACTTCACCTCTGTCTACCCAGAGCAAAGTTCTCAACTTCAAATGTACAGTGTGCACCTGAGTGTCAGCTGACTTTCAAAACACATTTCTAATCAATAAAGTTTGCATATTTTGCTAAATTTGTGTTACTCCTGTGTTTCGAGATTAAACTCTAACCACCACCAGGGGACGCTGCAGCAGCATCGTTCACAAGCAAATCAATGTGTCTCTACAATGAGCTTGTTCAAAATGATTATCATCATTATTATTAGATTAAAAACACCAGATGAAGTTGTGATGACTTCACTGTAATAATTCTGCCAGTTTGTAAATTAAATTAAAAAACTTAAACAAACCACAAACATTTGATTCTAACAACTAATACAACTTTACTCCGTGTGCGTTCACGTGGTGTCGGAAGTAACGCATGAACTATTTCTCTACCGGGTAATTTTCACACGAACGCCAAAAAACTTAAAAAAACATAAAAAACACTTTTACGATGAATGTCCATACGTTTGAATCATCACACACAAATACAACACACTTTGTTTACTGTGTCCTTCTAATACAAGGTTCCGGGGAGCACGTGAATGCACCGATAAGGTTGTTTGTTAGTTTTTTTTTACCACGAATAACTTGAACATACATCAACCCATCGAGCATAAAACAAATCCATTCTCATGTTGCACGAGCAGTAACTCTCACCCTTCTGTCATTTGTTTCAAAAGTTAGAGACGCTGACTTCCTGCTTACCGATGAGTGACCGTGTCCGTGAAGAGTTCAGTCCAGTGACGTTACCTTGAGTTGGGCTGCACTGTTCACTGATCAGTATCCAATATTCACTGTTCACTGCTCACTGTTCACCATCCAGTTCCATGAGACTGTAGCTGAGAGCTGCAGCGCCTCAGTCTCTGCTTCAACCAATCAAGTCACGTGTGTGTGTGTGTGTGTGTGTGTGTGTGTGTGTGTGTGTGCGTGTGTGTGTGTGTGTGTGTGTGTGTGTGTGTGTGCGTGTGCTTAGACCTTACAGTGTGAGGTCATTGTGGGAAAATGAGGACATTTTGCCCAGTCCTCACTTTTTTAAAGTTTGTTTGAGGTTTAGCACTCACCTGTATGGTAAGAATAAGGGTTATGCTTTTAATGTTTGATGGTCAAGTTTGGGTTTTGTCGTATATTGGGGTTGCGATGATGTGAAGATGATGAAGGAATCTCCGATGACACCGTCTTGATTGTATATAAAGGTTTATTACAAAAAGTTCAGCATCAATACAAGCAATGCAATCTGCCTGGAGAGAGATTCGGGGCCGATGTAAATCTCCTCCCGAGGCAACTTCAACTCCTCGTTTATATAGGAGGGTTGTTTTCGTGAATCTGAAGAAAATGCATCTGGCTTTCCTCCAGACTGTCCGCTAACAGGAAAGGAATAACACCAGCTCAAATTTAGGGTGACAGTTAGAGCCGTGATCTATTGCCCTAATGTATACATTCAGTTTTTCTCAGACAACCTAAACTCCCTCTGATTTTCTCAGGAGCTGTGGGCCTCAAACCCAAAGATACATTTCCTTTAAAGGGAAGACAACACAGTTTCAGTGGCCAAGAGAGCTCAAATAAAAAAGACACGTGAAAACGATTTCATCAACTTGACAACATGCACTGCAAAAAGTCACAACGGGAACAAATACAGAAACGTGCTGCAAATAGCAAAAAACGGAAAGGTTTCCAAGGAACCCAATAAAAGTGATGACGCTGGCTGTAGTTCAATGCTTTGTGAAGTTCTATCACCACTGATGAGTTGCAGAGTTCAATAACGA
Organism: Paralichthys olivaceus; assembly: GCF_024713975.1. Classification (NCBI taxonomy): domain Eukaryota; kingdom Metazoa; phylum Chordata; class Actinopteri; order Pleuronectiformes; family Paralichthyidae; genus Paralichthys; species Paralichthys olivaceus. Next base: position 10,037,393 of record NC_091112.1, read on the forward strand.
GACAGAGCATAAAGTTAAAGCCATAGTTAGGGGCTAGGGAATGAATTATGCCAACAAAGTGTCCTGACTAAACTGTGTGTGTGCAACTTCTCATCCTCAACATTCTGACAAACTCCTCTGGATTACGACAGATGCCTTGTTTCAGCCTCAATGCAACAGGCCTATGGAAGAACTTTAAGGTGGACAAACACAAACACATTCCACAGAATACTTGAACATACAGTAATATAACTACAGGTAAATAATATGAAACCAGCCTTATGCTTGTGATACGATTCTCTCTCTCTCTCTTTATACATATATTGTTGACTCTGAGCTCAGCTTCTGGATTTTTGTTGGCCTCCTCAGTTTATGGACATTCACCTTGGTTTTGTGTTTGGTTGTTTTCATTCTGAGTATAATGAAAATGATAACTCTCTGTGAAACCTTGTATGTATAATGTCTTTGTACACCATGAACTTTCTGTCATGGTCATTTTTACCTGAATATGCTCAGTGAGTTCAGTTAAAACATCAGCGTTATGCTCTACTAAGAATGTTTACTTGAGTGTAATACCAAGGAAATGTTTGTGTGCTATGAACTGGATGAACCTGTGAACTGTTTGAACAAATACTTACTGTCTGTACACTTATAAAAGTGAGATAAATGTCAATCTCTTTCACCACGCAGCAGGTTGTTATATTTCCTGTTATACACGCACGCACACACACACACACACACACACACACACACCCACACACACCCACACACATATATGTATTGTAAGGGAAACGTAACCTTTGATCATACACAATGTGTTAATTCAACCAACCTTTGTCTTGTGTGCTGTTATGGAAAATTCACATATGAACTTTATTTGGACTGTTTCCTCTTTCCTGATCGATTCTCGTGTGCTGTGTTCTACAAGAACTCCTTATATAGGAATACAGCTGTGCTCACATAAGAGGAACTTGTCTGGCGAATGTGCAGACCGACGATTCGAAACTAGTCAGATATTTTATTCTTTAATTAACAAATGCCCTGAGAGCTGATGTGCAACTAGGTGCCGCAGCAAATGCAGATGCTTCCTGTTTATCACACTGTATAAAAACCCTTCACCTCTGAGCATTCATGCTGAATGTGTAACCACAGTAACATGCATTAAAGTGTGACAAGAGATTTGTGTCTCGTTCTTCATTGTCAGAGTGGGATTGCAGGATTGCAGAATTGCAACGACAATATATATTGTCATGACTCTCAGCTTCTGGATTTTTGTTGGAGTTTATGGATGTTTACCTTGGTTTTGTGTTTTGATTTGGTTTGTTTTCATTTGTTTTCATTCCGAGTGTAATGGGAATTTTAACTGTCTGCAAAACCCTGGATGGATAATGTGATTTTACTCCATGAACTTTATTTCCCCTGGTACAAAAAACAAAGGCAGATGTGACTACAGAACTGGCTTTGATCCAGTACTGATTGTGCTAACAGAAGTGTCATTGTTCAAAGTGTTTCCTCTATCTGACAAACGTTGTATGACCATGAATATCTGAAGGAGTAGCTCCTCTTGGTCAGACTTCTGCATCACATCCTGGTGTTGAGAACTCTGTCCACGCTGAATATAGACTCTGATATATTCTTGGTTATATTCTTAGATATATTATGTTATTTTCTGTTATACACACACACACACACACTGTCGTATATTGGGGTTGCGATGATGTGAAGATGATGAAGGAATCTCCGATGACACCGTCTTAATTGTATAATCTATGGTTGCATCGAGCACCGTCTCTTACCTGGCAGCTCAGACTGATGGGCTCCATGCTCAGAAGTTTCTGCAGCCGAGACAACACGAGAGTTACGGGCAGAGAAGTGGTCCAGAGATTAGACCAGACCGACGCTCCATCAACTAGGGCTGGGCGTATCGATCTAAATATCGATAGTACCAAGGTGAGTATCGGTATCGGATCGATACTAGCGTGATGAGATCGATACTTTGTTGCAGTTTTTCGTCTTTGCATTCAGCAAATTAGCACACAGTTTGTAGTTGTGTTGTTGACATTGTTATATTTAGGCTATATTTTTGTTACATTGTTGCTTTTTTGTTATTTTGCACTTGTAAAAGGGGAATTATTTTATTATTTGTATACTGTTCAACTGTTTTACATTGTAGTTAGTAAATAAAAAACATGATTATTTGCCTAAAATCTTTGTCTATCATAATCAACTAACTAAAGGCAAAATTATTCAACGATCATGACATTTCAAGTAAAAAGCTTGGCTGACTCCTCTCTCCTTTTACATCCTCTGTGTGTGTGTGTGTGTGTGTGTCTGTGTGTGTGTGTGTGTGTGTGTGTGTGTGTGTGTGTGTGTGTGTGTGTGTGTGTGTACTCATGTGTTTGGGAGAACCATTTTAAAGGTTCAGTGTGTAGGATTTAGAGACACCTAGTGGTGAAGTGTTGAAGTGAAGTGTGTTGCAGCTGAATACCCCTCCCATTCCAAACATGACAGAGATCCTGTGGTAACCTTCAGTTGTCATAAAAACTCAAAAGATGTGTAGTTTGTCCAGTTTGGACGACTGTAAAAACATGGCTGCCTCTTTGGAGAGGACCGGAGGGGCCATTCTAAGGTAACATTCTAAGGAATTTGGACATTGTCTTGATTTTAAGGCAGAGGGGCTGTGAGAGAATTTTCCTGTCTAGATTGTTTGAGGGACATTTCAGGAAAGGTAGCTGCCTGACAGGTTTTTCACTCTCACACTCCATAAAGTTACTTTGTTGTTGGAGTTATGTTGTGGGAATGTTGCTTTTGTCACAATGGTAAACATATATGTTTTAATCTTTGTTTTTTGAGACTCTGCGTAGTCTCGAAGGGGGAAATATGTGGTTCCTTGAAGGCCATGTGTTGTTTTTCTCTCTGAGGGAAGTTGATAATGGATCTGAAATCCATAGGTCTTGAGGATTCAGAGGTATATATGCGTTTGATTTTCTGAGAAAAGTGAGTTTGGGCACCAGGTCAATAGGTCAAGGCTCATAGGGGTTTCATTAGGTTTTACAACAACAACCCCATCATTTAAACGGAGAGTTGGAGCTGTTAGGGAGAAGAGATTCACATCGGCTCTGAATCTCTCTCCAGGCAGACTGCAGTGCTCGAATTGATGCTGAACTTCTTGTAATAAACCTTTTATACAAGCAAGACGGTGTCAGCGGAGATTGCTTCATCATCTTCACATCATTGCCACTCAATAAACAACAGTAAGAATAAGAGTTAGGGTTAGAGTGAGGCTTAGGCATTTAGTTTGGATGGTTAGGGTAAAGGGCTATGGAATGTATTATGTCAATGAGAGTCCTCAGTAAGATAGAAGTACAAACTTTTTCTCTCACACAATGTGCCTCCCTGGCCCCCCCTACCCCTGGATCCTTCTCTGAATTAGATTTAAAAAAAAAAAAGGTATGTCTATTTTAAGTCATTTCTATATTTGGATCTAAAAATACAAGAGGCTGGATTCCCTAATTTGTCTTTGTGTATTTATTAGGAGCTTTCTGCAGAAAGGAGAGTCACAGGGATCTCAGAGTGCTGATGGAGAACAGTCAAATGCATCTTATATAGGAGAACTGTTTGACCGAGCCAGTTCAGACTGGTTCTGTGGAAGCAGTTTCAGACACGAATTAAGACAGGAAACTTATGTGCATACATTTCCTTGAAGTGGAGGACTCTTCTTCAGACTATGAGTAAGCAGACCTGTTGTGGAAACCCCTCGTTAAACATTTAACTGTGTGATGTGCTAAACAACAATGCTTGTGAAGCTATAAGGACAAACCGACTGACACAACCAAAGTATGTTTTAGGTCAGGTAATTTATTCAAATTAAAGGTTTTGCTGACGATGAAATAATCAAGCCTCAGCGTTATACCTGAATGAAAAGTAAAACAAAAACTATCACTCGCTCGCTCGCCCACTCACTCACTCGCTCATTCACTCACTCAGTCATGAAAATGCAAAAGTCCTACATTACATTTGACATCAGGACGAAGACAAAAACCAGAGATGGTAAACAAGACAGTAAATGTGTGACAGACCTGGAGAGGCAACCGATCCCCTGCATGGATCCTTTCACAGCAGAAAACACAGAAGGTACCGTGAAGAAAACATGATTATGATTCAGTTTTTTTTTTTATCATATACTGACTTCACAACCAAACCCAATGCTTTTATCTGTTAGAAATGTCCCCCACAGAATCCTGACCGATTATAAATGAAACAGTGGAAATTGTCAGCTGTATACAATGAAAATATAACATTATTCTAACCTAAAGCTCTCCTTTAACATTACCACTTATTTTCACCTATAAATACATAATCTTACAGTGAGTGATGGTCCTGGAAGATATTTGAAAGAAGTTTCACGCACAACCACAGAATGTTAAAAGCAGTTACAGTCAGGTACAGAGGGAGTGTGGAACGTGGAGATCGTGGAGGCCTTGGTTTGTTCTCTCACACTGGAGTGCTTTTATACCCTTCAAAATAAAAACCCCTAAAACAAAACATAAGAACTTACAGAGCCCCTTAACTCCAGACAGATGATATTTTTTATCTTGTGCACACAAGATATTAACTTGTTCTCACACGATAAATATCTTGTTTGCACACAATAAAAACCTTGTGGGAACAAGTTAATGTATAATTATTCCTGATAATGACAAGTGCCACTCTCCATACAAGAGAATTTCAATATATGACATTCTAAGGTGCAAATAATTTTGTAAATTATCTTCAGCGGACAAGATAAAAACATATCACCTGTCAGGCCTTAAACTCCGTAACAGGTTGATGGGATAAGAAGTTAAAAAAAGTCATTCACTGTCTTCACAGTCCTCATATTAGGTGTTTTCTTTTGAAATTGTAGTTTTAATTTGACTCAAAAACAGCGTCTTAAAGGACAAGACACCTGCTTACCAACATGTAAGTCCTCAAAAAACAAAATCTTTCTCCGCATTTTCTCCCTCTCCGCACTTACTTAATTTACATATAAAACCCCATCTTATTTCACTGTATCACCCACATTTCCCCAACTGTCTGACCCTCACCCCTTCACCCTGAGCTGAGTTTTTCACTCAGTCCCGTCATAGCTCGTCGTGAGTGGTTGCTTCATCTGCTTTAAGTTTGAACTCTGCCTCTGTGATTTTTCCATCTCCATCACGGTCCTGGTTGGAGAACATGTTGTCGATGATGCGATAGGGATCAAAGCCGGGTGCCAGGCGACCTTTTCCCTCGCTCACCTGCCGCATGATGTAATCAGTAAACTGAGGAAGCAAAGGAGAGATCAGAGAGAGTAAGATGAGAACACACAGACTACAAATACTAATGTTAATATGACGGAAACAACAGGTCATCTCGTACCTCAGAGGGCTCCACCTGCTTGTTCTCGTCTTTGTCCATCTCAGCGAAGAGGTCAGGGGACACATCGTCGTTCCAGATAAACATGTAGCCTTCAGGAAGTCCCTCCTCCATTTCTACCAGCTCAATGTCGAACAACAGCACAGCGCTCCCTGGGACCTCATCAGCTGCATGCACACACACACACACACACACAGAATGAGAAATTTAACCAGGGGCCAAAGTTTGAGATCCATGTATGAAGTGTGTGTGTCACTTACGGACTCCTCTCTCCCCATAGCCCAGGTGAGGAGGAATAACCAGGTGCCTCTTCTCTCCCACACACATGTCCAACAGTCCGTCCTCCATCCCTGGCACCACCTGGTTGGCTCCCAAGACGATGTTGTATGTCTTTCCATAGTTATATCTAAAACATCAGAGCCAGAGTTAATCATACTAAATAACTGCACTGCATTATCAACCTCTTCTCATGGGCCCCATGTGTTTGTTCTCTTCCCAAAGATCTTTGTTGTCATTCTTTAAAATGATGTCTCTGTGTGTGTGTGTGTCTCAAGGAGACCTTCCACTGTCTCACACTCACGTGGAGTCGATGGATGTGCCGTCCATCATGGAGGCATTGTAGTGATATTTGATGAAGTCTCCCTTCTTTGTTTGCTTGTCGCACTCTCCTGGCTTGTGAGTGACGGTGATTTCAGTGCTGTCTGACGGGTTGTGGAAGTCGATGATGTCAATGTCAAACACCAGCACTGCTGATCCAGGGATCTTAGTGCCTGAGAGAAACATGGTGAGGAAAAAAAAGAAAGAATACAACATTAAAAGCTGTAGCTAAAAGAATATTTAATACACACACACAGACGCACACACACACAAGCGTAGACATGAACTCGGCAAGATGTCCCGTCCAGACTTTCTCAGGAGTTTGCCTTTCACACATGAAAAATGCAGCTTTTCCACTCAGATATGTAGAACATTTAGGACGTAGCGTATTTATTCTGCTGCAGAGATCACGTTTTTTTTTTACACACATCAACACGAGCGACTATTCCGGCGGAGGATCTCCTGCTGTGTTCTCACATCTGCTCCTTCAGACGTTCTGCTGAGTTTTTACCAGGGGGCTGGCTGGAGAAACTCGGTTTTCACAACACTACACACACACACACATACACATGCACAAACACACACGCACCTGTGCCTTCCTCTCCATAGCCGAGATGTGGGGGGATGGTGATGGTGCGTTTCTCTCCCACACAGACTCCAATCAGACCCTCGTCCATGCCAGCGATCACGTAGCCTCGACCCACGTAGGTGTCATAGGTGCGATTACGTGAGTAGCTGTGGGACAGAGAATATTAACGAAATATTATCACACTGACATGGAGCTAAAAATTCAGTCAATCTGTAAAAAATATATTTGTATTGTATTATAATACAATGTTCCTATATATCCTGGTTTATTTCATCTCAGAACACATGCAAGTGAGGAGGAAAAACATAGTTCGCTGGGAAAGTTCCCTCAAAACATATTTGAAATCAATAATGGGCCATCACATATACATATATATGTTTATTTTTGACATAGGTTATTTGAAACAAGTTATAAATGTCAGTATGAGTAACCAGCCCACATCTCTCACTCCTCCACTCTAAACACACACACACACGACATCACAACAAACACATCTGCTCTAACTAATTCCCCTCAAAGTTACAACCCCTGTCCTGTTATTATTTCACATGAACATATTTTGTTATTTGTGTACTTAAGCAGATTTTTCTGACGACTACATTTTATCACAAATATAGTTCTTTCTACTCCTCGTTATTTTAATGCATTTCGAAAGATTTTTGTCTGTGACAAGAATCAACAAACATCTCTGACAACGTCGACGATGCAACAAAACATTACCCATCCCTTTATTTGAATTAAGAATACTTTGTACACATTTGCTCCTGGAGCATTTTTCATGCACATTAAACTGTTTACTCTTTAACTTCTGTTTCAGTATATTGTTTTTTTTTATTTGAAGTATGAGTGGTTAAATAATGTGACATGAGTCTCACTTTTAAAGAATGTGTACTTTTACTACCTCTGTACTCAGTGTGCAGGAGGACGGTCGTCTTTGACTTCTGAACAGAATGTGCAGGAGAGATTCTTAGGACATGGAGAGAAATGCTAAGAGGCCGAATCCACAAAGCTGCAGTGGCTTGATAACAGCAGAGCTCAGTAACTTTCTGTTATTAAAGAAGAGGCTAAGTTTCATTTCCTGAGAAAAAGGAAGTACATTTAGAAAAAATAGATTCATATATTCTAGTTCAGCATTTTAAACATGAGCCTCAATACTGTTGTGTGTTCTTTTTACTGCTGAATACTGAATAAGATCAATATAAAGATTTTTGGAGTTTGTGAGTGGCAACACTAGATCTAACTAGTTGCACTGTTGTGTTTTACAAACAGGAAATTGCCACCAGTGGTTTTTTTAAGTTTTGAATCTCTCAATCGTGCAGTGAGATGCTGCCATCCTGTGGCTGCTTAAAGAACAGCAGCAAGCAAAAGCTGTCAGATGAATGTTAAACATGGACACACACCTGGAATCAAAAAATGTCCCGTCGAGGAGACTGCCGTTGTAGTGGTAGCGTACAAAGTCTCCGGCGACGGACTTCCTCGTGCAGGACTCGGGCACTTTCTGATTGGTCACTGTGATGCCATCCCTGGGGTTGTGCAGGTCCAGGAGTACTATATCGAACACCAGAGAAGCCTGTCCCGGGATGTCGCTGCCTGGGGGAAGAAGAAGAAGGAGAAAGGTTGAAGAGAAGAAGGGAAGCAGGCATGGAGACAGAGGTAAAGGAGAGAACAGAAATATATATTTTTCTTTATTCTTCTTCTAACCGTGACCAGGATCAATTTTCCAAGAGTTACATCTATTTACCAAAATGATTCCTAGGTTCAAGATTGAACCTTGAGTAAAATAAATATGAATATGACGGTATATATATATTGTGAATCTTTCTGAGAACCAAAACAAACCTGTATTTATATTTTTCATTCTCTTGTGTTTTATATCCAGAATACAAGGAAACTTAACCTTTGATTCTATCCCATGATACTGGCCCTGATCATATCATATCACTTAATATTCTTATAAGATGAAAACCTCTAAATAATTTAAAAACTGCAGTCAGTCAGTGTCTGGCAAACAAGATGCAAATTGGGCTTGGATGAACTACAATTTTTTAATAATTACAAAACAGCTCAAGGTTGTAAAAATAGATTGTTATGACTATTTATTCACAAAAATAAAAGAAATATATAAAATTGGAAATGAAATTATAATACAGTGTATTAACATGTAAGCTGATAATTTCCTCTTGTTTTGTGCTACTACACTAATAAATGAAAATAAAATTGTTATATAATCATTTGTTGAAGAAGAATTCATCACACATGAAAGTCCTACATCAGCACTTGTAGATGTTTTCTCTACTTGTTGAAATATAAATGAAGTTGTTACTTCAAATTAAGCAAGTGCAGTGTGTTGACAGATAAACACTGTATATGTGTGTGATGTTGCTTTCCGCTAAAGTCATTTCTATTGTACAAGGACTGTAATCTCCAGGAAACAATTAATAATCAAGAAATTATTAACACTAACCGTCTCCATTCTCTCCGTATCCAAGAGAGGGAGGCATAGTGACGATGCGTCTCTCTCCGACACACATGCCCAGGAGCCCCTGATCCATGCCAGCGATCAGCCAGCCGATCCCGACGTAGGTGTCATATGTGCGCATGCGGGTGTGACTGCAACAGGATGGACACACGGAGGAGAGAGGTTACGTATGTGTGAGTGCAGGTGCAGTTTATTATGTGACTGAGGGATTCCACAGAACGAACCTGGAATCGAAGAGCGTCCCGTCCAGCAGGGTGCCATTGTAGTGGTAGCGCACATAGTCAGACACCTCCACCTTCCTGGAGCAGCTGGAGGGCGTGTGGTAAGTGTTGATCTGCACGCCGTCCTCCGGGTTCCACACGTCGAGCAGCAGCACGTCAAAGTGGAGGATGGAGTCCGGAGGGATGATGTCACCTGGAGAGAAACCAGTCATTCACTCGTCAAACTTTATTAAGAATAAGTATAAATAAAAATGAAACACAGATACAACAAAATATATTGAACTTTAATTAAATTAAGTTTTTTCTGCATTGCTTATTCTGTAAAATAAAAGTTTTGACACCAGCAAACATAAACACTGATATGTTTGTGAAAGGCTCATATCGATTATCAGTCGGGCTCTGATGACAACACTTAAAACTAGAGGTGGGACAAAATATCCATATGATAATATATCGTCGTCCTGACTCATGAGATTTATGTTTATACATATAGTTTGGACTTTTGTCAGTTTATGGCTATTTTACATTCTAATGAAGGTACAAGTGGACACCAACAAGTTACTATGCGTAGTTTAAGACTTTGGGTGTATCCTGAATCTGATCATATCTCAAGTTACTCTGTGATTCCAACTCCTGCTTAAAACCAGAGGATTTAACTTTAAAGTTTAAAGACTTGTCCCGGGGCTGTTGATGGACACAGGCACAGTGGCAAACCCAAATACTCCACAACTCCTCTATTGTATACAGAGGTGGAGGAGGGGTGTGAGGACAGTGTCAACAGACATTAAAGCGTCACTGCTGATGAGCTGGCAGGTCTCCCCCCCCACCCCCCCCACCCCCCGTTTTCTCCACTAGCAGAGGATGCAACCTCAGGTTTTACCTGTTCACACATGCCCCCCGCTCCTCTCTCTGTCCCATTATCTAAATATTCCATTCACACACACACACGCGCGCGCACACACACACACACACAGAGTTTGGTCTCCATGACTTCAGAGGCCATTGCATGTCCTTACATTCCTGGAGACTTACTCTAACCCTGACCAGAATTACTACTTACCTAATCCTAACCCCTACCCTAACTCTAACCTAAACCCAAACTTAAAACATGTCTTCACCTTAAAATTTAATGATTCACATTATGGGAACTTGCTTTTGTCCCCATAATGTGACTGTGTAAAAAGATTTAGGTCCCCACAACATGACACAATACCTGGATCTTTCCTTATTGGGACTTTGCATTGACTTCCATTCATGGTGGACAGCCTAACCAAAACCTAATAACGTTAACTTTGGTCCCCATGAGGTCGACTGGTCCTGACAAGGTCATAGTTTATGTCCTAGAGATGAAATTGTCTTTACATGGACACAGACTTGACATTTTTTTGCTCTCATCCTTAGTCATATAAAAAGTGTAGTTGTTATGAACCCCTGATTGTTCACAGGGTTTGTCGACAGCATGTTTCAGTGGGACTCCAGACAATAAGCCAGTGGCATGATGGCTGGCAGATGTCCAGGAGAAGTACTACACTACCCACAATCCTCAGGTGTAACAGCGCTGTCTATGATTGGTGGACCTCGTTGTTACTATGGAAACTTTTACCACAGCTGCAGAAATCCCTACAACAAGGTTACATAAAAGAAGGAGCGCACTGGAAGTTGTTGGAAAAGGATCATTTGCAATGGTTTATGGGATGTGTAGTTCCTTCACTCTTGAAAAATTATGTACAGTCTTATACCTTTGCCTTTTTTTCCATTTCCCAATTTTATTTGTTCCTAATCAAATATTGTCTGGTCACTGTTATGCTCTATACGTCAGGGAGATTAACACACACAATCAAACATACACACCGTATCCCTGCTTTCCGTAAGCGAGATGAGGTGGAATCTTGACCAGTCGTCTCTCGTTGACGCACATCCCCACCAGAGCTTTGTCCATCCCTGCGATCAGCTGCTTCTTGCCGACAAACACGTTGTAGGTGCTTCCACGGTCGTAACTGAAAAACACACATACACACATCACTAAATTATAAATGATTATTATTATTATTTATTCAATTTACAATGAAGCAAAGGCCATGCAGTAACCCTGAGGCTTCTTGGGCCTTTTGAGGTCTGGGGGCCCCGGACAGCACCCACTTTGCCCAGTTGGCAATTCAGCCGTCCAGGGTCACATGAGTAAGTCAGTGGTTCTCAAAGTGGAGTCCAGAGACCCCCAGAGGTCATTTTTGATAAAGGCCTCAACAGAGGACTGCACAACACTCCAGTGTTCAGAAGAAGAGATGCAGATCAGATTTGTAGACTCATGTGATCAAACTAATGATCAAGTCCTTATTCTTAAGTTTGGAGCCAGCGTTCAGGACCTCTGAGGGTCTCATTGACTCCACATTTCCCTAATTCAGCCTCCCAGGTACACTACTATTCACTAAGTCAGTGGTTATCAGTGAGGCCCTGGGGCCAGGGGGGCACTGGCCCCAGCTGAAATCTAATTGGCGCCCCTGACCTGTCAGTAGTCTTTTAGTCTGTTGTTTTAAAGAAGTTACAGTCACTTAGTAGCAATACTAACACAAAAAAAAGACAATTTTTATTTTTTATGCTTTTTGAGGATTGACCTAAATAAGCACCTTACTGAACCAGGAGTTGTGCATGGATGTTGATCATGTAACTGCCCCTGCTCTGTAAATTGTGACCCCTGATCTACAAAAACCTTAGATGCTGCTCTGAACACTGGGATCATATGTGCATTCATCTGTTTTGGTCTTTTGCAGGAAAAAGTGCAGGAGCCCTTGGATGAATCGTGTGTGGATCCAGAGCTGCACTCGACCAGCTTGCCTGCGTGGCTCACTCAGGCGAACCCACTCTACGCGCACTTTTACGCATCACGCACGCAACTCGTGCACCCTGGGGACAAAAACTAACAACAAATCTGGTTCTTCTGCGTGATGCTCACCTGGAGTCGAACTTCTTGCCATCTGGGAAAACGCCGTTGTAGTGGTACCTCACGTAGTCGCCCACCTTGACTGCGCGCACACACTGCTCCGGCACGAAAGTTTTCTCAATGAGGATGTCGTCTAACGGGACCGGGGGAGCGTTGCAGGCGGCGAACGCCACCAGAACAGCCAGGTATAACATGGCGTGCACGCACAAGCTCATTTTCATTGCCGACATAAACGAATCAATCGCGATGGAGATAAGCGACGTTCCAGCCTGGGTACGTGTGTCCTCCCTGTTCCACGGTTTCCTCGACTTGGACAGAAGTCCTGCCCCAAGTTACAGCACAGGAATGATCGTGCGTCAAGCTGCACGAATAAGACAAAGAACATCCGGTTAAACCTTAAAGATGAGA